>NC_080075.1:7370038-7970038 GCF_949987535.1 Balaenoptera acutorostrata
CCTTAGATCCTGGGCTAGAACCACTGTCAGAGAGCAGTGGAGAGGAAAGGGCTGAAGACTCTTGAACTCCTAGGTGGATTAAAACCCGTGCTGTCCTGGGGCTTGACATATCAGCATGTCATTTGCAAGCAGAAAGCCTAGAGGGCTGATCCTGCAATCCCTAGATACAATTATGAACACCCAAGAAGCCTCAGGAAGGAGAAGCAGACTGCATGCTGCCCGCAGTCTTGCTGGAACAGGAGGGAGGGTGTGGTGACAAACAGTGCTGGCGGAGGTGGAGCAGGGCTCCCATCACCTTCCAGCAGGACCACCTGCACAGCTGTCTTTTGGCCAGGCATATCCTTCCAGGGGAATGGTGGGATTGTAAAAGGAAAATTCCCACTTGGTCACAAAAGACCTCTGAGTTGCAGCCAGGTCTTCAGAATAAGGCCTGAATTAATAAAGCCATGTAAGGTCTCTCTTCTCTCAATTCGTATCCACAGGGAGATCTTAGCTGGATGCCACAGATTTGCTTCTGGGTCTATTTAGGAGGTTTCCAATTCCAGGCTGGCAGAATGTGAGTGGGGCCCTAGCTAAGTGCACTTGTATATCTGCCTCAGACTGAGTAGGATTCATTTCTTAGTCCCTTTCCTTCATAGATGTAGCCTAAACAAACAAAGCTGACCTAGGAAGCCCAGAAGCCCCTCTGGTTTAGCTGACTCCCCCAGAGGCTCTCCAGAGCTGGGCACTTTCGTTCAGCTTTCTGTAGTATTGCCTTATTTATCCCCGGAGGGAGACAAGTCCCTCCAGCCTGAAGGCCTTTACTATGCACAGAAGCTACATCAGTTTCACAGGAAACACCAGTTTTTATTTTCATTTTTAACTCAGGTTGTCTCTTACTCCTTTAGCAAGAAAAAGAAAAATCCTCTCTTTTAGTTCTGGCCTTTGAATCCCAGGAAGTCCAATCCTCTTTTTTTTTTTTTGTGGTGCTTTTTATTAAGGATTTAAAATTTCGACATCTAGATTAACTGCTTGTTTTGGTATGTGTAGGGGCTGGAGGATAATGGGAACATCTTAATAAACCAGATAAATAATAATACTAAAAAGATCACCCTATAAAAGCTCTCATTAATTATTCTACATTTTACCTGTAAATGGTATTAGTTTAAATTTCTTCCCATGACAACTTAGCAAAAATGGTATCTACAATATTATTTGGATTTCTTCAAAAGGCCTTATTCTCCAACTGGAGACTATACACAAAAACTGAAAATAAAAGTATTCATGTAACTTCCCCTACGTTAGAGGCCCCGAACTGAAAATATGAGCTATTCCTGAAGAAAAAAATGTTTATTACCCACAGTGAAATTGCTTTAGGCTCGAGTATACTCATGCATTAACAAGAGGCACCGTGTTTACATTCAAATAGAAATCTACCCATTCCTACATGGCTTTGGGGGTGAGGCCTCTTATGAGCCAACCACTCTGCCAGCTCTGTAGCCCCAGGGCTTTCTCCCTTTCCTTTTCCAGGATGATCTATTTATCCTCAGCCTCCACGGTGAGGGCAAACCTGTATCCTGAGCTTAGGCCCAGGATGGGAGTCCCAGTAAACATGGTTCTGTTTGTTCTTCAGCCTTCCTGCGTTGTATAAACAGATGTGGTGGAAAGGGAAGGAAAGCCAGATCTCTGTGAGGGGGTGGGAGGTCTCCTTTCTGGAGAGGCTTCTCGGCTGGCAGCCCTGAGCACAGGGCCAGGACGCCTGTCTTGTTGGGGGAGTGAAACTTGCAGTTCTTCCGGAGAGGGGCTGTTCCTCTAGCTCTCCTTCACCCTCCGCCCCCCATCCTTTGCTCCTGGGAACACTGGATGCCTCAGCCGTCTCACTTTTGCCGGAGCAAACATTTACAGCAAGGCTTATGCTAAGGAGACGTTAAGACAGATTTCCTCCCCACCCCCCAGTCTCTCCAAATACACCATAGACTGGGATTTGGGAAGACAGTCCTTCACACCTGTGCTTTCTCCTGTATCAACATTCCCTTTGTTCTTCTGTAGCCTTGTTACTACCTTCAACTAATGAGGGAGGTTTTTAGGGGCTGGGAGTTGCCAGCTTGTAAAACAACAACTCCTTTCCCTCAGATGGTGTTGAGGCAAATTCCCTTACGTCAAACTCTGCCTTAATTTACTGTTTTATCTTTTGCACATTAGTTATGGATGCTAATAAAGGAAGGACTGCTTCAGAGCTGGGGGAACAAAGGGGGGGGGACTGAGTGTTTTGTAATCCAACCCCAAATAGGAAAGAATTCTTGTTGGTCTTTTCTTCTCCTACATGTGCTCCAGACTTAGTTTGTTAATCCTCATTCAGAGGTCAGGGAGGTGAGGAGGGTAATTCGTAGGCTTGCCCCAGATGGAGGGATCCTGTGACTTCTACCCAAGGATCTAGATTTCTGGCAGCCCCAGGCAGTGGTTCTTCCTGCCTAGAATGAACAAAGGGGAGAGCACCAGAAAGGCCTCCCTATGGCAGGGACTTGGGGTTGGGTGCAAGGGATGGGATATTACACTGCCCTGTACTGCTCTCTCCAGGAAGTCCTTGGTATCCTGAGCCACGCTGCCAGAGCTGTGGCCAAGAGGACAAGGGAGTCAGGGGACAAAAGAGGGGTTCTGGGTTTTGGCTCAGCACTTACACAAGCAAGGGAGGGGGAAATGATCTTTAAACTCACGGAAGTAGTCATAATAAGAACTCAATTTTTAGGAGCCACAGTGACACTCTTTCATCCTTGTAGCAGACAATACGCCGCTCTCTAGACTTCCAGATAGGGCTGGAAGTTTGCATTCTACCCCCAGAGGCCTGTCACCCTTTCCTGAAAGAAACAGAAAGGAGGTGGGTTTCCAGGGTCCGGCCAGTTGGAGGACAGGAGGGGGGGGACCCCCACTGTAGGCCAAACTGGAGGTCCCGTCAGAAGAGGTTTCGTCCCTGATCCCCTTGATTTCACTTAACTTACTGGCTCCAGATATTTTAAACGGTTTGTTTACGGCGCGGCTGCAGGCTGCACCGCCAACTCTCCTCGCGCCGGGGGCGACAGGGGCATCTCCCAGCACCCACCCAGGTCGGCAGCCGCCTCACCGCCCGTCCCGCGGGGGCGCCTGGCCGCTCAGGAGAAGCCCGGGGCCCCCAAGAAGTGCGTGCACCCTGGAGAGGCCGGGCGGGGCCGGGGCAGAAGATGCGGCAGGCCGGGCGGGCTCCGCATCCCGGCCCTCTGCGCCGCCGCCCGACCCTCGCCCCCGCTCGCCCGACCGCGCTGGGCGCCCCCGGGAGGCCAGGGGCGGCGGAGGGGGGACGCGGGGGTCGCGGCGGGCGGGGCGGCGAGGCCTGCGAGCGGCCGGGACCCGGGGAGCGGCGCGGGGAGTGCAGGGGCGCGCGGGGCGGGCGCGGCGCGGGGCTCACGGCGCGCGCGCGTCTCGGCCTCGCCCGCGCACACGCGCCTCCCCGAGGAGAAAGGCGGGCGGGCGCGGAGCGGCGCGGCGGCGGCGGCGGCGGCGGCGGCTGCAGCGGGCCGGGCCGCCGCGAGGGCGGGAGGAGGGGCGGGCGCGGGGGGTGGGGGGGGCGAGGCGGCGGCGGCGGCGGCGGCGGCGGCGGCGGCGGCGGCGATCTCGCCGCTCTCTGCGGAGTGTGCCTGCGCGAGCCGGCGAGCGGGTGAGTGCGCCGGTCGCCGCCAGCAGCCCGGCCGGCCCAGAGGCGGGGAGGGGGGCGCCGGGAGCCCCG
Source organism: Balaenoptera acutorostrata (assembly GCF_949987535.1). NCBI lineage: Eukaryota > Metazoa > Chordata > Mammalia > Artiodactyla > Balaenopteridae > Balaenoptera > Balaenoptera acutorostrata. The sequence continues at coordinate 7,373,775 of NC_080075.1, forward strand.
AGCCGGGAGCGGGCAGCGGGCGGGCGGGCGGCGGCCGCTCCGGAGCGGCCGGGATGCACCTTGAGCGGCGCCTTTCGTTGCAGCGCGCGGGCGGCCCGAGCCTCGGCGGCGGCGGCGACGACGGCGGCGGCGGCGGCGCTGACACCTCCCACCATGGACAGCTTCGACTTAGCCCTGCTCCAGGAATGGGACCTCGAGTCGCTGTGGTGAGTCCCCGTGCCGGCCGGGCGGGCGCGAGCCAGCGAGCGAGAGAGCAGCGGGGGGCGACCGCGGCGGCCCGCGCGCCCTCACCTGGGCGGGGGGCTCGGGCGACCGGCCGCCGTGGGGGCGGGGTGGGTCGGGGGCGCCCGCCGCGCCGGCTCCTTCCCGCCTCCCCCGGGGGGTGGTCCGGCCGCCCGCCCGTCTTCTCGCCCCCCTTTCCCGTCCCCTCCCCCCGGTGCTGCCCGCCCTAGCCCGGGGGCCGGTGATCTGGAGAGCCGGGGGCAGAGCGCAGCCGTGGAGAGAAAAGGAACCGATTTCTAGAACGCGTCACTAGTGCCGGGGGATCCACCCCTCGGCCCCCCGGCCCCTCTCACCTCCCTTCTCTCCATTCGCGCCCCCCCCTCTTCTCCGAGGGCCGCCGGTTCACACCAGCGACCCTCTGGAGTTGTGGCCGCTGCGAAGTGCCCTTAGAGGATGCTCCAGCCTCCTGCCTGTCTGCGCCGGGTCTTGGCGGCCGCATCCTTTCTGTCTCTCCCACTCGAGATGGAAAGTGAACCCGAGGGCAGGGGGCGAGTGCTTCTCCGTGCGGGAATTGTGAGGCCCTGGCCCTGGGAGACGCATTTCCTCGAGGTTCGCAATCCCTTTGAGCCCTTTCTTCACAGCCCGCCTGGCCACGGTTACACTCCTGTCCCCGCTCCAGCCCACCGGCGCCCCGTGTATCCCTTTATTCCGCGCTCAAAGCTCGCAGTCTGGGGAGCGGGAGGCTGTGGAAGAGCCCTCGGGGTTCTGTGGGCCGGGGTTCCCATATTGAGGAGCTACTGTAGGTAAAGCGCCGCTGGAAGCAGTTTAATTCTAGTTGCGGGTGTGTTAAAAATCCCATTGGCTGTTTCCACATCCCTCTTATCCACCCCCCGCCGCCCCCCCGCCCCAAACTCCTAAATGTTTCCAACCAGCCCTATTCAGGTGGTAAAATTACCGCCTGCATATTCCTGGAGGAACTTGTGTTATGTTTAATATTTACGGGAATGAACATCTGTGGAACAAGCATATTAACTGCATTCTGTTCTGCCCCTGGTAATCGCTTATTGTAGAGCTGAGGTTTGGTTCCCCCCCCCCCCCCGCCTTTTTTTGAATTCAGTAAAGAGTTCACATGTGTCTAAAACTGCAAGTGGTGTGCACATGAATATGCAGTGGGCAGTTTTAAAGCTAAACTGCCTTTTGATTTACAGATCGTATATAATATGTGGAAATGTGTATATTTTCCATGCTGCAGGCTTCCAGTGACTGATCTGTCTAAAGCCAGGTGTAACTAACTAAACTGGACACAAAGCTAGTGCATTATCGAGCAGTTTCTTATAAAAGATCCCAGGATGAGTAAGTACAGCTTGCTCTGCATAATGCTGGTGCCTATAAAATACGCAAGGATGGGCCCTAATGTAATAAAACTTTTATATATTACACTGGAAACTTCAAAGAGCCAGTGTAGAAAGAATATGAAACATGTTATTACTCTATAAAAGTCGCTAATTACTGTGTTGTTGCTGCTGGGGTTATTTCAGCCTTTCATTTACAGATACCTATGACTTTACAGGTTTACACTTAGAAATGTTGGTTTCTGGCACAAATTCAGTAGGTTTGCAGGTAGAAACTGTGCTTTAAAATTGACTTTTGCTTTTAAAAGTCACATTTTCAGTCAAAAGGAAGAACTTTTTGTTTTGGCAGGTTTTTAGGCTGCTTGTCTGCTTGCTGACTCAAAACTGAAGCCCTCATGACTTTTACGAGTGATATTTTGAAATTATCAGCCGTAATCTGTGGCTTTTCCAGCACAGGCCTGAGCTGTCTTTCCCTCTGCATCTTTAGTTCCCAGCTGAGTTACCTGGAACACAGTTACATAATAAATGCCTGTTGAATTGACTTGAAATTTACAGTAGCTATGTACTTTTATTATTTAAAAAAAATTTTTTAAAAAGCGTTTTTAAAAAGCTACTGTACATGCAGTCAGATTTTAATCAATCCATCAATTTGTCTTTGGCTTATGAAACTGTGCAGGATTTCTTGCTTACAATATAGTAGGACAGTTTGGCTTGACTGAGGGAGTGTTTCTAGTTTGCAGATGTAGAATTTATATCTTCTAAGAGCTTATATATGTCTCATCAGTTAAAGATAACCCAAACTCTTTGAGTATGCATTTCTAACCCGGACATTTTCTCAGTCATGGATGAATTTTTTGGATGGTATTTTCTAACTCAATTTTATGGTTGGCTTTATACGTTTTTAAGTTTATGGCTTGTTTTTAAGCTTATAGGTGACCCGAAATAACTAACATTTGAGTGCTTTCTGTGGGTCAGACATTTTCATATCCATTGTTTTCTTATTTGAATCTCATAACAATCCCAGAAGTGGTAAGTGGTAGTAGTCCCATTTTACAGACAAGGAAATGGAGGCTTTGAACTGTAAAATGGCTTTACTGCAACCATAAAACAAATGACAGAGGAATTTTTAAACTAACATTTACCAAACATTTAGCCAGACACTGTTCTAAGTATAATGCATGTACTTTAGAATGTTTTAACTCTGTTCTAGTACATTACATGTCTTAGTTCATTTAATCTTCAGAGCAACCTTAGGAAACAAGCAATAACTATTGTTATTCCCATTTTACAGATTGGGAAATTGAGGGTGGGGAAGATCAGGTGACCTGCCCAAGGTCACACATCTAGAAGTGGAGAAGCCATATTCGAACCTAGCATTAATTTCAAAACTCAGTTTTCTGACTTCAAATCCAGCGTATTTTCTATAGTATTGCAGATGTATTCCCAGTTTATGAGAGCAGCTCTGAAATTAATTACAAAACAAAACCTTGATGGACTGGAAATTAAGGTTCTGCTAAAATATAAAAGAAAGAGAAGGTCAGAGCCCTTAATTATATTAATTTAAAATTAAAGATTTGAAAACAATACCACGATTTAGGAAATTACGTCTACTGCCCTACTTGAATTAACTTCTAAAATGTATATAAATTTAAAATAGAGACTACTACAAACTTCTTTCTTTAATCCCTTTTAGAAAAACACTTTTCTTTGAGGGGGGGAAGGTACAGATGAATGGCAAAGGAAAATGGTATTTTAACAATCTTTTCTCACTGGTGGGCATCGTTTTCCAAAAAAACAAATTGCAGTTTGTTAGTTGTGACTGTGGCTTTGAATCTGAGCTAGCTTAGTCTAGTGGTCACTGGAAGTGTCCCCAAATGACTGTATAGACAATATGAAGAGAAAAGCTCAGTACTATTGAATTTAATCTTCTCTGCTTCCTTGCACACACCCTTATCCCTCCTTCCTTGCCCTCCAGAAACTCCCATACTTATTTTTCAAGGTGGAGGGGGAGATTTTGAGCCTGAATTATCCAGATGGCTGTTTCAACTTTTCTTTTCAGCCACGCCTTAAAATTGAGAGGGGTTGCCCTAATTCCCACCTCTAGTTCCACTTCCCATTTCTGGTTTGAAGTACGAAGGAAGAATTTGGACCAAGGTGGAGGCATTCATTCTATACCCGGTTCCCTAGTTTCATTCGGTAGAGCCGAATCCCTGAAGAGCTGGGGGGATTCAGTAAGTTTACAGGGGCGGGTGACCAGAGGAGCAGAACCCCTTCTCAGACTCCTCCTCTATCCCCTTGGCTCCTCTTCCTGTTCTCCACCAGCTTTTGATCAGCTGCTGGGCATGTGCGCCCTTCCTCAGGGCCTTTAAAATAATGACCATCCCTTTGAACAGGGTAACAGTTGCTTTCATTTATTCACTTAACAAATTTTATTGATCGTCTCTTAAATACAAGACCTCATGCTGGTTGCCACAGGGGATACAGAGAAGAGTAAACCATAGGTTGTGCGTGTTATCGTCTAGTGGGGATAAGACAAGGACACAAGTATAAAAACGTTTCGGCACTGGTGATTCAGAAGTGAAAAAGACCATATTTGGGACTGGGGTGGGTGGTGGAGGAGGGAAAATGGAAAAATCGAGTTTAAAAAAAAAAAAGGCTTCCGTGGAAAAGGTGGCCTTTGAACTAAGCCTTGGAAGATGAATGGGATTTTTTACAGACGGTGGGGGTGGGGTATTGAGAGGACATAGCGGCATCTTGGGCAAAGAAAGAACTGGAACAAAGGCTTTCATGGTGTCTCTGAAAGATCCTTTTATGAATCATGGTGGAATTACCTATACCAAATATTTTAAAGATGCAGAACTTTGTAATCATGAGGTGGTTTCAGTGAATGAGAAAAGCTTTCCACAGTGAACTTGGTCAAAATTGTATTTAATCTCCCTTAAATATAGACACATGTTAGTTACTGGGGAGAAAGTCTGTTGAAATAAAATAGTAAATATTCAGATCCCTCTCTACTACTCCCCCGCCCCATCGCCTCATAGCTTCACATAGCCCAGAATCCATTTACTTTTGTTCCAGGAGGCATTATACTTTATATTCTTTCAAAGTGGAACCTTTGAAGTTGTAATAAGTGGATTGTATCATACTCACCAATTTGTTCAATTCAGTAAGCATTCATAGAGCATTAGGCATCTCTCTAGGTTAGGTACCAGAGAGCAATAGCTTTCAAACGTTTTATACCATGACTCACAGTAACAAGTATGTTTAACATTGCAGCCCACCACATCATTTGTGTGCACACATACTCATAACTGAAACAAGTGTCATGAAATAACACTTATCCATATTATGGGAAATGTACTTTGATATTTTCTATTCTATTTTTTTAAAACTTCCCCATCCATGGATTGAAACCTGTAGTTTAGGGGAAAAAAGAAATTTAACTGTAGCGATGCATAGGAAACGGAGCGTTTGCGAGGAACTTGTAGGAGAATAAGCCGTCCACATCCATATCTGCTGTACAAAGCTGACGCTGCCCATTTGAGGGGGAGGAGGGCGCATCCTGTTGGGAGGGGAAGAGACCTTTAGGGCTGAGGGGCCTGTGGAACGCCTCTTGGAGAAGTGGACTTTCAGAAAGAGAAAATAAAAAGGAGGAAAGTCCATGTGGAGCGAAGGCCGTGACTAGAAATAAGGAGGAAATAAAGCGTGGAGCTCGTTGGGTGAAGATGAAGTTATTACTAACTCAGGGGGAAGATGTACTGCACTCCTGTGGGGGGAAGGGGAGCCAGGTGGAGGCGCTAACAACTTCGTCTCCAGTAGTGCCTGCTGACCCCACTTGGTTCTCTGCAAGTCAATCGCCTTCTTCCAGACCTCCTTAGGCTCCCCGGGGTAGAGTCAGACAACTGCCCGGATCCCTGATCTTGACCCTTATTAGCCCTTCCCTCCAGCCCCAACAAAGCAAACATTTTAAGGCCTACCCCTATCCCTTTCGTCAGACCATAGGGGTGAAAGCAGTTTGCCAGAACACGGAGCACAGGAGACACGCACCTGGAACCCATCACCTTTGCTGGGCGTGGCCTGAGCGCCGGGCGTCCTGGAGCCCATAGGTCTAGCCCCGTTGGCCTCGCTCGTTCTCATTGGCCCGAAGTGGTGGCCTGGTTGGCTGCGGTGGCCGTCATTGGCCGAGAGCCCCAGAACACGCCCAGGGCGTGGCGAAGGGCTTCCCCAGGTGCAGGGGTGAGAAAGTTTCCAGCAGAGTGGCTTCCAGGGCCGGGGGGCTGCCTCCGTGAAGGGGCTGATGGCCGTCGTGGAAGAGGTAGGGAGGTGTGGATGGGAAGCAGTGCAGTGCTGGGGGCCGGGAGCTGAGGGGTGCATCCACTTGTGGTACTGTGGGTGGTGTGTTTTGGAAAAAGCTGGCGGGGGATTTGTTAATTCAGGGCCTCGAAGTTGAGGGCTCAAGCTCTCAAGCTCGGTGTCAGGATAACGGAGGATGGGCGCTGGCTGTGCAGATGAGTTTTAACCAAGTGCCTTTTGATGACGATGAACATGAGTATTGTGTGTGGGGAAATAATTCTTTCCTGTGTTCCAGAGTCTCTTTTGTGAAAATGTAGGAGGCTTATAAAATGCTGAAAATCTATTTCGGGAGAATGTCCCTGTGAACCAGAATGGGTCTAATCTATGCCACTTTAAATTTAGCAACTTGAACAAGGCCCTTTGGCATAATATTGGTTAAAGTAACAGTCAAATTAAGAAAAAAAAAAAACCTCTGAAAATGAAATGCAAGATTTTTTTTTTTCCTGTGTTAAGTGGAATTTTCAACCTGGAATAAGTTTGCCTGTTTAAATTTTCTTTATTTCGGGAATAAAGCCTTGGGGGGCAAAATCAAGGACATAAAAGACGATTTTAAATATCATTTAATGGTAACATAATGTTTCCTTGTTTTGTTTCAAAGTGAAATCCATAAAACTTAACTTTCAGTGTTGCCTGTTTTCATTTGTTTGGGAATTTAATTGAGGTTTCTGAATTCAGTTGGCTCCAGCCTCCCTTTCTGTTTGGCCCTGGGCAGCTCACCATCTTTCTCATTTCCTATTCTCAGTCTTGGCTTAATCACTTATAAAACAACAGCACTTATACTGGCCTACCTCATAAGGTTGTGATGTTAAGTAATGAAAGTGTCAATTGCTTTGTGAATGCCAAATGCAGTTCTTTTATACCCTTTGCTTCCTTCAAAACGTCTCTTTATCATAAACAAGGAAGGATACAGAAAGGTCACGTTGGGTCAGGTCATCCATCTGGTGTGGAGTTCTGTTCCTGGTAATGGGACCCAGGGACATTCTTGAGTAGAGGCTGGTAGTTTTTCTTAGTTGTACGTCATAGTGGAGCAGACAAATACGTCCTTACTTATGGTTGTACTAGTAACAAATGTAGATATATTAACCATTACATAATCTTTGATGTTTCACCAAGAATGTATTGAATTATCACCCATTACATCAAATGACTTCATTTGGCTCTGTGGGTCTCATTAAATTATGTCAGGCTAATCATAATTTAGCTTCAACAGAAACAAAATAACACAGTTATACCAGAATGAGAGGATTCCACACTATCCAAGAAACTTAATGGGTTTAGTCTATGGAAACTAACACCTGGGGATGTGATGGAGGCCCCCCCCCCCCAGTGTTTCCAGGTGTTTCGCTGGGTTTGTCCAAGGATATAAGTAAATCAGTGGGTGTGAGGTTATCTAACATTGGTGTGACAAGGCTGTCTCAGAGGGTAACAATGACCTGTCTGTAGGAGGCTGTAGACCCCCTGCCGGGGACTTTGTAGAAAGAGCTTTCCAGAGTAAGTGGACCAACAGCAAGAAGTGATCTCTGAGTCCTTACAGCTTCAGGATTCTATGATCATCCCCATCACAGGGGAGCAGGAATCAAAGAGAGCCAAAGTCATTAATTGTATTCACTTGTGTATTTTTCTCCTCTGCAGTTTCTCCACTCACATGTGGAGAAAGGCGTGGAGGGTACTTAGGCTTCTTCACGTAATTTCTTCTCAGGAGGCTCCTTGTTAGCCGAGGTAAACAACGGTGACTGTAATTTGGAGACCACGCTATCATAGCAACTCAGTTTAGAGTTACATGCTTAACTTGAGCTGAAATAATTTTATTTTTCCTTTTTTTTTTATGACAGGAAATTAGTTTCCAAAAATCCTTTGGAGTGCTGCAATAGGAGTCTGTTAGTCTTAGTTAAATTTTTCTTGTCATACCTGCATTTTTTACCTGAGTTACGAGGTGACAGACCAAATTTTCCGGCAATGTTCATTGAAATGTTAATTAGTTACCTGGCAGTTTAGATAGAAAAAGGCTTTACTCTAGTGGATCATCACCAATTCTGGGAAATAATCTGTCTGTTTTGTTTTCAAATGTCAAAATATATTTGTTTTTCTTTAAAATGTATCTTGAGAGGAAGAAAAGACTTAGGGCTTAGAAAACAGTTTTGAAAACAAAGGTTCATACGCTTACCTAGCACTCAGGCCAGCGTTTCTCAAACTTTAACGTGCATCCAGGTAACTTAGGGATCTTGATTAAAATATAGATTCTGATTTAATAGGTGCAGGGTAGGGCTATGATTCTGCATTTTTAACCAGCTCCCAGGTATAACTGCTGGTCCATAGGCCAAACCTTGAGTAGCAAGAATTAAAAGGATAAAAATTCCTTTGAGAAGAAGCTCTTTAAAAATTATGCATCATCTTCTTTTTATTTTGAGGAGGCTTTGTATAATAACATTACAATTCCACAGTGCCAGGAGGTTACATTTAGATGCAGCATTTATTTTATTTTTGTGAGTCTTTCTAATACAATTTTGATGAGTGAGGGGGTGGTTAATTGTATCCTAGTGGGGATATAGTGGGAAATAAACATAAAAACCTAAGTAAACAAAGTTTGTAATAAATAGGCTAATCACTTTTTATAGCTTTACAGTTCTTGTCAGCCCTTAAGAGACAGAGTCCTTCTTCAGGAGCCAATGATGAGAGTAACTGGATTCAGAGTCTTAGAAACACTCTGGATTTGTCGGGAATCTCACAAGCGCTCCTGTAGGTGCCCAGGACTCAGACCAAAAGTCCCCTTTCTCTTTGGCAGGGAACTGGGGGTAGGGTGGGGCAGGGAGGTGGCAGTGATGGGAGAGGGGGGTAACTATTTTGCAGAATTACTGCACTACCCTGTGGCCATAGCTGCAAATTGCAACTTTCCCAGTGTCCTAAAAGAAATTGCAGCTCAGCTCCTGGTGGAGCCCATGGTGGGCTCAGAGCCTCCGATGGGGACCTTCTCTCCCAGCACTGCCGGCCACCTCTCCCTCTTCCCCACCACAGAGTGCCCCGAGTCCCTCAGGTGGTCAGACTTAGCTGCAGTTTCCACGTTTAATTTCCATTTCTACTTCATTAGAAGAATAAGTGCAGATGGGACTGATTGTGTGAGTAAATACAGCACGGTTGACTTTGTGCTGTGAGATTGGCGGGAAGTTTATTTATCTTCTTAATGAGGGTTTGTGTGTGTGTGCATGCACACACACACACACATTTCCATTCTCTGAGATAGGCATGGAAGACTGTGGCTGATAAGAGCAAGATAGGTTGGGCTTACACAATTGTGACCATTTCAGATTGGGAAAACAGAGCTGACTTTTAAGGAACGATAGTGACTCCTTTAAATCTTGCAGTCTTAGGACACATGTGAACCCACAGAGGAAGTGTTCGCAATAGCTTTTTAGCCTGTTGTTTGGTGCAGTACTTTGCATTTGTGCTTTTAGTGGCTGTGATATTGCCTTCTACCTCATAATCCATTATGTTGTCTGACTAATTGTGTTTAACCATTTCGTGAAATAGGTGATGTTGCATTCCATGTAACTTTTCTATCTGGGAACAGGTGAGAGGGAAACTCTTGCCCTCAAGCATGGAGATAGATAAGACCCATTGTAAGGAAAGCATGTGTTTGGTTATTGCTTTGGTTTGTACTCGTATCATCAAATTAATGTATTTTCTCTCACACTGGAGAAAACACTATTTATTGACTCTCAGTAATGATACAAATAACGGAATAGTCAGGTGATTTGCACAACTTCCCCCCCAAAGGGGTCTCTCAGAGTTAGTGGTTTTCTCTGTTGGGTCCTAAGAAGGCACACCCAACAGTTCCTTCAGAACAAAAAAGCAACTGCTGGCCATCAGCTAAATTCTAAACTTCGTTATTCAGAATTGGGGCTTGACTAAGGAGATAGGCTGTCAACGTGGCCCAGCTTGCTCCCTTTCATAGCCCATTGGTGTCATTTCTCAGAGTTGCTGAGGAGGAAAGTGCTGTTGGAGGTGGAGGGCTTTACCTCAGGCTGAGGGGCAGGTGTCTCCACTGGCCATGGACTCTGCAGTTCACTGAAATAGAGGCTCTGGGTCCGGAATGGGTTGGTCCCTCCACCTTGTGAAATGCTCTGTTTAGCCACTCTCCTGGTCCATAGCAGTGGTGGAAATGAGGATTCCCTGGATGAGAGGGTGTAGCTTTAGAGACCCTCGGAACAAAATATGTTAAGCTGTCTGTCGTCCTGAGGAAGCAGGCTGCAGCATCAGCGGTGATGGGGGAAGCATACTACTTCAGCTAACATCCATTTGCAGCAGCCTTCCCTCTTTGGTGGAAAATCCAGTGGTTTATACTGTATTACTCTGGTATACCAGTTGTAAGGCTGGCTGTGTAGGTCCAGGATGAAGCCTTCACCTGGCTTCCGTTGTTTGGGCTCAGGTTGGGGTGAGGCAGGAAGGCCCATGCTATTCCTGAGCGCCCCGATCATTTGGAGCTCAGGACAGATGTTGCTTGCAGGGCTGAGTCCTTCTCAGAAGAATGTCCGTGTGCCAGGGCCGGGAGGGGGGGGTTGCCGCTCAGCTGGAACCACGTGGACTCTCCCATTTCTGTTTTTTTCACTAAAGATAGATCCTTCCCTAGACTATGGCTTGGCTTCTGAGAGCTAAATCTTTTGGGTGACTTTCCTTTAGAGTGTGTGTTTGTTTTTCAATAAGTAGAGTATTAAACTTATTATTCTCATTGATACCTGAGAAAAGCATAAATGTATATCTATACTTATATATATAATAATTACTTATAGGTAATATATTTAATATTAATTTATATATAATATATATAAATAATAAGTATGTAAACTTATTATTCTCAGTGATACCTGAGAAAAGTATCTTATGGGAAAGCGGTGAATTTTACCTACCACCTGGCCCTCCCCCCAACCGCTGCAACTTGAATTAAAACTCCAAGGCTGAGTTAACAAGTTCTGAGTATGGAAATTAAATATTTATCATCAAAAAAGGGAGGAAGGGGGCTTCCCTGGTGGCGCAGTGGTTGAGAACCTGCCTGCTAATGCAGGAGACGCAGGTTCGGGCCCTGGCCTGGGAAGATCCCACGTGCCGCGGAGCGGCTGGGCCCGTGAGCCACAGTTGCTGAGCCTGCGCGTCTGGAGCCTGTGCTCCGCAACAAGAGAGGACGCGATAGTGAGAGGCCCGCGCACTGCGATGAAGAGTGGCCCCCACTTGCCACAACTAGAGAAAGCCCTCGCACAGAAACGAAGACCCAGCACAGCCAAAAATAAATAAATAAATAAATTAATTAATTAAAAGCTATCTGTGTTTCCTGAAATGATGGCAGCTGTTGTACAAAAAGGCAACAGGCTTTAAGAAAAAAAAAAAAAAAAGGAGGAAGTATGGTATTTTCGTTTCTAATATTTAGGTGGAAAATTAGTTACGTAAATTAATTTCTATTCTTTCCTTTACTGTTACCCCTCAGCAGGACAAAAATAATATTTTAGTGTCCTGAAATATTATATACAATAATGTAACACTGTATGGATGCCTTAAGCTGCTCTTCATAACCCTCCTTCTCTAGATTTATAGGTTTTTGGGTTGAGATGAGCAACTACTTATTAAGCCAGACACAGAAGTCAATGCCACATTTTTAGCCTTCGGTGTCTGTGTATGTAAGCCTCAGATTCTTTCAAATAATCTCAGTAGGTTTTTTACCTCCTGTAATAGGGAATCCTGTGGAGTACATAAAAGGGTACCCTATCCATTGTGGAGTTTTAGGGAAGATTTCCTGGGGAACGTGACATTCGATTTGAGTTTCAAAGGGTGAGCAGGAGTTAGGCTAGGAGTCGGGGAGCAGGTTGTGTGCCAGGTGCAACAATGTAAGCAAGGGCAAAGAGGTGCAAAATAGCATGTTGTGACAGTAGCAGCGACAAACACAGGTAGGTTGTGGGTCTGAAGCATTCCAGGTAGGCAGCAGCAGGAGAGGCGTTTGGGGTGTGGAGGGCCTCACGTGGCATTCCGAGGAGCTTGGACATTTTCCCTTAGGTGATGGCCTGCCGTTTGAGCAGGGGAACAAAATGGTCACACTTGCATTTTATTATTTATTTATTTATTTATTTATTTTTGGCTGTGTTGGGTCTTCATTTCTTTGCGAGGGCTTTCTCTAGTTGCGGCGAGCGGGGGCCACTCTTCATCGCGGCGTGTGGGCCTCTCACTGTCGCGGCCTCTCTTGTTGCAGAGCACAGGCTCCAGACACGCAGGCTCAGTAGTTGTGGCTCACGGGCCCAGTTGCTCCGCGGCATGTGGGATCTTCCCAGACCAGGGCTCGAACCCGTGTCCCCTGCATTGGCAGGCAGATTCTCAACCACTGCGCCACCAGGGAAGCCCCCCACACTTGCATTTTATTATTTCTAGAAGGCATTTGACATGGGTGAGTCTGATGGCTGTGATGGGCCACGTCTGGAGGATCAGGTCAGGCAGGGAGGATGGAGGGTAGGGGATGACTAGAAAAGTGTGTAGGGCAGAGGTCCCCAACCTTTTGGGACCCAGGGACTGGTTTCATGGAAGACAATTTTTTCACGGACTGGGGATTGGGGGATGGTTTCGGGATGATTCAAGCGCATTACATTTATTGTGCACTTTATTTCTATTACTATTACATTGTAGTATATAATGAAATAAGTATACGACTCACCGTAATGCTGACAGGAGGTGGAGCTCAGGCGGTAATGCGAGCGATGGGGAGTGGCTGTAAATACAAATGAAGCTTCACTCGCTCACCCGCCGCTCACCTCCTGCTGTGCGGCCCGGTTCCTAACAGGGGTCTGTGGCCCGGCGCTTGGGGACCCCTGGTGTAGGAGATTACATTGGAAAACTTGCTGACTGGTTGGGGGAATGATGGAGGGTGAGGGGCCAAAGGTGCTTTCAGGCTGTTGAGGTTGTGTGATGAGGTGGGGAGTATAGGAGGAGGAGCAAGCCGACTGGGGAAGGGTGGAGTGTTTAGATTTTACAGCGTTCCATTTGGAACGCCTGTGGGCCGTGCAGGTGGAGTTGCCGGCAGGAAGTTTGCTGTATGGTAGTGACCTTTAGGAAGAAGGAAGGGACAGAAATAAAGATGTGGGAGTTGTCAGCATACGTAGTGACAGCCATGAGATTGGACAAGATGATCCAGGAAGAGCGAGGAGGGAGCACATAGGCTGAGGAGCCACAGGGGCAGTGGGAGGGGAGGCAGCCCGTGCAGAGAGGTGGGAGCCAGAAGAGAGTGCGGGCCACAGTCGACTGCTTTATTTTTTATTTTATTGAAGTATAGTTGATTTCCAGTGTTGTGTTAATTTCTGCTGTACAGCAAAGGGATTCAGTTATATCAGTACACATATATATGTATATGTATATGTGTGTGTGTGTGTATATATATATATATATACTTTTTCCTTCTGGTTTATTACGGGATATTGAATATAGTTCTCTGGGCTATGCAGTAAGACCTCCTTTTTTTCCCCACTGTGTATATACTAGTTTGCGTCTGCTGACCCCAGACTCCCAGTCTGTCCCTCCCCGCCCACTCCCCACCATGGTCAGCTGCTTTAGAGGACTCTGGTTGAGGAGGTGTGGGGACAGGGCAGTGGGAGTGAAAGAGACTGAATGCTCTCACTGCGGAGGGGAGGGAGGGGGTGAGCTCAGGGAGGAAGGTCTCAGAGAAGGGCGTGGGCCGGCCGGGCCCAGGAGGAGAGGAAGAATGCAAGGTGGTCCCAGATGTCCAAACGTGGGGGGCAGCGGAGACTTACAAAATCCCTATGAGAAATGGGAGTTTCAGAGAATGGAACCATGAGAAGAGGATAGTATCAAATATTAGACTCGAAACAGTAAATTATAAGTGTTTCATAGGTATTTTTGAAAAACTAAGCCATGTTAGCGTAGACCTGTGTCAGATGGTCTGTCTGTAATTTAATTAGAGTGTTTTTAGAAGTAATTTTGATTCAGAAGGAATTGGATGAGGCTACGTTGTCAGGAAAAAATTAGTGGCCTTTTCTCATTGTGGACTGTTGAAAATGGATTTTTAAAAATGTTTTCAAACACACAAGACGGACAGAGTCAGGTGCCCCAGGATGTTGCTCTGACATTTAACGGCAGGATCTCCTTAGAAGGGCACTCAGCCCATTTGGCCTCAGAGTTTCTTGTATATCACAAAGTGTAATGAGTCCTTTACATGTACTATATCTCATTTAATCTTCCTAACCTGTGAGGCGGGTTCTGTTATTCCCCATTTTATAGAGAAGGAAACAAAGGTATAGAGTACCTTGCCCAAAGTCCCACAGCCAGTGCAGGCAGAGCTGGGGTTTTAGCCCAGGCGGTCTGGCTCCAGAGTCCTTCCCTGTGGCCATCATCCTATCAGAAGTATCTTGGTGTCTCTCAGTAACAGAATTATAGGGCATGGGTTCTGAGGTCCCTTCCAATCTTAAAATATTTGTGATTTATACACATATGCATATATGTGTGTGTGTGTGTGGTCTCCAACAGGTGCAACGGGTACAATGTTTACTGTCAGCTTTTTAATTCGGAATGAATAATACACTGTGTCCAAGTTATTGTGTATTCCAGACTAGTGGAATTCTAATCGAACAGGCTTTCCTGTGCAAGGATTGTCTGCAATTCATTGTCATTATAGGTACTACTCTTTTTGTCAGTATTTCAAATGTATAAAAATTTTGTATCCTCATAAAACCACTAATTTGACAAGTTTTATGGATGAAGAAAATGGTTGCAACTGTTCACCACAGCTGGTCCAGTCTACCCCAACACCTAAATGTAACTTTATCAATAACAATAGTGATGATGCAGCACTCAAATTAGTAAAACTACCATATGAAAATAATCTGAAATTGTTTGCGAGGTGATTCTTTTTCATACAGATTTTCTTGCAGTTTCTTCTTAGTTTCTACATAAAGACAAACTGTCTCTTCTAGCTATGTGACTACTTCTATAAGAAGTGTTACTTGGATGACATGGAAGGAGTAAAGAGGCTTAATTTGTGTCACGAGATATTTGGGTGAAGTAACAGTAATAGATTCTTGGCTTAAGGAATTGTGACATGTTGAAACAGATGACAAAAATAACTTTAAATGTCTTCTTTAAAAATCCTTGAATAAGACAATTTAAATATTAAGGAAAAAAATCTGCCTGGCTGACGAAATTCTTGAACGATGCCATTTGATACCGGGAAGGGCAGGGGGTTTGGAGCCAGCCTGCAATGGGTCCTGACTGCCGTATACTAGGGGCGCTACCTTAGACTAGTAGCCTAACCTCTCTGTTTCCTAACCTCAGTTTCTTCATGTATAAAATGGAGGTAATAATGCCTGTGCCACTGACTTGCTATGCAGATTAAATGAGATAATATGCATAAATAGCCCAGCACGTAGTAGGTCCTCAAAAAGTGGTAACTTTATTATTAATTCTTTTTTCCCTTCTCATGGTTACTTAATGTTTTGATTAGCAGTTGTATTCAAAGACTGTATCCATTCTGTGGCTGAAAAGATATTTAGAAGCATGTATGAGTCAGTGTTTCAGTTTGTACCTTTAAAAAAATTTTTTTTAGCTGATATCTTTTTCCCCCCAAAGGTGTGGGCTTGTGTTTATTTAATGACTGCAGAACACAGGTATAGAAGATGGTCTCTAATACTTTCTTCTCTTGAGAGCAAGGATTCCTTCTTGTGACTCCACAGGGCTAACATAATGAGCCCTGTGCATTGTAGCTGTGAAGAATTACCTGTTTTTAAAATTTATTCTGTGTGTTTTAATTAAAATAGAAAACAGTTAAAACCAGAACTTCAAAATTGGTGAAGCAATTAGACATAGGAGCAGTGAGTTTTGATAGCCCAAATGGCAAAATTTCTATTCCTTCTTTTCCGTCAGAACCAAACTGAGGTCATTATATTATTTCAGATGGATGACTATACCTTGACCTCATGTCTGTACTTTGGTCCATACCCATATGCTTGCTCCCCAGTCTCTGGACATAGAATGACCCCAGATTCTCCAGTGGGATGACAGCTCCTTGCGGTCTTGGTACAGTGACCCTACGTCATGTAGTTATCGTATTTATAGACTTCCGATTTGTCTGCTTTCTGTTCTCTTGATTCCCTTCTTCTCTCATCTATGCATTAATTGCTGATACAGAACATAGGATAGCTTTGCATCAAATTGCTTGATTCTGGCAAACCTGGAGCTGAGTCATTACATATTTCTTTCATACTGAAATGTGAAATCAGCCTCCCCTAGGGGTTGCTTATGACATCTGTTAGTTTTATCTACCTACAGATAAGTTAAAATGGTGAAGTGGGTTAAATGTTATGGTTGCAGTTTGTATCAGCCAGCTTTTGTCAGGTGATGCTGTAGTAACAAAACACCCCCCAGATCTCAGTGGCTTACAGTTGCAAAGTGTAGTTGTCCATGTTATGTGGCAGTTGAAGGTCAGCTGTGCTCTAGTGTCTTTTTCATTCTCAGACCCAGGCTGACAGAGGGCACTATTTTGAAATATGCCATCCTCTTGGTGGAGGGGACAAAAGAGCTTTTGCTGGGTGTGGCATATGTCATATGGCTCCCATTTCACTGGCTTAATAAGTCATAAGCTCAAGACTTATATTAGTAGGGAGGGAAACTATCCTTCTTTTCCAAAGCAGTACTGCAAGTCACATGCCAACCAGCAGGGATGCGTATCCTCTTAAAGGGAGGGCAATGAAAAATTGAAAACAGTGATACAGTCTGCCGTGTACTTAACTAGTGTGTGTATGTGTGTGTATATGTGTGTGTATATATATATACACACACACACACACACACATATAATCAGTGTTTTTAGGTTAAAGAAAAATAAGATTTAAAAAAGCTTACAAAAAAAAAAAAAGCTTACAGAACTGTCTGGTCGCATATTCTTTTATAATATATATTATAGAAGATTTCTGTCTTTTGGCCTGTGGTTTTCTTTTTACTGGAATTTATCACCTCTTGAATTTTCACTGCAAAAAAAGGGACAGGTGAAGAACCTTGGTGAAATGTTTTCATCCAAAGGACCAAAGCTTCTGTGTGATAGGCTTACAAGATTAGAGAAATTGTTTTTAAAAGTATGTGTTTATTTAACATTTCATATATAAATAATTTGCCTTCACCATGTAGAAAAGAATACTATTATTCAGTTTTTATGTTCTGATTATTAAATTAATAACTTGACTTTGCTTATCACTGATTAGAAGTAAATTGTGAATGAGGAGCAAAATCCATACACATTGGAAGGGAATCAGGCAGTAAACTATCTGCTTTACAGAAAAAAAAAGTCTCGTTAATGTTTTCTTTAGCTGAAGCTTTACGTATAACTTGAGCCTGGTTTTGATGTTTGAAAAAAATTTAAGCAACAAAAGAAGATGAGTGAACCTACAAATACATAGGGAACGATAATTAACCATTGATGTGAATTAATGAATGTGTGTTTATTGAGGTCCTAGGGTAGATGGTGTGAAAGGAATTTCCTGGAACTTAGCAGGACCTCTCAGAGCTTGGTCTTACCCCGAGCCCACTTTATTCCTCACAGATTTTGGAGTAGGCAGGGTCTGTATTCAGATCTTCAGAAAAGAGCTTTCTGAAACATAGGACGGTTTTCCTTTCTGTGTGTGTTTGGTTTATGTTACGTAAGGAGCATGCTCAATATTATTGGAATAAGATACCCCTTCTATGTTAATTCTAATGAAATTGAAGAAAGAAAGAGTCCACACCAATATTGTGAAGTGCTTAATGGTATTTAAAATCTCTGGGAGACTGGGCCAAAGTGAAAATATAAACTTAATAAGTGAAAATGTAGTCATTACTTTGTATGAGCATCAAGATGCAATATTTTGAACTGATTACAACTGCTCTGTAGTACTTTGAAGAAGACCCATTAGAAGAGAATTAAAACTTAAGCCCATTAGTGCTCTGTAACGGGCCTAGCAGATGATCTTTTGTTGCTTCAAAATCTTTTCTAATTCTCATCACTTAACCTTCTTGGCTATATGAGCAAAAGTATCTATCCCTTCACATTTTCTAGAAGTGTGTGTATACCAGGAAACATTTCTCTTAAGTATCATAGATCGTTTAAAAAGCCAAAGTAAATCCTGAACTTTATATGTCTACATCTCAGGCTGAGATGAATGAAAATAAAAGAGCAACCTTTTTAGTTGCTAAAAATTATTTAGTGATGGAAACATGGATCACTGATATTTTTACTTTATTTTTTTTTTGTATGTTGATATTTTTCCTGCAACCTTGCTGAATGTATTCATTAATCCTAATAGTTGTGTAGCGGTGTGTACATGCGTGTGTGTGCGTGTGTTCCTTCAGAGTTTGTATATGCAAGATCAGCTCACCTGCAGATAGAGATAGTTTTGCTTTTTTCTTTCCAATCTGGATGCCTTTTATTTCTTTTTCTTGCTTGATTGGTCTGTTGGAACCCCCAGTACAATGTTGAATAGCAGTGGTGAGAGTGGATATCCTTGACTTGTTCCCGATCTTAAGGGGAAAGCTTTCAGTCATATACTATAAGTATGATGTTGTCTGTGGGTTTTCATAGATGCCTTTTGTCAGGTTGAGGAGGTTCCTTTCTATTCCTAGTTTGCTGAGTGTTAGTATCATGAAAGAGTGTTTGATTTTGTCAGAGGCTTTTTCTGCATCTATTGAGCTGATCCTGTGAATTTTGTCCTTTATTCTGTTAATGTGATTTATTGCATTGACTGGTTTTTGTATGTTGAACCAACCTTGCATTCCCAGAATATCTCACTTGGTTACAGTGTATAATTCTTTTGTACATTGCTGGATTCATTTTGCTAGTATTTTGTTGAATGATTTAAAAAAAAACCAGAAATTTTCTGTTTATTCTTTATTATTAGAAGCTCATGAATACTGGGGAGAAAAATGAAGGTACATGACTTCCTAATGGAAATATGGAAGCTTCCTTTCTGCTCATACTCATGATGACTGTCCTTTAAGTGATAACCAGATTTCAATATATGCCTACCTGAGGACTCAAGTTCAGAAACTTTGACGTGACGGTTATCTAAAGAACTTTACCTTGAAACTTGCTTAAGAAATTCCCACGTAATGTTATTTCTTACATGACACATTCAAATTTTAGGTCCTGACCTTGTGAAAATCATCACTCAATTTTATTTTATTTTTTTTAAAGAATCCAGCTCTAAGCAAGTGAGTTTTCTTTTTCTTTTTTTTAAAATAATTAATTAATTAATTTATTTATGGCTGTGTTGGGTCTTCGTTTCTGTGCGAGGGCTTTCTCTAGTTATGGCAAGCGGGGGCCACTCTTCATCGCAGTGCGCGGGCCTCTCACTACTGCAGCCTCTCTTGTTGCGGAGCACAGGCTCCAGACGCGCAGGCTCAGTAATTGTGGTTCACGGGCCTAGTTGCTCCGCGGCATGTGGGACCTTCCCAGACCAGGGCTCGAACCCATGTCCCCTGCATTGGCAGGCAGATTCTCAACCACTGTGCCACCAGGGAAGCCCACTCAGTTTTTTTTTAAGCTTAGTTTTCTAATCAGGAAACAGGAATACGAGGAGCAAGTGAAACATGGTATGTGAATGTGCTCTTAAGATATTATGTGATGCTAAGATAGAATTATTTATATTCATATAAGTATGTAAATATAATTATTTAGCACAGGGTTCACAAACTCAAATACCTTTAAGGACCAAGAAGACCCAGTAATTGTCTGAAACAGTCACACAGTTGGATGTGATGGGGCCTGTGGCTAGCTGGAAGCTCTGCCACCTTGTTTCAGTGCCTTCAGATTCAAAGTAAAACAAACAAGATAACGTGAAGAAAACAAACCAACCCCCCACCGACCTGGCCAGACATCACACATCTTCCTCCTCTGTGGGACCCCTGATGTAGGGAGTCAGCGACAGAGTGTGAATCCTGGGCATCTGGTTTCAGCCCCACCATGGAGAAAGTTCGTAACCTCTCCATTTCATTTGCTCATTTATAAAAATGCAGATAACGTGCGCCTTGCCCGCTCCAAGGGCTGTTGTGAGAGGCTGAAACGGCATAACGTGTGAAAATGACCTGAAAACTATCAAGCCTATATAAATGTGAGGAATATTGTTGATTCTCTGCTTCTATAAATCTTAGCTTTCCAATGAAGATACTTTTCTTGTTAAGAATCCATAACCAGACATTGGAAAACTCCAAAAGGCCCGGTAGAAAAGTCCCCTTTCAATAGAATGAGCTTGGTGTAATAGATGCAAAGCCCATTTGATATATTTACTGGACTTACCTGCATTATCGTGTTGTCATTGCAGTAAAAAGAACCATGGTCTTGTTTTTCTCACCATTACTTTCTCTTAGACATGTGGATTCTTTTGACAGTACAGCAGTATGGTTCATAATTCTCACAAAGCAGAGATGGTATCTGTAAGGATTTTCTGTGGTTTCCTTAACAAATAAACAGAAAGTCAGAACTTATGGTTTCTTAGTATTCTAGTATTTGAGAGAGTTCCACAGTTTTATGACAGCAGTGAATCAAGTGCTGACATCTTGAAGCTTCTGTAGGAGGCTCTTTTGGAGCAAAAGATGTAACTCGTAGATCAGCATCTGCACAAGCTTTGCCAAGTAGCCCGGCCACGGCAGTGTCTGTCTCTTCAGTCGGCAGGGCATAGTCATAGGGACTCATGGTTGTGTTTATTAAGCTCCTACTATGCATGGGACACTCAGAAGAGGTAATGGGGCCTCTGCTCTGAAGAAGCATGAAGTCTGGTTGGAGAGAAACCGGTATCCACGATGTAGCTCTAGAAGCTGGACTCAGACTGTGAGCTCTGTCTGACTTGAGACTTGGAGATCATCTCTCTAGCCCAGTTCCCTCTTTTTACAGCGGAGCAAACAGTGCCTGTAACAAAATGTTCACATCTGTGGCGTAGTCCAGGGATTCTCAAGTCTTGCTGCCTCCCAGAATCACGTAGGGATTCAGAGTCTCTGGGGTGGGTGACCAGAGATTTATACTGAGGTGCAAAAGACCCACAGTCTTGGGCGATTCTGGCGTAGCCAGTTTGCTTAATGGATTTGGGAATGGGAACAGTCAGGCCGTGAGTGGTTTTGGAGTTTAGGGTATAGCAATCTCAGTGAAAGGCCAAAGAGCCTGATGGAGGACTTGCATGTTTGTGAAGGGTGGGCTGGGATCTTCTGGGATAGGGGAGCTATAAGGGGGGAGGGCGTGGAGATTGGGAGTGGCCTAAATAAGGTGGTGAGAAAGATGTTTACATCACGAGAGCCTCTGGGATAGCAAGGGGCTGAAGGGGATTTGCTTTGACAAAGAGCTGTGATATCCTCAAGACATTCTGATGTCACTTTAACCTTGTGTGTGTAAGGTTTTAAGAAAGTACTGGATTGCATTACAAGTAATTCTGCAAACCTGAATTCATTGTGTTTGACTAAGCATAATTTTTTTCTAGTTATCATTAGTGTCATGGTTAATACAGTTGTCCTTTGGTATCCATGGGGGATTGGTTCCAGGACCCCTGAGGATGCCAAAATCCACGGATGCTCAAATCCTTCTATAAAAATGGCATAGTGGGTCGGCCTCCATATCTGTGAATTACATGTCCACGGATCCCAGGTTGGTTGAATGTGTGTCTGCGGAACCCGTAGATACAGAAGATGGCCTGTATCTTCGATGCCTTCCCCAAATTGGTTTTAGACTGACACTGATAATTTTGTGTGCTTAGTTGCTGTATTTCTTGGCAGTAAAGTAATTGATATGCAGTGTGGTAATAAACGTCTGCATAAAGAAATGTACTATGGACAGTGAAAACATGAGCATTTATAAACTGTCCTTTGTTGAAAATCATTTTATTTCCTCAAAGTGAGACATCTTGATGACATTTTAAATATTAACTAAGATACATGATATCGGACAATATCTATACAAATCCTTCATAATAAATTAATGTATCTAACCAGTGTGTATAGTAAGAACCAATTTCCTTCTTTTGTAGAAAATCTGTCCACTTTATATTTATGTATATTTTATAGCCATGTTCATTTCACTGTCAAAATGTTGAGCATATATATATATGTTTTGTACTGAAACAGTTCCCCCTGGTGCGTGAGCTGGTGGAGGGCAGGAATCCCATAGTGATGCTGGAGAGCACGGCTCCAGACCAGGTGGTCTGAGTTCTGCCCCCCCGACCCCGTGCTGCTGCTTGCTGGCCATGAAGGACTGTTTTGTCAACCGTGAACTCTTAAAAAGAATTATACCCACCGCAACGGATTGCTGTCAGGGTTAAATGAGTTAATACGCGTAAAGTGCTTTGAGGTTATCCAGTTAAGGCCCCTCATTGTACACATCGAAGAATCTGGGGCTTATTCTAAGAGCTTGCTCAAGGTCGCTAGGCAGTGAGAACCTGGACCAGAACCCAGACCACCTGATTCCCAGGTGAGGAGAGAAAAGAAAAGAGTCAATAGGGAGGGTGGGAGGGAGGGAGGGAGGGAGACGCAGAGGGAAGAGATACGTATACGTATAGCTGATTCACTTTGTTATAAAGCAGAAACTAACACCCCATTGTAAAGCAATTATACTCCAATAAAGATGTTAAAAAAAAAGAGTCACTTCTCTCTGCAGCACTCTCTTCATTGTCTGTCACTTGGTCTGACTCCCTCCCTCCCTCCCTCCCTCCTCTCCTCCACCCCCATCTCTCTCTTTCTATCTCTCCCCTGCCCCATCTCTCTCTCTGCATGCTTGTCCCCCTCTCCCCACATCTCTCTCACCAATCCCATTCTTCCTCTGTTAGCCTTGTAACCTGGAGGTTAGGGAACCCCCTCCTATCTTATGTGCAGTTTTCTTTCTTTCTTTTCTTTTCTCTGAGAAGAGCGCCTACAGCTTTCATCAGACTCCCAAAGGCATCCGTGACCCCACTTCCCTGAGGGTGGGTGTGGCTCTGCAGCAGCCCTTTTCCGTAGTGAGCAGAAGCTGAGTGGCGCTCGGAGGAGAAGTAGAGGAACTACCTTCCTGTTAGTGGTTCCAGCTGCAGAGGAGAGGGTGAGCGCTAAGGGGGAGGCTTGGCCAAGCTGTCCTGCTGGGTGAGAGTGATTGTATCGTGAAGACATGGCCGAATCTCTTCTGAACTGTCTAAACAAGCCGGAGGCTTGGAGTTACACAGCTGGGGCACAGGGACAACGCGGGCCATAGAAAGTAAGCCAGAAAGAACTCGGCGCCTATGGGGCCCTTGCGTCATCCGTCGTTTCCTTAGGGCACGATGGGAGTCAGGTGCCTTCGATTTGCCGTAATTGCAAAGGGGCTGATTACGTAGACTTTTTCATAGTGAGGCCTAACTCCTTAAGGAAAAATGCTGATGTTCTGTGATTAAAAGAAAATTAAGGGGACCAATGCTGTGTCTAAGGATTCAGGAATTCAAATGCATTGTTATAAGAGCCATTTTATAAGATTGCATATTACACTGTTTCCTAAGGGCTTTTCAAGTATTAATTGTAGCCTGAGTTATCCTGAAGGTCACTTACTTAAAGTCATGACCAAATAGCTTCCCGTGTCACCTTGAGATCTATAATGTGGCCCTCGATTTTTTCCTCCACGATGCAGTATTCAGATTTGTCACACAACAGCTTTAACATAACTGATGGCGATGCACTCTTTGTTGCCGTGGTGAGATCAAGGACTTTTTAATATAGTCTAGCTGGACACCAAGCGTACAGAAGCCATCCATTTCTCCCCCAGCAGTTGGGTGGAAGACAGTTCATGTTGGGGGCGTTGAGTTAAGTATGGAGGGCCTTATCAGGATGACATTCTTTTGCCAAGTATGTGTGATAAAGCCAGGGTCAGACTTCGGGAATTCGGACACGGTCTATATTTAGAATCCCGAAACCACCATGGGGCGGTCATTGTGCCAGCCGGCGTCCAGTCACAGCCCTGATAAAGTGACATAATTTAGGCTTCTAGGACAGTGGTGCCCTGTCTCTTCTGAAGTGTGTTTGTTCACTCATTCATTGGTTCATATTTCAACATGTCTCAATTTTTCCTGACATTGTGTTTACTTACAGGACATTTTTAGAAGGATCTGAATAATTTTTGATGAGAAAAACTCATAATGAAAAATTAAAGACAACATTAGAGCTTTTATACTTTGGCTAAACCTTCCTAAAGAGCTTTTCAAGGAAGCAGATATTAAAAATTACCGAATTAAGGAAAGAAATGTCAATAGGAACTTTAAAGTAATTAAAAAAAAAACCAAACCCACATATACACAAGAGTTTTCTGTGTGATTCCATCTCAGTTTTACCCCCAGTAGAAATAATTTCTTTACAGAGGTTGCCTGTTGACTGTTACGGGAGAGCTTTTGGTCCATGAGAGGCCAAATGTGGGCTTACGTCTGGCCATGCCTCTGGTTAGCATCTGATTTTTTATTTCTGTATCTATAAAGTGGGGATCCTGATACTGTCCTGTCTTATGAGAATTAAATGAGTGAATGCTGACAGTTACCCCAGGAAAGAACCTTACACTCAGCACTCAGTACATCATAACTTTTCCCCCAAAGATTCAGTGCATCCAGAGGAACAGAGGGTGAGTCACAGTCGGTTGCTGTGGCCCTGTATCCTCTTCAGAGTTCCCCCTGCCCTCCATTCCTCTGGGCATCTAGAACGTGGGTGGGTGTGGGCACGCAGCTCCTAGGCCAGGTGAGGGAGGAGAGTGAGGGCAGTGGAGAGTCTGAGAGGCAGAGCAAAGCATGGATTCCCCAGAACCTGTCTGTGCGGGGAGCTCACTGGGTGAGCAGGTGGGGGGTTTCTTGCACTTCCAGCTCTGTTTAACGGGGCTCCCAGGGACTTTCTTTCTTGTTGTCAGATCTGAATGAAGGGGAGAGAATTACTTTTAAGAATCCACTTGCTGAAGTTTGGAAACCACCTCATGGTTAGAGAGAAGACAGTTCTCCGTTTTCGTCTGTATCAAGATGTTTTCTTACATTTCACTGTAATCACCCTACTTCCTGAGGATCGTTTACCTGGTTGCCCTTGAGGATGGTGGGCTTGGCTCCTACCCCAGAGAAACACTCAGGAGCGTAAGGTCTTGCCGGTGTTGCTGTCTGATTGCTCTTCAGGCCGTTTTGCTGGTTTGGGAGCCCCATTTTTCCATGACCTCCGTGTGGCTCCCAGGTCCTACTGTTATGTAGCTTTTTAGCCACCTCCTTAATCTTGATGACAAGCTTCTGGGTACCTCCCCACCCACCTCTGCTCCTGACCCAGCAAAGGTCCCACCTCTGGTTTCCAGCCTTACCTTGACCATCATCCCCAGTTTCCACCCCTTCCAGAGGCCTTCTCTTTCGGCTTTGCTTCCGTTTGTCCCCAGAAGAGGACAACAATGCCCTTTGGCCCTGAAGTAGAGATCTGGCTGAGAAACCTCCAAAATGTACAGATTCTTAATCTTTATCTATAATTGATCATGTAGCCCAAACATTTTTTTTTTTTCCTTCAAGAAGATCTGAGGCCAACTGGTTAGTACTTGGTGCATGCCTGTGCTTTTTTTCCCCAGAGTCTTACCTCTCTCTCTCTCTCCTTTTTTTTCTTACATAACCTTCCCTCTCTCATTTCTTTCCTCCTCCCTCCCCTACCTCCCCTTCTTTATGAGCTGGGATGGTTGGCCGCTTGTCTCCGGGTTTCAGGGCAATGATATACAAGAAGGGTGGCCCATCTACATAGAGCTTTTTTTTTTTTTTTTTTTTTTTTTTTACATAGAGCTTTTTAAAGCTAAGGCCCTGTATAAAAATGTAAAGGAAAAGAAAACCTTCAATATGAACTACAGTCATGTTTTAATTAGAAGTCATATATTCTTTGACAGAGCTGAACAAACTTGTAGTAAACATCTGTGTAATACTATGCAAATAGCAATAAAAAAAATAAGAGCTACTCATCACTAACAGCATCTCATCCATATTCTCTCTAGTCTTCACAATAACCTACCCCGGCCAGCAGATGAGGAAACCAAGACACAGTTGGGTCGAAGCCCAGTTATGACGTTGGACATAACGCCATTCCGATTTTAAAGCAAAGCATGTCCTCTCTCTGTCTCTATCTTTTAGAGGATATCACAGCTCTGAAACTTTTTTTTTTTTTTTTTTTGTAAATTGTGGTTCTTATTCTTGGTCAGTCTGCTGTGTCTGAGTGCTGGAGGACTGGGAGGGGAGGGGCATGGTATTTTATATACCGCGTGAGTAGCATCAGCAAGTGCGTGGTTAGTTAAGAGCAAGGAGAAGTGAGACCAGGATGTCCTGTGTTCACAGCCAGGAGCTCAAGGAACACACAACTTCAGGGAGGCTGACTTCTTAATCTCTTCTTACGATGAATCTGGTAACACCCCGTCCACCCAGCGCTCAGACACAGCGTCGGCAAATAAGCTGCAGTCCCAGCTGCAAATAAGCTTCAAACCAAGGAGCAAACACTGGTACAGGAACTAGACCAGCAGGAAAAGTTTAGATTATATCTGCAAGTGTTTATGAAGCTGGGGACTTCGAGTTCTGTTGAAGGGCTAGAGGAAAGCACAGTTTGTATTGCAAACTCTTGTGTTCTGGAGGGTCTCCCCATCTCTGAGGGCTGAGCAGGGACCATGCATGCCAGTGGAATTCAATTTGTACCGATGGTGCACCTGTTACAAAATAAGGGGCGGCAGACAAGAAGAGTGTGGCAGACAGTGTCTGCCCTGAGGAGTCAGCAATGTAGTTGAAAAAGTTGTAATCTGCTAGTTTGCTAGTTTCTAGTTGGTTACTTAAAAAAAATTTATTGGAATATAGTTGATTTACAGTGTTGTGCTAGTTTCAGGTTTTCAGCAAAGTGAATCAGTTATACATATCTATCTATCCCCTCTTTTTCAGATTCTTTTCCCTTATAGGTTATTACAGAATATTGAGTAGAGTTCCCTGTGCTATACAGTAGGTCCTTGTTGGTTGTCTGTTTTATATATAGTGGTGTGTATATGTTAATCCCAAGCTCCTAATTTATCCCTCCCTCCATGTTTCCCCTTTGGTAACCATAAGTTTGTTTTTGAAATCTGTGAGTCTGTCTCTGTTTTGTAAATAAGTTCATTTATATCATTTTAAAAATTAGATTCCACATGTGAGTGATATCATGTGATATTTGTCTTTCTCTGTCTGACTGACTTCACTTAGTATGGTAATCTCTATGTCCATCCATGTTGCTGCAAATGGCATTATTTCGTTCTTTTTTTTAATGGCTGAGTAATATTCCATTGTATATATGTACCACATCTTCTTTACCCATTCCTCTGTCGATGGACACTTAGGTTTCTTCCATGTCTTGGCTATTTCATTAAATAGTGCTGCAGTGAACATTGGGGTGCATGTACCTTTTCAAATTATGGTTTTCTCCAGATATATGCCCAGGAGATTTAAGTACACTCTCTGTACCTAACAGTTAACTTCATTTGACATAATATTATTCTTAATTTGATTGTTTAATCTTTTCACTGGGAAATGTTTGCAAGTCCACTTAACCCAGTTCAGTCTGCAGCACAGTGAGCCTGTGCCCTGTGTCATCATTTACGCCACTGATTAAAAACAAGACTTGATGCTGCAGCCGGGAGCAGGGCCCTCTGAGACATTGTTTGGTTTGCGCTTCTGGGTCAAGATCACGTCATATGTACATACTCCTGTCGAGAGAATTCTCTGACTCAATGAAAGATGGAACTAATGGTCTCTAAGTCTCTTCCAGCTCTAAACAGATGAGTTTGGTTCAAAATAATAAAAACAAGCCTTGTAAAAGCTGTGAGTTTGAGGTGCTAAAAACTCTATCCAGTATGTTTTTTAAAATTTATTTTATTGACGTGTAGTTGGTTTACAATGTTGTATTAATGTTTTGCTGTACAGCAAGGTGATTCCATTATACATATATATTCTTTTTCATATTCTTTTCCATTATGGTTTATCACAGGATATTACATAAAGTTCCCTTTGCTATACAGTAGGACCTTGTTGTTTATCCATTTTATATATAATATTTTGCATCTGCTAATCCCAGACTCCCAATCCATCCCTCCCCCTTCTCTCCTCCCCCTTGGCAACCACCGTTCTGTTCTCTATGTTTGAGTCTATTTCTGTTTCGTAGATAAGTTCATTTGTGTCATATTTTAGGTTCCACATATAAGTTCTTTCGAGTATTTTGGATAGTATTTGTAGAACCTACAGCTTGACAAACCTGTACATTGATTTACAATATCTTCTACGTGCCAGCAGAAGCTGAATGCACCTGGCTTTAAGATGAAGGCTTTGGTGACTTAGTACACCTCGTCCTAGCCTGTGACCTGACACTGTGATGTGCACTGAAGTTCTCTGAGCCAGTCTGTGCTATTTCCTAGTGAGAATGTGCAAAACATGTACATTTTACTAATTGAAATGGTTATTTCAGAGAAATTTGCCAAGGGAATAACTTAGGGAAGGAAGACTGTGTTTCTGAGGGACAGAGTTGTTGACAGTGCAAGCAGGAGCCAGGAAATTTGGAGAACTGGGTTAGAATATCAGCCAGAGTCACCAACTGACTGGGTGTCCATGGGCATTCCTTGAACCTCTCTAGTTCTTATTTTCCTCTTGGATACAATTGGAGGTTTGGCTTAAATTGTCTATCCAGCCTTAAGAATTCTGCAATGCTGGGTAGTCTTCAAGGAAAGGAAATGTTTCCTCGTTGGTTTCTGTTAATGGAACAGATAATCTCAGGAGTGGAGGTGGTTGAGAATAGAGTTGGGAGACTAACCCCTTGCTTCCCAAAACTCCTAGGTCAGATTAGATCAGGAGGGAGGCGGTAACATGCTGAATTAGTTTCCCTATTGCATCGGGAGCAAATTCCCACAAACCGAGCAGCTTGAAACAGCACACATCTGTTTACAGTTCTGAAGGTCAGAGGGCTGAAACAGGTTTCACAGGGCTAAGATCAAGGTGTCGGGAGGCCTTCCTTCTGGAGGCTCAGGGAGAATCTGTCACCTTGCTTTTTCCAGCTGCTTGAGGCTTTTCACAGTGCTTGACTCGTGGTGTCTTCCTTCACCTTCAAAGCCAGCAGCTGGGGGGCTTCGCTGGTGGTCCAGTGGTAAAGAATCTGCCTTCCAATGCAGGGGACGCGGGTTTGATCCCTGGTCGGGGAACTAAGATCCCACATGCCACGGGGCAACTAAGCCCGCGCGCCACAACTACTGAGCTCACGCGCCTCAACGAGAGAGCCCGCGTGCCGCAAACTAGAGAGTCTGTGCGCCACAACTAGAGAGAGAAAACCCACACGCCGCAGCTAGAGGGAAGCCCGGGCGCTGCAGCTAGAGAAGCCTGCCTGCTGCAACTAAGACCCGATGCAGCCAAAAAAATAAAGAAAAATAAATAAAATAAACATTTAAAAGCCAGCAGCCTCCCCATGCCGACCCCTGCTTCTCCCACCCCCCCTTCTTCCTCCTTCTAAGGACCTTTGTGTTTAGGTTGGGTCCACTGAGATAATCCAGGAAAATCTCCCCAGCTCGAGATCCTTTTTTACCCTTCTGCAGAGCCCATTTTGCCACAGGAGGTAACATATTCACAGGTTCCTGGGGTTAGGAGGTGGGCATTTTGGGGCCCATGATCTCACCTCCCACACACCCCTGACGTTGATGAGCTTGCACTGGCCCAGGAGACCAGGCTTCCCTCCCGCGAAGGAAATATTGCTAGCAGATTAAGTCATCTTTAGCGTTCATGAGGGAGCTACGGCTGCAGTGTTCCAGCCTCTTGGGCCACGGCAGGAAGTTTATTAAAAGGAAAAAAGGGAGAAAATGGGAAGAGAATTAACACTGTCGGGAGGCAGTTATAGCAACTCCAATGGCGTCAAAGGCAAGGCCTCCAGAAGGAGCATCTGCTACATACTCTGATTCAGTCATGCAGAGAAAAGGACAAATGAGTTCCGAGGGCCAGGACCACAGGTACTTTGAGGCTTGTCTCCTAGGAAATTTGATGTGAGATAGGAGCTTTTAGGTTCTCTGGGAGTTCAGCTGCAGTGGCCACCTTGCACTTCATGTTGAGGTCACATGTATTTACTTTCTGGTGGCGAGGCTTTTTTTTTTTCTTCTTAAAGTACTGGGAAATTATCGAATCCTCTATGGGAAAGAAATTCCTGTATTCAGTCCGAAGGTGACACCGACAGTGTTGATAGTTCCCTGCAGCAGAAGCCATGGCGAATTTGTGTTCTTCATGTCTCGGGGGTGACATTTTAATTGTCACCGCATTAGATAAGAACTTATCTCCATTTGTAGTTAGAGGTGTAATTGCGGATGAGGCAGAGTTCGGAGAACAAACTAGCGACCCTGAAGCCACACCTTTTTCCCCCATAAACTCCAGCCACTTTGCATCTGTGTCAATCAGAAGAAACTCAGTTGGTTCCAGAAGAAATTCTGTTTCTTCAGTCCATTCTTACTTTCTCATTTGCTTTGATGGAGGCATGCCAACCGGCCTCCAGACCAGATTAATGCCGCCCCCCCCCCCCCCCCCCCCCGCCGCACCATGAGTGGTGGGGAAGCACCAACTGGGGTCTTAAGAAAGATTCTGGGCGGTGTGGGTGTATCCAGTTAGCCAGGTGGTACTGGGGCTCCATGACCCGGACCCCAAGGCGTTCTGATAGCCCAGCGCCTCCCAGGCCCGAAACGTCTTACGGAAGAGGGATGCCCAGAGAAGCTAGCAGCGGGTCAGCTAGAACATGGTCTTCTGTGTTTGCTGTCATCTGAAACATCATCAGACAGATGCGCGCTGGGAATTTGGCCAGAACCTATAAGCAAAAGTGAAAGCTGGAAACATTCATAAAATACCCGAATTTGAGATTTTCCCTAATTAAAGGGAAACTTCCTTAGTTATTTTCCCAATTAACAGGGGTTTTTTTTTTGTGTTTTTTGTTTTTTTGCTACTGTTGTTGCTATGTCTAGAAATAGGATTATTCTGGTCTAACAATTTCTAGGAAATGTAGCTGCTTATTCTCCAAGCTCTGTCTTGGCTGTGCTCCATGGAAGGGTGTTTCCAGCAAAGCATCTTGACAGGGTGTCCTGAGACAGAGAGACGAACAGCCCAGACAGTCCTCTGCTGCTCTTACTGTATGTCGCTCCCCTTCAGGTCTCAGGGCTCTAATATAAAGAAGAGGTGCCCCCCCCCCTCACTGGAGGGGCATGACTGTGGCCCCAGAGTTGGTTGTTGTGCTTCTTGAGGACTTGTTTCCTAAGTGATCGTGGTGTTTCCCAAGAGGGTTTTGGAAGAGGTGGATGGGGAGACAGGGTTGGTTGCCATGGTTTACCTGGGAGCCTTGACATTGAACTTCATCCAAGGCCGGCTTCTGCGTGCCTGCCAAATGGGTCTTCTCTGAACTAGTCTCATCCCCCGCCAAGAACATGAGGAGTTAGCTCAGGTCATTCTTGTGAAAGCAAAGTATACTCCCTAGAGCCGAGAGCTCTGCCCTGCGTTTCCTTTCTAGAGGGGTTATATTTATAGCTCATTGTCATATAATTAAGTGCTCTATTTACTGGCGGGAGTTAAGATCCTATAATGGTCCTTTTGAACATTTAAATTTGAAATGTTTTAACCTATTCAGGCATCCTGCTGCCTCTGCTTACCTTTTTCTCTACCAGCGCTTACAGGGGGGTTTCAGTGTGCCTCTGAGTGGCAGTGACTGTTTCCAAAATATTCCTTCATTCTCTGAGGGCAGAGTTGGTGTGATCAGGGTAAACAAGGTCAGTAGGCAGTCTCCCGGGCCTTTGTCCTTTAGTTCTTCCTGGTCGTTTAGCCTTGGGAAGGACCTCTGTAGCCTCATATTGGATGCTGTTAAAAGCACGTCGCCTCTTTGGTACCCCTCCGATTGAGAAGTCAGAGACGAATCGGGCTTTAACTTCTCACCAGGTAAAATGAGATAAAAGCATCTGCTAAAGCAGAGAACACTGTGAACAAGTTGCTGGGATGTGTTGACCTCCTTCAAGAGACAAATCTACTAACCAGCCACTTTTCAAGTCATCTTTGTCTTCATGTGGGGTTGACCCGGCTGCGGATCAACTGTAAAAATATTGTTTAGCAAAACTATCCTTATACGTACATGTAAGCGCCAGGCATGTTATCATGATAATATTAACATAGCTGCCTTCCTAGAGACTGCTGCTCGGGAGGCCAGACGGTGGGATAGGAAATTCAGGCTTGGCCTTGCTGGGCCTCTGCTGTGGGGAGAGGATGGGGAGCGTAAAGGGTGAGAGCGCGCTGGGTCGGGGGTGGGGTGGGGTGGGGCTTTGACAGGTGCAGGAGGAGAGCCGGGAGGCAGAAAAGTCCAGAAGCCCAGGAGGTGGGAAGTTTCTAGGGTGAGGGGCAGCAGCGTTCATCAGCTTACTCAGATCTGGAAAAGCGGGTGTTGGATTGGGCGGCCATGCCTGAGACACTGACAGAGCCACACGAGGAAACCGGGGCTCGGAGCCATTCAGTGTCTGATCTGTGGCCGAGCCAGGAGGGTCCTGGTAGTGGTCCTCCTTCTGGAATTTTCCGCTCAGTCTCCTTCGTATTCATGAAGACTGGCTCCTCAGATACGACTTGTTCACAGTACCCCACTGTATATATGTTCTCATTTTATATAATTTAAATATTTCTCATTTCATTTGTCTCTTTATTAGATATATATCATAGGTGGAGTAAAATGCTGCTTTCTGCACATTAAGCTGGTTACTTACAAGTTTAAATTTAGATATAACACTTTAAGTGTTAAAAAAAAAAAAAACCCCAAAAACCCTGATTTCCGTGAAGCGGCCATCTGAAAGCTCTTGACAGCAGCCTTTGAATTGTAGACAGCCACTATGATTCTTTTAATTTTTAACTTCTGTGATACATGAACTTGCCTTTATTGTAGAAGAGGTTAGTGTCTTGAGTATCTGGCTCTATGTTGTATAGTATTTGACCAAATAACACGTTTTGTTGACCTTATGGGTGAACAGAGACAGCGCACGGCTAGAGCTGCTGTGACAAAGTGCTGCAGACCGGAAGGCTTTAACCACAGAAATTTATGGCCTCACCTTGTGGGCAGGGCTTCTTAGGGCTGAGAGGGACAGTCTGTTCATGCCTCTCTCCTAGTTTCTCCTGGTTTGCTGGCAACACTTAGTGTCCTTGGCTTGTGGATGCCTCACCCCCATCTCTACTTTCATGTTGACCTGGAGTTCTCCCTGTGTGTAGGTCTATGTCCAAATTTCCCCTTGTTGTAAGGACATCAGTCATAATGAAGTAGGAGCCCACCCTACTCTGGCATGACCTCATCTTGACTGATTATATTTGCAAAGACCCTGTTTCCAGGTAAGGTCATGTTCTGAGGTCCTTGGGGTTAGGGCTTCAATGTATGAATTTTGGGGGACACAGTTCAATCCATAACAGACTACAGCAGAGTAAGATTCTCCAGGACTGGGGATTCTGTCTTCAACATTCAGACTTAAAGTGTTGGACGTTATCTTGTGCTTC
Source organism: Balaenoptera acutorostrata (assembly GCF_949987535.1). NCBI lineage: Eukaryota > Metazoa > Chordata > Mammalia > Artiodactyla > Balaenopteridae > Balaenoptera > Balaenoptera acutorostrata. The sequence continues at coordinate 7,407,202 of NC_080075.1, forward strand.
ATTGAAAAAATGACATTTCACTGAAGTCCAGCAATACGTTATTCATATTTAAATCAGCCAAGTCATTTAATATGGGAACAGACATAGGGAACAAAAGGACTCAGTTAAAGTAAGAGTGGTGGCAGGAAAGAAGAAAATGAAGATCAAATGGCAAAGATAAAGAAAACACAAATATGAGACAGCCATGATAGTTTATTTGGGGAACATGTTTCAGATGGAATTTTCTGGGTGCGGAAAATCTGTGAAGTGTTCCAAGCACACTTTATTGTAATAAGACCCAACAGGTCAATATTTGTGATATGGAGGATTCTTAGCATTCATGGCATTAATCCCACGCTTAAGAAAAACAAAGGTGCAACTCTCAGGATGACTTTGGAGGTGTTTCAGTTTGTTGTTAACACCTCCTCTCCTGGTCTGAGAAGGGCACCGTCCCAGGGATTGCAGCCTTTGTCGGCAGGAGGGGCCCCTCACAGTGTGGCCCAGCCAGCATCCTGCCCCAGCCCTGCTCAGGACTGCCCCCTCCACGGCTCCTGCTCCCCACGGGTCCACAGCGTGTTCCCTTGAAGGCCAGCGGGTCACTTGGAGGACATCCCCTGCACATGGACACAGGGAGGCCAAAATGTCTCATTCTGTGGTTAAAATAGAAGTGATTTTTTAGCCATCCCATCTCGTAGACTAGAAAGCTCCAATTTTTAGCAACTCTTCTCTGGTCTGTACTTAGTAACAGGCATCAGAAGGCATAAAAATACATGATAAATGCTGTTTAGTTGAGCAAACTGGATTTACAGACTGTCCTACCTGCAGACAACCACACCTGCTGGGCAGTGGGTGCCTTGAATCTGTACTCATCGAGGCTCTGAGATGGGGAGAGTGCCTCCACAGGAAACAGGCAGCTGATTTGCAGAGAGAAAAAGGAAAATCATGTCACAGTCACGGTGTCTTAGAAAAAGGCCCAGCCCATTTACTGCGTCGTTGGGTATTTATGGAAAGTTCTGCTGAAAGCCTTCTGACACCCATGCAAACGCCAGCCCCCTTGAAAGAAGACCCTGATATGGAACTACATCATTGATCCAGTTTAGGCTGGAGCCAAAGCTTGGAGCTTTCTTTCTTTAGAGGAGGGGACTCACAGAATCACACTCCCTCCCTCCACATATGTTTCAAGGGTCGATAAGTGTGTTCTCTATTGCACTGGGACTGTTCCTTCAAACCTAAGTCCATATTTGTAGAGTGTGGCCTTATGGAGTCCTTTCATTCATAGATGGTCTAGTGTACATCTCACAGTACATGTTTTGTACACTGTTCACATAAAAACTTGGAATGTAGAGCTTTGAACCCCTCCTATATCTTTTATACTTTCATTGAAAGATATCTCAGACTTTTCTCCTGTCAGTCATTTTTGTTTTTAAAAACGTTTTCAATTTTATGTGATGACAGTTCTGGAATTTAAAAGCTTTTGCACACATTCTGTTTCTTTTTAGAAAAAGGTCATATACTATTAGACCACCGTCGATAAGAATGAATTTACATTAGTAAATTGCAGTATGTTTCAAGTCCAGTGTTTCAATGCTGTAACTTTTAAAATGTGAAGTCCTTTTAAACAAATATTGGAGCACCTACACTCTGCTGGGCAAGAGTATATCTATAATCTTATTATGTAGTCTTGTATGTTATAAAATGTTCATTTCTATCAGTAACTTTAAGACAGAAAGTCAGAAACAACATATTCAATTTTAAGGAAAACCTCATTTATTAAAATTAAAAATGATCAAACAGGTACGCTAGAGATTGTGATTTGCGATACGAAAAGACTTTGCCAAAAACCGTCCTCAGGGCATTAAGGATAATTACTTCATTCAACAAATCTTGACTGAGCATCTACACTGAGTCGGACGCTTTCAATGCTGTGACAGAAGTGGGCACAGAGATTCTCAGGGGCCACGGCCAATTAGGATCAGGCAGAAATGAAGATAATGCGTTTCTAAAATTACCATGTATGGAACAAGGTGAAAATATAACTGCTGATTAGAAGTCAATATATCACTTTTCAAGAACACAGCTGTAGAGTGATGAACTGTGTAGTCATTCAGGGGAAGCAGAGGACAAACATAAATGAAAGGCAGGGATTCTATCTCAGTCACGAACAGGAAAGTGGACCCAGGGCATCAAACGACTGCTCTAAAAAGTGGTGTATCTTCTGAAAATGCTCAGATTTCTGCTTAACAACAGTTCCAGCAACTATGATTTCACATCTGTTAGTCAGCCGGTTTTAATCTGCAGAAGGTGAAGTAATTGACAGTTTCTTGTTCTCATGTACAGATCAGCTGCTTGGAGTTTAACCTTTAGGTGTGCTTAAATGACCATGCTTTACCACTTTTTTTTTTTTTTTTTTGTATAAAACCACCCAAACAGAGACAGTCTAATAACTTGCAACGAGGGATGCAGAAATCCAGGAGACATTTTTTCACTCGATATAAATTGCTCCAATTACCTCCTTTCTTCCTTTCTGTCTGGGGGTATTTTAACTTTCACCCTAGAGTCTAGAGGCAACTTTACAATTAAAGAATGGGAGCCATTTGCGGCAATGGAAACGTCAGAACGGCATGATTCTTCCACTTCAGCGCCTTGCAGGATTTTAAAGGAGTGAGTGTGACTGCCTCATAAAGGGAAGAAGAGAAATGGGGTCTTTTATCTTTTACCTGAGTATGTGGGAATAAATAAGAGTTTTCAACTTTGTACAGAATTTATAGCTTAAGCTTCTAATTGTTATAAAAGAGCAAAAATTCACAGGCTTTATGTAGTACTGCATTCGACTTTTACATGCATCTCTATGTGAAATTAATTTAAGGTAATACTCACACGGGTAAAGCATTTTTTTCAACTGATTCAAATGCCTGAAGGATGGGGAAACAGGCTAAAAAAAGGAGATGGCTAAACATTCACTCTATGTAAGCCATACTGTCCTCATTTTTAGTCAATGAATGCTCTTAAGCTTGATCTTGTACTACAGAGAACACATTTTTTTAAGGGACTGTGCATGTTGACTAGATATAGGCGCTATGCTAAGTGTTTTACATTTGTCATCCTTTTTAAATATCTTTATGACTCATGTAGGCAAAAACTAACATTAATCCTATTTCACAAATGAAGGTGTAGGCTAAAAAAGTTTATCCCTGGCTCTCCAAATTGGGACGCTTTTTAAAAACAGAGATTCTTGGACCTACTTCTGGAGCGCAGGATTTAGAAGTTCTAGAGTATAGATGGGAGTATCTTTATGGTTAAGTCGTTTCCCCAGTTCGTTCTGCTAAACACCCAGGTTTGGAGGCCACACTTGGTTGGAAGAGCCACCTCGTGTCACACAGTTACGAGATGGTAGCACCAAGACTGGACTCGGGCCTCTGTGACCGCAGGGCTCATCCTCTGGAGGTGACCGTCGTGGGGCCTGAACAGAGACATTTGAAAACCACCATCAAATCCTAGCATTTGAAGGAATCCGTGCTTTGATCGTGTCTGGCGTCTTTCTCCCTGTGGGAGTGTCCTCCAGACACCCCTGATGGTGGGCGTCTGAGCCTCCAGTTTGCTGGTGGCCCTTGCTGTGGGGAAGAGCTTCTGATTGTTACCAAACTCGCTCGGCCCTGGGCATGCATATTCCTATCTGTCAGTTACTGGGTTTGCCTTCTAGAGCTATCCAGGGTAAATCCAGTCCTCCTTCGGCACGACAGCCTTTGTGCTATTCAAAGCATCCCAGCTTCTTCCTTCTGAGGCTTTCCTACTCTGGGCTAAGTGTGTCCGGTGCGAGGTCTGAAACCCCCGCCAAAGAAATCCCACCACAACCCCCGCAAACAACCAAGGTATCAACCACAGAAGCTCCCCAGCTCGATGGGAAGGGTGTGTGGTGTGTCTCTTTCTCCCCAGGATGGGATCATCTCTCTCTCTTTTTTTTTTTTAAATTAATATTTATTGGAGTATAGTTGATTTACAATGTTGTGTTACTTTCAGGTGTACAGTAAAGTGAATCAGTTATACATATATCCATTCTTTTTTAGATTCTGTTCCCATATAGGTCATCACAGAGTATTGAGTAGAGTTCCCTGTGCTGTACAGTAGGTCCTTATTAGTTATCTGTTTTATATATAGTAGTGTGTATATGTCAATCCCAATCTCCCAATTTATCCCTCCCCCCTCTTTCCCCCTTGGTAACCATAAGTTTGTTTTCTACATCTGTGACCCTATTTCTCTTTTGTAAATAGGTTCATTTCTACCATTTTTTTTTAGATTCCACATATAAGCGATATCATCTGATATTTGTCTTTCTCTGTCTGACTTACATCACTCATCTCTTAGCTTTCCCAGACCCACAGTTAATTTTATTTTCTTCTTTATCACTCAGCTCTGTATCAGAATTTGGACACTTGGTCGTTGTTTATAACACAAATCTGAATCTGGCTTGTCAAAAGCGATCACTCACATTCCAGGGCAGAGATAGGCAGGATTTAAAAGAACGAAACTGGGGGTGTTAAGAGAGAAGTTAGCTGTGCCGAAGCAGCAGGCATCTCAGGTCCACGTGGCCTGCGGTCTCATGGCCTCTGCAGCACCAGGCCAACCGTTCCAGAAGAACAGACTGTTCCTGACCAGCTCCTCCATTGGAGGAAAAGCAAACATATTTTTCTCCTACATTAAACCCTTCAGCCCTTTGTGTTTAAACTCTTTCCCATCTTGTTTGAACTATTTTTTTTTTGGAACAAACATTTATTGTAGGCCATGTAAATAACAGCTAACACTCTGTTTGTGTTGACTTTTCTCTAACTTTTCTGAGCTGTCTGTCATTTAGTTAGCTGGGAGTTGGGAGACCTGAATTCATGTCTCTCTACCTTGTTACCAATTTAGAGTTTAGACAAGTCTTTTAATTCTCCGGGCCAAAGTTCTTTTGCTAAATAGGGTTAATAAGTATCCTTGCCCTACCTTGTGAGGAGGGGGTGCTAAAAATATTGTCTACCCAGAGTCTTGAGATATCTAGAGAAATGGGTTACATAAAACAGTGTAATGCTGTTGTGAATATTTAGTTGCCATTGTTCTTAATGCCACTGTTGGCTTATCCATGGAGTTTAGACTCTTTTTCTAGCGGGCTATTTTGTTTCTTATTTTGCTGTGGCTCTTAGTTTAAACAGGGTGGAGTTGTCAGAAATATTTACCAGAAAATTCTGACCTTGCAGGGAACAGACAGATCACTCAGAAACAACTCTCTTAATTGATCTCAGATGAGCTTGAAGAAGGGCGTGTGTGCACGCATACACGCATACTCGGGTCTGTCTGCTGGCTCCATTTGTACTCAGGAAGGAAACAGATAAGAGACTGCTTCCCCTGCAGATTATCCAGCTCTTTCCTTGGCTGTGGACTGGACTCTAAGAAGTAAACTCTTTCTACATCTCCCAGGGGGCGGGGGATTTATGATTATCCGTCTGGCTTTTTGAGCAGCGCCACTTTTAACTAAGCGAAAGTATGAACAGATCTTCAAGTTTCCTGGTTGAGAGGGAAAGAATTACGGGTAAGAGGGTTTAGGTGAAGATACAAGTCAACGAACTGCAGTTGCCCGTGATCGTGAGCAGTATTGCCTTCAGGGAATATGTCCCCCTGGAGTTGAAGATATGAATAAAAGTGTTATCTTTCTCCAGGTTCCATTTGTCGAAGCTCTCAGACCGTCATCAGGTTTTCTGAAGATCTGTCCCCTGTTTTCCCCTCTGTAAAACATCCATATCAGACAGTATTTTCTCAGACAGCTTTCTTTGCAGAGATGCTGTGGGGATTAGTTAATAGATCACTAGCAAATGCTTTGAAAATCAAATGGTACTTCAGACATGATAAACATTTTTTGGTCCTCATTTGGAGTGAGTAGAAAAGATCTCTCATTTCTTCCAAGTAATTTTAAGAAGATGGAAGAGGGAATATTCTTCCTTTTGCAGTGATGCACTGCTTAGGTCATCATGTATTAACATGTAGTCATTATAAGTGGAGAAATAAATGAGCCCTCACTGGGTCTGCTAGAACTTTCTACTACAGACCATTACAAACACATTTCAGTCTAATCAACATCTAGTAACTGTATGTACAAGGTGCTGATTAGAATATCTAACTGTGCAATAAGAGTTAATAAAATACGTCTAAGAAATGGAAAATAAGATTAGAAGTGGCATTTTAGACCTTATTCAGTGGCATGGGACAGAAAAGGGTGTGGAAACCAAGTTGGGCTCATTTCCTGTGTCTATTTGCCACTGGCTCATTCGTTACTAAACGTCTGTACATATTTGGATAGCACCCCTTCCCCCCAAATATTCTACTCTCAGTTTGAGTCAGTACTATTTTGTCATTTTATGATATGTGGAAATTTCAGAATTCACTCTCAGAATAAATAATAAATGAATTATAATTATAATTCATTGATTTCTTGCTGGCTTTTTTTCTTGTAAGACAAATTGCATTGATTTCCTGCTTCCTTCCCCTCAAAAGTGACTAACCCCCAAAATATCTGTAGGTGTGTTTTTTTTTAAACTACAAGTGAACTCCTGTTTAACAATACTGACTACAAATGTGCTGCATGGGAATTTCACCACTGTATAATTCCCTTCGTCATTTCTTCTCTTGTTTAACCAGTGTACATAATCACTGATTTATAAGTGTGAGCTGTAATAATGTCAGCTGTCTGCTGACATGATTGGAGAACTTATTATGAAATGAAGTTAATTTTCTATCTTCTTTTCTTGGGAACTCTTTTACACTTAATTTTAAGCAGATAAGTGACATAAAAGACCAAGTCACTTGAAGATAACACATTAAGAAATTGCTGATTGATGAGCTTATGCTTATCTAATTTTGTTTTAAAAAGATCTCAATATATCTTTTGAGACGAGATTTTTGAGTGGAAGAACAAAAATACTCTAGGATAGGTGGATAAGATACCAGAAAAAAGAAAATTGAAGGGCTCTGACTATATGTTGTTCTCTCCCCAAAAATTATTTTAATATTTAATCCTGGAATTCATGTTTTAGTCATGGTTGTCAGTTGTGGAAAATATTATTTGGATTAATAGGGTTTTTTTTGGTTTGTTTTTAAATTTTATTTATTTTTGGCTGCATTGGGTCTTCGCTGCCGTGCACGGGCTTTCTCTAGTTGCGGTGAGTGGGGGCTACTCTTCGTTGAGGTGTGCGGGTTCTCATTGCGGTGACTTCTCTTGTTGTGGAGCATGGGCTCCAGGCACGTGGGCTTCAGTAGTTGTGGCACGTGGGCTCAGTAGTTGTGGCTCGCGGGCTCTAGAGTGCAGGCTCAGTAGTTGTGGCACACGGGCTTAGTTGCTCCGCGGCATGTGGGATCTTCCTGGACCAGGCCTTGAACCTGTGTCCCCTGCATTGGCAGGCGGATTCTTAACCACTGCGCCAGCAGGGAAGCCTGGCTTAATAGTTTTAATTAAAATAAATGTTTGTGTTTGAGGCAAAAACAGTTTATGTTGTAAGAGGAAACAACAACATTTTAGGCATCTCTTTTTTTGCTGGATTTTCTTTTAGAGATAATGATCTTTTGGGCTGCTTTCCATAAATATGCATATCATACTCGTGTTTCTGTTTAAACGCATGCATGAGTAAGAAGCAGTGAATTTGATTAACTCTATTAACCATAAATAATGAAGTGGACTCTTTTACATTAACCCTTATTTTATTGTGTATCAGCCTTTAGACATTTGGCTATCTGGACAAGCAATCATTTATATCCTTTTAAAAAATATTTATTGCATCTTTGACTAATTGCTTCTTATCCAGCTTAAAGCCTTTTGCAGGGGTACCATTTGTTAAAACACAGCCAGAAGCAGACAGAGCGGTGTCATTTTTCAAAAATTTAGTGTCACTTTTATGGACAAATAACACTTGTAAATGATGGATAATAGCCAGCAGGATGCCACATGGTATAAAACGTGCATGAATTATATTTTCTGGGAGTTAAGAGGTTAACTTGTCTATGAACTAATTGAGGAGCTTTATGGTAGATGCGAAATGCTGTGTGCACATTATCGGCAAGACTTAAACCAGCTGAAAAGGGGATTTTCCTTCCCTTGGGTATTTTTCATTATCTCATCCTCTTTTCTGGCTAGCTGATGTATAAAGAGAGCATCTCATCGTAATGCATCTATAGGATTTATCAAAGAGTAGACGCTATTCACAACGAGTTGGCAGGTGAATACGTTGCTTATTAGAAGTAGAAGTGGAGGTGAGCGCAGGCATCAAAATTATCGTGCACAATGATTATTTTTGTATTTACACAGGCCACATGTATCAAGCCACCTGTGGTTTCCATCCGTGGGAAAACAAATGGTGGGAGATAGTCTTGATTTCTTCTGCAGCTTGCACTATAGAAGCAACAAGAATTTAACACACACTTTGCATTGAGGAAGGCTAACTCACGAGTCTGATTTTATATGCTTTTACACTGGGCATTTGGGTTAGTAGAAAACACGCTGTCTCAAATTGGTAGCAGTTGGAATGGATGATCAAGTATACGTATAGCTGATTCACTTCGTTGTACAGCAGAAACTAACACAACATTGTAAAACAATTATACTCCAATAAAAAAAAATAGGTTAATAAACACTTGAGAAACTTCGTTCATCCAGAGGTAAGACTTTTCCTGCCCGAGGCATGGTTGTGGGCAACCATCCTTGTTATGGGAGAGGAGGTGTGTTTGGTGCCTTTTTCATTTTCCCCCTGTGTTCTAACTGCCCTTTCTCATTGGGTTTGTGTTGGGAAAGAAAAGGAGTTGAGGAAAGGGAGGTAATTTAATTGTGAGAAATACAGAGGATTTCTTACCTGACCGGTCTGGTCAAAAGCTGGCTCTGTATTTTCTGGGCTAAGCTGCCATCTTCTCTTTATCTTGGGTGCTTTTCAATTTTAGTGTACAATATGTCTAGGTTGGATTTCTTTTTATTTACCCCGATTAGTGTATCTGTGGATTCATGTCTTATCACCTCTGGGAAAGTCTCAGTTATTATCTCCTTGAATACGTATTCCCTTTCCTCCATCCTTTCTGTTCTTTTCTTCAGGACTGTGATTAGGCTTATTTTAGACCCTTCTCATCGTATTCTCCATATCAGCTGATGTCTCTCTTGTATTTTCACCTCCTGGTCTCTCTGAATCGCCTTTCAGGTCATCTTTTTCAGCTCTTCCTTCCTCATTGATTCTTTTCAGCTTTGACTAATATGCTGTATTATCTTGCTAGTGATTTTAAAAATTTCAGTAATTACTGTTTTTATTTTTAAATGTTTTACTTGGTTCTTTTAAAATCCATCTCATCATTTTTAAAAACTGTGATAAAATACACATAAAATGTACCATCTTAACATGTGCTAAGTGTACAGTTCATTTAGTGCTAAGTATATTCATGTTGTTGTGCAGCCCGTCTCCTGAATTCTTTCCATCTTGCAAAACTGGAACTGCCCAGTCATTTTTGATAGTAACTTGTCACTTGCTTATTTTTGCGATTCTGTCTTTTGCTTCTGTAATACTTCATAGGTAGTTACTTTCTAGTCTGTGCCTGGCAGTTGAAACATCTGAAGTGCATGGTCATCTGAATCTATTGTGTGTCCTTTCTTCTGCCTCTGGCTCATGGTGTTGCTTTGTTTCCACGTTTATTTAGGAAGCCTTGATTGCTAGCTTATATTTGGTTGATCTTAATCTATAGAAAAGCCCATGGGGCCTAAAGCATGCTTTCCTAGGAGGGTGTTTGCTTTTGCTTCTGCAGGTAGCCATGGGTGCTGCTGTCCTGAGACCAATTTCGCCCCCTTCTCAGTGCCCCAGTGGAACCCAGCCGTTTCCCTTTAGCTTTCCTACCGAGCCCAGACTTAACGCCCTCCCTAAGGCTGCCTAGAAAGCAACGCTGTACCTCATAGGACCTTCCCCTTTTTTGTGCTCACTGCCCAGGGTTTTTTGTTCATTTGTTTGCTTTTACCTTTGTGCCCCTTGGCAATTTTTCTTGCTTCTTCTGAGCCCAACAGACTATAATTGTTATTTATTCAGGATCTGATTGTTTTACTGGTAGACTCCCAGAGTAGCTAGTCTACCTACTTTGGGAAGCCTTAGCTGATTTTAAAGCCACTTTCACTTGCGTGTTCTTTTGGCTCCCCTGCTGGGCCAGCATCCTTGCTGGGACAGCCTTTTCCTTCAGCTGCGCCCAAGTCTCTCACGGATTCTGATTTTTACAGAGGTCTGCTCCGTCCAGACCCTGTTGGGGGTCACTTCATCCCCTGGAAAAAGCCTCAGGGTGACCTCCGGCCATCATGCCCACCATAAATTCTATGTTTGGCTCCCCAGGTTGAGGCCCCTTTGTTCCACTTTGGAGTGGGTATGAGGGTGCAGGTATTGCTGAGCAGTTGATCTGGCCTTCAGGTGGGGGTCAGCTTCCCATCCAGTAGGCCCCCCGGCTCTAGGGAAACCCCATCTACGGCTGTGCTTTTCTGCTTGGAGCTTCTCTGATGAGACTTGAAGTGAGAGTGGACGCTCCACCCGACCTTGCTTACCCCCAACCGAACCCCAGTGGCAGCAGTGGTGATAATCACAGCACAGCTTTTTTTCCTCAAAAGAAATAGGAAATTCTCTTCTGACCTCCTTTTTTTTTTTTTTTTTTTTTTTTTTACTTAGAGTGGGCAGAGGGTATAAAAACTCATGAAATAGTTGTGATACATTAACCTTGAAAAGTTCCTCTGAGAAGCCTGACACCTCACTTTGGAACTATGTATATACCTGTTGTGACTTGGGAGCTCGTTGGAAACTTGGAGTTTAATAACTGTCCATATGAACATATACAGACTGTGTCACCTCCTCTCTCACAGGATAGCTTTTCTACTTCCTCTCACCTCCCATTGTTTGTTAAGCATCCTCTGGAACGGAATGGATTTCCGACTTTTCTCCGCGAGCCGGTTGGTTCACTTTTTTGTTACCTTGTAGAAAGTACCTCTTACCCACTGAGATTCTGAGACCCAAGAAGAATGAGCAGTGAGCCCTCAGAACCCCTACAGGGTCACTACCAGACAGGACAGAGCAGTACGTGCTCATTTGGCATGTTTTATTTTTTTTAAATGTCATGACAGATTAACCCCATTAAAAACTACGATTGTGTTTATATAGCTCCGCCCACCAAGGAAGTGGAGTTTAGCTCCCCATCCCTGGAGTGTGGGCTGCTTTCTGTGACTTACTGCAAAGAGCAGTTTATGGTGAGGGTGGGGGGAATAAATTTGCGGTGGAGAAGCCTGGTGGTTGCTTCCTCAGCCAGGCCATCAGGGTCAGTGTCAGCAGTGGTAAGTCATGCGATAGCACATGTGCTTGATGAGACGTGAGAAGAAGGGCACTTCACCTCTGTGGTCTTCTCCTAAAAACCCGTCATGTCAGTCTGAGGATGAGAAAGGCATCAGTAAAACCCAAATTGAGGGACATTCTACAAAATGCCCGACTGGTATGCCTCAAAACTGTCAAGGTCATCAAAAACAAGGAAAGTCTGAGACACTGTCCCAGACCAGAAGCGGTGAAGGAGCTGTGACTACAAACTGTAATGTGATGGGATCCTGGAAGAGAAAAAAGATGTCGGGGGGAAAAGTCATGAAATTAAAAGTGTGGCATTTAGGTAATAGCAGTGTACCAGTGTTGGTTCCTTTGTTGTGACAGGTGTACGCAGTAATGTAAGATGTGAACAGTAGGGTCAGCTGGGTGATGGAGAATACAAGCGACTCTCTGTACTAGCTGTCTAGCTTTTTTCTTTTTACATCTAAAACTATTGTAAAACAAGTGTATTTCAATCAAAAATTTAAAATAAATATAATTAAACAAACATAGGTATTTCAACAATTTTCCTAAGAGCTCTGAGAAATATTCTACGTGTGGCTTATCTGTACTTCAACCAAACCTTTGACCACCTTCTAGAAGAGATGGGAAATTGTGGAGGAAATGTGGCACCCTTACGTGGACAGCATTTAGTGCCACGGTTAAGGGCACAGTCTTTGGAGCCAAACCAACTGGGTTTGAAGCCCAGTTTCATTCCTTGTAGCTGTGTGACCTCAGGCAAATGAACACTCCTGTGCCTCAGTATCCCCATCTGTAAGATTTCTATCCCACACTGGGAGATTGTGAGCACTAATGAGGAAACACACAGAAAGCTTACCCGGTGGGTACCACGCCCCTGCGTGACACCAGGACTTTCACTGTTTCATCCAACATTTTTACTACCTATCAAATGACGATAACGGTGACAAGTGGGTGGGTAACAGGATGGCAGGTAGGTTAGAATGACATTATCTGTTCTCAGAGGCCAGCGTTGAAGTGAACAAGGACGGAGCGTGTGTTTCCCACTTTGTTCGGTAATAACATCATCAGCTGTGTCTCCTGGACCCTCCGGGTGCTCTTTAAATGTTGATGAATGGATCAGATGAATACATTTAGTTGTGTGTGTTTTGTGTTTGTGGTCATGCAGAACTTAATTTATTTATGATTTTAAGGAAACACATCGTATGGCTGGGGTCATAAAGCATGTCCTGTGGATGCTGCTGTGTTTCATGCCAGAAAAGCGTTCATTGTCCTCTTCAAAGACACTTGCAGGGCATCAGGGCCAGATCCGGGGCCATCTCCTTGCAGTCCTGACATCTGGCTTGTTGGCTGACTCTTCAGCCAGAGGGGAGCCTTGATGTGGCCTCTGGATCAAAATTAGCTCTCGTTTTCTCATTGCCCTTCTGTTAACTTGCCTTGGTTTAGAAGAACGGACATACACTTCAAAAAAAAAAAAAGCTTTATTGAGATATAACTCACATACCATACAACTCATCCACATAAAGTGTATTCACACTGTGCAGTCCTCACCACAGTCAATTTTGGACCATTTTCATGACCCCCAGAAGAAATCCTGTACCCTGTAGCTATCACCCCCCAAATTCCCCACTACCCCCACCCCTAGAAAAATCACGAATCTACTTCTTGTCTCTACAGCTTTGCCTGTTCTATCCCTTTCATATAAATGGAATTACATAATGTGTGGCCATTTATGTTTGATTTATTTTGCTTAACATAACATTTTTAGGGTTTATCCAAGTTGTAGCACTTATCAGTACTTAATTCCTTTTTATTGCTGAGTAGTATTCCATTGAATGTATAGACCACATTTTATTTATCCCTTCATCTATTGATGAACATTTGAGTTGTTCGCACTTTTTGGCTGTTACAGAAATGCTGCTTTGAGCATTTGTATACAGGTTTTTGTGTGCATATGTATTCTCAGTTTTCTTGGGTGTGTTTCTAAAAGGGGAATTGGTGGTCCAGATGTTGTAACGCTATGTTTGACTGGTTGAGGAGCTGCCAGACTGTTTTCCAAAGTGGCTGCATCATTGTATATCCCGCCAGTAGTGTATGAGGGCTCTAATTCCTCCATATGCTTGCCAACTATTGTTATGATCTGTCTTTTTGATTATAGGTGTCCTAGTGCTTGTGAAGTGGTAGCTCACTGTGTTGTGATTGGCATTTCCCTAACGACTAAGGATGTTGAACACTTTTTCCATGTGCTTATTGGCCATTTAAATATCTTCTTTGGAGAAAAGTCTGTACAGATTCTTTCCCCATTTTAAAATAGGTTATTTTTCTTTTTGTGAGTTGCAAGAATTCTTTGTAATTCTGGATATAAGTCCCTTAATCAGACATATGATTTGCAAATAATTTCTCTCATTCAGTGTGTCTTTGAAACACACAAGGTTTTAATGTTGATGAAATCTACTTTGTTTTTTGTTGTTGTTACTTATACTTTTGGTGTCATATCTAAGAAAGCTTTGCTAATCAAGGTCATGAAGATTTACTCCTGTATTTTCTAAGATTTTAAAAATAGTTGTAGCTCTTACATTTAGGTCTGTGATCTATTTTGAGTTAATTTTGGCATGAGGAAGAGATCTCTTGCTTTCCCTCTGGATAGGGGCGGGGGCTGTCTGTAGTTTTGGTTTGAGTTACAAGACCAGCTTCGATAAAAAGCCTGGGGTGCTGAGTCTATAATGAGCTTCTGTGGGCAGAAACATTGTACATGTGTTGTTGCATTTTTGTTGCTGGGAGAAAAGTGTGTTCTGTATGAGCCCTCATGGGAGGGAGAGAGGATAGGAAGCCTTGGCGTGGATTCCTCCAGACTCCCCTCTATCTTTCCCTTGTGATCCAGCTTTGTATCCTTACTGCATGGCTGTAATACATCTAGTTATGAGTGTAACTCTACTGAGTCCATGTCCTTTCAGCAAATATCTGAACGTGGTGATGGTCCTAGGGCTCCCCAACACAGGGTCCAGTTTCATTCTCTTGCACGTGGATACCCAGTTGTTCTAGTATCATTTGTTGAAAGAAGACATATAGTTTCAAAGAGAAATTTAACTTCTGAAAGCTCAAGCTCAAGGACACCAAATGTCTTAATACAAGGTCATACATGTAACAAGTATGTGGACTAGGGTAGCCTGTTTGTCAGTTCAGCCTGCTATAACAACAGTACCATAGACTGAGTGGCTTAAACAAGAGACATTTATCCCTCACAATTCTGAAGGCTGGGAAGTCCAAGATCAGGTGCCAGCTGATTCCTCTTCCTGGTTTGTGGATGGGTGTCTTCTTGCTGTATCCTCACTTGGTGGGGAGAGAGAGGGCTCTGGTCTCTTCCTCTTCTTATAAGGGCTCTAATCCCATCATAGAAGCCCCACCCTCATGACCTCAGCTAATCCTTATCACCTCCCAAAGGGCCCGCCTCCAAATACTATCCCACTGGGGATTAGAGTTTCACCATATGCATTTGTGGGGTGGTGGGGCACAAACATGCAGTCCATAGCAGGACCCCATCTTCTAAATTCAGGACCAACTCTGGGCCACTTCATGGTGTTTACTCACTTTCTCTCTGGTACACAGGATGTGTCAAAATGATACATTTCCTGAGTTTGCTGGATGTATATAATTCCTTGTAATTCCCTGCTTCAGGCTACCTGCCTTGTGTCTGTTTTGTACATCTTGTGTAAAAAGCAGCCTTGGATATCTGACTTTCATCATCCAAATTGCTGGTTAAAGGTCAGCTATCCACTTAATCAACAAGGCTTATAGATTTCTCTAAAATGCAAGTAAATCTTACTCTTTTGCTTTTTTCATGGAGGCTTTTTGTTTTTCAACTGCGTCTAAAACCAGGCTTGGATTGTCTTCATAAGAAAATAGCATCGTACGTCTGAAAGAGCATGAACTTTGGGTACAGGAGAACTGGGGTGAACTCTCTTCCTGCCATTTACCAATTCTGCACCCATCGAGTCCTCTGAGCCTCTCTCTCCAGCAGAATTGTTGAGAGGGATACATGAGATAACATTTACGAAATGCCTAGTATGTCATTTCCTGGCATACGGTAGTTCACTCAGTAAGGGGTTGCTAGTTTTGTAGTTGATGCTGAAACCCCAGGTATCACTCATTTTTTTCCTGTGAGGTCCTGTTTCTAATACCCTTACTCGAATATGCCTTCAGACAGTCTTTTTCTCTGGTCTCTTGTACATGTGTTGCATTTTTGTTGCAATGTAGTCATTGCGTTTTCTAGTTGGTGTGATTTACTCTCCATACTTGGGAGTTGAAATCTCCCAAGTTTTGGGGGTGTGTTCCCAAGGGAACCATGCAGGAGAGTCATTTATCCTGATTCCAGGGAATAGTGATGCTGAGGGATTCGTGGAATATACGTTTGCATTCCTGCCAGAGCAGCTCATGTCAGGTAGCTTATAATGCAGGTTGCTTTTTTGCCAGGGGAGAAACTTCCTCTGAGGAGCCCACCTTTCCAGGGAAGACATAGACTTCTTCAACGAGATGGGAGAGACTTTCCAAGATCGTGGGGAGGTAGAGTTGAGGGAATGAATATCTTTGATAATGATGCTCTTAATAGTAGGTCACACTGAGCATTTACTCTGTGACATGAGTGCTGTGCTAAGTGCTGAAATCAGGTGGGTAGGCATTTAATAGGTACGAAGATTCCATTGAGTCGAGAGTTAGAGACTGAGTGACATAGGCTGAGGTCACACAGCTAGTAAATGGCAGATCCAGGAAGTGAATCCAGCTTGGCTATAGAGACTTCACACTCTTTTTCTTGAGTGGGTGAGACACCTGGGAAGCCAGCAAGTCTATGAAACGCTGTCTGCCTCCATTTCTTCTGCTTTTTTCCCAGGAACCGGCTGTTCAGACTGGATACTTTTCAGAGTGAAGAGACTGTATTACCATTTACCTCAGGGCCAAAGATAGATACCTGACTGCCCTAGGCAGCCCAGGAGGCATGGCCACCTGGACAGAGAGGTTTTAGAACAATTGTATTTGGAGCCAAGAGAGAGAACACACAGCCTTATTTAGAACAGATGGTGTGGTGCAAACAGATGTCACAGAGAGAGCAGAACTGCTTGACTCCTATTTTGACTTTATCATATTTATCAGGAAAAATGATCTTGAAATGGAAAGGGTAGAATAAACATGGTTTGGAGAAATTAAAGCCCAGGATAGAAGAGATAATGAGAGTTGCTAAAAACGCATTTAGGTCTCCTGGGCACTGAAAGAACCTGCAGATATGATTGTGGAGACACTTTAGATAATATTTTGTGAATCAAGGAGAATAGGGATGCCTGGAGATTGCTGGAGATTGCAAATGATTTCAGTGAACATGTCCCGGTTTTCAATGGGGGAAAAGTATAGTTTAGAAACTACAGATGGGTAAGCCTTAAGTCAGTTTCTGATGAAATTCTAGAAGCAATCTTAAACAGATGTTGGTGAACATCTAAAAAAGCAGCAGTGATTACTGGCAGAGAAAAAGGATTGTCGAAGAACAAGTTTGTTCCTGATGGGATTATTAGTTTGATACAGGAAGGGAATGTCAGATGAAGAGTGAATATTGATCTCACCAAGCCATTTGAGAGTCCCTCGTGACATGGCAAGTCAGAGAAATGTGAGCTGGGTGACAACACAATTTGATGAGTTTATATTTGGTGCAAGAACCCTTTTAAAACTGGGTGAGGAATGGATTAATTGACATACTGTGGCCTGTGGGCCAAATACAGCTCACTGCTTGTTTTTGTAAATAAAGTTTTATTGGAACACAGTCAAAACACTCATTTATGTGTTGTCTACGGCTGCTTTCATGCTGCAAGAGCAGAGCTGAGCAGCTGCCTCAGGGACCAGATGGCCCACACAGCCTAAGATATTTGTTATCTGGCTGTTTACGGAAAAAGATTGCTGACCCCTGGCCTGGACAGAACCCTGGTTTTCAGGCCAGCTGCACATCAGAATCACTGAAGAAGTCCTGATTAATGCCTGAACTCCTCCCCTCCCAGCTGAATAAGAATCTCTGAGGTTGAGCCTGGCATTTATGTTGAAGAGTCCCAGGTGACTGTAATGTGCTGTCGGGGCTGGTGGCCTCTGGCCAGGAGGCGGGATGGAATGGGGAGTGCTGTGGAGGCCTGAAGCCACCTCCTGTTTCCTGTTGGAGCTGAAGATGTTAATCCAGTCTCTGGATGACAGGGAGGGGAGGGGCTGAGCTGGTCCTCTAGACGACAAGGTAATAATTCCACAATTTGTGCTCCTAAGCTAACAAAATGATGTTGGTTATCATAATCAAGGTGAAGTCCTGCCCTTCCGCACTTACTCTCCCCTGCAGAACAGAATTTTGGGTGGTGATTTCATCTCACTGTGATTCATGTGAAGATGGGCTAAGGGTTCACTACAGACTCAATGTTACTAACATTATGATATAACCAGGAAAATCAAAATGAAACAAAACTAACAATAACAACCAAGGCAACCTCAGCCTGTGTTAACATAGTTGTAATGGAAAACGAGGATAAAAGGTTCCCTATATGTGCTTTGCTTAGGTCAGATCACACCTGTTAGATACAAGGTCCTTATGCTGAGAATAAGGCTGATTCAGCTTTGCATTCTCACTCAGGGGTGGAACTTCCCAAGTACCACCCTCCTTAAGCAGGGCGAGCTGCTGTGAGAGGCAAGGCAGTCTCCTCCCTGGGAGGTGTGCAAGCAGAGATTGGATGACCATTAGGCATGGTTTAGAAACGCAGATACCCTTGGTGATTGTAATAGGCAGGGTTCTGCAGAGAAACAGAACCAAGAGAATGTGTGTGTGTTTACATATATGAAGAGATTTATTGTAAGGGATTGGCTCACGTGATTACAGGGGCCAGCAAGTCCCAAGCTCTGCAGGGTCAGTCAGCAAACCGGAGACCCAGAGGAGACAGTGGTTTCTAGTTTGAGTCCTAAGGCCAGTGAGCAAGAGGGGCCGATGGTATAAGTTCCAGTCTGAAGGCCTGCAGGTTCAAGACCCAGGGAGGGTCCATATTTCATTTCAAGTCTGAAGGCAGGAAAAAGACCCTGTGCCAGCTTGAGGGTAGTCAGGCAGAAAGAATTCTCTTTTCCTCTGGGGAGGTCAGGCTTTGCTTTGTCTTATCCGGGCCTTCGTTGGATCGGATGAAGCCCACCCACATTGGGGAGAACAGTCTGCTTTACTCAGGCTATTAGCTCAAATGTTGGTCCAATCCAGAAACACCTCCCAGACACGCCCAGCATAATGTTTGCCCACGTGTCTGGGCACCCAATGACCTCATCAGGTTGACAGATAAAATCAGCCATCACAATGACCACCTAGTGCACCATCCTCATTTCATGGATGAGAAGACAGTCTCAGAGGATGTGAGGTGCCCAAGGTGCCCCAGTGGCCAAGGGAGCCCTGCACTCTTCCTGCCAGACTGTCCAGTGGATGGAGAGGGCATGCCGATGACCGCATGACTGCTGATGACTGCTGGAGGGTCCTCTCCAGTCCTCAGGGTTAGACTGACTCTGTTAGACATGGAAGCAGTAGTGCCCAGGAATGAGAGGGCTTCAGCAGGACAAAGCACTGCAGCCACTGGAAAGCACAGCGCTTGATTTGAGGAACCAATCCATCAACTAGATACGGAGGCAGTCAGTGTACACCCAGGTGACAGCCATTGGCTCATGTACTTGGATTTCATACATAAACACCCTTCAGGCCTCTTCACGGAGCTGCAAGTGCTAGTTAATCCTTTAATGCTGTCACGAGCATGAGGAAGAGGGATCTTCGGGCAGGACTCATGCGGGCATGCAGAATTAGGTGAGTGCAAGGCCGCCAGCAGGAGCTCCACTGGGGGCTTCCCTGTGTGTTCTGGGCGCATGGCCTCCTCTTGTTGAATCAGCAGATGATATGGCCAGAAATGTGCAAGACCCTCAAGGGGAAACTTACTGTAGGGTACTGCTCCTGACAGCCGTCATAAAGGCTAGGCACTTACCTTGTGTCCGAGACGCTTCTAGGTGCTTCACGTGCATTATTTTTTCCTAGTCCCAAACCAGCTGTGCTCACTCCACATTGTTATTCCCATTCCACAGATGAGGAGACAGAGCTCCGGGTACTGCTGCTTCATTTTTTTTTTTTAATAAATTTATTTATTTATGGCTGTGTTGGGTCTTTGTTGCTGCGTGCGGGCTTCCTCTAGTTGCAGCGCGCGGGGGCTACTCTTCGTTGTGGCGCGCGGGCTTCTCATTGCGGTGGCTTCTCTTGTTGTGGACCACGGGCTCTAGGCGCGCGGGCTTCAGTAGTTGTGGCATGTGGGCTCAGTAGTTGTGGCTCACGGGCTCTAGAGCACAGGCTCAGTAGTCGTGGCGCACGGGCTTAGTTGCTCTGTGGCATGTGGGATCTTCCCGGACCAGGGCTTGAACCCACGTCCTCTGCATTGGCAGGCAGATTCTTAACCACTGCACCACCAGGGAGGTCCATGGTTCATCATTTTGGAGGAGTTATTTGAACCGAAAGCCTAGCTGCGTTTGTAATGGAATGCCCCTGCGTGCATCCACTCCGCTGGCCCTGAGCCCATCTGGTTTTAGGACCATTAATACAGTTATTCAGAAGACTGTGCACAGAGTCAGCTCTCAGTGACTGTCCAACAGCAAAATGTGAAACTCCACAAACATGCCGCCACCGAGCACTGTTCAGGCGTTGTCGAAATAAAGTCAACAGGCTGACTTTTGAGTGAAATGTAATTTTTCAACTGCCAGCAAGAGGAAGATAATTGATGAAAACAGGTAAACATGAGTGATTACCTGTTGTTGTAAATTACGGCAGCTTCTCTTCATCCTTACCCAGGAGACTTAAAAGCGATGCAAAGAAGCCTCTTGGTATAAATTTCCCCGCTTGTCACATTGCCCCACCCCTTTTAATGGAAGCCCTCCTCTTGGGGAAGTCAGGAATTCGTGGCTTAAACTTCCTCGTTATGGCGAGCATGTTAAACAAATCACGGGTGAGAGGCTTGCGCGTTGCAGGTGCCCAGGTACCCGAGGGAGCGGGAGCAGGTGCCACCACCCCTCTGCAGCCCCCGCAGGAGACGGAGTCGAGCATGATGGTGAGTGGACCTAGCACGCTTTGAGGAGTGTTCTGTCTGGATGTACAAGTACGTTATTTGTCGGTTTTAAGCCATAAGAATTGGTAAATGGACCCACCGAGTTGAATGACAGTCACTAGACCCAGCTCCTGCCCTTGGACTAGAGTGGGGCAGGAAGTGGAGACAGTCGGGAAGTTTGGTGTTACCACAGGGACCTTATGGATCCAGGCCAAACAAGTGTGGTCCCGGAAGGCAGGACAGAGCTCTGGGTGCTCGCCACACAAGCTGGGCATGACTCCCCCACTGCCCTTCCCTAGATCCATTCGTGGAGGGGAGAGAGAAGATGTGGAGCTCCTTCTGCCATTTTCCTTCAGACCTTCACAGGTTACTTAAGTTTCGTGAATTTCCTTGAACACCGATAGCAATCTTGGTCTTATTCTTTACCCTGTAAGGAAGTTTTAATACTGAAATTTTAAAAAGAAACACTGGCATGGCTGCTTATCCCAGGATTAAGGATCTTCAGTAAAACACATGTAATTCATATGGGAACTACACAAACAAACATGAAAATAGCGCAGGAATGAGGGAAGGAAAGGCAGGCTCTATGCAGCGATGATGTTAGATGTCTGTTTACCTCCCGCCTCTGCAGGCCCCCTCCCCCCTGATTGAACATCCTAAGGCCCTTTGAAGATGCATTTGCGTTTTTGTTGAATGCATCTCAGGTCTTGAAGACTCACAGCCTGGAGAAGTGTTGATTGCATTTAAGGGTCCATTACTTAGGTAAACCAAATAATGTAACTGATCTTGGCTGCAGTTGATCAAATCTCTCCCACAGTGTTGGAAAGATTGTAATCTAATTACTCCAGTTCCTGGTTTCTAAGGTGAAGGTTACATTTGGCTGAAACTTACCTGCTTCAGCAGCGTCTCCTTAAGGGGTTGTTCCTTCCTGAAGCACGCATGCCAGTGTGTGTTGTACATATGTGAACCAGGAGGTGAACACACATGCAGACACATACACAGTCTATGCCTGTCAAGCACCCTGGGTTTTAACTTTGACTCTGTATAAACAGGTCAAAAATGGGAGTCAGGTTAGTTGTTTCCTCTTAACTTTGTACAGCCTGGCAAAGCGGGGTGGGAAGATGCTGCCGCCCTATCAGGTTCACTCTTGGCTTCCCTTATCTCTCCTACAAGCGCTGCCTCATTCCAGTTCTTTCCTTTTCTGGAGGTGGGAGAGTCCAGCAACCTTTCAGTTTTGGAATGTGCCAGTGCCGTAGGTTTGGAGACTGTGGTGAAAGGCTGCAGAGCTGCAGATTTACCCAGGCATCATGACTTAATTCGCTCTTTACCAGCAGGTGCACCTTTCTCAGAGGCATCACAGGGGCTCAGCTTGGGTTTTCCCACTCTTTCGAAACACCTTTTGACTTCCCTCGTTAGGCTTGTTCTCAGGGAGTAACAGAGAGCGTGTGTGTGCTCTTTTGTCTGGGCGGGGAGGACTGGAGGACTGACGTGTCTTCTTGTGGGCCCTGCGACAGAGGGACCGGCCCCCGCTGGCCTTGAATCCACATAGGTCCAAGTGCCCCGGGCATCCCCCAGAGGAGATGGTCAGCGTCACCAGCTGTACGGGGCTTAGTGGGTGTGGTCCAGAGCAGGTTGGGGATACCCATCCGGCACTGCTTGGGGATGAGTGGGCAACACTCTGCCCTTTAGTGTTCTGAGGGGTTTCTCTTGGTTGGGCAAGATCTCCATGTACCAATGTTTACTTTTACTTATTAAGAATACAAGTGTAGAACATGGTGTCATGGAACTTAGAGTGAGTGTCTTGAAATTAGACAACACACCCTCTTTAGATACAGCTTTTCTAACAGAATCAAATACCGGATCTCTCCTTGGGCTGTGGGATGCATGATTCTTCTTTTTTTTTTTAATTTTATTGGAGTATAGTTGATTTACAATGATGTATTAGTTTCAGGTGTACAGCAAAGTGAATCAGTTATACATATATATATCTACTCTTTTTTAGATTTTTTTCCTATATAAGTCATTACAGAGTATTGAGTAGAGTTCCCTGTGCTATACAGTAGGTCCTTATTAGTTATCTATTTTATATATAGTAGTGTGTGTATGTCAGTCCCAAACTCCCAATTTATCCCTACCCCGCCCCTTACCCCCTGATAACCATAAGTTTGTTTTCTACATCTGTGACTCTATTTCTGTTTTGTAGATAAGTTCATTTGTACGCTTTTTTTTAGATTCCACATATAAGCGATATCCTATGATATTTGTCTTTGTCTGTCTGACTTACTTCACTCAGGATGGATGCATGAATTTTCATGGGAAATGTCTTGGCTGCTTTGTAGCATGGATTCTTTCTGGGATCCGAAAATGTAAGGTGATTAGACTGTGTTTCATAGGATAGTTGTGAGTCTATATATTGAAACACGACTGTGAAGCCACTTCCAAGGGTACCTGCTATTTTAATGGGTCTAATAATCATGCTGAAAAGCTTACACACAAAGAAGTGCAATAATAGTTCTTGAATAAAGTCTGCATGTAAGAAGTTGTAGGAAGAATATTTCTAATTTGGCCTCCCACTCAGCCCATTGGGTTAGCTATACTTTCCCAACTTTTGATTTCAGGTTTATAGAAAAGCGAAAAGATGTTGCGATGAGCTTTACCCCCTGATCCACCCCCTGCCATTTTGCTACATTTCCTTCCCAGCTCTCACTTTGGTTTCTGTGTATTTCCAAGAAGGTTGCCCATCATGACAATTCATCCTGAACCACTTCAGGTGTGTCTCTGAAGAATTGGTTTATTCTGTTACACAATCTATTACCATTAAAACATCAGGGAAATTTAACCTTGATATGATAATATTATCTAGTGCACAGTCTGCATTCGGGTGGCCCTAGTTGTCCCAGTAATTTTCTATACGGCTGTTTTTTGTTTTTTTTTTAAATCCATGATCCAGTCAAGGATCACATATTGTATTTAGTTGTCCCATTTCTTTAGTCTCTTTTAAATCTAGACTACTCCCTTGGCTTTTTCAAAGTCTTTTGTGGTGTTGACCGTTTGGAAAAGTCCAGGCTAGTTCTTGTGGAGTGTCCTGCAGTCTGTATCTGTTCAATTGTTTCCTGTTACAAGATTGAAGAAAGCCACCTGGGGAGAGCTGCTTCCTGAACATATTTCTCCACTCTAAAAGCAATTCCTTCTGTGATTAAGAGCCTTTGGGGTGGTCTTTTGAGGCCAGGTGAATATCCTATTCTCCAACAGTCTTTCCCAGGAGTTTTAATATCTACGGATGGTCCTTTTGTGAATCAGTTATTCCGTTGGTAGTAACTGTGCCCCAATATTTGGAAGGAAAAATGTCAATTATACTTCGGGTGCCAGAGAAATGACTCTAGGGAGAAAAAGCCATGTCCTTTTTATTAAAAACAAAAGGAATTTGCTTTTTGTATACTTAAAATATACAGATGAAATTTGTGAGTGTGGATATCAGTAAGTAGAAGCTTATGTTAATTTTGAATGCAGGTTTTAAATTTTTGAGCCTATAAATTTCAAAATTTTGGACACAGCATCTTAAAATATGCATAAAAAATTTTAGAGTCGAAGTCTTGCTATTGGTAATTATTGCAGTGTTTGGAACGGAAGTGGGAAAATGCCCTGAGTTCATGAGTGAAAGATCTCTGTAGAGACATGTCACTCTGTAGGCGTATCATCCAAGGAATTTATCAAACTCTGAATGAATCTGTTGTATTTTTTAAGCAGTTCTCTTTTGAGAAATTGCTTGTGATAAATGGGTTTCACTAATTAAATCATACACTTCCATAGTACATTACATACAAAACTAGACTAGGAAATAAATATCATTAAAGTAAACATGCCCTTCTAATTAGTAATTGTTTCTGCCATTTTAAGCAAATTCCAGAGTCACAGAGAGCTGCTCCACTGTAAACCTAATAATGAAGCTTGTGATAACAGGTGTAAATTAACACAATGGAAAACATTTACACTGTAACATGCTAAATTAAAAATGACATTAACAAGTCTCATTTTCAAATCCTCTATAATTAACATTTGTTCAGCCCTGAGAGGAATAAGAACAGTACAACGGTAGATGTCTTGATTTACAGCTTACGGTATTTATCATGGCTTTATCTTTATTAAATTGTAAACAACAGAGACGAGTTGCTTCTTAAAATATGTCACGTTTATGTAATCTTAGTTCTGACAAATGGTGAAATGTGATATTTACTGGTGTCATTACTGTGGGTAATGGGCAGGTGTGCCCTGGCAGGGCTCTGGTCGGGGGTAGAGACAGACGTGAAAGATTGAGAGCAGGTTGAAGGGGGAGATATGCAGGTATGAGGGTAATAATATCCACGGCATGATAAAATATTCAGATTCCCTCAAGTGTTTCCCCTCCAGGCGCATACGTGCCTCCAAGTGCTCCAAATCAATGTTTGTTTCTGCAAATAAATATTATCTTAAAGGCTTTCTTTTATGCCGCTTGTTAATATAAGCGGGAAACCAGAGCACAAGAGGACACAGCTTTGCAGCTTAATTTGTCACAAAGGACATGAGGTTTTACTCCTTACAGAGAATTTCATCAGTACACTAATGATAGAATGAAGAACTTAAGTGTTATGGCCCTGATAAACATGGGCTTAGATCTTACAGTTGATTTTTTTTAACTCAAGATTTTCATCATTCTGAATTTTAAAAAAATTGTCAAGGTTGTGTACCGTGGATTATTTTTGAGTTGTTTTTTAAATTCTCAGTTTATTTCATTTAGGTGGTTTTGGGGTTTATCCTAGAGGTAGAGGATGGAAGGGTTTATAAGGACGGGATCTGTGCTGTGTCCTTGTTAAGCCTGGCACGTAGCAGGTACTCAGTAATACCTGGAGAATTCTAGACTCAGTCTCTACTAAGTTCTGGAGTTTACAGTCTTGTTGGGAGGTGGAATTGCTCTACATCCTCAGATCTTCTGGGGCTCCAGCTGGCCAGCTCACCCTGCAGATCTTAGGACTTGTTGGCCTCCGTAATTGCACGCGCCAATTCATTATAGTCTCTTTATACACACACACACACACACACACACACACACACACACACACATACATACACATACACATACACATACACATACCCTGTTAGTTCTGTTTCTTTGGAGAAACCTGATAACACCAACAAAGCAGGATTGTAGAGTAGGTTAGAAATTATCAATACATATAAAGATATATACATACACACACACATATATAGGATTGTAGAGTAGGTTAGAAATTATATTTGAATATATATACATACACACACACATATACCCAGAATAATAAATATCGGTACCCTTGAGGGGAAGATTTCAGGCAGTTCTTAGCAGAATACCTGACATATAGTGAGAACTCCATAATGACCTCTGTACTTCTTATTGGGAAGTAAGTTTGTCTGCAGTTGCTAGGCTGTTCTCTGTTTGTCTTAGAGGCAGAACAAAAACACTGGTAAAAACGTGACTGCTGCTGGTGGATGGGAGCTGCCGGTGGATGGGAGCTGCCGGTGGATGGGAGCTGCCGGTGGATGGGAGCTCCTGCCATTCAGCTGCTGCTTAGCTCATCAGTGGCCAGCTTTTCTGAGGGCATTTCACATCTTTTCTGGCTACCACCGGCCACTTGATTAAAGGAAAGAGCCAATTCCTCCACCTCGCCCCATGCTCGCCCCCCACCCATTGCCCTGGCTGGTTTCTTCCCCTTCCTTTGAGACCCGCTCTCTGACAGCCCTCAGTTTTAGGAGGGAGGATGGCTGGTTAGGCTGGGGAGGTGCTTGGGAGTCTCTGGGCCGAGGCTCTTTCTCCCAAAGCAGATGGTCACCCTGTACTTGTCCCCCTTCCCTCCAGACCCTTCCTACCAGTCTCTTCAGATCTGCTTCACGGCTTAATGTAATGGGACCTGCCGGACAGTGAAGCAGCAGCGGAATAGGGTCTGCGGGCCTCTGAACGGACGGTACTGTGATCTTTTTCCTCTTTGGCACATTTATGGGTTATTTTTGAAGGAATATAAACATATCAACTTCCCCCAAACTAAATCTCAGGGATCAACCAAAATTGAATGCTGTGATAAACATCCATCGGCCAGTGAACCAGCAAACAGCCGGCCAACCCACAGAGGGGAAAAATGAGATAGTATGGCTTTCTATTTATTGCTTTGGGGATTTGACTCTTTTCGCGGTTGGCTACCGCATCGACTCAGGACAGGGAACTGCTGTGGTGTGTTGAGAATGAAAAAAAATCTTGAAAAATGACATTGAGATTCACTGCACTCTGTAACTCATATAGATAGATGTAAAGGAGGAGAGAGAAGCGGTAATTCTGCATAAATTCAGTATTTTCATCGAGATTTTCTTTGTACCATCCCCAATATTTGTGTCTTGGAGGACAGTGGCAAATGAAAACAGAAAGCTATTTCACTGGAAACGTGTCACTGTCTGTGAATATACAGATATTGTTCCTGCCAGGAAATGAATGTTTATGAGGCGTCTTCCATGAGAGAGGATTCTTCGAGGTGCGGGGAGAGGGCAGACGTGGAAGGTGCGTTCCTGCCCTCCAGGCGCTGACCGAGTGAGGGAGAGCCCAGCTGTCTCAAGGCGCAGTAAGGTGGAGAGGAAGGGCAGGGCGGCCATGTGCCCACGGTCACGGCTCCTGGCTGGGTTCACGTGGCCTCGTGGCCGGATGGGAAGGAAGCAGTGCCACGAGATGTCATTACCAGAGGCGAGATACTCCGGTGTGAGCTGTCTAGTTATGAAAGCCCAGGGCACACAGGCTTTCCAGGGGCCCGCCAGTGTTACAGATACTGGAAAAATAATCTTGGCAGCAAATTTAAACTCGCATGAGCTCCATCAGGAGCTGCAAGTGTAGAAAAGGAGTCTAGGCTTTCTTAAAAAATTAAAACACAAAACCCCTCAATAACTACTACAAAAGCCCTTTGGAATCATTATTTCAAGCCAGATCATCATGCTAGTTTCACAAGAGGGTGTGACAATGAATGCACATGAAGAGAATCTTTTAAAAGCTCATACTTAAGGCAAAAGATCACACACCTTATGGTTTGGTAGATGGCAATAGTAAAAACAACCGCTCTTTGTTGTACGTATTGGTTAAAAAAAATGTTTTATTTTCTGGTATCCTGCATCGTGAAACCCTTTTTGAACGCAGATTTTTTTTTTTTTCCTTCATCTCTGTTCCATTTCTCTGAAAATAAAAACCTCAAGTGCAGTGAAGCAATTTTACATCTTTTTCAATATCACGTTCTCCCCATAATTGTATGGGATTCATTTTGCACGGCCCCAGACCAAAGCCTTCCCATCCCTGTCATCCCGTGCAGGAGAACCCCGTGTCCTGCACGGGCCACCGAGCCCGGTGATGACACGGTGTTGCTGTTGGAGGAGATGCCGGCCCAGGGGACCGGGAACACGCACGACACACCACGCCGTGCCACCTGCCCTTCTCATTGGAGGCTGAGGCCACAGGTTTTCTTCCAAGCCAAATCCATTTATTCTTTTGAAAGAAGCATCTGGCTTTCTTTCTTTGGCAGCTCCACAGAAGTTCTCGTGGTTGTTTGAGAGCTTCTCCTGCACTTATCACATGGTTTAGATTTTGAAAGGGTTCCTGGCATCCTAATGTCCCAGTTTCTGGGCACGAGGAACGTGAAAAAGCTGGAGTCTGTTTGCATGTGCGAAGCCTCTTTGAAATTTGTGAGGCTAAATGAAAAAAGTCCTCCCTACTTAAAAAAAAATTCTTTCGGGTTTTGTCATCCCTACGTTCATAGACGATTTTTCTCCTGCTTAATTTCAACATCCGCATGTCCCATATTTATGCTAGAGAGAAAGAGCAGTAGGGATTATAGAGAAGTGGTCTTTACAGCTTCGCTGAGAAGGCTACAGTAACATTTCAGGGTGTTCTTAGTTTACGTATTTCAAAATTCAGTGATATTTATTGAGCAACTCTGATGTTCCAGGCCGTAGGTACCATACCAGGCACCACGTGTGTTAGCTCAGGCTGTCATGACAAATACACCAGAGTCCGGGTGGCTTAAGCAACAGATATTTATTTATTTCTCACAGTTATGGAGGCTGGAAGTCCAAGATGAAGGTGTCAGCAGATTTGGTTTCTGATACAAGCCCTCTTCCTGGCGTGCAGAAGCCTGCCTCTGGCTGTGTCCTCATGTGGCAGAGAGAGGGAGAGAGAGGTTGGTTTCTCTTCCTCTTCTTATCAGGGCACTCATCCCATCAGGGGGCCCTACGCTCATGACCTCACCTAAACCTAATTACCTTCCCAAGGCCTCCACCTCCAAATACATCACATCAAAGGAGGTTCTGGACTTCAAAGCCCAAATCTGGGGGGAGACACAAATACTCAGTCCATAACACTGTGTTAGAAAGTTCACCAGGTTCTTCATCATCAAACCTCAGAACACCTTCCCAGCCCAGGCCACTCACATTTCTGTGTGACCGTCCTTATTTTTATTAAATAATTTGTTCCAGTTGGATACATTCAGCTCACTCTGATGGTTTAATCACAATTTCGTATGCAACTGCTAACTTTTTTAAAAATGTTTTTTGTTCTTGGTCCATTTGTTTCTTCATCGTTAGATAGCTTCAGGGGTGTGGATCGTCATGTCTGTAACTTGCTTTATCCATCTTCTAGCACAGCATTTATATTATGTAACAAACACCTATTTTGAACCTACTGCGTGTGCCAGGCACTGTTTTAGAAATTGCACGGAGAGCAAACAACTTTCCTGTTGGAGCCTCCATTTTAGTGGGCCAGATAATCGACAGACAGCAAATTTCAGCTTGAAATAGATTTATACTACAGAGAAAATAAAATGGGTGATAGGGGACATGGTAGTGATTGCAGGTGTAGGGCATTGCTCATTAGGGTGGCCGGGGAAGCCCTACTCGTGAGGTGACATTTGACCCGAGATCTGAGAAGTTAACCCCACAAAGGTTTGGGGTAAAGCTTTTCAAACAAGGGAAGCAACAAGGACAGCAGCCTTTCTCTTCGCTCACCACAGGACAAAGAACAAGCAGAGAAGTCCAGCCAGCCAGGGGCAGAATGAGCCACGGTAGGGCTGGGCCGGGGGCCTGGAGAGGTGGTGGAATGGGGAGGGGGGTGGCATGAGATGGAATCCAAGAGCGACCACAGGCTGGAGCTTTGCAAGCAATGATGAGGAGTGTGGCATTTATTCTAAATGCAGAGGGAAACCAGGGGAGGGTTAAATGCGGGAGAAAAAAAAGAGGATTTTCTTAACATTGCAGGTTTATTCCGTAAACATCATGATGATTGTAGTATTGACAGTCTGTATGCAATTACATGTAATAACATCCTGTGTCCTTGCTATGATGCGAGCACCCCTTCTGTGTGTTTGGTTGGAAGTGAAAAGATACCTTATGCAAACTTAATAAATGAATTATATCTCTGTGTTTCTAACAGTTTAGTATTCATCACTTGGAGAAGCTATATACGTTTTTACCCCTGTGTGGGCATAAATTGTTCATTCGAGCGGGGCATGCCAATTTTAGCTAAAGTCTCCCCTTAATTGTGATTGTATGTCCCTTGTGGCTACGTGTCAAAATATGACACGCCAGCGTAGGCCAACCTGGACCTAATGAACAGGAAACTATGGAACTTATGTGATGTGGGGGCACATGGGGCTTTCCTAATGCCAATTCCAAGGGTAAGTGGCATGGAGGTTATTGGATTAATTGGAGAAGCCTAACTCTGGCTTCAGCTGCCTGCCTGTCATCTGAACACAGAACATTGAAGGTGAGTTGATTTGGCACTCCATAATTAAAATTGCAACACTTCTTTTACTGTTAACAGAATATTTTGCTTAGCATTACACTGTCTTGTAGATATGCATTGACAGTGCCTGGCATATATAATCCTTACTTACGAGTGAGGTGTTTTCCAAGATGTGTTTCAAAAACACTCTCCTTCCTGAAGTCCAGGTGTGGTTGAAGCCATACATGTCCAATAAGCCATACATGTCCAATAAGCCATACATGTGCAATAAGGCCTGTTTCATAGCTTCTGTATATTCCAGGTGTGGTTGAAGCCATGCATGTGCAATAAGGCCTGTTTCATAGCTTCTGTATAGACCTTTCTGCTGCTCTGGTGGAGCTGGAGGTTGCCACAGGCTTAGGAGGCTTGTACGGAACTTTTCTGTGGACATGATATTGGTGAAACCATCAATCCCACGTGACTTTAATCGTCCTGAGACAGTGCATTTGCATATATTTTTAGCTCAGTGTGGCTGTGTTTGGAAGACCCAGAGACCTGGATTGGCTCAACTTTCCAGGTGACGAAGAGGGAGGCTGTCACCCGGATGACAGGGCTGACCTACCAGGATGATGGGGCCCTTGGCCTGAAGAGCTGGTGTTGGGTCTATACACTCCTCACCTCTGGGGAGTAAAAGAAATGAAGACTGAGAGGTCCTCAACTGGTCATCCAGACCCTTTCACCACCATTCAGAGAATCCACTGCATAAACAAACACTCCTAACACGTTCAGATTTAATTCAGATGTGCTTTCAAATTCTTAAAGTTGCTGACTTTATTTTTTTAAATTAAGTAATTATTTTTGGCTGCGTTGGGTCTTCGTTGCTGTAGGCGGGCTTCCTCTAGTTGCAGCAAGCGGGGGCTACTCTTCTTGCGGTGCGTGGGCTTCTCATTCTCTTGTTGCGGAGCATGGGCTCTAGGCGCGCAGGCTCAGTAGTTGTGGTGCACGGGCTTAGTTGCTCCACAGCGTGTGGGATCTTACCGGACCAGGGATCGAAGCCGTGAGCCCTGCGTTGGCAGGCGGATTCTTAACCACTGCACCACCAGGGAAGTCCCACTGACTTTTCAAGAAGCTCAATAATAAAATTTAATGGTAGTGGAGACAAATTTCAACTCCCAAAAGAACCTGTGTTACAGATTTTAATGTTGTGCTATTAGCACCAGTTTTTCTTTCACTGATAACTATTACACTACTTTTCTACTTGAATTACTCTTTTATAGGGCGTGAGCAATTTCTCATTTTGTCTTTCCAAAAATGTAAAGAGTATGTGGAGTGTCAGCATTATTAGCTTGCCTTGTCGATAAAGACACTGATTGTTTCTCTAAGGTAGATGTCTGGCAAGTTGTAGAGCTGAATCCCCACCCCCTCCCCCCCAGATGTGCAGACCTTAAGTTCTGTGCTTCTCCTGCCTTTCTACGCCGCCTTTCAGTTTTTGAGAAGAAATTGCTAAATTTCTTCAAAGTCAAGAAAGTGTAACTCTTTCCAGGGTAGAAGGAGATGTGGAATATTCATCTAGAGCATTTCAAGATTCCTTTTGCACTGGTTTAGTAGGAAGGTCAGGGTGATCAAGAAGGAGACCGTCCTCTTCAGGATTAAGAGCTATTTGTGTTGACATTGAAGTGTATCTTTTTTAGAATTCGTAGACTAGAATTTGGTAAGATTTAGTTCTTTCCGTGTTCTGTTGACTCAAGGACACATGGAAATATGGTCGTAATAGAGGGAACGTGAAGAGACGGTTACAAGTTTTTTTTATATGACTGTTTTTCTTATTTTGTACTGAAAACACTCTCACTTTTCCTTTTACTTAAAAAATCCTAATAAAAGGGGAAAATCACGAGGTTAGGAACGTTGCCGCAGGATGCGACAGACTGCTGCCAGAACACGGGTCTGCTTGACTGTTGTCAAAGGTACATCTCCCAACTGATGGAGGTTTTCATCCTTTAGTCTCACATCCTTGTTTTTTTCCTTCGAGGGTTTAGCCAAGGAGGGCTCTGTCCGCTCAGGGACATCTTCCCATCATTGTTCAGTCTGACTTCCCAGCCAGTCTGACAAAACAACACTTCCGTAAGCCCTGAAACCGTGTTTTCAAACACTGCTTTCACTTGTGATGGTCCATGAGAGAATGCTTTAAAGAAAAGGCAGGCCTGTAAGCGTCAGGTGAAGGGGGGCAGGTGCCCCAGCTCTGCATGCTGTCACCAGGCAGGGGCCACAGACCTGGCGATGCTAACGCCAGTTTTTGTTACTACCTCATCACCTGCTCATATCGGGGGTTCATGGTGGGCCTCTGATGGGATTGATAAGGATGTAATGGCTAGAAAAGGGGTCCCTTCCCTTGTTTTCCCTCTGCCCTTACTGACAGGAGGGAGGTCTCCAGCAGCATTTGGACCCTTTGAAAAAACTCAATGCTGTATACGGGCTGCATTAGTAAAATGATTGCATCTCAGCCGGTTTGGACTCTTTCTTGGAGTAAAGGAACGTTAGTCATTGGGGTGGAACTCTTTCTTTGTGTGGAGCACTTACCAGGGACTCGGGAGAAATGGAATTCCAAGTAATTTGTCATGTTTTCTTTCTTTAGGTAGATTACAGACTAATGGGGAGGCTATGAGCAATAATTACCATCGTCCTTCATAGCACTGGGCAAACAGGGTCCAAATGACTACAAGTTTAGAAAGGTCCCCCAGAGAAGATGAGGATGGAAGAGCCTACGGAGGAGGTCAGCAGAGTGGGGTCAAAGGGGCGGAAGCTCCCTGTGAAGGAGCGACGAGGGTCATGAGGAAGGAGGAAGGTTATGGGTCATGAAGGTGGGTGCAATTCCAGGTAGAAAGCATGGCAGGTGTAGGGTTGTTGGGTTTGAAGTGGTCAGTGGTGTTGAGGCAGATGCTTGCTGTATTGGAGATTTTGAAGACATAGAATAGTTAAGAGGAAAACTCAGTTTCACAACATGTATTCAGTACCCTTTTTTTTTTTTTTTTTTTATATTTTTATTTTTGGCTGTGTTGGGTCTTCGTTTGTGTGCGAGGGCTTTCTCTAGTTGTGGCAAGCGGGGGTCACTCTTCATCGCGGTGCGCAGGCCTCTCACTATCGTGGCCTCTCTTGTTGCGGAGCACAGGCTCCAGACGCGCAGGCTCAGTAGTTGTGGCTCACGGGCTTAGTTGCTCCGCGGCATGTGGGATCTTCCCAGGCCAGGGCTCGAACCCGTGTCCCCGGCATTGGCAGGCAGATTCCTAACCACTGCGCCACCAGGGAAGCCCCTTCAGTACCCTTTTGAACTAGACATTGAGTTGGGTTCTGGGAGAGCAAAGATGACTGCCTGCCCCAGAACTCAAGAGTCTGGCCGGGGAGAGGAGGATGAAAGCGATCTGTACTGGATGTGAGCCCCAGGCACCTGTAGCAGGCAGTTAGTTATGGGAGAGACTGGCCCCTGGAGGAGAGGAGGAACTTCCAGCAGAGCCCACCGTGAGTGGGATGTGGGGAGGAGACACAGAAGAGGAATTTCAAGCTAAGTAACAGAGGCGTGTGCACCTAAAGGAACCCAATGCATGGGGGAGCAATCTGGTCTTTCTAGGACATGGACACATGCAGCAGAGTAACTTAGCTAGAGGTCAGGAGGCAGGTAGGTCACTGGGCAGGGCAGGGGTGTGGGGAGAGCTTTTACGTCATGCTAAGGTGTCTGGATATCATCAAGTCTGATAGAAAATACTGGAAATAGTGTGAATTTGATTGGGTAGCTACTAGCTCCTAAGAAGCCATTGTAGATTTTGAGCCGGAAACTGATATAACAAAGGTAGTATTTCATTTAATTAATTACAGCTTTAAGTACTGTCTTTTCTCATTATAAAAGTAAGATGGACTAACTTCAGGAAAATTCAAAAGTAGAAGAAGTATAAAGAAGAAAATAAACGTGTTGCATGGTCCCGCGACCTGTACATAAAAATTCTGTCATTTGAGTGCTTTGTTACATTGCCTCTTTTCTGTGCATGTATGTTTCAGAGGTAAAATCAGGGGAAGATTTGGACTGGTGCCCAGCCTCTTTCCCCTGCAACTGCAAGCTGCATGATGTCTTTCACTCTGTCTCTCCAGTGTTTATGAAATATGTGAGAAATAAAGCCCTCTTCGTATTATTAGTTCACAAAATGGTTGAGATGCTTCACTTTTCTGTGTCTTTCTGTAAAACATTTTTTGTTCTCTGCAGCCCTTTTCTTTTTGATACATACACACTTGCTCATTGTTTTGGGGACTCATTGATATCTCCAGGTTGTTTTTTAATTTGAGGAAAATTTAAGTCGACTTCTGGAAGGCTGGAATCCTGGAGAGGATGCGATAAAGGGCGAGGTGGTCCTCAGGCTGAGATCTGGGGGAGTAAGACCATGCAGTGCCCTTAGCATGATGGGAACGCAGGCGGGGTACAGACACACTTGCTCACCGGAAGTGTCCATGGGTGCCTCTGTTGTGTCCTGTGTCCTCTGGAGGACCACCCGGGGGCCTGGTGAGCCTTCTGTCTTGGACTTCATTGCAGAGGAATGATTCCTGGATTGTCTTTACCTTTTTCTCCTTTTTTTTTCCTCTTCCTTTAATGGCTTGATAGGGATTTTTTAGGTGAGAAGAAATAAAGCTAAGAGTTTTATAATTTGAAATATTGATTTTGAAAGTCTTTCTTTTATCCATGCCATTTCAGAGTCAACAGAGACGCAAATCAAACAATTACAAAAACCAAACAAAAAACCGCAAAGACTCTCAAGGTTCAAGTTGAGACTACCATCCATGATTTTCTCACAGAGCCAAATGTATATAATGTGTATTCCTATTCGCCTCTTCCCCCC
The DNA here is from genome assembly GCF_949987535.1 of Balaenoptera acutorostrata. Taxonomy (NCBI): domain Eukaryota; kingdom Metazoa; phylum Chordata; class Mammalia; order Artiodactyla; family Balaenopteridae; genus Balaenoptera; species Balaenoptera acutorostrata. The sequence goes on from NC_080075.1 coordinate 7,442,279, forward strand.
ATGTTTGGATCATACCCCGTATAGTTTTGAATCTTGCATTTTCACTAATATTCTGAGGATTTATCATTAAATATTATGATATTTTGCTTGAAAACAGACTCAGTTACGTGAAGGCACCATAACTTATTTAACCCTTCTTCTGTTAGACATTGAGATTTTTTTCTCTTAATATTTTAGCTGTTACATGAACATCAGCTGTGGTGAACATTCTTGTACAGAAGTCATTGCAAATATCACTGATAATCCCTCTAGTAAAAATTCTTAAAAATGGAATTCCTGTTTGGAGGATATGAGCTTTGATACAGTTTTTGATATATTGCCAAACTTCCCTTCAGAAATGCTTGACCTGTTTAGCTACCAGCGGGAGCGAGTGAGACCTCCTGCTGCCCTGTACCATTGTTTCGATTGAGGATTATACTTTTAGTTCTTTGCCTATTTGGTAGGGAAAAATGGTATTTCTTCACTATTTTTTTCTTTTTCCCTTTTTTTTTTTTATTACTGGTGATCTGCATTTTTAACATGTTCAGTTATTTTTATTTCTCTGTCTTTATTTTTTATTTTTGGAATTTCCTGTTCATGTCCTAAACTCACGTTATCTGATATTTTTAAACCATTTTCTTCATTTCTAATAGCTCTTTGTGTATTTATGTAATAATACTATTACCCCTTTTCTTACATGTTTTATATCCTTTCCCCAATTTATCTTCAGTCTTTTAATTTTGTGGGACTTTTATGACATATATAAATGTATAATTTTTACATGGTCAAATGTTTTTTTCTTTCATTGCTTTAATGATGAAGAATGCCAGCCTCTTCCAACATCAGTTAAGTATTTACCTATATTTTCTTCTTGTTTTATAGCTTCATTAAAAAATTATTCTTTAATCTGTTGGGATTTATTTTTGAATATGTTACGAGATAGGCTAAAAATTTTTTCCCTAAATACTTTACCTGTTATCCCAAAACCCAAAAGCGGGTGTACTGAAAAATTCTCTTTTCTTCAAGGATTTGTAATGATACGAAGTTGAGTTTTTAAAAAGTCGGTAAGATAATAATGACCTCGGCTGTGTGTGGGCCAATCCTAGGGTTATTTTTTTTTTTTATTATTTTTTTTTAAATTTATTTATTTATTTATGACTGTGTTGTGTCTTCGTTTCTGTGCGAGGGCTTTCTCTAGTTGTGGCAAGCGGGGGCCACTCTTCATCGCGGTGCGCGGGCCTCTCACTATCGCGGCCTCTCCTGTTGCGGAGCACAGGCTCCAGACGCGCAGGCTCAGCAATTGTGGCTCACGGGCCCAGTTGCTCTGCGGCATGTGGGATCTTCCCAGACCAGGGCTCGAACCCATGTCCCCTGCATTGACAGGCGGATTCTTAACCACTGCACCACCAGGGAAGCCCCCAATCCTAGGGTTATTAAATAAAAGGAACTGAATGTGATAGGTAAACGGCAAGCACTTCAAACCTAGGGCATCATGAGGATGGTGATACCATCTGTGTTAAGTGGGGAATTCATGAGGGGAGACGCTTGTCAGCAAAGAGTTTGCACGTTTTCTTCAGCACCTTATTTTCTCAGAGCCTGGCACACGCTTTTAGTTTTGGTTAGAACCGTATCAGTGGTCTTTCTTGGTAGGTTGAACATCTTTGCAAGCCAAGAGGTGGATTACGTGTTTCAAGGGACGGAGGAGAAATCTGGGCTTTTGGAGGCCATTTTATTTTTATTCATAATTGTTCCCTCCTTGAAGTGCCCTCCCTGCTGCCACCATACCCCTTCCAAGAACACTTCTTTACTTAGAAATTACCTATATAAACTTCATCACCTTTGCACAACTTACCTTTATGGTTAACAGATTCCTTTTGTACCTGTTGGTTCACCTGGCCTCACGACAATCCAATGTAGAAGGCCTGCAGGTGTTTTGATGTCCTTGTTTTTAAAGATTTGGAAACTTGTGCCCGAGAACATTAGGGGCTTAAGATCACACAAAGGGGCTTCCCTGGTGGCGCAGTGGTTGAGAATCTGCCTGCTAATGCAGGGGACACGGGTTCGAGCCCTGGTCTGGGAGGATCCCACATGCCACGGAGCAGCTGGGCCCGTGAGCCACAATTGCTGAGCCTGCGCGTCTGGAGCCTGTGCCCCGCGACGGGAGGGGCCGCGATAGAGAAAGGCCCGCGCACCGCGATGAAGAACGGTCCCCGCACCGCGATGAAGAGTGGCCCCCACTTGCCGCAACTGGAGAAAGCCCTCGCACGAACCGAAGACCCAACACAGCCAAAAATAGATAAATAAATAAATAAATAAATAAATAAATAAATAAATAAATAAGAAAAAAAAATCCTTAAAATAAAAAAAAAAAAAAAAAAAAGATCACACAAAGAAGATATGTTCTCTTGTTCTTTCATTGAACAAACACTCATTGGGGGCCCATCATATGCTGGGCACTGTTAGGTACTGAGGACACATAGATGAAAGGGAGGTCTTTTTATAAAAAATTGATTTTATTCAAGTATAATTGATGTACAACGTTGTGTTAATTGCTGCTGTACAGAAAAGTGATTCAGTTATACATATATATACATTCTTGTTCATATACTCTTCCATTATGGTTTATCAAGGATATTGAATAGAGTTCCCTGTGCTATACAGTAGGACCTTGTGGTTTATCCATCTTATATATAATAGTTTGTATCTGCTAATCCCCAACTCCCACTCCATCCCTCCCTTACTCCCCTCCCTCTTGGCAGCCACAAGTCTGTTCTCTATGTCTGTGATTCTGTTTCTGTTTTGTAGATAAGTTTACCTGTGTCATATTTTAGATTCCACATATAGGTGATATCCTATGATATGTGTCTTTCTCTGTCTGACTTACTTCACTTAGTAGGATCATCTCTAGGTCCATCCATGTTGCTGCAAATGGCATTTATTTCTTTCAGAAAGGGAGGTCTTGCTCTTCAAGTACTTAAGAAAAGGAAAAGGCAGCACTGGAACTAAAACCCAGATCCTGTGACTCTAAGCTGTGGTCTTCCTGCTGCACCTTATTTTCTGGTACATGGACCCATAAGCTTTGTGGCTGAGACTGGCCAAAAAAGTGCTTAGTTCACTTCATTTGTCGGGACTTGGTGGTCATCCTTAGTTGACTGAAGAGCCATCGTCCTCTGCAGCAGTCATTTCATCCATAATTGGTATGTCTGGTTACTGCTTTGACTAAATGTGATTCATTCATACTTGGAGGCTCCTAGCACACCAGCAGCATTGGATTGAAGAAGGTTGACTAATTCAGTGAGGATTTCTTTAGCATAGCTTGATGTAGGGTGCTGATACTTGGGTGAAATATGCCTCGTAAGCATCATTGTTTTGACAGAGTTGGTATAAAGTGTAAGGGTGGCTCTTGGCGTGCGCATCCTCAGAGCAGGTTCCACTTTGTGTAGGCATGTGGTTCCGTGGGTGCCCAAAGACTAAAGTTTAAATGGAGGAAGCTGAATAGAGGAAGTTGACCTTGGCCGTAGTGAAGAGAGCCATGGTTGGCCCTGAGGCATGTATTGCTCATGATGTGATGCCTTGGAACAGTGTGCTGCCTTGTTGGTGACCTCGAGGATGCCCAGGTGGGGCACGTGGTGATCCCCCCCGGGGAATGGACACTGGGACAAGGAAGGAACTGACTCCTTTCCTGGATCAGACTTCACTTTTTAGAGCCAGGCCTTGGTACTTGACAATAACCATCCATTAAAATTAAAAAAAAAAAAAAATCACGAGGCAATTAGTATGGGTGACATTTAATACATCATGCATGGTGAACTTGAGTGACCTTGATGAAATGAGGGAACTTGGGTAATAATTAGATCAGTATATTATGTTGCTATCTACCTTAGTTGCCCATATATACCTCTTTAGGATTCTTTGTAGGCACTAGATCAAAAGCCAGACACCTGTATTTCTTGGTTCTTTGTCGTGTAAAGTGTAATTTAGAGTCACTCAGACTCTTTGTTTTAAAGAGAAATGTTTTTTTCATTGATGCTCTGATATAAATGGGCCAGCATGATCACCCCTCTGGAAAGTTTAGTGTCCACAGATAAAAACAAAAAGGAAAATTAGGATTCAGTGGACTTTCACGGTAATGGGAAAAGCTAGTTGTTCTAATGATTTTATTTATTTATTGTTTTGAATTCTGAGCTGAAAAGAGAAGGGTGTATTTGAAAACTGAAGATGAGAGTAAGTCTGTTGGACTGATTTTTGTCGCTTTAGCTTTAATTTCTGTATTTAGTTCTTTTTTTTGCGTTTAAGTCTATATTTATATGTATGTTAATTCTTTTGTTTTCTGTGTAAGTTAATTCTATTTTATATGTGTATATTTTATATGTAATGCCATTTTATATTTCCATTTCATCTTACATTGTTATTCAGTGTACTTTTATGTGTTCTAATAAAATCATTGTTTCTATATGTGTTTTCTGATTGACAAGTTGAAGAAGGAAATTGATTTTTTTTCTTGGTCGTAAAACTAAGTATAGAGTCATACCGGAAAGCTTTTGGAAAACAAATAGAACAATCCCTTTGTCAATGTGAATATTTCAGTTTTTCAAGCTACTTGCATGACTAGCGTGATAAACAGTCTTAGGACAAGCATTTGATATTGATTTGCTAGTCTCAAGTAACAGGTTACTGCTTCACTTCTTATTGAGAATTGAATCAAAATAATTCTGTGCTCTAAATAATACGTATCTCGAGAATTCCCGTGCATGATTTACGTGCTGCAGTGTAGCAAGAATAAATAACGAAGAGTCATACGACTCTAGATAAAGGATGTATATTACTACATAATTTTATTATATAGTAAATCTTAATTTGGGATACACAAAAAGCTGTTGTAGAGGTTCTTAAAAAATTTTAGAGGCACATTGTGTTATAAAAATTTGCATCTTTTTTTATTAATCCAGACGAATTCTTAGCCATATGGCCTTTATTGTCCAATAAAAATCGCAAGTGGGAAATACTGTTGCTTACAAAACATAGACCATTTTGCAAGTCAGAATTGATTATCATTCAAAGCTGATATTAGAAACAGAATTCTGTACTGTTTCTTCTTCTCAAAATTAAAATATGAAGTTATAATTAGGTACTCTGTGTTTCATATAAAAGTCAGATAGTATTTTTTTGCATATTTTAAATTTATTTCCAGAATTTACCATCTGGTAAATGGTTTGAGTTAATTTTAGAGAGTTGCAAGTAACTGAGATGTTTCATATGGATTTGACGATTCATGTAACCCACATTTGTGTGTGTGAGTGTGTATGCGGTAAGCTTGTCATAGCTCAGATGTTTAAAATAAATCCATTTAATCTTAAATCTTTTTCTTCTAACCTCTCCTCGTAGAAGAGGAGTTTTAGGGCCATGGAAAAAATTTTTTTAATAATGAAGTTTTATTTCTTGCTCATGCTAGATGTTCATAACGTGTCAGTGTGAGTGTCTGCTCTCGGTGACATTGACCTCACTCAGGGACCCAGGTGAAGGGAAACTCCTTTTTCTTTTTTTTGGGGGGGCTGCGTTGGGTCTTCGTTGCTGCGCACGGGCTTTCTCTAGTTGCAGGGAGCGGGGGCTACTCTTCGTTGTGGTGTGCGGGCTTCTCATGGCGGTGGCTTCTCTTGTTGCGGAGCACAGGCTCTAGGCATGTGGGCTTCAGTAGTTGTGGCACGTGGGCTCAGTAGTTGTGGCTCGCGGGCTCCAGAGCGCAGGCTCAGTAGTTATGGCTCATGGGCTTAGTTGCTCCATGGCATGTGGGATCTCCCTAGACCAGGGATCGAACCCGTGTCCCCTGCATTGGCAGGCGGATTCTTAACCACTGTACCAGCAGGGAAGTCCCAAGGAAACTCCATTTTTATGCTTCCATATTTGGCAACGGACGAAATAACAGACGTGACATATACAAGGATATACATACTTATTCCTAAACTAGCTCCCAAACAATTGCGTGTGGAATTGTGTGGAAATTAGCAAGCCGATTCCAAATATGTATGAAAAATACAAAGGGTTAATATACCAAGACAGTCTTGAAGAAGAAAAAGATTGTAGGACTAACTCTACTGGATAGTAAGATTTTATTGTAAAGCTGTAATAATTAAGACATATTTTGTTGGCACAGGGGTGGGCAGATGGACAGATGAAATGAGAATCCAGGAACAGAACCACACATATATAAAGACATAATTTTTGGCAAAGGTTGGGACTGCAGAGCATTGGGAAAATAATGGTCTTTTCAACTAATAGCGCTGGGTCATTTGGATCACCATATGAAAAAAAATTAAACTTGATCCATACATTTCATCAACATCAATTTCAGGTTTTTTGTTTGTTTTCTAAACTGAACTTGGTTTCACACATAGTATGAGATAGGGCTCAAGTTCAGTTCATTGAGTTGATTAGCTCATGGACAGAGCGTAGATCCGTTGATTAAGTTTAGTAGAACGTCTCCAGAGCATCAGAAATCGCTCTCGGGCATCTTTCTAGTCATTATCTTTTCCTTTCTCCCCAAGGATAACCATTATTTTGAACTCCCAACACTACAGTTTACTTGTTTTTGTACATCATACAAATGAATTATATAGTGGAATTATATAGTAGATCTTCTCTGTATTGCTGCTTTCACTCAGTATTATGTTTGTGAGATTTATTTATGTTGTTGCGTATACCTGTAGTTCTTAAGGAGTGTAGAGTTATGCGTCACCTCCCTAAAGGTAGGGTAGCTACGTAAATTATTTGTAGTCATTCTGCATGGGAGATTTATTTATTTATTCATTCAGTTATTTGTTTATATAAATATGGACTCACAGATATCTCTTTTATACTTTGGGCTATAATCCAGTACTATATTTTTTTGCTGAAATTGCTCCAGCTTCGGCTGTTGGAAACCCTTTCAGTTGACTTCTGTATCCTTTTGACATATGCGCATCATTGTGTTGTTGTGGTTATTGTTTTGAGCACTTTTCTTGCTTTCTGGTACTACACGTTGCTTCACACCTGTCTTGTATATTTCATGCCTCAGTCCGAGAATCAGCTGTTTCTCCCGGAAGCCCTGGTTTCCTTTATTGGAGAATGGTGTTAGAAACCAAGATCTGGCTTAATTTCCCTTAGTATAATGTCTTCAAGGTCCATCCGTGTTGTATGTGTTAGTTTGCTAGGTTTGCGTGACAAAGTATCATGGACTGAGGGGCTTAAACGACAGAAATTTAGTTTCTCACAGTCCTGGAGGCTGGAAGTCAAGGTTAAAGTGTCTGCAGGTTTGGTTTCTTCTGAGGCCTCTCTCCTTGGCTTGCAGAAGACAAGCTCTTGCTAGCTTCTCCTGTGGTCTTTTCATGTACAGGCCTTCCTGATTTCTCCTTTGTGTGTCCAAATTTCCTCTTTCTATAATAAGGATACCAGTCAGATTGGATTAGGACCCATTCTAATGACCTCATTTTAACTTAATCACCTCTTTAAAGGCCTGATCTCCAAACACAGTCACGTTCTGAGGTACTAGGGGATAACGCTTCAATATGTGAATTTTGGGGGGACACAGTTCAGCCCATAATGTTGTAGCACGTGTCAGAATTTCCTTCCTGTTAAGGCTGAGTAATATTCCGCCGTACGTATAGACTACAGTTTGTTTATCCAGTAACTCACTGTCTGGGTTATTTCCACCTCTTGGGTGTTGTGAATAGTGCTGCTGTGAACACGGATGTACAGATATCTCTTGGAGACCGTCTTTCAAATCTTATAGGTGTACACCCAGAAGTAGAACTGTTGGATCATATTGTAATTCTAGGATTCTAATTCTAGTTTTAGGTTTTTGAGGAAGCGCCATACTCTTTTCTGTGGCATTTGTACCGTTTTATATTCCCACCAACAGTGTGTACGCGGTTCCAGTTTTTCCATATCCTTGCCAACACTTGTTATTTTTGGGTTTTTTTGAGACTACCCATCCTAATATGTATGAAGAATAGCAAATATTTAATATACAGCATCAAACATACTAAGTAAAAGCAAAGGAAAAAGAAAATTTTATTTTTTCTGTTTCTCAGAAATAACCAGTGTTAATGTCTTGGTATTCTCTTAGATATTTTATATATGTATGCGTGTATATGCGCGCACACACACATACACACATATGCTTATGTATAAATTTAACAAAACTTTAATCACATTGCTTATATAATTTTTATCCTGTTTTTCATTTAATATTACACTATGAGCATTTCCTATGTCATTAAATATTATTGAAACACGTGAGTTTAATGGCTACAACATACAAAATAGTTTCATTATTTTCTGATTATTGCTCACAAGGTTGCTTCTTGTTCCCCCTGTTATGTACAATTCTCTGATGAAAATTTCATCTGCATGTATCTCTGCATTTCTGACAATTTTGTTTGGCCAGATTCCTAGAAGGGGGTTAGCAAGGTAAACAGTTCTCTTTAAAGTTTCTGAATATATACTACAAAATGCACAATTGTTTCCAGCCATGTGGGGGACGCCACAGTCACCCAACACTTACTGGGATTGAATATTATCTTTCCAACTTGTTTTTTAAAATCTTTTCCAATTGAGTACATTAAAAAAATGATTTCACTTTGATTTAGTTTGCACTTCTTTAATTATTAGCGAAGATGTGCAGTTTTCACATATTTATCTTTTCTTTTGTGAATTTAATATGCCTGGTAAATAATTGACATGGCTAGGAAATGGCACATTGGATTTGCAGAATTACCAATATTTTCATAGATGCTGTTAGAGATGCGATTAGTCACAGCCTTTAATGTTTAAGAAAATGTGATATGTCTAATATTAATATTAAGAGATGGTGTTGCATTTATCGATGATAATTTTGTTGCTCTATAAGACTTGTAAAAACTAGTCAGAGACAAACTGCTTGAAACATAAATATTGTAAACAAAGGAAACGCACATAATCTGAAGAAACATTCATTTTTATCTAAAGTTCTAACTTGAAAAATTAATATCATAAATAGTATTTCTCAAATAGCAAACAAAGTTTGATTAGATGAAAGATAAGGAGACAGTTTCACACAAAAACTGGAAAGAGTACTGGGGAAATTATAAGGTAGGAGACAGTTGGAGGGCAATGGACAGTTAATAAATCTGTGGCCGGGAGAGTAGGGTTCAGAGTTCCTGGGGGACGTTGGCAGTTCAACAAACCCTTTCTGATGTAAATTGTTATCGCACTGTAAATCCAAAGTCCCAGATGCCCCTCCACTCGGGTTCATAGTCTTGAGGTTCTGTATGTCTTGGAAGAAGCAGACGAGTTGAGTTCCTAAAGGGAAGTTCCCAGAGCTGCTATCAGATGACCTGGTGTCTTCTGAATTATCCTTGGGAATCATGCAGGTAATTTGTCTGAGGCCCAGATGATACTGGAGCAGGTGCAGTGAGAAATTAGATGCTGTCCGGGTGAATACAGTGATTTTTTTTTTTTTTTTTTCTGGCATGCCTAAGTACAGGGGAAATACTGAGAGATTCAAAAAGTTCCTGCTCGATGTAGAGTTCGGTTGGATTAAAGTCTGTAGCTGAGGTGTGGAGAGTTGGTTTAGTTCATCCTTGGGGAGGGGGTGGGTAGGAGAGAAGGAGAGTGGAGAAAATAGGCCTGGCCTGGTAGGGAGAGCCAGGATCCTGGTATAGTATAGCACATGACTTACTAATCATTGCCTTAATTTTACATTTTACATGTTTATAGATACTTCAGAAGGGGAAGAACAAATTAAAACTGTTAATATTTCTAAAATATAATGCTTTTTATTCAAAAAGCAATATGTGGCTATAAAATATCCAAGAAAGACAGAAGAGTATAAATTCTTTCCCATCCTCACCACTCCATCATTCATCTCAGAGATAACTATTTAAACATTTTTATGTATCCATAAACACACGCACGTTATTTTATGTCAAAGAGATTATATCATCCTTCCCTCTACAACTTATTCTTTTCACTTTATACGTCTTGGATGTTTTCCATGTCTGTACATTTAGATCCACACCATCCGGTAGCTACATACTCTTCCATTGTGTGAAGTACTGTAATTGGTTAACCAGTCTCCTAGGAATGATATTCCACTGGTTTTAAATTTGTATTTGTTTTTGTAATTAATAATTTGTTTTGCGGTGATATCCTAAATATGAATAGTATATTCCTAAGTAGGAGATGCCTGGGTCAAAGTCAGCATTTAGTGACGGCCTTCTCAGGCCACCTACCTGAGATGGATGAGGGGTGGTATTTCTTTCTGCATTATGGGTGTTTTAATCACCTTCCATCCAGCTATTCGTGGTACTTCACGTTGGCAGAACACGTTCGCATTTCCAAACACCCCGTTCACTTCTTACTGATCAGTGTGCGGATTGGTTTTGTTTACCGTGCCTGAGCTGAAGGCCTGCAGCTCGGAGTAGCTCCCAACTACCGCCCCTGGGTCTTCTCCCTCCTGGCCCAGTGGTGATGCCTTTGAATGTAGAGGACAGTCCTTGGAAGTTATGGGCCCAGTGGGAGGAGATAGTCTTGTCTAACGGGAGGCTTTGCTATGTCTTTTCTATAATTCCAAGCCAACTCTGAGTCATTTTCTTCTTATTTAAGAAAGCTTCAAGTTCAGTAATTTTCTAGGATGTTTCCCGCTGAGATGTTACAGCATCTTCTATAAATGCATGTAGATTTTTCATTGCAAAAGGACATCATGACACTTCATGTCTCTCTGTGCAAATCTTAAAGAAAAAATTATGTGGTAAAGCCTAGCTTCATCAGTGCCTTGAGGCCGCTGCTTTCAGGATGTACCTGAAAGGCATTTGTGTGTACAAGCACGCGCTTTACCGTCCCGGGAAGACCAGACAAATCCACTCCCAGTATTGCTTTTCCTCCCCGGCTTCAGTGAAGGTGGGGTTAGTGAAGAAGAAAGTTGGTGATTCATGCATCCATCTGTTCCTCTATTCGTTCAACAAACGGTCATTGAATGTCTCCCGTGAGCCAGGCTTTGTTCTCAGCTAATTCTGAGGGGTGCGGACATTCATAAATTTATCCTAATATCACAGAGCTACTTACGTTACCGGTGACATTGGGCTTCCTCTGTTGTGTACGGGCATATGTGGGAAACATAAAAAGAGACAGAAAGAGCAAGAGCTGAGGGAAGAGGAAAGCAGAGGAGGAGGAGGACGTGACGTTTAAGAGGACATGAAGCAAACGTGTTGTCAGAACAGACTTAGTGAGTGTCCTCTTTGAAGCGTTTCTTAAAGAATTGTGAGAGTTATCATGTGTAAGCAGCCCCGTAATATATAATATTCTGAAAGTTCTAGGGAATCAAATAAAATAGTTTTATGATAGATTGCATGTCTAGTTGGAATGGGGAAACGTGTAAGTGATACAGCAGCCATGGGAGGGACCCCTTGGTTTTCTGACACTGTGTTATATGGATATTTAGAATCAATCATCTTTAGTGTCACTAGCACAGAATCAATTATAGAAATGTAGAGTTCAAATAATTCATAATTCTCAACATCTTCCTCTAAGTCAAGCGTAATTGACTACAGAATTTTCACCCTGGGAAGATGGAGAAACGTCCTCAGGAGTCTGTGTCAAGGTGTGGGCCACAGACTAGCTGGCACTTTGTATATAGTGAGCATTAACGGAACATTTTTTGAATAAAAATATATTATTTTTAAAACTTAAATTGTCTTTAATATTCAGAACTTATGCAGAACTTAGAATTTTGATTCTAACAGTTATTGTTTAGAATAACGTTTCAATTTTCTAAGTCCTACTTTTTCGTTGAAGAAAGGTCTTTATCTGTAAAATGAGCATAGGATCTGTTCATGACACACAGATTTTATTTCATTATATATATTCATTTACTAAAATGTGGTGTTTTGCATAAATAAGGGGTACATAACAGGTTTGTAGAGAGGGATAAATATGAAAACAAATACAACTTTCTTTATAAACTCTCCAGCACCAGACAGTTGCCCAATATTGGCATTATTATGATTCTCATTATTATATTCTACAACCATAAAGAATATTTTAGGATCCAGGATCTGAGTGGATTTTCATTCTGTTTGTTCAAATTGTGGAATATGTATAGGCCACATTTTGATAAGGAGAAAAAAGATTAAACAACCATTGAGCATCTATTTTTAAAGCATTATTCTCATTGCCACCTCTGTGCTAGGCAGTATTCTAGGTGCTGGACATACAGAAAGTACACATAGGCCCTCTGCTTGTGGAACTAACCATTTAATGGAGGATTCAGATAATTAGTACAAGAAATGTGATGTGGAGGAGACCGTAGGTTTCTATGTAGGAGTTATGAAGGGCCCCCTGGGTCTGTTGGGGGCGTCAGGGAATGTTTCTGAGAGGGAAACCCCGCTAAGCTGAGACCTCCAGGGTCGGGAGGAGGGGGCCAGGTGGAGAGCCGAGGTGCTGAAGGCACAGAGAATAGCACACACCTGGGCTCAGAGATTTGGGGAATTGAGGGCTGACAGTGGGGAGAGAACAGGGGCCGGGTCCTGCCAGGCTGTGGATGCCAGAGTTGGATTCTGTCCAAGGGCAGGGTGGGACCCGAGCGGTGACATGATCAAATCTCTGTTTCAGAAACCCCACTCTGGCTTGACTCTGGAGGAGCCGTTGGACTGGGGCAGGAAGAACAGCTGGGGGACCCTTTGGGAGGCACTGCCAGGGTCTGGAGAGAGCCCAGGGGGGCCTGGGCTGAGGAGTGGGCGGTGGAAGAGAGAGCTGGACCAATCTGAGTGACCTTGACAGTGCTGGGGACTGATTGGAGATGAGGGGCCGTGGCATGGGAAACGATGGAGACAAGCTGATTCCCGCCTTTCTGGCCCGAGCAATGAGGTGGCTAGTGGTGTTGATGTGGGCAAACAGAATGGAGGCAGAGGCCAGGGTGGGAGGCGGAGGTGCGCTCGGGAGACCGGCTCTGTGTGTCTGTGGGAAGCCTGACTTGAGGAGACCATGTGGATGGTTGGATAGTTGGGTCTGGAGCGGAGACGAGAGACGTGGGTGCCCCTTGGAGCCTTGCACGTGTCATCAACGTGAAAATGGCACTTGCAGGTAAGGAATGCACGACATCACCCAGGAAGAGGCCAGGCCTGGAGCCTGGAGTGACAGCACATTTTGCAGGAGCGGCGCAGGAAGAGAAACAGGCAGGCACGCTCGGGAGTAGCGCGAGAGGCAGGAGGAAAACAAGCTCGCAGCCCCACAGCCTGGGGAGAGAGCTCGTGGAGGTGGCGTTGGCCATGCTGGGGACTGGGCAGTGAGGAGTGTCCGTGGAGGCCCCGCGAGGAGGGGGGGACCTCGCTGTGAACGCAGATCACATGGGTTTCGGAGAACCCGGCATTGGAGAGAGAGCAGCTCTGCAGAAATCTGTGTCTCATAAAGAGCAACAGCCCGAGGAGGGCAGGGGGTCAGGGAAGGCGCCTCATTTTCTTTCCATCCTTTTTTCTTTTTTTAAAGCTGACGGACTTGAAGGGGTTTATTTGCTGTGGAGAAAAAGCCAGTGGAGACCCAGATGGTGACCAAATAGGGGGAAGCGTATCTGTGGGGAGGTGGAGGGTGGATGGAAGGTGGGGAGTAAACGGAAGGGGCTTCAGAGCCCAGGGGGGCGGGTCCTCGTGGCGAGGAGGAAGGATTGGCCCTGAGGGAGGAGAAGGGGAGGCCCGGGGTCCAGGTGAGGCGGGCGGAGGACAGGACGTTGAGGGGGCCTCTGCCCGGGGCTTCTGCTTCTCTGTGACCGAGGAAGGGAGCCCTGGGCCTCACACCCCAGTCCTGCTTCCCTGGGGACCATGGAGACGCCATCCTCGGTGGGGGGGGTCTGCATTCCCTTTCAGTCCTGAGGATCACTTCTGTCTTATTTCCCTCTTTGCTGCATGCTTTGCCCACCGAGACTTCTGGCCGAGCTGGATAAAGTGCCTTGTACCAAAAGAAGCCATTCTCATCTTCAAAGCAGGGCCTCCTTCCCTCCCAGATGAATGGTTGAGTCCGTTTTGGTAGTTTCTACCTGTGCTGTCCACATGGAAGAGCCTCCCGGTTGGCCCGTCTGCTCAGACGTGGGAAGGTGTTTGAGGCCGTGCCTGTCCCTTTAACGCCCTCTCCGTAAGGGGAGCTCTCTTTGCTTTCATCCTAGCCTGGGGCTCATTTTGTACCTGGGGAGCCCAAACTGACTCTTACCTGCCTTCGGAGATTCCCCTTCAGCAGGTCAGTCCGTATCTCGGTCATGGTTGTGGGAGGAAACAAATTCGAGGAGTCGGGCTCAGGAAGAGCCGGAGCCATGAGTTCATGGCTGGTGTTTGGGGTCGCAGGGCTTTGCTCGTCGAGGAGCCTGACCCATCGGAAACGTCAGGAAGTTATATGAAGGGACTCGGCCACCCTTCTGCCCCCCGACGTGGGCACCACGCGCATGACCCTGAGGGGCCGTGCAGGGGTGCTTTGGGAGGGCATCCTGGTTACAACATAGGCACGCTGGAAAATAGGACCCATCTTGTGTACGGCTTTAAAATCCTAGGAGCTGAAGTTTAGCAACTGATGCTGTAAAGTGAAAATGAAATTTAACTGAGCATTTAGTGGAGGAAAAGTAATTTATTGGCTCTACCATGAAAAGCCCTGGGAGTAGGCGTCCTTCTCACCCTGGACGCCAGTGACGGGTGCCGGCTCTGTGCTGCGGGCTGCAAGTGGGCTCTTTGGAATAGCATAGTAGGGACTTCGCAGGTGGGTCTCATTTGGCCATGTTACTGCTTTTGTGAGGCTCTGCTGTGTCTTTATATTCTACCAAGGAGAAGATGGTAAATCAGGGTAATTGCTTCATCCCAAGGCACTTTTATATTGTAAAGCAAAGAGGTCCTGTTAAGAAACTCAAATTAACTTCGGCTGTTGATACTATATGGCGAGCCTCTTTGAAAGCTGCTTGTCATACAGCCTGGCGGTTTATCACGGAACAATTCCATTAGAACCTGACACTTGTTCTCAAGGCACCAAGACTTAGGATCCCTCAGGAAAAGCATTTAACCCTTGGCAATGCAAAGCTGTCATTTATCTGTCATCTCTCTAAAAACTCACTGGAGCATGTTTACGAGAGAGATTTGGAGCCGTCATCATTTCCACTGAATTAGAAATAGATTTGGGCTTCAGTAAATAGTCAAGGAACAGTAAAGTGTCCAGGCCCATACTGCGGAAGTGGCCTGGCTCTGCTAGTTCCATTATAAAATGCACTTACCGTGGTATTCCATAATTCTCAAGGAGCTCACTGAACAGAATTCAGCGACTGGAGTATTCGTTAATTGCTAGTGCTGACTCATTTGAATTGCTTATCCCAGTTCTATTTTATAGGCTTCAGAAGAATTGTTCAGGTTCATGTATATCCACCAAGGAGGCTTAGCAGACCTCAGAAGAATGAACTGAAATCGTCACGATCTGAAAATTAACGCCCTTCTGCCTGGCATTTACAAACAAAGGATGGGGGCACCATTTGTCAAGGCCCGTCAGTGAGCAGGTTCCCCAGGGAGCCAGGCCAGCAGAGTCGCAGAATTCAGTCTCCGGTGCTAGACTGCCTGGCTTCAGACCCAGGCATTGCCTCTCACTGGCTGTGGGCATTGGACAAGTTAGTTAACCTCAGGGCCTCTCGTTTCTTCATGGGTGGACGGGGAAATGTCTCTTGGGGTTTTAAAGACTCTTAAATGAAATAATGCACGTGAAGTCCTTCGTACAGTGGCTGCATGTAGTAATAAAGGGAAATCGGTATTAGCAGAATTTAATATGGGCCTGATGGGTCTGAGATGATGGTATAGATCATCCAAAAAGGCTAGTTTTCATTGGAATATTTACCGGCTGAATTTTTCTGTGGGCCTCGGTTACTTTATGACTCCCTTCAATTTCCTAGTTTCCCAAAAGCTGTGGCACAGGAGACGTGATGATGGCGCAGACCAGCCTCAGTTCTGCTCCCGTTCTTGTAGAACAGACCGGCAGCCCTAAGGCAGAGGTCTGTAAACGCTCTGAGTTTCAAGATTGAATTAAGATTGCGACAGCCTTCGCGGTCAGAGACAAATGAGTAAGGTTGGGCTGACCTTTTCAAGATGGTGGAAGTAATCAAGGGGGCGATGCTTCCAAAGCTGGTGGTGAGCCAGAGGCATAAAGCTGTTGGGGGAAAACCGAGTGAACAGGCATGGGAACTGGAATTCGGTGACTCAAAGCGAAAAGCCTGGTGTAAGTGAGCAGGGTCCTAGTAATGTTCTTTAGGATGTAAGGGTTCGTCGTATGCGCTGCTGGCCAATCCTCACTCCCCAGCAGGTCTTTAACCACCAGCCTCACCACCACGACCACAGTCACCATCATCGCCACCGTCATCATCACTGCCATCACCATCACCGTCAGTCACCAGCACCACCGTCACCATCACCACCACCACCACCATCATCACCAGCACCATAGCTACCACAGCTCGGGGGCTTGATGGACCCCAGTTGGGAGCGTCCTTGCTTCCTCACCAGTCTCTGTCTCCAGCCCCGTCCTCTCAGCCTGACTTGCCTCTATCACCCGCTCCCTCCCTGACCGCCCTTCTGCCCCCCAGTCCACTGGCTCTGACTGCAGACCAAGGAAGGAATTTGCGAGTAAACTTCAGCAACCTTGCTTTCCCCCGATTTAAGGAAGGATCACTGATCTTTTAGTACTTGCTTCATAAATAACAGGAGATGTTAATTAGCTTGACCTGTTAAATCTAAAGCAGTTGTCGTCATTTTGGAGCGTGTGATCACGTTTCCTTAATGATGCACAGTTGCTGATGTTACCGCCCGGAAGAACAGGATGCGGAACATTCTTCCCCTCTTCGCTGGGTGCCTCCTCTTCTTCCCGTTGGCGCTTGTGACCTCAGCCCTCACCCCGGGGGTGGGTGAGCACGGCATCCATCCCAGGACTGTCAGCATCCCAGGACTGTCAGCAGATTGTCTCCTCTGTGGTCCAGCTGATCGCGGCCCGCCCTGATGCAAACTGCAAGGAAAGGACGAGCGAGTCTGGGAGTCTCCTTTCATTCTCCCCTGCGTCCATCCTTCACTTATGCACTCCCAGCCGAGCCTGCTTTCAGGAAGGGATCAGGTAAACTTATTTAGGGCGAGGTAGTTTAGCAGTGGAGCAAACCAAAGAAATGAAGCTTTGGATGTGGAATTCCAAGTGGCTAAAGAAGTAAGGTGGTGTGGTGAGGGCAAAGGTCACCTCCTCCGAATACTCTCAAAGGCCACTTAATAGTAATTTGTGCATCTTGTGCTTCTGAGTCCTCCCTCTTCCCTTCCCTCTCCTCCACCTGCCCCTTTCTCAAGACCCAGCTCAAAGGAGCTCTCTTGCAGGATGTAATCCTGGCTCCTTCTGCATGCCGGACCACAGGATGTTAACATTCTCTGCTTAGAAGGGCCCCTTCCTCTCCTCGCCCTGGTCCCCTAGACTGTTAGCTTCTCAGCAGCAGGATAGGCTGGTTGCAGCCCTAATGATCTTCCCAGTATCTGACACAAGGGCATTCGGGAGGCATTCAGAAATGCTTTTGGACTAAAGTGAATTGTAGTTCTGCTATTTGAGGAAGACAGTATTTTTTTAAACATGGAGAACATGATAACTTTATCCAAAAGATAGGTGAAAGGTTTCTCATTCTCCTTTTTTTTTTATTGGAGTATAGTTGTTTTACAATGTTGTGTTAGTTTCTGCTGTACAGTGAAGTGAGTCAGCTATATGTATACATATGTCCCCTCCCTCTTGGACCTCCCCCCCCAATCCCACCCATCTAGGTCACCACGGAGCACAGAGCTGAGCTCCCTGTGCTGTACAGCAGGTTCCCACTAGCTGGCTATTTTACACATGGTAGTGTATTTATGTCAAACCTAACCTCCCAATTCATCCCACCCTCCCCTTCCCCCGCTGTGTCCACACGTCCATTCTCTGCATCTCCGTCTCTATTCCTGCCCCGTAAATAGGTTCATCTCATTCTCTTCTTGAATTCACTCGTTTCCTAGATCCCAACCCTGGAGATACACCAGTAGGTAGAATAATGGGGGTTTTTTTTGTTTGTTTGTTTGTTTTTGGTTTGTTTCTTTAAGGATGAAACACTTTGATGATTCCAGTCAAGGGGTGCAATGAACCACATATACCCTTGGCTGAAAGCCTTTGTCATGGGAAATGCAGTTTGTTTGAAGCGAGTGGTCAGATTTGAACGGGCTGCACGTGATTCAGTGCAGGAAGGAGGACGGCAGAGTCTCTCTCTGGCCAGTGGGTCTGCTGGGTCAGATCTGGGGCTCAGTTGCAGAGGCCGCTGTGCCAACTCCAGTGCCTTCCCTCCAGGAGGGCAGCTTGGGCACAGATTGGAGTTGGCTGATGCCTGGGTCGGATCCGGTGAAAGTGATGACACTGTCAGCCCTAGCGGGCTTACTCTGTAGAATCTGTAATTTCTTTATTCACTCACCCGTCCTCCATTCCTCTATTCTGTAGTACATGGATATCCTTTTCGTATGGGTGCTGTGGAAAGAGACTGATTTTTGTTTTTCTTTGTTTTGGGAGTATAAAAATAACAGCCCAGCCTTTGTTCCAGAATTCTTCTTTTACTTCTGTCTGAAGGAGAGAGGACTTCCCTTTGTTTCACTCGCCCTGCTTAGCTTTGCTGTGGCTCACATTCACAACTGGTGGACACTGGGCTTGTAGACACCAGGGTTTAGGAAGTGTGGCCACTTCTTGGCTCTTAGGTAGGTCCTGTCTCCTGGATAGACCTGAAGAAAGTACTTTGGACATTGCTGTTCCTTCCACATGATGTCTTCTTCACGACATTGTTTTGATGATCAAATTCTTATCCTAAGTTCCTCGATCTTTAAAAAAGTTAACCTAGGAGTATCTACCAGCTTTGTCTTTCTTCAAGGGACATTGTAAGGATAACGAAGAGACATATATGTGAAATGTTTTGAGCTCAGTGGAAGGGAGAAGACTTGAGGCTCAAAGGTATTACTGTTATTTAGTTCCATGCTGTTATCATGTGATTTTGGAAATGATGATAGTATCATATTTGGATATCTTTTCCTCCTTAACCAGCATAGTTGGCTTTGGCCACTGCCCTACAAAATACTTCACGCGTCATCAACATGAAAACGGCACCTGCAGGCAAGGAATGCACAGCGTCACCCAGGAAGAGGCCAGGCCTAGAGCCTGGAGTGACAGCACGTTTTGCAGGAGCGGCGCAGGAAGAGAAAGAAACAGGCAGGCACGCTCGGGAGTAGCCCGAGAGGCAGGAGGAAAACAAGCTCGCAGGCCCACAGCCCGGGGAGAGAGCTCGTGGAGGTGGCGTTGGCCGTGCGGGGGGCTGGGCAGTGAGGAGTGTCCGTGGAGGCCCCGCGAGGAGGGGGACCTTGCTGTGAACGCAGATCACATGGGTTTCGGAGAACCTGGCATTGCAGAGAGAGCAGCTCTGCAGAAATCTGTGTCTCATAAAGAGCAACAGCCCGAGGAGGGCAGGGGGTCAGGGAAGGCGCCTCATTTTCTTTTCTTTCTTTCTTTTTTTTTTTTTTTTTTTTTTAGTTTTTATGACTCTTATTAAATCCTTACAAAACAGAATACAAAATTCCGGCGTTGACAGTTGGTGTAAAGGAAAACTTCTGAGCTGTATCAGTTCACCTGGTGCAGGGGAGTTAAAGTGCTTGGATGTTTTTCTCCCACTTTAAAAAAATTTGAGTTCTTTTTTTGTCTTTTTTACACATCTTAACATTGAAGCACTGCTGTGCCCCCTTCCCCCAGCGCCAGACTCGTTCACAGGAACGGTTCTGACCAGTCCCATCGGGCCGCACTGTCGTTGTGACAGGGGGAGGAAGTGGCTGTCCCACCTTTGAGAGAAAAAAAAAAAAAAAAACCTGCTCACAGCTCGGCTTTCCCGCGTAAAATGGCCAGGGCGCCTGCAGCGGGCGAGAGTCCATTTGTTTCTTTTTTACAAAACGGCAGAATCCCCGGTTTCAGAACGTGGAATCACATTTTCTGGGAATGCTATACATCTGCAATAAATAATAAATAGTGTCGTAGCAGTTTGCTGCCTCTGCTTTCATGCAAAACAAATGAATACATTTGGTGACATGCATTTGAAGAGTGTGATTCTTGTAATTGTCACAGAAAGCAGGAACCACCTCGCAGACGATAGAGATTTTACCGTCTGCTAGTAACAAAGGGACATAACTCATAACACGAGGCTCTTACTGAGTTTAATGGATGTATTAGCATGCCAGGAATTGGAATTCTTTAGTACAACCATCCCCAGGGAAGCTGACCTGACTTTGCAGCACGTCAGGGAGAAGGTTCCTTTGCTTGTAGAGCAAATGGCCTGGCCCTCATATTGCTGGGATGGCAGAAGAGGGAAGAGGGCTGAGTTTTAATGGTGTAGGCGTGCTCCAGGATTGTGACAACCTGCCCAGACCTCACTTGTGATCAGTGGAACGGCAGACTCGCTGTCAAGAAGGTACTGTCTTTATGAGTCAGAAAAGGTAAAAGTTCAGACGCTTGGGGAGAGATGACGGCTGGCAAGTCCAGGCTTTCTCTTCCAGTGACATTTGCTTTGTGCAGGTGACATTTTAGCTTCCTGGGCCTGACGTGACAGGAGGGGGTTGTGGCTCTAGTTCAGGATAAGGAGTGGGTGGGTTCCTGTTAGGCGCTGAATGCTCAGTGGAAGCGGCAGAGCTGAGAAACCCGAGGAAAGGCAGTCAAGAAGTCTTGCCTCTTGTGCAAGGTTTCCTTTGCCCTCCTCTGGAGAAGGGGGACGGTCGTCATCTTCGGTCATTCCGGTTTCAGCTGATGGTGTGGAGGGCACGGCCTGGCACAGGCATCGTGGTGGTCCCATGAGAGGTGGCCAGTGCGTTTCTGTTAGTAGCTCACGTGGAGGTGGTCCTGAGGGTGTTCAGTCCTCCTCGTATCAGAGGCCATAGGCTGGGCGTGCCAGTGGGACCTCATTAGGGAACTTTACCCAGCGGTGGTCTGCATCTGGGAGCGCTTTTGGTTGTCTTCCAGCTTAAAGGAGTTGGGAAATGAGGCAGGTTTACTTAAGGAGTGCTTCCCCCTCACCTCCGTCTTCTCCATATTTGGAAGTGATCCTTGACCTTGGAAATGCAGTGAGTCGGATACCTGCCTCATTGATTTGGGCTTGTATCCTAATGCCTCTGTCTTAAACATCCAAGTCACGTTGCAAAGTAGGTAGGGTTTCGAAATGTATCTTCATTGCTACACTCTGCATTGTTCCTGACCTTTTCTTCACATGTCCCGTGCCCTTTGGACCCTGATGTCTTGTGCCCTTTCTCCCTGGCCTTTGGGAAAAAGCTGACAAACTCGTGCGCACTAAGGTGCTGAGGGCTGATCAGGTGTAAAGTGTTTTCCCTTCTTGTGGTGTCTACATTTCTTACAGGGGTGAAGACATCTTAAACCAGAGGAGTGACTCTCTAGTTGTGGAATTTCAGTCGTCAGCCAGCAGATGCAGGAGGTATTATATTGGGTATGGGGGCTTCTCAGAAGCCTGGAAATCATCCTAAATGACCACCTGCTCCATGTTACATCAGGCCACTTCGTGCATCACACCAGTCTTGTGCGTTTGGTTGGCTTGACCTGGCTGAGGACAGCAAGCATGTCTGTGGGAGCCTCTGTGCCTGGAGTTGCACACAGTAGGTGCTTCACGATAGGTACAGTAGGTGCTGTACCTATCGGAGAGGAGGAGAAGTACGATGCATGCAATGCAAGCTTGTTTTTCTGATTGCAAATGCTGGTTTTGGTCCAGAAATTAGCCAGTTCATAGAAAACCCGCAGTGCCTCTCTTGGCTACAGCCCACTTCATGCCCATCCACAGCATGAGTTGTGTATCCTCAGAACAGTCTCCATTTGAAATCCATGGAATGTTCACGGAAGCTGGGGTTTCATATTGCAGAAGCATATTGCCCTGCAAGCAGGGCAGGACAGTTGTACCCTGTCCTTTGAATCTGAAGCCTGGCTCTGTGATTGAGTGTCATTCCCATCTCGTGCCTCCCTTATGCCAGTCACTGTCACCACGGCCACCCCGGAGAGTTTCCAGTGACTGTGGGGTTGGAGCGGTGAGCCTCGCCGTTGGGAGGCTGGGGCTGCAGCCTCCCTTTACGTGAAGGTCACTGCTTGGACTCCCAAATCGAATAACTTTGGGTAATGTCCTAAGGCTGAATTAAAATGCTAATAGGCTACATGTTCTGGGTATTTTAACCTTCCCTGATCTGAAATTTAAATGAAATGCCTTAGGTGCTCTCAGAGTCTTGCCAGAAGCATATTTAGCATCACCCCTTAGACAGTGAATTTAAAATATACCCTGGCCACGCGGGCAGAGCTAGGAAGATACGCAATATTTATTTTATGATCATTTTATTTGCGTCCTCTACAGCAACATGACACAAGTATGCTCTT
Organism: Balaenoptera acutorostrata; assembly: GCF_949987535.1. NCBI lineage: Eukaryota > Metazoa > Chordata > Mammalia > Artiodactyla > Balaenopteridae > Balaenoptera > Balaenoptera acutorostrata. The sequence continues at coordinate 7,464,710 of NC_080075.1, forward strand.
TTACTCGAGATAGCAATTTAGCTGAAACATAACAAAACCCCAAACCTTACTATTTTTTAAGTTTCTTTGAACCTGCAGATTCTCTCCTTATCAACAACATTTAATAGCAGTACATTGGATTTGGGGCACCTGAAGCTATGCCAAAGCCCTTTTGTACATTTCCTTTGCATTTAAACCTTGTGACAACACCATGAAGACATTGGGCTGTAGAGAGATTGCATGGCGTTTTCGTCATCATATCACTGGTTATGGCAGGACCACGGTCAGGATGTGGCTGTCCTGGCTCCCAGCTCCAGCCTCTGCCCACTAGATCAAGCTTGAGCTCTAAGCAAAGTGATGACAAGCTCGCTTAAACTAAATGCGTCTGCTTGAAATGCACACGGTGCTCATTTGGAGGACATGGCAGTTCCTCACAAGGGGTAGTGTTAGTTCCGTTGTCTACACTGGGGCCAGATTTCTCTGTCTACTGAGCTGAAAAGACAAGTCTATCTCCTTCTGTCCCTTAAGTCACTTCCTTATTAGTTGAATTAGCCTTTTTGTTTTTTCCTTACTAGGAGGAGGGAACACTGTTTTTTCCTCAAGTCCTTCTAGTTATCTGGTTTCTGGTCACTTTGTCATTATATCTTGGGAGAATGGATATTAATTTTTTTGCACAAAAAGGCTGAGTTCCTTGATGGCATACCATGTTTCAATTTCCGTCCTCTCTCTCGTTGCCTACCCCCCTTCCTCTTAGCACATTTTTCATAGTGAGGAAGAGGGATCGTGTGAAATATATCAGAAGGAAGTATGGATTCAGTAGGAGTTTGACGACTTGACTGATTAGCAGAAATCAGAAGGAGGCTCATAACCCTGAAAACCACTGCAGCATGGAGTTTTAACAGCTCTTTGGGGACCTAGTTAATGAAAGAATCACTACAGAAACACAGCCATGCAAAAAAAAAAAAGAAAAGAAAAGAGAAGGAGCATTTCCATATAACACTCTGGGGCCATGTCATAAGAGGAAATACGCTCATAATTTCTATTTACACATCTCTGTAATTACCTTCTGCTTGAAGACTATTTTCAGTCTTCTCCTGTCAAAGTTGCTTAGATATTTCCTCTTTCACACATCAGGCAGAGAGGTCTAGTACTGGTTGCAGCTTGTCCTAAGGACTTTTTTTTCCTCCTGAAGAATGGAATTCTCAGACACCCGAGCCATACTGCTTGATTAGACTGGCTTTCATCTGATCCATGTTCCCGTTACCATTGCCATTTGCCCGTGAATCAGACCTCTGCATTCAGGTGAATGTTGCATTGAGCATTACCTTTAACTTTTTCGTGTGTGGTTGTTCTCTCTTCTTTCTCCCTGATGCAGTGTCTATGAACCAGATAGAAACGTGTTACGGAGGAAAGAACGAGAAAGAAGAAATCAGGAAACTCAGCAGGATGATGGCGCGTTTAATTCAAGTTACTCCCTCTTTAGTGAACCCTACAAGGTAGATGGTTTTCACTTGTTCATCTCCACCCCTCATCCCTCCCTCTAACCCCGACGGCAGTCTTGACTACGGGAATTGGCCAACCAAACTTCAGACAGCTCAGCCCCTAAGGATGGGGTCTTCTCCCACAAATTTTGGTGCCTCTTTCACATGTCTTTACTGGCTAGTCCCTCAATGAAATATAACTTTTGTTTAAGATGGAGAGCTGCGTGCTATGACTTTTATCAATAATTGACTTCATCTCTGCATCTTTGCAAACATTGAGTTTGCAAAGTCAATGCCATTTGTTGTGTTTCCTAAGCTATTAGGAAACAACCACTAAAAAGAGGTTGGGTTACGTATTTGTCACACACAGATCATGCTAGGAGCAGGGTACTTGATAGGGCTCATAAGAAAGGAAATGTTGGATTGTATCTCATTTATACCAAAGGCCAGAAATATAACTTTGCTTGCAAAATGAAGTAGCTCCCCGGATTTCATTCCTATTTCAGGCTGCTTGGAACTGGGGGTGGTTCAGGCCGAGGGCTTCCTGCAGACTGAACCCCACACTCACTGTAAGCTTCTCTGTGATTTCTTTTGCCCGTCCCTCTGGGTTTCTAACAAGAATAATTCTATATTTAGAAATTGGAAGCAAAATAATGTGAGGCAAATCTGAATTTTCAAGGAAAGCTTGCAGTGGGATGAAAAAGAAAAAGGAAAAGAAAATCTAGCCTTGGAAAGACTTAATCCAGACCAGGTTGTGAAGTTGCAATCGTAAATTTCCTGATTTCCTTGGCTGTGGCACAGTACCAAGGAGAGATGCTTCATTCACGCCCTCTGAGGCCATTAGCTGCAGTCCAGTCCTAGTGAGACACAGAGTGTTGACAGACGTCTTCAGAGACGCTGACCATTTTGATGGAATCTCTGAGCTGTCATTCTGAATGTGGCAACCCTGGCTCTTCTAGCAGTGAAGGCGCCTCTCCATCACTTCCCGTGTTTCCATTGTCTGTAACAGGAGTATGGATGTTATGTTCTTCTTTTTCCAGACTAACAAGGGGGATGAGCTCTCCAACCGGCTCCAGAACACTTTAGGCAATTACGATGAAATGAAAGACTTTTTAACGGATAGATCGAATCAGAGTCATCTCGTTGGCGTTCCCAAACCTGGGGTTCCTCAGGCTCCCGTGAACAAGATTGACGAGCATTTTGTTGCAGATTCGAGAGCCCAGACCCAGCCTGCATCCGTCTGCAGCACCACGTCCTCCACCCCAGCAGTGGTCCCTGGGCAGCAGAGTAAGAGGGGCACCGTGGGCTGGCAGAAGGCCGGGCACCCACCGTCCGATGGCCAACAGAGAGCAAGTAAGCACGGACACAGGACGCTTGATTTGAACAGATCTGCTCACCCAGAGAACCATAATAAAAACCCTAACCCCTGTGTCTCGAGCCCCTCATCCTCATCTTCCTCTTCTTCTTCTTCTTCCAAATCAGCACAACAGGGCTCTCTCAGGACCTTGCTTGGAGATGGTGTTGGCAGACAGCAGCCGCGGACCAAACAGGTGTGCAACGTCGAGGTGGGTCTTCAGACCCAGGACAGGCCACCTGCTATGGGAGCCAAGCACAGCGGCAGTGGCCACTGTGTTCAGAACTTTCCTCCATCCCTGGCTTCAAAACCTAGCCTCGTCCAGCAGAAACCGACTGCCTATGTACGACCGATGGATGGCCAAGATCAGGCTCCCGATGAGTCTCCGAAGCTGAAGTCGTCCACAGAGACCAGCGTGCACTGTGCGTCATACAGGGGAGCCTCGGGCACCAAGCCAGAGTCCGCCAGAGCCAAGGCCAAGCTTTCCAAGTTCAGCATCCCCAAACAAGGAGAGGTGAGTCTCTTCTCAACACCACTTACACGCATCCGAGTAGTTTCAAGGGACGACCTGACTAGTTGTAAATTCCATTCCCATGCATCTTTATTTCAGTGTGTGACTGATGTCATGTGGGATTTGTAGCCATCAATATGGAAGGATGGACACATCCATAATGATTTCTTAAAATCTCAAATTGATTATAATCAGAATATTTTTAAGTACCAACAAATGCTGTTGTGGTGTGTCTGTGTTAGTCCAGGAAGGAATGCCTCCGTCAGTATAGTTCAAGGGATTTTTTTTTTTTTTTTTTTTTTTTTAGGCACAAGCCAATGTTGTCAGAGATTTTATACACTGGAATAAAAGTGTGTCAAAGCTTTTAGTATGTAAAGAGGTTAATTTTTGTGTAAAAGTTGTCAGAAATTCAACGTTTTTGTCAGTTTTGAAATGTTCCAGGACAGACATCACAAGGTAGACCTCATCATGAGTTTTAAAGTAATTGTTAAATGATTCAATATTGAATATGGTGATTATTCAAATGTTTCAGGTGTCCCATCCATATTAAAATATTTGAGATCCGGGTTGGTTGTTGCTAATCAAGTGAGAATTCTCCTTGTCCTGTAAAAAATGATCTTAGGTTATACGAAGAGAGTGAAATATTTTAGTTCAGAATCTTCTGGTTTACATTTTGAGTTTATTCTAAAGTGTTTTTTCACTGCATTACAAAATACATAGGATGGATGTATGGACTGTTAGACTTCAAAACAAGTAAATCACAATCACAGAGGTAGCAAAGAGGCTGTGGTCACTTGAACAGTACATCTGGATGGAAAATGAGGTTTTGTTTGAGAAAAGCACATCTCGTACTCTATTCCAAATTGATGACAGTTGTCCAGAGCACATGAAGAAAAAATATGACTGCACATTTGTTTTGTTTTGTTTTGCTGTGATATGGTATACCAACTAAAATACAACGTGAGCTCCAGAACATTGTACTTAGGAACTGTTCACTTTCTTTTTTTTTTGATATATTCTTTTCTAAAGATGGAATAACAGTGTGGCCAGAATATTCTTTGTATCTTAATTTGATCTAGTAACCAAACGAAACAAATGATTTGACATTTCTCATTGCCTGTCCAACAAGGCTGAGCTTTACCCATTTCTGAGCTCTCATCTCAGAAAGCGCCCGGCACCCATTGGGAGATCAGTGTATTCCCCTTAGAGAAGACACATTTATTACTCTGAGATGTTTACACAGGTTCTCATGAGGAAATTAAGTGACATGTATACCGGTAACTTCTTTTGATTATTCATTTATGATGGATCCCCAAAAGTGTTAATTAGGAATTAATGGAAGCAAAACGTAAGTTCTGCGAGCATTTATGTTTTTAAAAGTTTGTAGGAAACACATGTAGTTACCCTCTGACAGAACTGAATTCGTCAAGCTCTTGATTTTTGTTTTCCTCATCAAATAGCCTGTACCAGCCAATAAAGCATGACTCATTTTTGAACAGAGGTGACGTGTAACCACCAGGATTCCCTTTATAATTTTAATCCCCAGTGATTCCTTGTTAAAATGATTTTTATGTACCAAAGAAACTCCAAGTTTATTAGGTAACAATTTATTTACTTTGGAACCTGATGAGTTGATAAAGCTCTGGTGGAAAGCCCGTTTTTGACAACCAGGGCAGCCTTATGTGGTTAACTCTACAGTTTCATTAGGCTTTTGGGTATGTCCTTGATCACGTGGACACTTCCAGGATGCCCTTTCAGGACCCTCGATTGCAAATGATACCCTGTACAGGTGTTGGGTAATCACAGAAAGAGGGAAATGCCTGAGATAGAGGGTCATGCCGAGAGAAATTAGAGGTTTTATACAGGAAGTGTTTCATTTCCCTCCATGACATTGAACTCTCCTAACATTCTGTCAATACGAGGTATATTTCAAAGAGGCCAATCATACATTGATAGAAAAGAAGTAAGAAGAAGTGTTGTTTGTGGAACAAAGTTATAGTTGGTGGGGTGGTGGTGGTGGTTTTTTTTTTTTTTTGGTGGGGGAGGGTATACAGTCCTTATTTTAGCCAAAAGCTTTGCATATTATGGACACTCTGGTAATTTGAATCTTGTAAATCTTGTGTGTTCAAACAGTCCACAATTATAATAACAACATGCCTCTTTCCCAGTGGGCAACAGGGTGCCTACCTGGAAGTTTGAAAGTTATGCTTCCTAGCCTTCAGACTCAAAGGGTTTGTTGGTTGGTTGGTTGGTTTCTTTACAGTACCCAAGGGATTAAGAAATAACCTTTTGCAGATGGATCATTCAGTATTTATAGGGCGTTTCTTAAAGCCACAATCATAATGAAAATGGAAGAATTTTATCAACTAATTTGATTTGAGGGAATATTTGCTTTTATTTTTTGGAGGGTTTAAAACAGTGTGGCAAACCGTTTAAAAAAGTTAATGCCTATATATTTTTTAAACAGATACCACCTCTATGAAAATGTCCTTTCATTAGTACTGACATTGATTTCCACTGAGAGAGGGAATGTGTGTTTTAGGAAAATTGACAGAGGAGATGACCTGAAGGGAACTTACATTACCTGACTACACTTTTTCAGGATGTTAGCTGGAGAGCAAGACTTAAGACAGTGTGAAGAATTTGGGGGCTAAAAGGAAGCATTGGGTAAAAATGATATGAAGACAAGGGAAGTGAAAACATAGCTGTATGACACTGGATAGGGATGTTCCCCATAAGAAAATCAAATCAGTGGCTCGGTGTAATGTGGTGTGAGAAATTAAAAAAAAAAAAATTGAAGATGTGATCTGTGCCTCCAAGAAATTTACGTGAATTGAATAAATTAGACTCCAGCACTTCACTTTTAATTTGCAATTTCTCTCACAGTCCAGACAAAATTTAAAACTGGGCTTCTAAAAAATAAAAATAAAAAAATAAAAATAAATAAAATTGGGCTTCTAGGCCTGAGAAAATTCCCTCACCTTCATAGCCCTTATAGTAGAGAAAGATTCTCTGCTATTTTTTTAAATTGAGAATTTGTGAATCTCTCTTGTCTGATTTTGCACTTGGTAAATCCTTCATTCTTTCCAACACTGCACTCTGTCAGCTGCTGTGGCGAATCATTTGTTATCATTCTTTCATCTTCAATAATAGGTAATTAGTGTAGAGAAATTCAGTGCAATTTGATGTGGAAGTGAAGGCCCTCAAGGGAATTCCTTAACCGATACACCTGCCTCTTGGCTGGCTTTCCCCAGCTTAGTTTTGTGTTAATGAAAAACATAATTTTGTTTTTGTAGCTGAGTCTTTCATTCCTGACGTCACCCCTCATTAAGTGAGCCTTCCCTGGCCTGCCACTTGGAAGGGTGACTCCTGTTAGGTAGGAGACAGGGGCCTTAAGGAATGGCTGAAGCAGGCATTCTAGAACGTTCCAGGGCAGGGCACACTGAATCTTGTTTCCAGTTGAAGTGAATTATTTTTTGTCTCATACACACACAATTAATATTTTGCCCTTAACGTGTGGCATATAATTTACTGTTAACCTAGAGGGGCAGATATAGGTTGTGGGACCCAACATTTATACCGTCTTGGGGGTCCTGTTTAGGAAATAAAGAATACGGAAATATTTTACACTTGAAATATTTTTTTTAATATGTGTAAATTTATTTATTTTTGGCTGCGTTGGGTCTTCGTTGCTGCACATGGGCTTTCTCTAGTTGCGGTGAGCGGGGGCTACTCTTCGTTGCATTGCACGGGCTTCTCATTGCGTTGGCTTCTCTTGTTGCGGAGCATGGGCTCTAGGCGCATGGGCTTCAGTAGTTGTGGCACGTGGGCTCAGTAGTTGTGGAGCACAGGCTCTAGAGCGCAGGCTCAGTAGTTGTGGCACACAGGCTTAGTTGCTCCGTGGCATGTGGGATCTTCCTGAACTAGGGCTCGAACCTGTGTCCCCTGCACTGGCAGGCGGATTCTTAACCACTGCTCCACCAGGGAAGTCCCCACACTTGAAATATTTACAAAAACATATATAAACACATTTTTAGGGCCCCTCTTGGGACCTTGGAGGAACCTTGGTTCCAGAGCCCCTGAAGCTTACGCATCATTAGTTTCACAGTGCCTGTCTTTGGCTCATGCACTAGTAAGACATTGTTATTTGAAATAGGATAAGAAATTATCTAAAATGGTAATTTTAGATTGGAAAAGAGTGCTTTATACGAGTCTCAAATTTGTTAGAAATAAAAAATACATACTTATATGCTAGGTGCTATAGGCAAGGCAGAAATGAGGTAATGCTATAAAAAGAGCCTAATAATGCAGTGCCGTGGAGATAAAATATGGGTCTCAGCCTATGAAATCAGAAGCACATTACAGCTTCAGCAGTGGCATTCTGAAACACACGTGTTTTAGTTCCTGTTTGCTATTAATTTAATAAACGGCAGTGACTTAAACTGCTCTTGCAGAGCACTTGAAGAGCTAGGAAAAGCAGGCCTTTGCAAAGCCGGGGAAGGAAGGAAACCAGTGACTGCCGCCCTTCCCTGTAGCTTAGTCAGTGAAGGGGAAAGAGGCACCTGCATTTGAATATCAATTAATAGACCGTATGTCAGGAGTTTTCGTAGGGGTTGGTAATTCATCCACAAGAACACAGTGACCATTTTTGGTCGATCAAATTTCAGTTTGTTAAAAGAAGTCGTTATACTGTTTAAGATGTATTGATTAATCATAGCATTTTCATGATGGGCATTTTGAAATCACCATTTATACCACGAATAAAGAGCAGAAAGGTGAAGCACTGTGATTTCATAAACTAGCTTTTCTAGAAAAGCGGTTAACTGATTTTCTTCAAGTTCACAGAAGAGAAGTGAGGTAGGCTCCCTATGTCCTGTCGCTCTCGGTTGCCTTTGTACGAAGACGGATTTCTTCCAAATGAAAGTTGGCGCCAGCCTGTCAGCGGAAAAAGGCATCTGCACAGAAATGTGTACATTACATACGCACGCCAGTCTAAATTTCTTAATTACGTTTGAGCTGTTGTTTTCAAGTCCAAGGATGCTCTCTGATTGCTCCCTGATGGAATGAGGGTCCCCGTCTGTTCTGGTCTCATCGTCACCATCACCGTGGCCTCCTTCACAGTGTGGCTTAGCAGTGGCATCGATGGTTACTCTCTGTGTGTCTTCCTCTCCACAACATGAGCATCTTCCATTCACTCAGCCAGGATGTGGAGAACTGGTACCGCTTGGACTTAGAAGTGAAGACTCACAATTTTGATCTCAGATATGGGATGAAAGCACTTGTTTTCCATCTTAATTTTACTTTTTTAAAAAAATTTATTTATTTATTTATTTATTTTTGGCTGTGTTGGGTCTTCGTGTCTATGCGAGGGCTCTCTCTAGTTGCGGCGAGCGGGGGCCACTCTTCATCGCGGTGCACAGGCCTCTCACTATCGCGGCCTCTCTCGTTGCGGAGTACAGGCTTCAGACGCGCAGGCTCAGTAGTTGTGGCTCACGGGCCCAGTTGCTCCGCGGCACGTGGGATCCTCCCAGACCAGGGCTCAAGCCCATGTGCCCTGCATTGGCAGGCAGATTCTCAACCACTGTGCCACCAGGGAAGCCCTGTTTTCCATCTTATACGTGGGTCATGCTGTAGACCAGAGTGAAGGCTGGCAAGTGGAAATGTTTCCGTAGTTGTTGGTACTCTTACGTTTGGTCATTGGGGCCCTAAAAGGTAAAGCACTCAAATCACTTAAAAGTAACTTGGGTTGCTATGATCTTTTATTGAAAATGATGAAGAAAGCATATTAAAATTTGTCCTGTGGTGAGAAGGTGCAGGTGGCTTTTTCCGTCCCCCTTTCCCCACTGGCTCCTTTAGATTCACATTATAAAGCTGAGTCTTCCAGCCTTGAGGTGGGAAGCTGCTCCCAGCAGTGGAGGCATTGTGGGCGGGACCCAGATGGAGGTGGTTGGCAAGCCCCACTTCACTTTCCCCGTGTATTTTCTCTGTTCTCATAAAGCTTCCTGTCCCAGAAAGCATGCAGATGGATGACAGGGCTGTTTTCCCTTAAACTGCAACCTTGTGGGTGTTATTCCAGACCTGGGGCTAATTGAGAGCTTGAGGCTTGTGAGTTTGGAGCCACTTGAAAAGTTGATGTGTGGTCCAGCATCTCCCCCGCCCTAGAGAAAGGGTCACTCCACAGTCCAGTGAGGAAAGCGTCTTCTTTTGAGTTTCATCCTTTCTTGGTCAGAAGGCACATGCAGGCTGGCGCGGAGCTCCGTGGAATGGCCAGGGCTCTGGACACCTGCAAAGACTGGGTTCCCATCCTGGTTCTGTCATTTGTTAGCTGTGTGGCCGGGAGCCAGGGGTTGAACTTCGCCTCCGTTTCCTTCCTTGTGAAGTGGAGAGAATGATAATATCTGCTTGACAGAGTTACCGGAGGGAGGAGTAGATGAGATAAAGTATGTAATGTGCTTAGCACAGTGATATCATGGTAAGCATTCAAAAAATACTGGCTACATTATTCTTATTTGAAATGCCCCTGAAACAACAAAAGCAAACAAGATATACAAATGAGGGTATCATTAGCAGTGGTTTTGCATGTGTGTGTGTGTGTGTGTGTGTGTGTGTGTGTGTGTGAGTGAGTTGGAGAGACAGAGGCCCCATGACGAGAGGTGGGAGGAGAAAGAAAAATAAAATTCTGCAAGTTCTTTTGTGTTTATTTTGTTAAAAGTAACTGCGGTCCTGAAGACTGAGATTATCCTGGATTAATACAGCAAAGCCTGAGTGACACGACTCTCCCTTATTTAACAGTTAGCCCCCTCCTGAGATTTTATTGCCGAGTCTGGGATGGAATTTCTCATTCTGTGTATTCGGCTTTGCTGAGCTATTATTATCTGCCGTGGACCACATCATACTTGAGCTTTAGTTCCAGTTAAATGAAATAGAAAATGAACAAGACTGGGGCTGAGAAGAAAACATTAACATTTTCAGGTAGCAAGTATTTAGAATGACTCATCGAAATAGATCTCTTTGAAGGCACAGAGTATTAAATAGCATGTTTAATTGGGCTGAGCGGCAACATCGCTTACCCACGTGAGGAAGCTGTGTTAGTGATACCTCTGTAGTAAATGGGGTGCCCTGCTCTTTTTTTTTTTAAATTTGTTTATTTATTTATTTATTTATTTATTTTTGGCTGTGTTGGGTCTTCGTTTCCGTGCAAGGGCTTTCTCTAGCTGCGGCAAGCGGGGGCCACTCTTCATCGCCGTGCGCGGGCCTCTCACTATCGCGGCCTCTCTTGTTGCGGAGCACAGGCTCCAGACGCGCAGGCTCAGTAGTTGTGGCTCACGGGCCCATTTGCTCCGCGGCATGTGGGATCTTCCCAGACCAGGGCTCGAACCCGTGTCCCCTGCATTGGCAGGCAAATTCTCAACCACTGCGCCACCAGGGAAGCCCTGTCCTGCTCTTCACATGCTCCATCCGGGGCTGCACCAGGGGACCAGTGGCCTGCTGGCCACCCCTGGACATGGCAGTTTTCTATTTTGACCCAAGGTCAGCCTTCAGGGCCAGCAGACACTTTCACAGATTGGTTGGCTTAGTACAGCAGAAATGAATTGTCTCACAGTTCTGGAGGCTAGAAGCCCAAAATCAAGGTGTCAGCAGACTTGGTTTCCTTTGAGGGTCATGAGGAAGGATCTAGCCCAGGCCTCTTTCCTTGGCTTGTAGATGGTAATCTTCTCCTTGTGTGTTCAGGGTGTGAAACCTCTACCTGTGTCTGTCCCATTTTCCCCTTTTGGTAAGGTCATCAGTTATATTGGATTAGAGCCCACACTAAGGACCTCCTTTTAACTCAGTTACCTTTGTAAAGACCCTATTTCCATTTAGAATTTAAAATTGGGGGGAACACAATTCAATGCAACGGTGCCCATTGATGGCATTTTTATGACTATTTGATAAGTTAATAATGTACAGTACTTAGAACAGTGGTGGGCACATAGTAGACACTCAAGACATCCACACTAATGGTAACAACTATAATTATTATTATACTTATTTATAGTAGCTCTGGCTGCCTCACATTTCCCTTCTGATATGCTCAGCCCTAGATGGTCTGAGAGCTCAGAATCTGGGAATTGAGGTGAGGTGGATGAAGTTCACTGGAATTGGAGTGCCTTGTGAGGGCAAGGATTTCTGTTTTGTTTTGACTGCTTTGCTTAGGAAAGCATCCCTGACTATGCCTGGCGCATAGTTTGTGCTTAGTTAGGTATTTGTTGAATCAGTCGATTAATTTAAGGACGTGGGTGAAGGAAGTCACTCCCTTCCAACCCCTGACCTCCTCTCGCTGGGGCCTCAGTAATTTCTGCCCAACCTTTTATGGGAAGAGAGGAGGCCGACACTTCCAACAAGTAATTTATAGCCGCTGTTCCGAAGGGAAATGGGAACCATACTTACTGATGTATGTAAACACAGCCCAAGTGAAATAAACCACAGAGCTATATGCTGGCCTCGGAAACAAAAGCTGAAGCAGGCTGGGCCTCTTTCTCCCTGTTCTCCTTTGTTTGGTTTCCGTGAGCAGAAGCCCTGGCTGGGGGGCAACACGTGTGGCGGGCCGTGTATGCGATGATTCTGGTTTCCGGCCACGTGATGTGAGCTGTGGCGAAAAGACGTGGCAATGAGCAGGGCAATGGGGGCTGTAGGGAAGAGCCTGCATCTTCAAACTTTCTGCCCCATGAATTATGTTTTCATGGACTTGAAAGAGCCTGGAATACTTGGGCTTCTTGGAGGCCCCCTTGATTCCAGTGGGCGCTGATTCCCAGAATGTTCCTTGGCCCTTTCTCTCTATGTGTCTCTGTGCTTCGCTGATCCTGTTTCTGTCACGATTGCTATTCCAGTTACTCGTGGTAAGGCACTGGTTCATAATTTACACACACGTAATACACATAGTTATCCAGAGCTCTGTTTATTTGTCGTCTTCCAGACACATCCTTCGGAAACATTGCCGATTACGTAGCGTTCAGGTCCACGTAGCCCTTGGTCAGCGCAGTAAATGGTTGACCTGTTTTAAATGTGTGACAGAAGGATAAACAGTGGAAAACAGAAAAGTGTACACATTCACCTATTTACCAGCCCCTCGGCTCCCCTTCCCTTTGATTCTCGGATGTCTTGAAAATCTCAGAGGGAGAGCGTTGGTGACGGAAGGTCTCCCCCAAAGCCCTGTGGCATGTCTGATTCCTCTCTGTGTCAGCCCCATACAGGCGCATCCTGTCTGTGTCCAAACTCCACAGCCAAGAGGCAGCTCACAGCCTCCTGGGGGGCCTTCCCATGTTTGGATGCTCTCACCTTTCCTGTGTTGACCTGCAAATCCACCTCTCTGTAACGTATGCTTCTTAGTTTTTTTTGTTTGCTTGTTTGTTTCTTTTGCCGCTCCATGCTGGTTGCACGGTGGCCTGTGGGGTCTTAGTTGCCCGACCAGGGATTGAACCCGCACCCTCGGCAGCGAAAGCACAGAGTCCTAACCACTGGACCACCAGGGAATTCCCTCATGCTTCTTAGCTTTAGTTGTGCCCACTGGGATTTCAAATCGCTGTCTATGTCTGTTGTGTTTTACTATTAACTCCTGTAGGTTAAGTCCTCACCGTGCCCCTCTGGACAATACACCACGCGGGGTCATGCCACCCTTTCCCGATAGACATTCAAGTCCATTTAAGCGTGAGTTTTCAGAGTAGCCTTCCTTGCTTCATCATAGACCATCTAAATCACTTCTTTATAACCTTTTGTAAGTGGTGATAAGTAGTAAAGGAAAAGGAAAAAGCAGAGCAGAGTAAAGGGGGCCGGGGATGCACATGGGGTCAGAGGGTAGGGATTGGGTTGCAGGGTTAGAAAGGGTGGTTAGCGTAATCCTCACTGAGCGAGTGAGATTTGAGCAAGAAGAAGGTGAGGGAGTTCGCCAGGAAGACAGATGGAGAAAGTGTCAGGTAGAGTAGGGTGGGCGTTTTGAGCCAAGGCCCAGGTGGGGACAAGCCCCTTGCCCTGGAATAGCAGCGAGGCGTGCGCTGAAGTGGAGTTTGCGGCGAGGACGGGGTCGGAAGGAGAAGCCTCACTATCTGAGCCTTTTTGGCCCAATGAGGACTTGGGCATTACCGTGAGTGAGAATGGGGAGCCATTGGTGGGTTTTGAGCACAAGTGTTGTGATCTGACTTAGGTGTTACAAGGATCAGTCTGGTGGTCATATTAAGAGCAGATTGTAACCGGACAGGGGTAGAAGCGGGAGCTCAGTCGGCAGATTGCTGCCCTGATCTAGGGGAGAGCTGATAGTGGTTAGGACCAAGGTGGTAGCAAAGATAATGAGAAGATTGGATTCTGGATCTACATTGAAGGAGAGCCGGTAAGGTTTTCTGACGGCTAGGATGACAGATGGAGAGGAACTGAGGTCAGATTTTGACCTGAGCAACTGAAAGGAAGTTGCTGTCACCTGAGATGGGAAAAGCTGTATGGGAAGCAGGGTTTGGGGGGAAGAGCAGGAGTTTACTGGGCTTATTGAGTTTGGAGTGTCTCTTAGTCATCCAAGTGGAGGTGGTAAGTGGGCACACAAATTGCAGTGACAATTCTGGAGTTTGGTAGGGAAGGAAATCTATATCTGAGCCAGAGATGGAGATTTGGGAGTTTCCCACATACACGTGGTATCTAACACCTTGAGGCTGGACGAGGTCTCCCAGGGCGTGAGTGTGGCTCAAGAAGAGGGCTGAGCCCTGGTGCAGTCCTACGTCAAGGGGTTGATAGGTAGAGGGAACCTGAAAAGGAGACGGAGTAAAAGGGATCAGTAGGCAGGAAGAAAACAGAGTGCAGTGTCCAGAAGCCACAAGGAAAGAGGGTGTCAAGGGACACAGGGAGGGAATGATCACCAGTGTAAATTTTGCTGATGTTGTATTTAGTAACATGGAGGAAATGTTTTGGGACCAAAGCCTGTTTGGGTTGAAGAGAGAATCAAGCAGAGGAATTGACACATTACATATAGACAACTGTCTCCAGAAGTTTTGCTGTAAAGGTCAGCAGAGATTTTGAAAGTAGCATGTCTTCACTGTAAAAATTTGGATGAAATTGAAAACATAAAGGAGAAAAAAAATCACTTGTAATCCTACAATCTGGAAATGATCATAATTAACATTTTGGTATAGATCCTTCTGGTCTTTTCCTATACTTCCAGCATCTTTATGGAATTGGAATGAATCTATTATATATGGTCATTATCCCATTCATTTTTCTAACATACCATAACCACTTTATCATGTCATTGAACGGTCTTTGGCAACATTCAGTGCTGTTTTTTGCATCTTACTTAGTTGAGAGATTTCAGTGATTTTTATCCTGTGGAGGTACCATAATTTACTTACATAATCCTTCTGTTGGGCATTTAAGCTGTTTTCAGTGTTTTTTTTTCACTATTGTAAATTTGTCTGCAATGAATGGCCTTATAAATAAATTTTGTGTTGATATAATATTTCCCAAGAAAAAATTCTTAGACATCTAATTTATAATTCTAAATGAACAAAACCTTATCATATATAATCTTTGTAAATTTTCTGTTCATGTCCTTTACCCATTTTTCTGTTGAAGTATTTGTATTTTTTCTTACTGAGAAAGAGTTCTTTAAAGTTGACCTTTCCTAAATATATTGTAAGCAATTTTTAGTCTTTTGATTAACATTGTTTATAGTAGCGAAATTACATTTTGTATCTTTCTTCCTGTGATGGCTTCCTTTGTATTGGGTTAGAAAAACCCAAACGAACTTTTTGGCCAACCCATGTTTTAAAGGCTATTTTCATAGGTATATTGAAGAGTTAAATCTAACCTATGAAACCATGAAAGAACTAGATGAAAAGTTACCTATCTGGAATTTATTTTGCCATAAAGTAAGGCTTTACTTATTTTTTCAAATAGTCAAATTCCAGTATAACTGATTAATTAGTATATCTTTTCTTTATAATTTCAGTAAGAAAAGAGATAAATGGTCCATCTTTATGGAATTGTGATATAGCTATAGGTAAGGATCTTTTTTTTTTTTTTTTTTTTTTATAAGTTTATTTATTTATTTTTGGCTGTGTTGGGTCTTAGTTTCTGTGCGAGGGCTTTATCTAGTTGCGGCGAGCGGGGGCCACTCTTCATCGCGGTGCGGGGGCCACTCTTCATCGCGGTGCGCGGGCCTCTCACCATCACGGCCTCTCTTGTTGCGGAGCACAGGCTCCAGACGCGCAGGCTCAGTAGTTGTGTCTCACGGGCCCAGTTGCTCCGCGGCATGTGGGATCTTCCCAGACCAGGGCTCGAACCCGTGTCCCCTGCATTGGCAGGCAGATTCTCAACCACTGCGCCACCAGGGAAGCCCGGTAAGGATCTTATGATACAATTTCTTATGAAACTGGAAATTTTAAGTCAACATGTCCAGCCTTTCTCAAGTCCTACCACTTTGACAGTCTGCTTCAACCATCAAAGAACTTCCTTTCTTCTAAATTCCTATCATGTCCACATGTGTTGTGTTACCATATATTATTATTTACTTTTCTTTGTGTCCATCTGATCTCAAAAATATCTTGCTAAGTACCTTGAGGTCAGGCTTCCTTCCTGTTTATCTTTGCCTCAACATCTAGAATAGGATTCTGTTTGATCTAGTACAGAATTATTTTGTCCCTGAGTTCTAGACATTGAGTTTGTTTCTGCACCTGATAGAGACACACCTACTTTCATTGGTTTGAATGATGTTTGGTGACTCAGTGACAGAAATAAAGACTAGAATGAAGTTCAAACATAGCATATAATCCGACCCAGCCTTTATCTCCATCTGCTTACCAGTGATCTTGCTGTGTCCTAATAAGCATGTCATTTTCTATCACACTTTTCTCTCTTTGCTTATGCTTGGAGTGTTATCCTTTCCTAGTCTGCCTGCCAAATTCCTTTTTTCAAGGCCAGTTCCTCTTATAACATACAACAATAATACTTGGAAATTAGAAAGTCACCACCTAGAATTGAGAATTGTTGACATATTGGCATATTTACTTTCCACCTTATTCTTGATATTTTTCTGTTTCATTACTTATTGTTTTTATTAATAAGTTACATGCTCATTTAAACAATTTAAATAATGAAGAACAATGAAATTTAAAAACCAAATCAGGGGTCTTCCCTGGTGGTCCAGTGGTAAAGAATTCACCTTATAATGCAGGGGCCACGGGTTCGATCCCTGGTCAGGGAACTAAGATCCCACATGCTGCGGGGCAACTAAGCCCCCGCTCCACAACTACTGAACTCGCGTGCCTCAACTAGAGCCCGAGTGCCACAAACTACAGAGCCCATGTGCTCTGGAGCCCACACCACAACTAGAGAAGCCTGCACACCACGACAAAGAGCCCGCGCACCCCAGTGAAGAGCCCGTGCACCCCAGTGATGATCCCGTGTGCCGCGGCTAGGACCCGACGCAGCGAAAAATAGAATAAATAAGTAAATAAAAAAATCTTAAAAAGAAATAAAAGCCAACTCAAATCCTACCATCCAGAAAAAAAATCACAAACATAAGATGAACTTCACTCCAGACAACATTCTTTCTCTTTCTTCCTGTCTTTATATTTCTTTGGATTCATCAGACGTGGAGCTGCTCTTGAGCTTTGATGTACATTCTGGTATACCCATCCTGTTATTTCACGTAGATGTTTCATTCTTTCTGCTTAAGTACCTGAATAATTTCCTCTTTAAAATTCTGCAGCTTAATGAAAATGTTTCAGTACTGAGCATTTCCTGAAACATGGAGTGCTGTTTCAGTCTTTCAAGATTAGTTCACTCTTCTAGTTCAGGGAATTTTTTTTTTTATATATATATTAAGTGTTTGCACATGTTTTTTACACATACTGGTTTTGATTTGCCTTTGAATTGAATTATCCTTATGTTGAGTCATATTGGTCTTTTTTTTTCAGATCTGTTAGTTCCTTTCTAATTGCTTTGATCTGTATTTTTTCACCTGTACTCACTATTATTTTCCTAAGCCTTTTCTTCATGTCAGTGATTCAGTTTGGGGTGTACCTTCTGTTTCTTACTGCCTCTGACTTTTTTCCCATAGTTGTATCACATGATCATTTATTTTTGTAAAAAAAAAAAATATATATATATATATATGTATATATATTTATACCCCAATGATTACTTGTCATTTTTTTCTAAGAATTTACAAAATTTTAATTCTCATTTCTGTTGTATTAATTATAAGATTAATTTATCGTTATAATTCTGGGTTTTATTTTTTCATGAAAAAGTTATAAATCAAACTCTCCTTCACTTAGACTGTTAAATTTTAATTTTTCCTTTTAATGGGCATTTTCTAGTTACACAATCCTCAGGAAAAGAAGCATTTCTATTATAAATTAATTAGAGCAGAGTGCTGCTTCACATGATAGATTCCAAAAACAGTGGCTTAGAAAACAAGACAAAAGTTAATTTTTCTTTCATTTTAAATCTGAGACGGTGTGGGGCTTCTGTTCTGTGATATCCTGTTATGGACTCGGGCTCCTTTTCCCCTGTTGTTCTATGACCAGTAGGAGTGTTAGGCTCATCCACGTGATCCAAGATGGTCCATGTTCCTTTCCAGCCTGGGAAGAGAGAAGGGAAAGGGGAGCACATCCTGCCCTTCCACGGTTCAACTTGGAAGGAGCGCAAACCACTTTCTTTCATATCCCACTGGGCAGAATTAGTCACCCGGCTCTCTTAGTTTCAGAGAAGGCTGAGGAAAGCATCCAGTCTTTATGCGGGTCACCATGTGCCCAGAGAAAATTTTTATCATTACGGAAGAGGACACGAATAGATTTGGAGAAAAACAAGCAGTCTGTGCCGTATAGTACTTATTACTGTATATCAGTGGTTGCTTGTTTAAAGGTTTGTCTCTCATGGTTTCCATGAGCCCTTCAAAGGAAAGAATTATTTCCCCATTCTGACTTCCCCAGTACCTGAGTCCAGCGTATAATAGGTGTTCATTCAGTAGTTTTTGTTGAATTGTTGTTTTTGAATTAAAATGACACAGTCTATGTAATTTGTTGAATTTCTGGAAGAATGGGATCTATAAATTCATAAAGTGTTTTAGGACATTACAGAAATTTTTGACAAATAGAGAAAGGCTCCCTATTATATTATTATATATGATGATTACCCCTGAAATCAATGATATTACAAAGAATATAAGTTTGATTGAAGTAAGTATAAATATAGCCAGTAATATAGGTTCTTCTTATTCAATATGAAAATTTCTTGGAATAATAAGTGGATTCCTATCTAAATTCATGAGTTCTCTTATGACATTTGGGTTAAGCCTGAAATGGATTAATCTTTTTCTGATAAAGTTTCATAAGCTGTGATTTCTCTGGTGACCACATTTAATTAGATATTAAATAAACTGCTTATCTTTATACCAACAGGTTTTATGACTGCATTTTTTTCCTGAGCTGTATTTCATAGATTAAGTAGCTAGCAGAAGTAAAAAAAAAATAACATAAAATATTTAGTAGACCACAATATCCTTAGATTAGAAATTAAAATATGCCTACTTTTAAAATGGAAAATAAATATTTAAGCTTAAATTTAAAGAATAGAAGTAGGTAAGATAGTCTAAATATGTACATTCCAGTGGGAAAAAAATTCATTTTGCTTTTCCAGGTACTGTTTTTTCCCCTAGAAATTGAGTATGCTTCTTTTAAGTGGAAAATTCCATTTAATCTGCAAAGGCTGAAACATTTTGTGATAAGGTTGTGAAGGTTTTAATTAAAAACTTGACTTTTATTTTTTTATTTTTTCAATACCACATGCCGTGGTAAGATTCTTCAACTCAAATATACTGACATTCTGACTCAGCTTTTTCCCCTCTGCCCAAGCGTTGGAATGGAGAGGAGAGCCTTGCAGGCCTTGTGAATGTTGAACAGCCAAGATTAATTTAATCTGCTGTTTTAGTGAATGGAACACCACAGAGATGGATCTGGAAACACCAGATGACCTTTTGTACAGATCAGAGCAAGAGAGTTTCTGAGTTGCCTGCAGAACTAAGATCCAAAACCGAAGGAAGATCACCAATTGTCAGATTGCCTAAAGGCATAAAGTCTGTAAAGGGATTAATTTTTCTCAGTTCTGTTTCCTAGAGCACAGTGAAGTTTTAGAAGAGACTCTTTCACCCTCCAGAAATTTCTTCAGTTCCATCAAATTGGAAATGAAATGACTGTTTCCTTTCTCTGTTAATCCCTCTCCACCCCAGTAAACTTCAAGTGAAGACTATGTAGGGATAGGTGAGTAGGGTAACCTCCCTGGGAGAAAAAGTGATGGCTCAGCTGAGTATGTGAGGGCTGTGGTGAGTTGGGTTCATCTGAGTTCTTGGTTCGAGTTTCTGGCATGTATCTCAGGGGCCTTGGTGGTTAAACAGCATCCAACATGTATCGTGTTCTCACTGGAACTTGATGTCTTGGAATCATCTAGGGTTCTTCTTTATTTATACCATATCTTGTTGGTTGATCTTTCCAAAAAACTCATATGTTTCCAAGTCTTTGTGCTACCTTCCTATTTACTTCACTTTCATACTAGCTTTTCCAGCTTTTGAATATTCATCTGGTCAACCTCTCTTTAACAAGCCCTGAACAGCATTATCTGATTAATCTCCTAAAGATCCAATTTCACCTCTTTCTTCCCCACCTCAAAATCTTGGCAAGCTCCCCTCTTCCCTGTGGGTTATAGAACAGGCATTTCATGGACAAATTTAAGTTGTGATAATTTAATTCCATAATTCCTTTAAAAATTTAGAAAATTGTGGTAAAAAAAACCACATAGCATAAAATTTACCATCTTAACCATCTTTAAGTGTACAGCTCAGTTGTGTTAAGTGCATTCCCATTGCAGTGCAACAGTATTTCATAACTCTTGAGGGGTTTTATCCCCCCCTCTCTGAAGAGAGTTGTAAATCTTGTTATATCTCACACAGGTTTTTTTTTTTTTTTAAACAAATGCATTGAATGTTCTCCATCTTTCTTTTTTTTATTTTAATTTTATTTATCTATTTATAGCTGTGTTGGGTCTTCGTTTCTGTGCGAGGGCCTTCTCCAGTTGCGGCAAGCGGGGGCCACTCTTCATCGCGGTGCACGGGCCTCTCACTATCGCGGCCTCTCTTGTTGCGGAGCACAGGCTCCAGACGCGCAGGCTCAGTAATCGTGGCTCACGGGCCCAGTTGCTCCGCGGCATGTGGGATCTTCCCAGACCAGGGCTCGAACCCGTGTGCCCTGCATTGGCAGGCAGATTCTCAACCGCTGCACCACCAGGGAAGCCCTCACACAGGTTTTAAAGTATTCTGTACTTAAATGCTTAAGAACTTAATGCCAGTCCGTTGAAATCATTGTACGCAATTAAGTGGTGGCTACTGGAATCTTCCTGGAGCTCAGTTGTGATCGTGCTGCTCCCTCTTGCTTTCCCTGGTGTTTCCTCGGTGAGTAAGGGCTGTGCCTCACTCGTGTTAGGTACTTGGGAACTGTTTGTTGAGTGGCTGTGTGGGATGGTAAGACCCCTGTTGATGTAGGATATTGCTTTTTTTTCACTGCCCTCCCAAGAAGTCAGGCTAATGCCATGATGTGATGATGAAACACAATTCAGCTACATCAAGAAAAAAACTCATTAATATTGTTAACACTCTAAGATCAGCAATTAAAACTAAAAGGAGAACATGTGAAAGCAGCAAAATGCTTTTCTAATATCTGTGAATAATCTTATTCAAGTGAATTATTTGATTTTACTTGCTTTCTCACATGCCTTAGAAATAAGTAAAATGAAAGAGAACATCATATTTTGAACTGATTTTCAACCTTCTCATTTCATAGGATTAAAAAATACATGGTTTTGATTAAAATTCACAGATGGACTTCTCAGTCTCCTTTCCAGACCTGGGCCCCAGATTCATTCTTTTTCCTTTTTTAAATCATTATTGGGTTAGTCGCCAACGAGACTAACCAGCGGCAAGACTTTGGTCAGTTCTCTTAATTGCTCTGGGCTTCAGGTGTATTAAATTAGACCCTATTCTGTTCCAAACCTGTTTTGGTTCCTTTCCATGATATACCAATGACATGGTATAATAAAATATAATATACAACCTTGTCTGCCTCTGCACTATATTTCTGTTTTGGATAATGTAAAATAGAACCTTTTACATTGCAATAAAACTTTAAGATTACAATAAATGACAATAAAACCCCCTAGGATTAAAATATCAAAAAAAAGTTGCATGAAGCTGATTAATTAATTTTGTATTTTATACATTGCAGTGTTGGTATTCTGGATTCTGTACTATTTTCGCCCTACAAGTTTTCCCATGAGGGTAGGGGGAGGAGTTTATCCATCCGATGACTTCATATATCATCTGTACGATCGTAACATGTATCTCTAGTCTCGACCTTCCCTCTACGCTGAAGAGCCATATTTCTAACTGCTTCTTGGTGTGCCCTTATGGATGTTTTTGTGGACGCCCCGATTTAAAATGAGCAGCGCTGCTCATGCTGCCTTCCGCAGAGGGCTTTTCATCCGAAATTCTGTGCCTTGGTTAAAAGAGGGCCTTTCCTCTGGGCTCTAAGCTAGAACCTTTGAAGCCATTGTCATTTGCTGTTTCCCTCATTCGCCTCTACTCCGTCGTTAATTCCTTTTAATTTTAGGTAAGAAAGGCTCTTGAGTGGGATCCCTCATCCTTGGGTTTTATCACCTCTTGGCTTTTTGCCATTAATCTCTTCCAAGTGTAGTTTAGCCTCCACATCACTACCAGACGTGTACTGATTAAAAAAAAAAAAAAAATTTTTTTTTTTTTTTTCTAATGAAGAGGAAATGAAAAGGAAAACAGGAGCCTGATCATGTTACATTCTGGCTCCAGCAGCTCCTTTTGTTCCTCACTGTTCTAGAGCAGCTTTCAGCATCCCACAGGTGTCTTCCACGTTGGGAGGGTTATCAGTAGTTCTGCGAAAATGATGTTTAAGTTACACTGGTTTTTACTCCCATATTTCTCAGCCTCTTACACCAAATGTGGATTGTGAATCTCTGAAAGGAGACTATTCGAAGCAGCATTTTCTAAGCTCCCTTGACCACAACACTAGTTTGGTTGTTGTTTTGTTTTTGTTTTCTGCAGAACAACTTACGGAATTCATATTCTGAGAAACATATGCTAGGAAATACTACCCTAGAAGATAAAAATCCAGACACTTGGACCTTCACCATCTCACCTCACCTGCCCCTCTGGCTCACACCTCAGGACCCTGAGCCAGGTCCACTCCTCTTTAGCCACTCAGAACTTGACTCTGTCCCCCAACACACCACGTGCTCTCATGCCTCCGTGTTTTACGGTGAATTGTTCCCTACCTGAAATCTGCTGCATCCACTCACCCTTACCTCATCGGGCACCCGTCACTAAACCTCTCTACCATCTCCTCTGTGAAACCTCTACTCCTCATGGAATGAGCTACTTTCTTTGTTACTTCACAGCACTTCTCGTCCCTCCATTTTTATCCATCCATCCATCCATCCACCCATCCATTTACGTAGCTGTCGCTTTTACTAATCTGTGAGCTCCCAGTCAGGCTGGCACCCTGTCTTATTCATCTTTGTGTCCTGGGCACTGAGTACGGTCCTTACCATTGCAGGTGCTCCGCAAATTAATGTCCAGTTAAAAAAGAAGCTTAAAGACATAGTGATTTTTTTTCCCCACAAAGGACTCATAGTGTTTTGTAAGCAAGCGTTATCCCAGGCTGGAGACTGAGAAAATAACATACTTTATATCTTACTTCTTGTCAGAATTCTGGCCAGACATTAAATTCTTAAACACCAGAGAATACATTTTCAAAAGCTATGGGTAGCTCAGGATTAAAAGCGTGTGTATAAAACCTCCGTTTGGGGTAGCAGACAGTTAGCAGGGAAGTGTCCCCACTCTAAGAGTAAATAGGAATTTGAAATCTATAATTTCATTAAGGATACAGATCTAGTTTTCTTAAATTTTGGCTACAAAAGAGTTCTTTAAAGCAAGTAAGCGCCCATAATCTGGTATAAGCCAAAGTCCAAGTAATGTTGCTTATCCCAGCTAAAGTTGAGAATAAATTAAAATGAAACCTTGTCCTTGTCCTGGGTCCCCGGCTGTATCTCACAATGGCATGAACACGGGAGGGTCTGTGGATGGACCTAAACTAACATTAGCTCCGAGATATCCCTGTCTGTGGGATCATTGCACGTGAAGGCAAAACAAAATGCTGAGTTATTTCAGTTCATTGCAACAGACACCAGTTTGTGGAGAGTTTCGTTGTGCTGGGTACAAGTTCTCTTGGGTTTTCCCTAATCAATGTGGACCCCAGAGAGATTCGCGCAGAGATTATGGATGAAGTGTCCCATATCCCTTTCTTTTAGGTTTAATGGTTTGACATGAATTACGGGGTAGGATCAAGCTATCAGAAGAGAAGTCAGCCTTTGCAACAATGTTGAAATAGATGAACAAACATAATGAGAGGGGTCAGTGAGACCCTCCTCTCAGGGTAAAGAAAGCCTCTTTATGCCTTTGACCCCTGGTTCATGCATTGATGGTCACCATTTGAGAAGTGCAGCTGTGAAGCCACTTAAAGTGTGTGTGATTATGTTTGTAACCATAAGCCTTTTTGTTCATCAAAGACCCAACTGGGAGGAGAGAACGTGCAAAACAACCACCCTATCAGCACCACGACTTATTTAGTAAGCTTCCCCAGGTCTGCTCCTGTCTTAATGCTTATTTACAGCATTAATGTCAGCTTCCGAAATTGCAATTCCAAATGAAAACTCCACCACTCTTTAACCCACCAAACATTACTGAACTGCACGATATTTTGAACTGTTACTGAACTACTGGATATTTTGGCAGTGGTAGTGTTTTAAATCTAATTTTAAGTATTCGGACTCTTAGAAATAAGCCAACTTGTGTTGGCATTATCTTATCTTTTCTACCTTTCTCTTAGCTTCTTTACGTAGGTGGCTCTCTGTAAGGATTATTGTTCCTTGGGCAAAATAGTGTGATAACACGTCATTGAAAAAATGCGCTTAGAACCACATTTTACTGAAAATGCCACGTTTAGAACTGCTTCTTTGCTTTAAATTGTAGCGGTGCTAATGAAATACACAATAGAAAGTTATTTAACATCCACACCTTTTGTAGGGGGGTGGTAATCAGTTTAGCCTATTAAATAAGAAGCTGTCCTAGGACATTTAAGTGACCAAGTATGGCCAACTTAGTCACTCAGGAAGTAAAACTTACGACTTGATAAAGATTGTTAATCAGGATACTATTGTAACAGCGTCAGGAAGTTTGTGATCACTGGATAGACTGGGTCACGTGAAGAGGTCCTGGCTCAAATTGGTGAGCAACTCATTGAGAATCATGAACTTTAGTGCATGCCTTGACTATCTTTTTCATTTAATCTTATTATTATTTTTTTTACTTCTTATGGAAGTACCATTTATACCATGGAAAAGTGATCCTAAGTATACAGCTTGAAGAATTTTTACAAATTGCACACATCTGTGTAACCCTCACCCAGATTAAGAAATGGAGCATTACCAGGCCCCTAGAAGCCCTCTTATGCCCCCTCACAGGACCTACCCTACCCACCCGTGGTTGACCACTATCCTGACTTTAACAGCAAAATGATTTTTGGCCATTTTTGTACATTATATGATTGGCTGCTTTTGTTCAGCCTTTTGTGTGTGAGTCATTCATGTTGTGCGAATTGTAGATTTCTCTTTGCAGCAGCGTGGCATTCCATTAATTTGTCCTTACCTACCCATTTTTATTACAATTTTATCATTTCATTAATTTTATTTATCTGATTTAACGGCACACCAGTTTACCTTTAAAAAGGTCAAATGCTATTCGTTTTACTGCATGTGCTGTGCAGTCTTTTAAAACATGGATAAATGAGGCAGCCATAAATTGAGCCAATTTTATGAGTAAAAGAAGCTGGTAGCACATTTTCATTATTTGAAAGAGGTCATGTCCATGGCAGTCCATTGCAATGCTGAATATGTAAAAAGAAAGTGAATTTGGGAGAATGCCAAAATAAATTTAGTTGCAAGATGATGACAGAAGTATAGTTGTACTTAAGGTTTGAACATTGGCTTACGCTTTCTCTTTGGATGATATTTTTAACAGACTATTTTAAAGCAGAAAAGGTGAATTCGGTTTGGTTACCCAGTACAAAATTTCCAGTATGTAAATGCCTCACATCTGTGTATTTGTTTTGCTGTAGACAGAACCAGCAAGAGTTTAGTGATGAAATCTGTTCTTAATTATGAGAGCAGCTGTTGCAGTGGTAGCCATTTTTTTTTTTTCTCCTCCTGATGTGAAGTTGCCTGATTTACTCATTTTTGCCTGCACTTTTCAGGGTTGCTAGTGCAGAAAAGAGCCCCTTTGTGAGAGGTTGCAATTTGTTTTCTGTATGAGAGCCAGTGCGAATGGACTCAGTGTGCACAGCAGGGTGGTTTTATCTGTCTTGCTCATGCCCTGCAAGCTGTCCTTACCTCTGCTCAGCACCAGAGACCCATAAAACCACCCAACAAATGAGGGGCCTGTTAAGTGCTCTGGCAAGAATCTCAGGCAGCAAGCAGTTCTTGTGAATTAACTGGGTCCTTCTGATGGGGCGGGGTGGTGGTAGGGCTGGAAGATACCGAACTAGAACATATGGTGTTAAGAAACTATTTTGTTTTTAGGTTTGTAGATTTATTAACATACCCTTTTCCATTTCTAGTCAGTTAATTTTTACATCCATAGGGCTAAAGCATATTTCTGATCCTGTGGGTTACCAAAACAAAGCAAAAACAGATTCAGATAATCTTTCAGGTTATTTCTAAGCAATCTTAATTCTTGGCCCAGGCCTTCACAGGAGGGGCCGATATTTAATTTTTCTAGGTATTTCATGGCATACTGAAATAAGGACTTTGGATGAAACAGGATATGGAAGCTGTGTGAAGGGGATCTTTCATTGTGAAAAGTTTCTACGCAGGGCTGAATTCAAAAGCTTCATACATCTCTTTTGTGTACAGAAATCAGTGAATTGTTTAGTTGGAAGTGATTGATCCCCTATGTGAATCTTTGGTACAATGTGGCTTTGTTCACTATCCACATTATTTCAACTCTTGCCACAATCACTTGAAGCCTGACGTTTTAAAAAATAAAGGCAACTTATAATACATGATAAAGTTAAAAAAAAAGCCAATTACGAAAGTGCAAAAAACAGAGCTAAGCCTTGACAAACTGGGAGGAAAATGCTTTTATAAATAGGATTATTTTATGTAAAAGGAGAAAGAGTTTTTCTTTCTCATGCTTGAAAACCAGGGTTTTATAAGCTCTGTGAAGTGGATTTTTTCTGAAATTAGTGAAAGTAAAACTAATGTTGTTTAGATGAATTTTCCTGCCCAGTTGGCGCTTTCTGGAGCCGTGTAGTACAACCATTGCATAAACCTTTGGAGTGAGTACTCAGTATTCTAACCCAGAGGAAGCTGCTTGCCTGGCAGTGTTATTCCCTTTCTGATTTTAATTAAACACAAACCAGTGCAGAACAATTATCTGTAATTCAGTCCATTAAAAGCCTCTTTAAACAAGGGATTCAGGGAGAAGTGAGTTTTTCTCACCCACATTGTCCAGATAATTATGTTTCTGCCTTCTGGCCCTTCTGAGGTCAATTAGATAAAAAGATTCCGGTCCTGGTTCTCTGCAGCCTCTCCCCTCAGCTGGCCAACCACACCAGACCCTTGAAGGTCAAAACACTTGATTTTGTCAAGCATTTGATATTATTTCAGGATATATTAATAATATTATAGTAACAACAGAGACATTTGAAAATAATTCACGAGTAATCCACAAAAAAATGCATTGCATCATCTTGGACGAAGGCAAAAACAGAGAGGTGATGCAGAGCTGTGGGGATCGTCCTCTGTATGAACGATTGAAAAGTTATAAACCATTCAAAGCAGAATGGAGGAAATGGGCCAGGTGAACAGCAGGCTTCATTCAAGCTGCGCAGTGTCCGCCATTGGGATGGATGGCTTGGCGTCCTGTTCAAGGAACACTGCGAATTAACCTCACACCTGTACCAGGCTCATCTGATTAAGCAGAGCTTAGATTTCCTCTAATATATTTCTAATCTCTTATGGTTGAATTCTAATCAGCCACAGGCGTATGAATAATTCTTTAAGGGGCTGAGACTTCTGTCTTTATTAAGGATTTGTGGATTGTCCCATGTATGAATGAGTACTTAACATATTGTGACAAAGACAATGTCCTGTCCGTCAGGGAGATTACCTGTATGTGGCAGTTACCTGAGTAATTGTGGGTGAGTGAACCTATCTCATAAAGCCCAGTCTGTTCTGTTTCCTCCACTGTTAAATCCTCCCGTGCTTTAATTAGGAAGTATTTTTTTCTGTCCTTTCTGATTTTCTATATTATATTTGATTTTAGCTCTCTTCTTGATTGCCTGGCTTTCAGTTGCATTTTGAGTTAAATGCTCTGTGTTTAACGTTTTCTGCACATTTCTAGTGAATTTAGTATCCTGGGTCCACACATCAGACCCAGAGAGTCGTAAGGAATATTTCCCGTCGTTAACTTGCCAGGATGAGACTCAGGAATTCAGGTAGCTCAGTGAGTGTGGTTGCTCAAGCTGGGGTGCTTCTTTCTGTTCTGTTTTTGTTCCTCGGCTTCCTTAGAACTCTAGCCTGCATTCTGAAGGATGAGAGTTTTGTCCTAGACAGCCTTTGCTTGCTGGTGTGTGGTTCCTGTGGCTTGAGGGAGAGCATTGTGTAGGGATAAAACCTTTGGGCATTTCTGGGTCCTGATGTCGTGAACGGCAAAAGAGCGATGGAGATTACTGGCATTTTTTGTCTTCGGATGGTTGTCAATTGAAAGCTCTCTTTTTCAAAAGGTTCAAGTGGTTTTTTTTTTTTTTAATTTATTTATTTTATTTATTTATTTTTGGCTGTGTTGTGTCTTTGTTACTGTGCGTGGGCTGTCTCTAGTTGTGGTGAGCGGGGGCTACTCTTCTTTACGGTGCGTGGGCTTCTCATTGCAGTGGCTTCTTTTGTTGCAGAGTACGGGCTCTAGGCATGCAGGCTTCAGTAGTTGTGGCATGTGGGCTTCAGTAGTTGTGGCACGTGGGCTTCAGTAGTTGTGGCTCGTGGGCTCTAGAGCGCAGGTTCAGTAGTTGTGGCGCACGGGCTTAGTTGCTCTGCAGCATGTGGGACCTTCCCGGACCAGGGCTCGAACCCATGTCCCCTGCATTGGCAGGCGGATTCTTAACCACTGCGCCACCAGGCAAGCCCCTCAAGTGGTTTTATATTTTAGGTGGTTAACAGCCAGTGGACAAGTCCAGAACATCAAATGCATCTGATTATTATCAATGGAGTCATTTCCAGTGACACCTTGAAGTTCATACGAGAAATGACACAGATACAAATTCCTATTCCTTTGAGTTTTTAAAACATGATCTCAGATTTAAAGGCAAATGACAAACCTGGGGAAATTTTGCAATCTGTTAATATCCCTAGCATATAAAGGACTCTTAAATGCCAATTAGAAACAAAACAGTGCTGTAAAAGAAAAATGGGCAAAGGTCCTGAGCAGCCGTTCACAAAAGAAGGCACACAGCTGTCCAAAAAACCATATGGAAAAACGCAAATGAAAATATCAGTACCATAGCATGTTACCTATCAAATTGGCAATAATTTAAAGACTGTGAAGGATTGGGAGCAGACGTTCTTGTCATATCCTTATAGAGGTTTAAATTGTTAATTTTCTGCAGAGCGATTTGGAGCATGAGTGAAGAAATTTAGGATATTACCTACAGGAATGTGTGTCATAGTTTCATTTAACACGTCAAGGAATAGGAAAAAATTCCTATGCCTTATGCGGCATTAAAATACGATTTTGAAGATCACTTATATCATGAGAAAATTTTATGATATGTGAACCGAAAAATAAGTGTATGAAACAGCATACAGGGGATGATCTCAATTTTATAAATACAGTCTATTACTAGAGATCATTTTGGTTGGTGGCATTATAGATTTTTTTTTTTTTTACCCTTTTCCACTTTGTTCTCACAACGAATACAAATTACTTTTACAATTAGAAACAATTCATAGAATTTTAAAATAACTGTGTTACTTAAACTGACTATAATTAGACTGACTTTATATAAAAGCATGTTGTGCCAGCGCATATTTTGGTAAATAAAATACCATGACCGAAAGACATTTTTTATAGAAATGATCTGGATAAAAGGAAATTGATACAAGTAATTGCTGCCCAGGGAGTATTAAATAAGAAAACAGCTGGTCCCGTGGGTCAACAAACCTGGCTTTAATGGAATCAGGAAAAGAAAAGCAATTGTCACAAATCAAATCCTTTCATAGATTGTGTCTGTTATTCCTTTGATATCTAAAAGTTGCCACGTATTAGGAAAGAGAAATTATTGCCTTTCTTCGTGTCCTTCCGGTACAGTTGTTTCCGAGATGTGCGCTGTCTCTAATCGCCACCTCATGCACGTTTGTCCCTGAAGATCATTATACCTGCAGTTAGAGGAAAGAAAACATTGACATTGTGTCTGGTAGGGCTTATCTTGTGTCTTCTGTCCTGGCACAAGGGCCAAGTGTGCCTGACAGCCCTCGAGGCTGAAACGAGATTGCAGAACAGCAGAGGAAGGCAAACAGCACAATGTGTAGTTCCGTAAGTGACGTTACAACCATGAATATGAAACTCACAATCCTCCATTAAGTTAAGCAGTTGCTAGGGTTGAATAGCGTGCTGTAACCATAATGGGGCCATAAGCCCAAGGAGACTGTCATGAGTTTTTATATTATAAAAAAATTGGCCGGAAACATATGTAATTAAGGGCACCTGATTATGGTAAGAAGTGTCGTTGAAAACCACAGATAGTGAGAAACGTAGACAGTAAGATACTCAGAACAGCGTTTGCGTATCTGCATTGCTTCGCTTTACGGAATTCAAATTCCGAGTGATGCTCAGAGATCAAATAGTGGATTTGCAGCAGGAAAGAAAATGTTTAATATAGAGATAGCAGAACTAGGGAGTGATTTATTTTTGTAAGTAAAGAACAGAAAAAAGAAACCTAAAAAAATACTGACTTTTTTTTCTCTGTCGTACTCTGAATGGTCCCTTTTCACGGCTGATGAGACTGCCCTCGGAATCTGTTCTCACGCAGCCTCAGCTCCACAGCTGCTCTGAGCATGTGACCAGCCAGCATAGTCCTTTTCTACAGAGACTCCTCCCACACAACACCGCTTACTAAAAGGAGCTGGTTCTCAGGCACAGACTTTGGCCTTGAGAAAATGCAGTCCGATTCAGTGTACATGCGTGCGGAACACCTAGTGTGTGCAGAGCCCTGCAGGGCCTCAGGGTGACTCGAAGATAACTTAGTCCGAGTCTTTGTCTTGGAGGACACGAGTGAGGTAGACAAATGTGTTTGTTAATAAAATGTTCCCTACTTACACCCTTCCAGATTTTGGACAGACTTAAACCCTCTTCCTTCCCTCCCTGAGTTCATCTCTTGCAGTTGGGGCACGCTTGCTTGGTCCTTACGTGCCCACTCTTGATCCCATTAGCGGTGCATCTCTTTCCTGCCGTGTCGTGGGTGCACATGGCGCAGTGGCGCCCTCTAGGAGAAGGAGGAGGATGCCCCCATAGTCTGGATGATGATTTCCATCTGCCGTGTTGGCTGCTGGGCCTGTGTGCTCGGGGAGAAGTCAGTCACTTTCGCCTTCATATTATTCTCAGCCATGCTTTGACTTTTTTATTAACCAATAAGTAATGTTGGTTACAATAAGTAGTGTTGGTTAACATCACCATATTACCAATATTAATAAAATCATAATGTGAGCATTTTCTAAATAGTTTTCCATATTGAGCGTGTCAGCCTCCTTTGGTTTCTGCTGGGTTTTTAGCTCTGCCATAGTCAGCCACACAAGTCCACGCATTTACCCTGTCGATATTTTCCCATGGATCAGAGCTCGGTGGGGATTCTTCACTTGTAAAGTGTCCTCAGACATGTTTTTCAGATTATTCTGTTGCTGAAAAAGGGGAGATGGCACTCGCCTTCTAGGAATGCTGCTCCTGAACCTGAGATTCGGTGGTCGGGACCGTGGAAAGTGGAGAGTGGGATCTATCCAGGCTCACGCAGTAACCTTCTGATTTTTTTTTTTAGAAAAGGAGACTCTGTCGGCAAGATGGCAGGATGTGGGGTCTTCATTCCCAGTTTCGCACGTTAGCTGATTTGAGGGCTCCTTGCTCTGGGATCAGAAAAAATCCAGAGTGCGGGCAAGTGACAGTTCACACCTCACCTGAAGCAAATAAAAAAACATACAAAATGTAAAAAACAAAAAAACCCAAAAAAAACCCAACAACCTCCATCACCATCCCCAACCCTAAACCTGAAGACACATGCATTATAGCTGTCTTTGGACTTTACTGTCCAGGTGAATGTCCTGCATTTAGATCTTTGTGTGACGTTTCACAGACTTGTGTGAAGGGGCACATACGGACAAGAGGAAGAGGCAGATTTCAGTTCAGCTCTTTCTCTTGTTTAGAGCAAGACAGCTTTTGGATGGTTTGATTGGAGTTAATGGTTCCCTCTTCTGGAGGCGCTCTGGCTGGAGCTGGGTGACCAGCTGGGAGCTGTGACCGAGGGGCAAGCATTGCAGACAAGGGTTGACCAGATGTTTCCCAGGATCCCTGAACAACTCAGCATCTCTGAGCCTGTGAGGATGGGCCGATCGGAGGTGGAGGGAGCTGAGCTTCCAGATCTTTAAGTGTCCCCTTGGTGTCCCCTTTGGGATCCACATGAAGACTTTTGAGGCCAATCTGAAGGTTTAAGGCTGTAGACGTCTCCTCCATTCTAAGTGGGGACAGGATTGTCCAGCAAAAAGGATGGCAGAGACCAGCCCAGTCTTAGAGACAGTTGTTTCAGAAGTAGAGCTAGGCTATTACCTCTTGCCAAGAGAAGAAAAAATATGTGCTTCAAAGTTAAAAATACGGATGTAAACGAAACTGGCATTCATGCAAATTTCTACTACAATACCTGAGATCTACTTCTGTTTTTCTTGAAAACTTAGGGTCTCCGAGTGTTTGGTGGGGGACTAGGGGTGAAATTAGGGAGCAGAGCTCTCCCCACCGTTGGATACCCCCTTCCCAGCCTCAGACAGAAGCAGGCCTCAAGTTACATTGTGGCAGTGGTGGCTAGCTGAGAGATGGCCGGTGTGTGGGATTTATTGATCGGCTGCGCTCAGCCCTGGTTAGAGAGGTGCCTCTGGACATCCAGGGCTAGTGTTCGAACTTCTGGTACATCAGCCATAGCCTTAGATTTACAGGCCAAGAAGGGACCACTGGTGGCGAAATTCATCCTCCTGACTTCAGGCAGGACCACATCCAAGCCATCCCAGACTTTTAAGAATCAGTCCTATTTATAAAGTCTTCAAAAACAATCCTTCAAGCTCTCAGTTTAATGTTATGAACTCTTTATGTCAGGAAATTTAACTTTAGAGTGAAACTCAGATTCCTCATAGTTTAGTTCAAAGACCATTTCCTGCAGCTGTCGTCCTCCCTCTGAGTACCCTTCATGTATTTGAAAACCAATATTAAATTGGCTTTCAGCTTTCTCTTCTCCCCAGGTGGAATAATTTCAGTTCCAGTCACTTGAATTCAGAAGAAAAAGCTTGCTAGGAAAATTCAAGTCAAGTAAATATAAGCCCTTCTTTTAAAGGTAAAAAACTAGGATAGAGAGGGGAGCAAAAAGGAAAAGAAATGGTTTCTCTGCTGACAATATCCAATCTGAAATTCAGCCTACCTGGAATGAAGTAAAAAGTTGTATATTACATTTTCATCACTGCAGAATTAATCAATTCCTTCCCGTTCCCCTTCCAAGGAGAGCTGGAGTTGACTTTTCTTTGTAGGTCTTAGGGATTTCCTTTGCGAATTTAAAAGCAGTTGGGCGAATCAAAGAGATTTAGGAGCTATTGAGAGAAACAAGATTCCAGAGTAAGGATTCCTTACTTTTGCCAAAACCTCAGCTCTCTCTGGAACAGAAGTTATTCATCTTTGGGGAAAGTCATAGATCCATTTGAAAATCTGATAAAAGCTGAGAACCCTTTCCTAGAAAAATATGTGTATGAACATACAGGAACTATTCCGTACAATTTTGTTGAGTCCCTGGACCTCAAATTGTAATCACCAAACCTATTTTAATAGGCTGCATTTTAATCAGAGGTGAAAATGAATCATTTTGCATAAAACTCTTCATTTATGACCAGAAAGAAAAAAGTGAATGTTTCTTTTTATAAAATGGTAAAGTAAAACAGATTCCTATTGAGGTATGAGTTCTCGGGGACATAATTGGATATTTAATTTAATTTAAATTGAAAATGCTTTTTTCATTTCTAAGGTATTCCCACCAGAAATCCATAATACCTAATAGAATTTGATTTTGAATAAGAGTCGATGTTAACCTCTTCCTTACAATGCAGTGTGGGCTGTGTACAGAAGCCCTGGGTGGGCACCAGGATAATAGGTTCTTCTCTTGCTTCTGCCCTTGGCTGGTTGTATGGATATGGGTCTATCGGTCATCTTCTTGGGTCTTCTTACCTGTAAAATACTGCTTTCAAAATCTGTTTCTTGGCCTCATTTTTCTATATTTTAGTTTTCCATCTCCCTGGCTGTGCTTTTCCTGAATTCAGTGAGATGTTCCTTGACACAACACTTTTATAATCAAGTAGGGCGGCTTGGCAAAAAAGAGTGAAGGAAAAGGTATAATGAGATGTTGGCACAAAGGGCTGTGGCCACAAATGCTCATCAAAGCACGTGTGTCACTCATCCCACCTCAGGCAACTGGGCTCCAAACTTTGTGCAGTAAAATGGAAACTCATATGCTTCTCACTCTCAGCCCAGGAGCATACTTTAAGGACACAGAGTATATAAGAATCCAGATTTCCTAAACGATTTTCTCCGTTTCAGTCTCACTAATTAGCAAAATGCCGAAATAAATGACTTGGTTTACAGATAACTAGTTTACACGTATATTTCCACGATCAATGTTGGCACCCATAGATTTGAAATCAGAAGACTTCTCTGCTGTCATCTTTCGTATTTTAGAAGCAGGTTTATCTTATCCAAGTAAGATTGTTCAGTCCAGATAGTTGGGTAATTTAGAGAGATTGTTGATTTTTTTTCTCCTTTGAGTGATACTGAAGAATACCCAATTCTACCCCCAATTCATGGGGGTTAAAATGAGAAATCAATGATTCAGTGGGTCTGGGTGGGTTCGGACTTCAAACCCCACATGTCGTGCGTGCTTCCTAGCCTAATTGCTGTCGAGAGAAAAGACCCGAAGAGTTCGGTAAAACTGAAAATCAAGTAGGTGAATGTGAGTCCCAGATTAAGGATGCCTTCCAGGTTGGCAGGCTTCTTGGTTGGCTCACACACTGCTGGTTATTTTAAGTTCCAAACCAAGCAGACAATCTTCACATCCCCTTAGTGGTTGAAGCTGTGTATTTCAGGAAGCACATTATTAATGACCTTGAATTGCAACCTGCTGACAGGACTGCTTCGTGTCACCACAGCATCACAGGGCTGCGTCGTGGTATACATTTCCCGCACCATCGCTGGCCCTGGTACAGTTTCTTACGTGTGTCGTATCACAGCTTAGAAGGTAATGTGTCCATAGTCTGCATCGGCACCAAAGGGTGGATGGGGAGAAGGGGTTCAAACAGATGCCCTTCATTAGCTTTTCAGCTGTGCAGTGTGATGACCAGTGTCTGCCTTTGCATCATTTTATGCTCAACAAGAGACCCTTCACTGTTGCGGGGGCAGTGACGACAAATCATTTTCCTTTTTCATTGGTCAGAGAGACAAAAGGTGGTCAGACCTGGTAGAGGCAGGTTTTAGATAAATGTCCCAGCGCCCTGGCAGTGAAGGCGAGCAGGTTGTCTTTGGATCAGGGCTGCGATTACTCCTGCTTTTAGCCGAGTGCCTTTCATCACTGCAATTAGTTTCTTGTCTGCGAGTGTTTCAATACAGAATCAGTGGTTGTCATGCAGTCAGTGTCAGAATCTCTCAACACGGTGCTCACTTTTGTGCTTGAGTACACTTATTGACGCGCACACAGGTGTTAAATTAGATTGGTTTCAAGGCATTGTACCAAGTCGCCAGGCACCAACTAATCCTCCTCTTGCTAAGGTTTCTGAAGTCTGGGTTACAGGAAGATGAGGAATCATCAGACAGTGTTAATCAAATAGGAATTTTAAAGATTCACTTAATTTTAAAAATTTCCATCACATTTCACCTAAGAGGGGGAAAAAAAAACAACCTTTGGTAGAAAGTAGGCATTTAGATAACACGTATACATTTTACATGACAATGCACTTGACTTTCATTTACCTCTGTCGTATTAACATAATTTGTACATATTCAACATCTAAACTCCCTTAAGCCCCAGCTTAGAAAATCACAGGTGAAATTGTTCTTCAGGAGTTACGTTTAAATGCAAATTAGAAAGGCAGCCTCAGAAATTCATGAGCCTTTCTGCTCCCTGGGGCCTCTCGGTGCTCTGGCTCCTGGCTCAGTAGGGCTTGTCTTTTCTGAAATGGCTCATTAAGGCCTGCATTCCAGAAGAGGAAGCTCCCCTGCCACCGAACCACCCCCCCCCCCCACAAGCAGGCCACAGCAAAGGGCCAGCTCAAGAGCCAAAGGGCAAGGTAATTAAAACAATAGCTGCAGAGACAGACTGGGAATAGAAGACCTGTACCTGTAGCAATAGTTTTCCATTAAAGGTCTCATTTTTTTAAAATTTTTTTATTTATTATTTTTTTGGCTGCGTTGGGTCTTCATTGCTGTGCACGGGCTTTCTCTAGTTGCAGCGAGCGGGGGCTACTCTTCGTTGCGGTGTGCGGGCTTCTCATTGCGGTGGCTTCTCTTGTTGCGGAGCACGGGCTCTAGGCACGCGGGCTTCAGTAGTTGCAACACACAGGCTCAGTAGTTGTGGCGCGTGGGCTTAGTTGCTCCACGGCATGTGGGATCTTCCTGGACCAGGGATCAAACCTGTGTCTTCTGCATTGGCAGGTGGATTCTTAACCACTGCGCCACCAGGGAAGTCCAAAGGTGTCATTTTTTAAAAAACTCCACCTAGATAGGGGAAAACATTGAGGATTAGAGTTAGGCAATTAGGGCTGAGACAGTGCGGTTTTGTACACCCACTTCCAAACAGTGAGAGTTATTTTGATGGACCCGAATGCGTGATTCTAATTCTGTGCAGCGCAGGCTCGGGGTATCAAACTTAGCAGATATGTGGGTCCATTTTAAGTGATCTTTCCCCCTCTGTGCATAAAATTGAATAAGGGAAAACCCTCTGTCCTAGGTGTTAGTCTGAATCTATGGGTAAAAATTATTCAGGAACTCTTCTGAATTGACGTAGGTCATGGGAAAGTGAGGCCAGGAGAACGACGAGCTCGTTGGCCCCCATTTTCCACCTTGCTTAAAGCAGTTTCAATAGACACAGGCCCTGAGGGCGTATGTTTCCCCCTCCTCTTATCAGATCTTAACAAACAGGTATTCTTCTGGTGGGCAGGTGGGCTGCGTGTGCGCCACGATCATGCACGGGTCCGCAAGAGCCAAGTGCTAGCAGCGAATGCTAAGAAGAACAACCGTGTCTACAGTGAACCCTCCGTACAGAGCTGCTAAGGCTCATGGGAGTGTAAGTGTTTGGAAATTATACAAGGTCTTCAGGAAAAAAATGAAAGGGATCATGTGTTGTTTTAGGGTCCATTTCTGATCGGGTTAAGTGTGTCAAAAATAGTGCTTTTCCACGAAATGAAATCACCAGAAAAGAGCTCAACCCTTTCTTTTTTTTGGTTGGGGGGGGGCTCATTGTGTGGCTTGCGGGATCTTAGTTCCCCAACCAGGGATCGAACCCGCGTCCCCTGCAGTGGGAGCATGGCATCTTAACCACTGGACCACCAGGGAAGTCCCTGGACTTAACCCTTAATAGGTGTGGAGGCATTGCTTTGTTATGAAGATGCCAGGCTTCACAAAGGAATGAAGAAGCAGCGCAGTATTTCTCCTGAGCAGAAGTGAAGACAGAGCTAAGGCTGAAAGGTGGCCTCCACCTCCGGGAGCTGGGGGAGGGTGGTGAGAAGGAGTTGGGAACTCGCCCTTGCCCGCTGGCCTCCACTGACTGCCTCCTTCAGGTCCCCAACCACATGCACTTACTCTGCATTCTTTCCAGCCTGTTAGGAATTCTTCCTTTCACTTCTCAGGGTCTGCAGTTACCTTCATCACTTTCCGGTTCATTGCCCGCCTCCTCAATCTATTAAGGACCCTGTCTGTCTTGTTTACTGCCGTATCGCGGGCTCCTATAGCAGGGCCTCGCATCCAGAAAGGCCCCCTAACTAGTCGTTGAGTTAATGAAAATACCATCCATCATGAAAAGAAAGTTAACCAGAATATTCCATGAAACTTGCCTGGTGTCCCCGTTTGTCTCTATCTGAGCCCCCTTCCCCCACGTGATTTCTATGAAATGATAGGAAAGGACTTGGCCTGAGGCTTCCCTGACTCCGGAATTAACCAACTATAGCAACTATGGATGTAAACCTTCTCTTGGACCTGCTCCTGCCCAGATCTTCTTGCTGAACAGATCTTATGGCCTCCCTGAGGCCTCTAGGAACTGAGGAAGGACACTTGGGTGACTGGGAAGCCAGCCCGTGTCTCCTGAGCCTGGCACACTCCTGTGGCCTTTGCACTAGACCCTCACTGGCCCCTGCTCCAGGGTTGGAGATCTGTGCTGGTTGATATCCAGTATTAGAGTTCCATGCTGTCAGTGCACAGTGGATTTATGAGAACCACTGTCCTCTGGCAGATGGTCAGCTGGCCCTAAACAGGAAGATTTCTGCGCCCCCTGGGAAAGACATTGGCTTGAAGTGGATATGACTTGTTTCACCTGCTAATGGATCTAGGATTCTTCTGTCTTTACAATGCATAGACATGTCAAATTTTTTTGGTTTTCCTGCTCATGATTTAGACACTGGAAATCATCCAAATTGTTTTTTTTTTTTCCACCATAAAGTTTTGTTAACTGGGCCTTAAGATATGTTTCCAGATCAATCATACTGAGCTGAAACCTCCAACTAATACACTGACTTTTGTTGCTCATTTTTTGGTTTGGCCCTGGGCCTGGCTCCCCAGTGTAGGGCTGGATGATGAGTTATTATTGAAACCGAAATGGCCTTCATTTCAGTATGATTTTGTGATCATATTACCCTGCTTAGAGTTTTCAGCACAAGATGGGTCCAGCACCACGTGCTCGGTCACCAGTGGACTCCGCAGTGTGGGTTACACAAAATAAATTTCAGACATTTTTTTTTTAAATGTATGTATATTTTCACGGAGCTTTCAGCCTCGAGGGGAGACATGGCCTTTACATTTAGGAGTGGTGGGTTGTGGTTTTGGATTCGTTGGAGATAATTGTGATTGGAGAGAAAAGGTTAGGTAGTGGAGGGATTGAAAGTCAGCTGGAAGAGTTTGGATATTTTCCTGAGCGGCATGGGGACCATTATCAGTATAGGAAATGGGAAGAAATATTGTGGGAGTTAAACCGTAGGGAGGTTATTGTGGGGGCATCAGAATGGAGGGAGGGGGAGAAAGGGGGAGTGTTAATTAGGAAACTGTTGCAGGAAGCAAGTGCTAGAGGATGCAGGTCTGGGCTGAGAGGGTGAGAAGGAGGGACATGGATGGGAAGAATGAAGCTGCGAGATGCCTCGAAGGGGAGCTGCAGGACCTAGAGATGCACCTGGAGATGCGGTGAAGGGAGGACCCAGGAGAGAAGGTGTTGATCCTGTGACTTAACAACAGAAAGGGCTGCTTAGAGCGGTGGGGGAGGTAGGAGAATTGATAGGACGCTACTTTAGGGATTTATAGCATCCTGTCGGTGTAAAAACCATTGGACCATTGCAACAACCCCGGGACCAGGCAGGAAAGATATTTTGTCTCTCCCGTTGTCGATGTAGATGTTCAGAAAGCTTAGACCATGCGAGGCACATGGGTAATAAAAGTGGAGATGCTGGCATGGAGACTGAGTTCTCTGGGACCTGGTCCAGAATGTGATAAATTCTCATCTGAAGATGTTGAATTTGAGTTCATGGCAGAAAATCCAACTGGAATTCTGAGAAAGCATTTGGAGATGTCAGGTTGGTGCTTGAGACAGAAGTCTGAGAAATGATAATTCAATCGATGAAACAGTAATTGAGTCTCTCGGGGAAGGAGATTTAGAGAAAGAAGAGTTGAAGGCTCAGAAGTCAGCCTTGGGAACCTTGAATCGTTCGGGCGCAGCCGACGACCCTGAAGGGAATAGCTGGAGGAGCCCGAGAAGAAGCATGTGGAGTGTCTTGGAGGTGGAGGAAGGGTAGCGTGTCAGGAGGGTGAGGGGAGGGACAGGGGTCACCCGTGTAGATGCCTTGAGAGGCTAGGAAGAGGGCTCATTTCCGTGGCAGAAGAAGGCCCTTGTTGACTTTTGTGAGAGTAGTAAACATAGGAAGATAGTTTGGTAAGAAGCTAAGCCAGGTGGTGAAAGGTTTCAAAGTGAGTGGATGGGCGATGATGAAATAGAGATTTTGATTCTAAGCCAGGTTTAGTTATGAAGAATGGCGAGGGGGGGGTGGTTTCTAGAAAAGCAACAGGATCAGTCAGTGGGTTTTCAGGCTGTAGAAGACTGCTGTTGGAAGGGGAGAGGAGGAAGTGTTGGCGGAGGAGAGAGTCAAGGTGACGGACAGGAGACAAGGAGGGATGCTCTCTGGGTCACAGGTGGAGGGTTACTTGAGAGAAGGTGGAAACCCTTCTTCCTTCAGGACTGCGAGAAGGTGACTGCAGAGGATTGTCAGTTAAGAGTAAATGCCCCAGAGAAAAACTATGGACACATCTTTTCATGTCTGCGCCTTTGCCACTTTTTTCCTTTTCAGCCTTTATTGAAAATGTCTTTACCTCTCATAGAGAAGAGGCACCATTTATAGGCTATTAGGTAGTAATGTGTTTCTTCTCGGTCCAAAGGGCAGTACAAAAACTGAGAGCGAGGTAGACAGTACCTGTGAATGTTCTGTATTTCTTGGGAGGAAAATGTTATATAAATGTATAGTGCTATTGTGATAATTCTGTATAAAATTTCAAAGGTCCCGATTATAAAAGATGACAACAAATAGATATTCAGGCTTAAAAATACTAACATTATTTTATTTGGTAGGGATTTATTAATTTGTAAACATGGATCTAGGTGACCTGGTAGAAATGGTACGGATTTTTCAGGTTTAGAGTTTAAGCTGGACCCTCCCCCATAAAAGGTGGAGGTGTCCAAACGTGGATCTTTCCACCAAGTAGTATATTTCGTTCAAGGTGGACTGAGGTAACTAGTCACCAAAAGAGAAAATGGATGTCAGTACCACGTGTGAGCGTGTTGAAGGGAGTGGAGTGACCCCGTGGCCTGACCTCCCTGGGGAGTCTGGAGGGGAGATGCCACCTGCACGCCTGAGGAGCCCATCTTCTCACCTTTGTACCTGAGGAGTGCCAGCTCCTGACCTCCGTACCCCGGCAAAGGGGAGAGCAGAAATCAGAAAGCTGCCACCGCACTTCCTTCCTTCTGTGGGCCTCAGGAAGACAGCAAGTTTACTCCGTCTGACTCCAGACCCTGTGTCACCTCCCTTTTGCTTCATTTTTACCTCATCTCACGTATGACCCTACGTCTATGCGTCTCTTCTTTTGCAATAGCGCAGTGCTAAATTCTGGTACATAATTAAGAGGATATTGCGTCAGCTGCCTTAGGAGTGGGCAATAAAGAGGTAAAAGGGAAGTAAAGTTGAAAAAGGAAGGGTAATGGGAAATAGTACAAACTCTCCAGCCTACCAGAAGCTAGCGGGGCTCCCCATGGGTATTTATGACAAACCAAACCTCCTCTAGGCCTCTTGTCTCTCACTGCTCACTCCACGTTTTACCCATCACTCAGATACGTTGAGGGCATTCCCACTCCTTGTTTCTCGATGTCACCGCATGCTAAATCATGCCAGGCCCATGGAAGCCATCGCATCTCCAAGTTGTACCAAAGCAGAAATGTCAACTAAATTATCTTTAATGAAATCATTTACTTTTTTTAATCATAGAGTCAACCAAAGGGGGAAAAAAAAAGATTCACTTTAATTGCAGGCACTTGGAATGCCCAGCCTGGGGTTAAATATCCTTTCATCTTGCATGATTGTGAGAGACAGAGCAGGCATTCTTAATTCCGTAAATGCTTATGGTTTGGGGATAATTAAATTGGGTTAGAAAAGCAAAATGAAGGAAATCCGTGGTTGAAAGGAAAATGGAATCTCCATCAGTTAAGGGAAAAAGGAGGTTTTAAAAACGGATGGAAATGAAGTTGATTGCTTGCCAAGTTTCACGCGCAAGACACTGAAACTTAGGAGGGAAGAAGAAATCGTGATCAAACCAAGGTTATGTAGGCACAAAGGAAGGAAGACTTAGTTCTTACTGGGGGGATCAGGATGGGGGCTTCTCAGCTGAGTGGGCCTTGAGAAGATGATGAGGGCAAGGACATGTGAAGTTAAGGGAATGCGAGGGAAATTCACAGATGCAAAGTGCAGGCACATAGTGTTGTGTCCAGGGAACACGGAATGATCTACTGTGTTTTGGACTTCATTCCTTAGAAAATGGTGAGATACTGAAGCAGCATTGAATGTATCAAGCTCTGTTATAAGGGATAGAGTCCTGCGTCTGTGTGAGGGACAGATTGTATAATCAAATACAGAAGTCAACGGGACCAGCTAGAAAAGGATTGCAATAGTCCAGGCGCACACCGGTGATGGCTTGAACTAGGCAGTGTCATCGAATGGAATGCAGAGGAATAATCCAGAGAGATCCAGTTTGCCGATTTCTGCATTGTAGACACTCCCACCAAAGTTGATTTGGGCCTACCAGGATGGTGTCACTCACTATGTGGAGTTGAGAAGAGGGGTACCAATCAGAGCACGAGCCGGTTGGAGCCGGCTTCAGCACACTGCTGTGTCCAGTAGGTTGTGGAGAAGGATACTAGGTCTGGTTTGGAATGGTTCAAACGTCACGCATCAGCGGGCCATCCATGTGGAAAGAGTCTCGCAGGCATTGGAAACTTATAGCTGGCACTCAGGAGAAAGGGCAGGGGAGGGATGGAGATTGAAGTCAACAGCATCACAGGGGGAGGAAGGGAGGATTCATGGAAGCGGACTTAGAACTGAACCCAGGGGACACCTGTGTATAAGGGGTGAAATGTGGAAAAAAATAAACGGAAGTGAAGGACTGGGAAAGAGAAAGTAGGGGTGGGGGCGGAGGGGGGGAGAATCAGGAGACGACAGCATAGCGGCATCCAAGACAGCAAAGGGTCCAAGCAGCAGAATGATGTCATCAGGAGGGTAGGATGTTTTGACTCCAATTTATGAACATAACATTTTAATCAGAATCAGCCCAGCATGAATTAATTTTCATGAAGTTCCTGAGGGAACATCATTAAGCCAATTTAATTCCTTCCCATAATCAATTTTCCATAGAGCGCTGTTAATCTGTTTCCAATTTTTCTCATTTTCATATTTATCTTAATGAAATTATTTAAATCAGGATCAGTGATTTTCCTCATAAATAACATTATAAAGATTTATCAATAACTTGAAAAAATCTTGATTGAATTGAATTTTACTGATGATATCCTTTGTTGCTTATTTTCTTCTGAGGCCATGATTTCTGAGTCCAGTTTCCCTGGATCTGTTTTTTTTTTTTTTTTCATTAATAACAGATGATCTGTTAAGCAGTATTTCATCAGTATAAATTTTAGTCTCTGGCCATTATAGCCGTGTATGTTTTACTTTGTCTTTAAATACAAACCCAGTAAGCCCATCTAAAAAAGCTGCTTTCTCTTACCAGTTCACCTGGGCCCAGGGCCTTAGGAGACCAGGTGGAAACCCAATGGAGAAAGATGAAGTGGTTTCGAAAGGTCTTTGTCTAGTCTTCCACATCATAAACGCAATAGAGGTAATTAATAAAAGTCTTAAAGTCTGATATTGGCAGATAGTAATTTCATTGCCTCTAGTATTATAACAGTCGTAAAACCTTAAATCATAGTGCTTTAAAATAATCAAAAACACCAAAGTATTTCACTTGCTAGTCAAAACAATGATAAAAATCTCACGTATATTTCTGTTTGCCATGTGACAAGTGTGTTAATATAGTCAAAGGACAAAGCACCGTATCGAATTTGGTTTTGTTGGCAGAAGGGTGACTAGTAGGTCCAAGAAGATCAGACTGGACCCCAGGACAAACAGAGGGAATGGCCATGGCTGTGAAAGTCAGCCCAGCGTCTAAGAGGCTGTTCGCGGTTGGTGCCATTTCAGTGGTGAAGTTGCCACCACTGCGTCTGGCAACGCCATGGGCTGCGTCTTGGGCGCAGAAAGCTGATTGCGCCACCGGACACTTAAGCCCGCACTCACGTAAAGTAAACGAACAAGACGTGGGCAACTAGAATGTCAGTTTAGTCACTAAAGTGGGAAAAGGACTACAGATTTGGGAAGGAATACAGGATTGAGATCTGGCTGGCTTAGAAGAAAGAAAGCAAAAGGTAGACATGTGTGTGCAACAATAACTTCCAGCTAGTTGTCATCAAATACAGGTTTACTGTGGATCTCTAAATATTGTGATTTATCTGCCATGCACCCTAGGAAGGAGAATAGGACTGGAATATTTGAAGTCCAATAAGTACAATTCTGGGCTTCCATCCCAATGGTGTGAATGCCTTACTGACAAGGATATTAGTGATAGATTTGACCAAGGCTGCTTCTTCCCTGGAAAGGGCTGGGATGGTCACTTCAACCACGCTCCTGAGCCATATGGCATTTCTTTAGGTAGATAGCTTCAGTCAGATTCTAGTCTAGTCTTGTAGGTCTAGCATTCCTAGTAATTTTTTGAAAATGTATTTTTCTGTTTCATCTTGCATTCACTTTGTGTCATTAATAGAAGTTGAAGTCTCAAAGGACAATCTCCAACCCTAGTTTTGGAGGAATCTAACCCCTAAGAACCAACAACCATGGCACTCAGTCTTCCGTAATATGGGATCACTTAGAGATGAATGATTGAGTTGAATTACATTCAGCACCCACAGAAGTTTTAATTACACATTTTATTTTGAGATCATTGTAGATTCACATGCAGTTTTCAGAAATAATACAGAAAGACCCCATGTACCCTTTACCTATTGCCTCCAGGTGGTAACATCTTGCAACACTGGTAAAATATCACAGGCAGGATATTGACATTGGCACAGTCAAGATCAGAGGAATTCCATCCACCACAAAGATCCTTCATGTTGGTCTTGCATCCCAGAAATAAAG
Source organism: Balaenoptera acutorostrata (assembly GCF_949987535.1). NCBI lineage: Eukaryota > Metazoa > Chordata > Mammalia > Artiodactyla > Balaenopteridae > Balaenoptera > Balaenoptera acutorostrata. Next base: position 7,509,501 of record NC_080075.1, read on the forward strand.
CCCACTTGGTCATGGTGCTTAATGCTTTTAATACACTGCTAGATTTGATTTGCTGAAATTTTATTGAGGTTTTGTTTTGTATCTAATACTTGAGATCTTTCCTCTTTTCTAATGCAGGCATTTTAGTACTATAAATTTCCCTCTCAGCACTGCCTTAGCTGCATGCCCTGTCTCTTGATATGTTATATTTTCATATACATTCAGTTCTGTGGATTTGTTATTTCCTTTAAGATTTCTTCTTTGACCCATGAATTATTGAGAACTATGTTGTGTAATTTCCAAGGGTTTGGAGATTATCCTCTTGTCTTTTTGTTACTGATTTCTAGTATGATTTCATTATGGTCTGTGTATGTTTTCAATTCTCTTAAATTGGTTGAGGTTTGTTTTATGGCACAGGAAATGCTCTACCTTGATGAATATTCCATGGGCATGAAAAAAAGTGAGTTCTGCTGTCACTGAGTGGAGTTTTCTATATATGTCAATGAGATCTGTGTTGTTCATTTCTTCCAAATTCTTCTTGATGTTCTGTTTAGTAATTCTAACTATTGCTGGACGTGGGGTGTTTAAATTCTCAGCTGCAGTTGTGTTTTCATCTGTTTCTCCTTTTAGCTCAATCAGTTTTTGTTTCATGCATTTTGAGGTTGTTTGTTGCATATACTTTCCGGATTGTTATGCCTTCCCAGTGGAGTGTTTGTTTTATAGTTATATAACGTTTCTCTTTGTTTCTGGTTTTTTATCCTTTGTCTTATGTCTGCCTTATCTGATGTTTAATATAGCCACTTCTGCCCTTTTTTTTTTTGATTGATGTTTGTATGGTATATCTTTTTCCATCCTCTTATTTCAGTTTACCTATGGTGTTGTATATGAAGTTTTTTGTAGAGAGCATATTGTTAGCTCATGTTACTTTATCCACTCTGACAATCTCTTTTAATTGGTTTATTTAGACTATTTACATTTAAGTAATTATTGACACATTTGGGCTTAAGTCTTCCGTTTTATTATTTGCTTTCTGATTTGTTTTCGCTGTTTCTCTGTTTCTCTTATCTTTTCTGTGGGTTATGTGAAGAATTTTTAAAGTATTCTCTCTTGATTTATTTATAATTTTTTTGGAGTATACCTCTTTGTATAGTTTTCTTTGTGATAGCTCTAGGTATTACAATACACATACAAAACTTATAGTCTACCAGTGTCAATAAACTACCGGCATCAGTGGTACACCATTTTGATGGAAATGTAGAAACCATGCTACATTTGGGTATCTTTGGCCTTCCTGCTCTTTAAATATTGGGTTGGCCAAAAAGGTCTTTTGGGTTTTTCTGTAATATCTTACGGAAAAACCTGAACGAACTTTTTGGCCAACCCTAAATATAGTTTTAGGTATTTCCTCTATATGTGTCTCACACCATGACAGATGGTGTAATAATTTTTGCTTCAACCATTAATTTTGCCCATTCTGATGTTCTTTTTTTTCTGAAGTTCCGAACTTTCTTCTTTTGTTTCCTTCTCTGTTTAGAGAACTTCCTTAAGCCATGTTTTAAAAATTAATTTTTATTGGAGTATAGTTACTTTACAATGTTGTGTTAGTTTCTGCTGTACAACAAAGTGAATCAGCTATACGTATAGATATACCTTAAGCCATTTTTAAGGCTAGATTTACTGGCACAGATTTCTTAGTTTTCCTTCATTTGAGAATGTTTTTATTTCCCCTTTCATTTCTGAAGGATATTGTCACCAGATATGGAATTCATAGTTGACAGTTTTTTCTTCTAATATTTGAAAAATGTTGTGCTTTTTCCTCCTGGTCACCAAGGTTTCAGATGAGAAATCTATTTTCATATGAATTATTATTCCCTTATAAATAGGGTACCCTTTTCCTCTGTGCACTTTCAAGAGTTTTTCTTTGTCTTCAGTTTTCAGAAATTTAATTATGATGTGTCTTGTGGATTTCTTTGATTTCATCTTATTTAGAATTCTCTCAGTTTCTTGAATCTGCGAGCTATATCTTTTACCAAATTCAAAAAGTTTTCAGCCATTATTTTTTAATACTTTTAAAAATCCATATTCTTCCCTCACCTTCTGGCATTCTGATGTTAAAGAATATGAGGTCTTTTGTTATGGCTCTCAGGTCTGTGAGGCTCTGTTCATTTTTTTTTTCAGCCTATTTTCTCTCTGTTGTTCATATTGAGTAAATTCTATTCATATGTCTTCAAGTTCCTTGATTTTATCCTCTGTCAACCCCACTTGACTACTGAGCTTATTCAGTGAGTTTATATCCAAAAAAGTATTTTATTATACAATTTCATTTTTATAACTTTTTTATAACTTTTAATTTTTTGTTGAGATTTTGTTTTTCATTTATCTCAAGAGATTTTATTGCATGTTTATAAGATTGTTGAAGCAGTTTCTTGATAACTGCTCTAAAGTCCTTGTCAGATACTTCTAGCATCTGATCATCTCAGTGTTGGCATCAGTTGATTTTTCTCATTCAACTTGTGCTTTTCCTGGTTCTTGGTATGATGGGTAATTTAAAAATTTTATCCTGGACATTCTGATTATTGTATTAAGAGTCTCTTTTTTGGAGGTTTAGCACCCAGGCTACTTTTGTGGACTGTGTTACAAGGACATTTGATGTTCCGAGCCTTTGCAGTGCTATTTTGGTCAGCTTGGTTTATCTTGCTCCCTGGTGCTCCTTGAGGAGAAGGGAGGAGTTTCTCCAGGCTGGGTCCCCTGATGCCTTTAGGTTGGGGAAGGGAGTATCTGGCCTGTGGGGAGGACAGGGATGGAGAATGTTTCCCTGGTCAGGTGCTCATTGTGGTGGATTCCCCCTTTCATGGTGTGTCTGGGTAAGGAGGGCAGTCTCAGGCCTGGCAGGTAGAACCCTTCTCCTGGCCAGTTTTTGTGGGTGGGGCATGTGATCCATTCCCCCTTACCAGTTCTGCCTTATCTGGTGTTGTAGGTTAAGACTCTTATTCAGTTTGCAAAAGGAATGAGTCTACCTGGGCTGCCTTCTGTTCGTACGGGTTGTGAGTTAGGAAACACCAGATCTGGGACACCTTCTTCTGTTCAGTCCTAAGATGCTGTCAGTCTGTGGACTGTGGGACCTAGGATCCCAGCCAATTCACCTTACCCTGGACACCATTTAGACTTTTCCTTTGGCTGCCCTTTGTGTTATTTCCAGGGTTCATTGCTGTGCTTAGCAGGAACAGGGAGAAATGAGTTGACACCATCCGTGTTCAGAACTGAGGTCCACAGGTTAGTCCACACAAATGTCTGAGACCCAGTTTGAATAGTCTGTGAAAAACCCAGAGACATATAACCCACCTAAGCTCTGTGCATCAAATGGACTGGCCAGTTGGGAATAAAGAACTAAAGAAAATGGCAAAAGTGAAACCACAGACGTCTCAAAGCAAGACATGATTAATTGCCAAGTGAGTGATATGGACCAGAAACCCTGGGGGCTCCGAGGGGGGGAATATAAATATATCTCTCCTGATCTGATCTGAACAATTAATAACCATGGTTGTTCAGTGGTCACGATGGCCATAGGATATGATCTTCCGATGAAAGAGGTTTCTAGCTGGTAATGTGAAAACAGCAGCTAGAAAGTAACATCTTAATACAAGACACCTCCCACTGGAATCATCCAGTCCCTGCTTTACCATATACTGAGGGAGTGGGAAGCAGGGCAGGGAGAGGTCAGTGGGAGATGGGCAATGGGGAAAACTTCGGGAGAATGGCTTTTATAATGCCTGCACATGGTGACCAGAACCCTGAAGGCAGTGATTGAAAGGCTCAAAAGGTGTCTGGCTGACTCAGTGGGATCTGCAGTTTTGAGAAAACAGGTAGCAAGCCCACCATGTGCACAGGCATGTGACGGTGGGGAAAGCCAGAAGCACAGGGCTGTGTGAAAGTAGGTCATGGGCTTGGCAGCTATTATCAGTGCAGCTCAGAGCACACAGCACGGCGTGATGGTGGCTGGCAGAAGGTGGAGGCCAGATCCTGAATTAGCCTATCCGAGTGCTCAGGGGGGCACCTGGAAGGCCCACCGCTTTGATGTGTGCTGCTGCTGGTACCTACTCCGCTTTGGAACCTGCTGGTGTCCCTTCCCCAGGTGCTCCAAGCAGCTGATCCTGTTTGCAGGGTCCCCGGACTAGGTAGGGTGTAGGCACAAAGGAGAGGAGAGAGATAAGGAAGAGATTTAAAAAAATAATTTGACGTAGATGGCAAGCCTGATTTTTTTTTTTTTAATAAAAGATTTGCAATATGAAGCTCAGCGCTTGATAGAAGGAAAAATATTGGGGGGGGTTATTATAAGGGTGATAACATTTAGCATATTGTTAATAAAGTGCCACATTCCAGTAGGATATCTCTGAGTTAGTCCGTATGGTGCTAAGGGTTTTTTCAGTAAACATAAAAAATGATTGTAAATAGTGATATTAGATGCCACATTAGAATGACCTTGTAGTTACCTTGTACTAGTTAAGAACGTGTGAAAATATATATGGTCAGCAATTTCTAGTTGAGTCTGAAAATCACAGCCGAGAAATCTGCACTATTATTATTGTTGTTGTTTATATGCAGTTAAACATTTAAACGTGGGTCCTGGGGGGAATGGTCACTCTGGTGTCCATCAAGGAAAGAAAAGGGTTTGCCCTTTTAAAGCCTGCATGTTCACATTTCATTTAGTGCAAAATCTGTATTGTGCCACTCCATTGGTATCATGGATAATTTTAAGAAGCAAATAAACAACTAAACGCATAATTTTATTTTGGCTTACTCTGCATAAGTTTAAGATGTGTTTACTTTGTTCAACAATAAACTGTTGATCACAAACCGTGTGCCAGGGACTGTTCCAGTGAACAAAGCACACAAGAACCCCTGGCCGTGTTTGTCCCATCTACGTCCTTGGAAAATATCTGTGGTCTTGTGATGGGGTGTGGACGCGATGAGGTGTGGGAGGGGAGAGGCCATGAACTCTGTGTGTCGACAGGAGGCTAATACGGAATTTAGGAATTTAAAACGGGGCCCATAGTATAAGCACGTGTTCAACAAGAGTGGGCTGTGTTGGCAAACAGAAAGGGGAAAAAAATCTAGGACTGATTTTAGGAGGAAAAATGCCAATGAGCTCATTTGTCTTTATCCTGGACACTATTTTTAAAAACATAATTTCATTTTTCTGTTCAATTCAGCAGTCCACTATTGAGTATTTACAAAGTGCTGGGCTAAAAAGTATTACCTAGAACCGAGGGGTTGTGAGGAAGAATGTTTGTTCTCCATTTTCCTAACTCTCAAATAAGAATATTTTTGTAATGTGATTAAAAATTCTCTTTAAATACAAATATGCCTGGGAAATATGTATTTACACATCAATCTTCCATTACTTTCCTCATCATACTATATTTTCCAGGCAAAAATGGACTCTTCCCTCCACCCTCATACATTTTATTCTCCACGTCCAACCTTTGTTCGTCCTATTCCTGATAATGTCCTTATTTCTTACCTTCTTCTCAGAAAATTGGGCTGTCAGCTTCATCCATCCCTCCAAAACATCCTCTAGTGAAACACCATCTTTCCCCCCTACAAGGGCACTTGGTGCTTCCTCACACCTGCCTTGTGTTGTTACTAGTTATTTGTAACCTCCCTGACCTGCATTGGATTGCAAGTCCCTGTCCCAGAGGACAGAGACTGTTTCTGACCAGTATTCATGCGTTCCTCCCAGGATCATCCACATGGAAGTTCCTCAGTAAATATTTATTGAATTGTATTGTAGAGCAAACCTTCAAATATTTTGAAGATAATTATTCTGTTCCACCAATTTTCCAGGCTCTCCATCTGCAGTTGTTCTTAAGACTCGCTTCCAAAGCCTTTGCCTTTCTGTTTGCTCTTGTTTGGATATTGTCCTTATAGCGTGTCTAGAACTGAAAACTGTTCTTCCTGTGGCCAAGTACAGCGTGACAACCAATTTCCTCTTTCTGGGGGAAGAAACCACCCACCAGTCTGAGAGGCATCTTGCTTTAATTATCGTGGGCAAATCAAGTCAACCAGGAATTCCTTGAGCGCCTAATGGCCGTGAACCACGCTCCTGGGCCTGTGGCCAGGCCAGCCCAGGTCTGCGTCTAACCTGCTGCCATTCACCTTTGGAAGGATCACCCGTCTCCCTTGCTTTAGACATTGAGAATACAGCAAGCAGAGCATCACAGCCCGTTGTTTCCATATGCTGAGCGGACTTTCCTCCCTCTGAAACAGATTGAATGTACACTTCATCTTCCAGGAATCTTAAGAGTTTGCTTCTTTTTTGCTCCTTACGTATGCTTCCTCTGAAAGACCTCTCGGACCTGGAGGATCCAGTCCGTCCTGCTAACACTCCATCCCTGGAGACAGTGTTGCCTTGTGAACACATGGTTGGGGCCGACAACCAGGAAGCTGGTGTTTCTGCGACCCTGGGCTGTATCTTTTGCAGTCTGTAAAGAAACACTGGCTCACTTCTGTTTTCTCCTCTCTCCCTCCTTGCACATCCCACACACATACATAAATGAATTTTCTGATGTGACAAGCTGCGGAGATAAATTTAAGGGAACTGTCACGCTGGATTGTTGTCCTTTGATTTTCATCTCTTTCTGCCGGCCACTCGGAGGTGCCTAGCACGACTCCCTTCCTGTAAAGGAGTGACGCATTTAAAAAATAACTCTGGAATGCCCTCCCAAATTCTTAGAAGTCAACCTTTAATTAAGTAAGGTATCCAGCAGGTCTCCACCCAGTGATGCAGGGACGCATATGAACACACACACACACACACACACGGACCGTGAACCTGAAGGGGCTGTGCAGTTCGTGCATTGGAGACCCCTGTTCAGATCTCTCGGGCAAGGGAAGACGTGTTGTCTTTTGGTCCCAGGGCTCGAACATGGGGCCTGGTATTAACGAGCACCATGCTCAGCCCTTTCTGTTGAACTTTCCATAAGTTGTAACTTTGGTGGGTAGGTGCTTATAATATTTTGCTTTATACTTAAGCTACTTTTACGTTGTGGTTCTTAGGGCACGGAGCTCCTCTTTCCTCTTCATTCAAAGGCAACAGGCGGTGAATTATCATATAATATCAACGAGTTCCTTATTCCTATTCTACTTTCTATTCCTCTCTCAGAAAGTCTTTGCCGAGATTGCCTATCACCACACTCCGGCTATAATCTATCACCTATTGTTCCGTGATGCTGAAGTGTTGTGTCATGAATAGGGATGGATAATGGGCACAAGTGCTCCTGAAATTTCTTTAGTGGCATAATAATGAGTGGTCAAAATTAGGCATCTTTAAGGACTGTTGCCAAATCATTTCAGTTTATTTTCATGTAAAAACAAGGCATTGCAGGAGAGGGATAACTTTTGTGTTCATGTAAAAACAGGTCCTCAAACCATAACTTGCTTATGAAAACTAGATGCAGGCTCCGTGTCAATCAGCTTAAGCTAAACTCTGCAGCAGTAACAAACAACCCCCGGTTGAGTGGCTTCCGATACAGTGGTTGACATTCCAGGTCTGTCGTGGTTGCATTTCAGTTTTGCTTCAGGAAACGTTCATTTCCAGGCTCCAGCTTCTTCTTAACATTAGTGCAGGAGGGCCCTGGCGCTTGCTAACGCTGTCTTCCTGGTCTTCCTGCTCTGGCCCTGGCCTCACACTCAGCTCTTCTCTCAACAGACACACATCATTCAATTCTTCCTTTAATGAAGGGGTCCCCGGCCCCCCAGCCGCACAGCAGGAGGTGAGCGGCGGGCAAGTGAGCGAAGCCTCATCTACCGCTCCCCATCCTTCCCTCGCACCCTGGCCCCCGTCCGTGGAAAAATTGTCTTCCACAAAACCAATCCCTGGTGCCAAAAAGGTTGGGGACCGCTGCTTTAGTGTCCCTGTAGTATTATCTTCACTTGTGCCAAGGGTATCTTTGGACTAAAACAGTATATATTTTAAAAGCATCTTTTGTGCCCCCCCCAAAAAAAACAAAGTATATGAAGAGGAAAAATTAAATGCAATTGGATTCTTAAAGGCTGTTTTATGTACACATACATACGCATATAGAATTCTCAAATTTGCTGTGTCTATTTTTACTAAAACCATCTTCATTTTTGAGTGGTTACAAAATCTGTCAGTATAAAAACATTTGAAATCCTAGCCTCCTCCCACCATCCCCTGCAATAGTGTAGAGAAGTTTATGTTTACAGCTGCCTATATGTAGGGAGAATTCTCTGGACTCTCTGAATATGCTGTAAAAAAGACCAAAAAGGGGCATCTTTATACCCTTTTAAAAACTGAATGCTTCCCACAAGGACACTGGAATGGTTTTATGAAATTCTGTCCTACTTCCTTAAATAATAAGGAAACAAATATATAAAAAAGTTAGCATGATAATCGTTAGTAAAAATATATTCTTCTGCCAGTCTTCCTTCAGAATATTGTTTTTGCATTAAAATTTAATTTTTTCTTAATATTAAACTAGGCTCAGCCTTGGCTCTCAGAGCATTAGACATTTCTAATGAGGGCAGAAGTCTGTCTTGGGGGCACCAGAAATATGACAAGCGCAGCAGAGTCCTAACTGTGTCAAAATTCGTTTCTACTTGTTTATAACACACATCTTTGCCTTTATGGCAGTGTTTCCTATTAACATGGTCCACCATCGTAAGTATTTTTTGGAGGCAATTCTCAATGAAAATGTCTTGAATTCACAGTAGTAAAGTGTCACAGAAGAAACTTAACAGCTTTCTATAACTTTAATAACTTTCTAATTGCTGCCTTGAAGTAATTATGTCTAGAGGACAGAATACTGTATATATTTTATTATCCATCAGTTTCTTTTTTAATGGGAGTTCTGTGCTTTGTACAAGTCAATTATTTTTTAATAGTTTCTGTAATTAATGTTTAATTATATTTTATCATCCTCACTTTACTATATCACCTTGGTGATAATCAAAGCATTTCTAAACACTGTAGTTCCTTAGAGTGTTTTATGTGTGTATACTATTACCTTGTTAACATGTCCAAAAGTTTTAGGAGGTATTTATCTAGATAGAGATAGATAGATAGATATCTCACCATTTACTAGAAAATACTTGAAATCCATCTTCTCTATACTTACAAATTGGAAAAGCCCTAAAATGTGAATAAAGATAGGAAAAAACCCTTAAGCAATACCTTCTGTGTGTAATTGTCAGAATGGCAAATTGTTAATTAAGTAGGTTTTCTTTTTCTTTTTTTTTTTTTTTTGTACCACGGGATTTTAATTTCCCTGCATTTATATAATGCTAAATGTATATGAAAAGATGTCACTCACCCTCTGTCAGAAGGACTTTTTCTTTGAAGGTTTTGGTTTGTGTGCAATAGAGGTAAAGAATCTGTATCACTTCATCACTCCATTCATGCACATTCACAAAAAGTCCCTGGAATTAATATACAAGGCAAGTTAAGCCATGACCTTGGGCGTGCAGTCAAACCCACAAGACACAGTCTGGGTTCTTACAAATTGTTTGTTACATCTCTCTGACGTCCCCGTCGGTCATGTGGGTGAGAGCTGCATCTCTCCCGCTGTGGACCATTTTCAGAGGCAGCCAGGATCGTGGGAGCAGGCGCTGCGGGAGAGATGCCGACTCCTTACTTGGGTCCTTCCCACGCCGTTCTGTCCCCCGCTCTCGCGTGCATTCATCTCACTGTGTTGGTTCTGCGGTTGTTGCCATCCCTCACTTTGTCTCTCACTTTCACAATTTCCTGCCTATTTGCAACAACTGGCATTCCCCCTCCCTTCCATATGAAACACAGCCCCAGAAAGGGTATGATAAAATAACTTTCTCAGTTCACTGGTTAGCCACTTCCGTACAGGATGGAATAGTACATTTTGGTCAAGTTGAGAAGTTACAGCTATTCCTGATCCTCGGTCTTCGAAGGTTTGGAGTTTGGACGTGGAAGGATTTAAAATGAACCACAGTGTGTTTTTATTGAATTGGCACGTCCCCTTCTAGGTATTTGCAAATGGAATAGATGGTCATTTTTCTGAAGAAGGAAAGAGAAGTAGCTGTCGGAATCTGTTTTAGATGCTTTCTCAAAGGTATCTTGCCTATAATTATTCCAAAAATGTTGTGAGTTAGGGAGTATTGCGTCCATTTTTTACAGTGGAGGAAAGGCTAAAGATATTACATAGTCAATCCAGGGTCATAGAGCCGCCAGAAGGCACAGGTGGCATTGAATGTGTGTCCCTACTACTCTGTTCCCAAATTATACAGCCTGTCAATGTGAGGGCACCTTTGTAGTTCCCACGATACAGACCCCTTTTCAGATTTCAGAGCCCAGGCAATGCCGATGATCTCTGTATCCTAAGGCCTGCTGTTAATTTAGCCCTAGAGGGTGCTTGAAGTTCCCGGTAATGACTAACAGTAGTGCTTCCTGGGTACCGGACACTGTGTTCAGCACGTTTCCTACATTTTCTTACTTAGTCCTCTTACTGACTCTACGGAGTTCAGCACCGTTATTACCTCCATTTTACAGGTAAGGAAACTGAAGCCCAAAGAGGTTAAACAACTCACCCGAGGTCACATAGTAAGTTAGAGAACCAGGATTTGCACCGAGCTGGCTGTTCTCAACACCCACATTCCCAGCCACTAGGGTCCATGGGCCTTGGATTAGTCAGTCCTTTGCATGAGAAACAGAAGGGCCCTGGCAAAGGGAAGTGTGTAGAAGGAGAGGACTTCTGTCTTTGCACCCTTTCCAATCATAAATAATACAGTTCAGATAAGGTTTTTATGTTAGGTAGCTATTTTCCTAATAAAGCTTAGAAATAATAACATACAGGATTGGAAAATGAGAGAAGGAGGAAAAGCAAGACATTGGAGGACAGGTCAAGATGAGCATCTTCAGGATGGGGGCAATGGGACAGAGGGAACCAGGTGAGGGTTTGGGTGCTTAGAAAGCCCAGGACTTTTCTGAAGTGGAAGAGGAGAAACTGAACTCTGCTGGTACCTCTTGTCTCTAAACAGGGCAAGTTAGCATCTCACTTTAATTCCTCCGGACAGTCATTCTCAGAGAATTCAGTCATTCCAGGTGTGCAGAGAAAATCAAGTCATTGTAATATGACAATATTTACAAAGGAACTGACCATTTATAACCTTAATTCCTCCTCAAATATCTCTTTACTGACCTTGTGTCTGTCCGTCCTATCTGTCTGTCACTAAGGGGTTGTAAACGCCTGACAGTAAATTGCAAATACAGTGCAGTTTGGAAATGGGATGTGCACATCTTACCAAAATATGGGATTTCATCATGTCAGTGAAAGTGATGGACAACTACTCAAATCATAGGCAGAGCCATGGGCAAATGAGCATTTGGCAGAGTTAGAGAAGTTTAGTAATGAGAGAAAAAAATCAACCAAGAGGATGGCCTGGTAGGTATTTTGAAAAGGAGAGAAATCCTTGGAAGAACCACAGACACTCTCAATTATTTTTGCAAAAGAATCCTCTTTATGGCTCAAAACTCAGAAGGATGTTCTCAAGGACAGGCATTCCATTTTTGTCAGAAAAATTATTTTGAAGAATAATTATGCCTTGATTCATGCTTTGCTCAAGACAGAGTGGGTATTACAATTAGAATATTAAAACGTTGAACTATAAAATAAATTTTATCTCTTAGTTTTTAGACTAAATAAAAACTTATTTCACCACTTAGTACAGACCCTTAGCGTCTATTGTTGGTGGCTTAATTTTACTTAGCACCTTTTTGGCACAAAGTTGGATAATAAGGATGCCTGTGCACACAGGCTCATATGTTTGAATGTAGGTATATATATATTCTCATTATTATCTAATTTCTTGAGCATTAGTTCTCTATCTGCAAATTAGATTTTATTTGCTGTCCCAACAGGAAGTGTGTCTCTAATTTCTCAGGAGTACCATAGAACTGGGAGGGCAAGAAACATATAAATGAGACACAGTTTTAAGTTAGCAGACTGATATGTGAGTTTGATTCTCCTGTTGTGATTATGCATTTGGTGTTTAAGAAATGTTTGCTAAATGGATGGATACATTCTCCATTATGAGTTTAAAATGGTTAAAATTTTTTTAACCTTAATCTCTTTTAATTTTGTAAGAGAAAATGATTTCGTGGATATGACAATTCATTGAAAACACACACTGAGAAAAACCCACTAAATTTTTATTTGGCCATATTATTTTCATTATTACTAGTAGTAATGAATGACTGTGATCATTCATTCAAAGAAGAAACAGTTAGTTGTCTCCCATACCCTAGGCACTGGAGTACAGAATACTGTGACTTTATATCTCTTTTACCAAAGAGAATATTCAGATTCAACACATTTCCATTCTTTCCTTCCTCGAATATCTGTCACATATTCACCCCACACCCACTTTCCTTTAACTTGTTTCCCTCTTACTTTTTGACGGGTTAAAAAGAAAAACAAAAACCTAGAAACCTAACCACAAATGTAGAAATACTTGGCGACAGAAGGAATGGAGAGAGAATTCACTTACTTTTACTGTTAGGTTACATTTAATGTTACTGCACAATTAGTCGTGTAGTTCTTTGTCCAAACTGAATTGATGCAGTTGCACATGTTATTAAGATTTAGCTGTAAAATCACTTTGTTAGTAATGCTTTCTTTGTCTCTTATAAAATCAAATTGCTAATATTAGAGATTTGATTGTTAAAGTTTCTCTGTAATGGCTAGGGAAAATATAAAAAGGGGAGTGTTTTTTAAAGTACTTGGGAAGAGTGAAAAAATCACTTCATGGTTATTGTGTAAAAAGACATTTTATTCCATTTTTTGGTAATTGAAGTGTTATTTTAAGAGCTGTAGAAGACATACCTAGACGTCTATGAGTGTTTTAGGATATTCATACACCAAGTGGAGTTTACATCCTTCCCCCAAAGTTTATCTTTCCTCCTGTCTTTAGGGGAACTAAAAGGAAACATCTTTTACTTGAAATGCAAACAGTCAAATAAATAAAACCATTTCGATACATGAATGTGACAGCAATAAGGTATCCAAAGTGGGTATGTTAAGTACTTTTACATGCATTATTTCACTTAATTCTTGACAGCTCCATCGGTTTGGTCATATTATTTTCCCATTTTACACATGAGAAATCCGAAACCCAAGTAACTTGGTCAAGGTCACCTTGAAGAGGACCTCTATTTTTTTTCCAACTAAAACTTTATTTGGAGCAATTAAATTGAGGACACATCCAGAGGTTTCCCACCCATTTTTCCCCCCCCAGAATTCATCTCCCTCTAGTTGAGAGGATTAGATGTTGTCATGAGTTAATGGTAGAAAAACATGGTTTTGAGGGGGTTTTTGGTATGTCTCTTTTTTTGTTTTGTTTGTTTGTTTGTTTGTTTTCGACCCAGTGGTTTTCGTTCTCAGATGTTTTCCTACATGCACTGCTGGTTTGGGATAAGGGGATGGTAGCTCTGCCCTGGATTTCCTGGGCTGTGTCTTTAGGACTTTCATTCTTTCTCAGGATTAGGCAGGGAGGCGCCTTTGGAGACAGCAGGAGAAGCTCATTTGTGGGGGTATGTGTTCTTTCAACAAGGCCCTTGTTCTCCACTGTTCTCGTTCATCATCCTTCTCCCTTTGAGTTTTTCTCTTCCACCTGAAACACGATTGAATAGAACAGCAAGAAAAATGCATGCTATTTGCATACAAAGCCCAGCAAGGCCCTCAGATTGGGCTGCAGAAGCTGAGACATGTAAGGGAGCAAGTATTGATAGATGGGACCGGGGCACCAGGGGGAGTTGTTGCAGGATTTAAGTGAGAGGGTCTCTGAGACCTGGAGGTGCAAAGGGGTGAGTGATGTAGGATCTGAACGCCGCAGGCAGGGAGCCATCAGGCCTTCCTCAAGGGAGGAGGTAGACACGGGCAGTCACAGCCTCACCCAGAGAGCTCGGAGCTCCGAGGGCCCCAGGCTGAGGACCTGTACGGTGACACCTCCTTCGTGCCGACCAGTGCGGGGGAGGGAGGTCAGCCAGCCCGAGTGAGAGGCCCCTGCGTTGCAGAGGACTGGAAAAGTAATTTGGTTTTATTGCTCTTACGTCGAGCATCGTGACCTTCTTTGCGTAAAGGAGTTCTGCCGCTCACTGTGTATGGCCTCAATCTGGATGCCTGCTCTTGGCTGAAGGATACTCCATGCCGACCCCCTGCTCACCCTTCCCGGGTTTATTCTCCACCAGCCCCTTCACTGGTTCCATGCACTGAAAAAACTGAATGTCTCAGTATTCCCCGCGCACCCCCAGGCCACGCTTCTCACCTCTCTGGAGCTGCTTTCCAACCTCCCATCGCCCAGCTGGTCCTAAAGGCTTTCCTCTTGATCTCCCTGGTCAGATGCAACCTCCACTTCCAGTGAAAGCTCCACACAGTGTACCTACATATACCTATTTTTTTTCATTTATATTCCATGAACTTGCTTAGACGTGCTGCTTATTTTTCCAGTCTGTTATAGTACTTAATACAGGGCTTGGCACATAATAGGCATTGAATAAATATTTATCTAATGACTGAATAAATCAAATAAGACATTCATTCACACGAGGGGAACAAAATGTTGCCAAATAGAAGCCCATCAGTGACATGTCTTAATAAGGGTCCTTTTCTCTAGGATGCAGGCAAGGCCCTGTGGGTGATACACAGATGAAAAGGCATAGTCACTGCTTACAGGTTGGCGATCAGTTACTCATTTGATTATAATTAGGGATTAAAGCTGCGTGAGATTCTCCCGTCTCCTAAATAGGTTATGAATGACACTTCCACACACGCAATCTTGGTATTGTCATTTCTTTAAAAAACTATTTTACCCAAGTATCAAAAAATGTAAACTTTGACCTACTTCCTATTCATCTATTACTGATTTCTAAATAGGGCTGCCCACATTAATTCTGGATAACTATCAATCTGCAAGGGAAGTGTCATGTCTGAGTTTGAGGCATGTTAGGGAGAAATTCTGGAGACATTGGTGCCTCTTGAACCCTCAGCAGGATGTCAGAGCCTCCCTCTGGACCATCACTGTATTTTGGGTTCACTGTCCTTCCCTCTGTTGTATGGCAGGAGAGAAACGCCTCTTCGTGGTAAGGGCTGTGTCTCTCAGCGCCTAGAAGGCTTCACAGGGCACACATGTGACGCATTTAGAAAATAACTGAAATAGGTAACTGAAGAATTTCTCTCTGTCCAAAATTTGGTTAACTGGCTTTGCACAAACATAGTCATTTATACTAATCATTCAGCACGTGTTTTTTTTTTTTTACTTTTATTGAAGTATAGTTGATTTACAATGCTGTATTAATTTTCTGCTGTACAGCAAAGTGATTCAGTTATACATATACACACATTCTTTTTCATATTCTTTTCCATTATCGTTTATCACAGGATATTGAATATAGTTCCCTGTGCTCTACAGTAGGACCTTGTTCATCCATCCTATATATAACAGTTTGCCTCCAGCACGTGTATTTTGAATGCTATCCAGGCCTGTGCCGATGTGGGGCAGAGCCCTCTATCACATCCCTCACACTTTTCCTGAGAAGCGCTGAGTGGTTGGTAAGATTTTTGTTTACAGCCTTTGCTTTCGAACCCCAGGCATCTTCCAAATGCAGGGGTTACTTTCAGGGGACGTGGCTTCTCTAGTGATTACTTATCCCAGAGTTTAGAACTGAGCCATCTGTAATATACCTGTGAACTAGGCTTTAGAGTCAGCAAGAAGCTGATTGAAGGAATCGTTGTTTGCATAACCCGGGTCACAAGTAGTTTCCCCGGTGAGGGTGAGACTGATGGTGTGGTCCTCATTTTTCCCGGCTAGACAGCAGAGGACAGAAATTGAGCAAATGGAAAACAGAAACCATTCCCAGTAGCCTTCATGAAGAGGAGGAAGGGCTGGACCTGACCCCCTGTGATGAGGACCACTGGGATGCCTGGGTGGGCGGTCTGACCTCACAGGTGAGAAGGTGTGATGGGAACCAAGAAGACTTGTGTTTTCTGACCTCGCCTCTTCACCCATCTCGGGAAACGGAGAGAGGGTCATATTTGCCACCAGTCTTCAAGGAGAATGTAGACACTTTCCTCAGAGTTCCACTAGCCTAGTGGTTTTATCTGGTCAAAGAACTGTTTTCTTGCTGCTTGTTTTGCTAACTAGACATGTAGATAGACTTCCGCATTTGTGTCTTCTGCATCCGTATATTAACGTGATCCTGATGATGTCTGAACAGAGGGAGAAAGAGACACTTGATTTGGAAGAGTAGAAATGCCAAAGGAATTTTCAGTAAAAGGATACCAGCTCTTAGAAATCACATTTGTCTCCCAGAACCAGCTAAAGGCCATTCTTTGATCGCTGGTTCCTCTGTGCTTGGTTTGTATCTCTGCATCAGCCCTCATCGTTCTGTATTCTGAGTTACCTCTGTATATTCACTCATCTCTGAGGACGAGGTCCTCTTGGGAGGAGGGGGTCACGTCTTGCCTTTGTTCCTCTGGCATTGGTGCAGTGCCTGCACGTAGTGCGTGTCTGTTATCTGTGGGATGCCTAAATGGGCAAACCACATTAATGAGCATATGTCACAGATTCACAAACTCCTTAGGACCCAATTTTCTCTAAGTCTGTCTAAAATAACCCAACAGGTAGCCTCTTAAGGTCCATTTCTTTTCTTAGTTGAATGTAAAATAACATATATTTAAAGCTGTGATTATTATATTTTAGCTTGAAAAAGAAATCTCTTTCTGGATTTGGGTCCTGTGAGCCATTGACTATATGTCACCCCGGACAGAGCGGAGCTCCTTGGGAGTTCTGTCGCTGACTGCCTTGTCTTATCCTTCTTTGAACTGCCAGGGCCAAGTGTGGTTCGTAGCACGTTAGTACTGCAAAATGCAAAAAGCAAAAGTAGTAGATAGAGCATGTTGACTTTTCCCTAGAATGTCAACTTCTTGACCTGCAGTGAAGGAAGGGCTAGTTCTTGCTATGTTTACTTTGGTGCTAGAGCCCCTGGCAGATGGCGTAATTTGATGGGGATGGGAAGCTTTCACCAACCTCTGCATTTCTGAAGAAGCAGGAATTCAGATTCTCCACCACCAATGAGTCTGCTTGGCCTTAAGTTGAGTTTTTGTCTAATCAGTCCTACTTCAGTTATTAGGAGATCCCTAAATATGGATGTTATTCCTGATTAGGGCAACAGCTAATACATTTAATAGCTTTGATTTTCAATGAGAAATATTCACATTGTGACAACATGCAAAGAATATAATCAACTCCAACTCAAGATAATCAACCCCAATGCTAGTTTTGGCCATTAGAACAAAAAGTTAATGCAGGTTAGGTTGAAAGCCAGCGTTCAGTCTAATGTTGATGAACATGCAGGCAAAAATTGCAAATAGAGACTTCAGTGGGAAAAATGATCTACTGGTCCCAGTTTTAAATAAAGTACTAATCTGAGAGAAACAAACAGGAAAGCAAGCACCAGAAGACTCCGCAAGACGGTCATTAGCTCCATTATTACATGGGAGGCTGTGAACAGTCAGCGGAGGGGTAATAGGAAACTGATGAGAAATTATTATTCCACATTGGGCTTCTTTTTTACCCAAGTTCAATTCATTAGAAATAGATCACCAGGTAATAATCTGACAGTTATTGAGGGCAGTAAATCTGTGAAAGGAAAGAAAGGATCTTCACTAAAATGAAGAAAAACCCTTTCACTCGATAATCTCTCATTTTTTTCCAGAGGAAAAGAGCTCTTTTGGGCTTGAGAAGAGGACAGTGTCACATTTTCTCTTAATGATCAAAGAATCATTGTATGTATAATAACATCATCACCCAGTGAAAATCGGATATATCACCTGTGAATCTTCCCAAGTCAGTGGACTAGTGTGTTTCTTACATTTCCCAAGGTTCAGATAATGGTGAACTAAACCAGAAGCATCAGGCTATCACCCTCTTCTTGGTATTTGTCCTGGAGCCACTGAAGGGTCCTCGGGACTGCAGACTGTTCCTGGGTCCTCCCCCAGGACTCGGTCAAGGTTTTGGAGTAAGGGGGCTAAGTTGTATTCGTTTCCCTTGCTGTGCGCTGTCTGCAGCTTTGAGGTCCTGGGGCTGTTTCTCTTCCACACAGGCGTGGCATATGGTCAGGGAAGATGCAGTTGACCCTTTTGATCAGCGGTCCCTGGCAAACTTTGAACAGGGATGGGACTTTAGTGAACTTTTGAATGGCTGTTGAATTGGGAACAGGCTGGGTCTTAGTCACGACAATCACTTTTGCGATGGAGATGCTGCCAAAAAATATTGTCCTCCAACACAGAAGGGGAAGGATGGGTTTCTTCTGTTTTTTCTCCGAGTCTCATGTGACTGTTTCCCAGGGAAGGAATATATGTTGGGAGTGAGACACAGATGGTGGTGTCACTGAGCCAGGTGAGCAGTGGGACGGAACGGGGAGGGTGGTGTGGAGCAGGGATTCAGTCGCTGTGCCCCTTCTCTGCTGGGAATCCTTTTGCTGTAGAGAGGAGGGGGTGGTGGTTGCAGCCAAGGCCAACTTGGAAAACTTCCTTGGCTTCTCCCTTCCCCCCAGTCAGGGCTCAGGGTTTCTCTGCAAGTTATGAGTACCATCCTCCAGCATGCTAAGCTTATACCTGCCCCAGGACCTTTGCATTTGCTCTGCCTCTGCCAGGAATGTTCCTCCCCTGCCTCTTCACAGGGCTGTTTTTTGTTTTTGTTTTTGTTTTTTTCCTCTTTGTTCAGGATCTCAGTTTATATGTTACCTTTATAGAGAGGCTCCTTCTGGCCACTATATCTAAAATAGCCCCCCAGCAGTCCCTCTATCACATCACCCTTATTTTCTGAAACTGCCTTGTTCATTAATTTTTTCTCTTTATTATTTTTGTTTTCCTCCCTTGCTCTTCCCCATGCCATCTGGAATATAAACTCATTGTCATGTGATGCTAGGAGAGCAACTAGCACTTAGCAAGTGCTTAGAAGACATCTTCTGAATAGATGAATAACGAGCATCTTACTGTAATATAACATGTACTCCACTGCTTACCTGAATGTTTCCCCCAGTAGACTGTTAGCTCCTGAGGGCATGGACTGCATCTCACCCATCTTTGTATCTTCAGCACTTGGCACACCGTAGGCACTCAGTACGTGCTGAATGATTGACTAGAGGAAAACGAGGGACCACAGGTACCTGGGAGATAAACTATGTGGATCTTTAAAAGATCGATCGGTTGATTGATCTCAACAGGCTGTTTAGCCATGATGTCATCAGTGCCTGAGGCTCATTCTTTGTGTTACTGTCCTTAGTGTGTAGCTTCTTTCCTCAAAGTTACTTCATTGTCACAATGTAGTTATTACTGCAGCTCCAGCCATCACGTCACTGTTCTTGATAGGAAGGAGGAAGAAGGGGGATGAACAGAAGGGAGACTACCAGCTGAGCAAGCCTCCACTTAAGAAACTTTCTCAGAGTCCCTAACAGATAACTTCTTCCATGTCATTGAAAGGAATTTAGTCACATGAATAGTCTCGGCAGAAATTGGGAAATGCGGTTTGTAAAGTGGGTACATTGCCTTGTCCAACAAAATTTGGGTGCTGTTAGTAAAGAGGAAGGGGAGAATGGATAGTGACATGCAGCTAGCAGTCTCTGCCACCATGTATAATTGAAATTATGTACAATCGAGAGGTTTACTGCACATAACATGCTAGGCGGCTCATGTAACATAACAACAGCATAGTAACTTGTTAGACTGCCCATAAGACGTCTACCCACGGAAATCTTTTGGGCAGAGCCTCTCATAGCAGGAATGGCTGCTTAGTCTTCTAAGGAATTCCTGGCAGTCCCTGTGAATTTAGAGCAGCACTGAGCAGGTTTCTTTTGCTCTGACTGCTGGAGAAACTCCCCTGATGGTTGCATCCGTACCATGATGACCGGCCCTCAGCAGGACCCTCCTTCTTGGCGGGGCTTGCCTGTCCTGGTTTGCTCTCTATAGCAGCAGAAGCTCATTTCCCCATCCAGGGCTTCAGAGTGACATCCTGGAAATGCTTATTCTCCAACACCGGGTCTTCAGCCTCTGCAGACCTTTTCTGATTCCCTTTACGATGGACCTAGCAATCTGGAAAACGAAGAGGGAGTGAGAAGCGGGTGGTCAGGAAACATAGGTGGGAATACGACAGACAGAAAGCATAACAAAATGGAATTACCTCCTGGTTTTAGTTCTAGTTTGCTTTCTGAAAGCAAATTATCTGGGAAGCTAATTTGGAAAACTGGAAAATTCTATCCACTTCAGAGAGATAGTTTTCTAATTACTTAATTGGTAAAAAAATATTTTATAATCACAGAGGAAAGCCCATATGACAGATTAAATGGAATAGCATACACATACCCTGTGAGCAGTCAGTGCAAACGTACACAGAAACTCTGGTGCATCAGGTCTCCTGATTTAAGATTATAGCATGAGTCCTTTGGCACGTCAGACGTATATACATTTGGAGGTAAACTTTAATGAGAAATCTGAGATCTCAGTGTTTGCGGAGGGGTATTTTTTCCCTAAATTAGCTTTTAGTTCAGTACAGTGGCGCACATCTGACTGTAATCTCAGTGCTACAGGCCCCATCAGCACAACATAGTCAACGTACAAGTCCTAAATATAAAGCTTTTATGTACTCTTAACAACTTAAATTTATCTCAATAGAAAATTGACAATAGAGTAATTAGCAAAGTTGTTCTTATTAATGCCATAGACAGATAATGAAAGACATGTAGATTTCACTTTTTTCTATTTCAAGTGTTTCATTAATCTAGCAGAAGTAGGCAGAATATCAAATGTTTCTGGAAGCTTAGTTTTAACAAATAGCTATATTTGTCCCTGTCTGGAGTTAAGAAATATTAAAGAAAATTATTAGTTTCTACTTTAATATATCATAGCCTTTCCAAAGCTGCATGTAGTTGGATGTTTCTGGATAATTCATTCCAATTTGTTGCAAATACTTAAATGCTCCTTAGATACAGTGTTGATCTAAACAGGAAGGAACTACTGTGTAGGAAAGGGGGGCTTAGGTGTTCTTTAACCAAGTGAAAATGAGGGCCAACAGAGGCCTTCTTCTCTTCTAAATCAAAGAATTTAGTCATTGTGCTTATGTGAGTAGGTGAGTTAAATATAAAGACCTTTGCGCATGATGTGATCAGGAACGTTAAATGTTACTGAAGGGCATCTTAATTAAACATTTGTATTTATTTTCTGACAGAACAGAAACAACCAGGTGTGGGTTAAATAACTCATCCTCTTGACATTCTGCCTGTGTTTTAAGGGAACCAAGACAAACAGGACGATCCTTGCAGAAAAAGTTAATCAGGATGGAATCTTGCTTGTGATATTGATCCCTTGCATGTCTCACCTTCCTTGGCCATAAAGTAATAATAAAAGAATAACATTTGTATTAGGGTCCTCCAGAGACACAGAACCAATAGGGTGTGTGCATATGTGTTTGTGCATATGTACATATACATAGACATACATATGCATACATATATAAAGAGTAAGAGTATATATATAATAAGAATGTATACACACATACACACACACATACTGTGCAAAGTAATGCACAGTATATATACAGAGAGAGAGAGATTGAGATTCATATTAAGGGATTGACTCCATGATTGTGGGAACTGATGACCAGGCTAAAATTTGCAAGGCAGGCTGGAGACCCAGAGAAGAGTGGGTGTTGCAGTCTGTCTGGCTGTAAAGGCAGTCTGGAGGCAGAATTCCTTCTTCCTCAGGGATCTCAGTCTTTTAAAGGCCTTCAACTGATTGAATGAGGCCCACCCACACTCTGGAGGGTCATTTGCTTTACTCAGAGTCTCTGGATTTAAGTGCCAATCTTATCTAAAAGTACCTTCACAGCAATATCTAGCTCCATTTGGTGTTTGACCAAATATCTAGGTACCCCATGGCCGAGCCAAGTTGACACATAAAATTAGCATCATCATCATCATCATCATCATCACTATCATCGTTATTTACTATATGCCATTTGCTATTTTAAGCACTTTACATGTATTAACTCACTGGATCCTCATTGCAGCCACTTCAGATACATACTCTTACTGTACCCATTTTACAGATGACAGAATTGCAATCAGTGAGGCCAGATAACATGCCCACAGTTCTACAGCTAATCCAACTTGGTTGTGCACATCTGTCTTGCCTATAAATTTTCCTTGAAGACACGGCAGATATTGTTCTCCTTTTGTAGGGGCTCAGTAACTGTTTACTGAATGAATGATAATGGTGACCATTTGGGGAGCACTTACTGTGTATTGGGAAACACTCGAAGCTTCAAGATAATCAAAGTGGGTCGGTATTTTAACTGATGGTGACACTGAGGCTCTTAGAAGCTGGGAACCTGAACAAAGGGAGCTCTGGATGATGGAACCAGGATCCACACTCTGGTGGTTTTGATCCTAAAACATCTATTAATATTCATCAGGTATGGAAAGGCTAAAGCCAGTATTAAAGTACAGATGATGCTGGAAGTACCTAAGTGACTGATACTTTCTTTTTGTAACCTTTTCCATCTAATCCAGGGACCATGTGTTCTGGGTATTCTAGGACAGTCTCCCCAGTTATGACCGCACTCTCATAAATACTCTCATGTTTGTTAGACCATGTGTCACTAGACTTCGGATCCTTAAATAAAGGCTTACTGTTCTCAAATCTTTTCTGTTAAGAACCCTTCTGTTCACTTAAATTATATGTCCTTTATACCTGCATCTCCTTTTTATGCTCCTGTGTATCTTTGTGAATTACCTTTTTCCTTTGTCTCCCTGCCTGTCAGACCAGCACTTCGCGGTTCTTATGTCTGTCCACCATGAAATACATTGCACTTTCCTCCTCTTTTCTTCCTGAATGTAAATAATCCTTTTAGAATGTAACTTTCGGAGTTTGCGGCCCATAAAATAGTCATAGATGTCCTTGGATCATACCTGAGTGAGGGCTCCACTTACTGAGATGTTCTGATTGCGGAGGATGCCACACACAGATCCAACTCCGGCTCGTGTCTGGACTGAGGGCAGAAAGTGTGCGCCAATAATTATTGAAGGAAGAAACTCTTTTCTTGATGAAGGTCATTAGTACCTTAAATAGTGTTTGCCTTTCCGACAAGTGTGTTTGCACTTTGTAAGTCCAGTGATTTCTCCCCATGAGCCAGCATCTTCAAACAAAACGAATGCACCCTGATTCCTTTTCCCTTCTCTGGGACTTCTGAATTTGAGGTTAGATTTGGTTCCTTTAATATTGTGGAACTTCTCCTTAGTGTTCTAAAAAAATTAGAACATGAAGTTACAGGCTATAAACTGCGTAAGCACAGGCCCAAATGGCATTTCCTCCCGTCTGTGTAGGAATGTTCGTGGATTTGACAGATAACAGGAATGCCTTGATTCTGTAATCCTCCTGGTAGCTGCTTGAACATCTCTCAGAAACTCAGCTGGCTTCCTTGTCCCTTCAGTTCCTGGGTGGTCTCTTTAGGGTAAAACCCATCATCAAAGCAGGCCAGGTGCTGGCACTCAGCATATGAAGCCGTCAGGAAGTGATCCTCTAGATTTCCTGGGGACTCCTGCCCACATAGCAACACCAGGCCATGGTAGCTGCAGTGCCTCAGGTGAGGGATTAGCTGAGCCTCGTGTGGTGAGCTCATGCTAATCCTTCTGTACCAGCGAACTTACATCCTCTAATTAATACCCAGCTAATACCCAACTTCGTTTCCCAAAAGGCTGTAGTCTCTGAACAATAATAGCAAGGAAGAAGTAGAAGGGGAGAATAAAAAAGAAAAACACAGGAGTGTTGGGTTACACTTCCTTCTCCTTCCAAGCATCTTGGAAAATTCTCTTTCTCTCTAGCTCTCTCCCTGGACATTCATCTATATATCTATCGATCTGTCAGTTTACCCATCTATCAATCAACCTATCTATCTATATATGCGCCAAGATCAGCCAATGAGTATGTGTGTTTTTCCTCTTCTGATTTTGGAGGCCATTTTTACTTTTTGTTTGAATTCATTTTCTTACTTCCCACCTCCTTCCCTTTCTTCCTTTTGCTTCTGTTGATGGAGAATGAGTAACTGGATTATTTACCAGGAAGGCTGTTAATGCGAAGTCGGATTGTTTCAAGCAAATGTTCCTCCATGTTGTTCAACACTCTGATACCTTACTTTCTGATAACCTTCAGAGGAATGGAAAAAATTGACGTGTATTCAAATCGTGAGTGTTTTCAAAATAGAGTGGTGGGAGAGTTTGGGGACAGACTGTAGGCTTTTCCATATGGGGCTGTTTGTAGGGTCCTAGAAGCACCCATGTGGTGGTGCTAACATCTCTGAAAGTTCTCAGCCATCAGATGGAACATAAGATCACCACCCTCGTGCAGGCGGGATGGCCTGCCATTCTCTCATTTCCAAACATCTCTGGAAATGTTTGAGTTTCCTTCTTTCTAAATTGTAGCTGCGAGGGTAGTGAGAATATATATCTCTTCTCAGTCGGGCTCATGGTACTTTATTATCCTCAGTACTTAATTCTTTTAAAGAAGTTCCTTAAAGAAAATGTCTGCTTCCTTCTCTCCCATTTGAATTATAAACTGCTTATTCAATATTTGTATGGTGAATGAATGAATGACCGAGGGGGAGAAGTCTGTCTGGCTGAGTACAGTAAGAAGGAGTTTTCCAGAAAGTACGGCCCGCCTCTAATATGCAAGGTCGGAGATGACAAATAGGTGATATTTCGTGTTGCAGTGGCAGCGTATTGGTGGTGGTGGGTGCCAGGAACACTGTGTTGAGAGGGATTCTGAGGTGTCTCCAAGGTTCTGGAGGAAAGAATGCCACCCGTGCTGGAGGGGGCGTTTGCCTTCCCTGTGCCAACGCTAAACATTAGGTGACCTCCCTTTTTCAGACATAAAGATGTCAGGTTTTTAAGAGGGGTGTAAACACACCTCTCTCTTCCTGTCCTGGATTCAGAACTAATTGAGGAATAAAACATAAGCAGCAGATGTAGGTGGAAATCTCAGCTGATAGGGCGGATAAGAGAAGGTGGTCTTTGATGTGTCTCTCTTCTCCTCGGAATTAAACATTCCAATCCCAGTGGGCTCAGGTGATGCTGGAAACCGCAGCTTCTCCTGAGAGGCCGGGTGAAGCTTCCTGCCTGGTGCGAGAGCAGAACGAATGCACCAGAAGGACCTGGCGCCGCTCCCTCTCCCTTAGGCAGTAATAGGAAGAGGTCGCCCTGCCTGAGGCTGGAAGTGCTGCTTCCCAGCTGGTCCTTTCTGAGCACTGGAGTGCAAGCTCGCTCCCCTGTGGGTCAGAGAGAAGAGGGGAACTCAAACAGGGTGACCATTTGTATGTAAACATCTGTTGTTAACACAAGTTGTCTAGAAAGTCAACAGGATCTACTCTCTCGCTCTCCCTGGACCAGCGCAGCCCTCACTGTTGGGCTAAGCTCGCGGCATCCCTGCCCCATCCCGCGGGCGGAGGTTTGTCAGGACTTTCCTCCTCTGACCTTCCCCTGCTGCTCTGCCCCGCTGAGAGGTGATCTGCTTCTGTGGTCTTGGGCTGCCGCTGAGGCCCTTATGGACACATGTGCAGCACCTCTGGGGTCCTGTAGGTCCCTCTGTTGTTTTAGGGAATTGCTTTTGTAGCTCTTTATGTGCTGGGTCACAGAGGAGCCTCCTCAGAAACGTTTTCGACGTTCAGCACTTTATGAAAACTCACATCACTTCTGTTCACCTTCTAGACCTGGAAATGTGCAGTTGAGAGGTCAGTGTCAAAATGTCCAACCATGGGACTAAAAGAGAACCGTAGGCTTCATCTAGACCTCACTGTCTCCTCCAGTGAAGTGGTGGGGAGAAGCATCAGGAACCAGAAGCCCAGCTTCTGACGGGGAGACTTCATGCAAGGCTTCCGCTTCTCATTCTGTTGTGTCATATGTAAGGCCCCTTTCAATTCCTCGTGCTGTCATTCTGAACCATTCCAGAGGCATGATTGGCTACCCTAGAGATGCTGGTGCTTCCTCCCCAAGCCTGGAGTACCCACGGGGCATTGTGCGTAGGTCACAGATTCAAGGAAGGTCGTGATGCTCAGCTGGGTTGACACTAGTATTAAAGCCTGTCTCCCTCCTGGGACTATCCTATTCCTAACACCTCCAGCCATCTTTAGTTGTCTGCTCTACCAGCTCTCAAGGCTCATGTTTAAGAGTCTTTCAAATGCTTACCTTAAATACCACCACCTCTAGTTTAAGCTCATTGCTTTCTTGATGGGTCCTCAAAGGAACTTTCTCCAACTCATCCCCAAGCCTTTAGTTTTTAGAATGTTGTGTTTGTTTAAAAGAGATCTCAGGTGAAATGCATCACCAGTGGTGCAGGGCTGAGAATTTCCACACAACCTTCTTCTTTCCATTACACTCCTTTCTGGAAATATACATCTGTTCTGATTGTGAACATACATATTTATTATCTGACAAGTAAATCTGGTTTGCCTTTCTATGAAATTACTTCGTTGCAGTGCAACTCTTAGGAGCATATTTAACGTCAATAAGAAAAAAAACCCCCACATTATTGAAACTGTATATTATGATCATGAATAGAACAAGAAGATCTGTGTAGCCCGATGGAAAAGTTAATTGGAAAATATGATTAACTCAGAAGTCCACAGGGTCCCATGGAGACTGTTTCCCTTGCTGCCTCTCTGTGTAGCCCTTTAAACTCTTGAAGATGCATTCTCTGATCCTAAGGTATGCAACTGACATTGAAGAGTGTTTTGTACATGCCAGACATGGATGAATTCGAGAAGCCGTCCCTGCCCTCCTAGTTCGTCCAGTTCAGCCGGGCAGACAGAGTTTGTAAGGGGGCACAGTGTCCCGTGTACAGTACTTTCTGTGAGCAGGGGAAGTCAGCGCCACTCGACAGGCCCCTTGCGCAGTTTGCAGGCAGTGCTCTGGCGCACGTGGTGTGGGAAAGGCTGTTAATACATGGGATGCCTGTGGAGTGCACCATTCTCTTTGCAGTGGCTACTACTTGCCCCACAAAACTGGAGAGTGCTCTGTTACCAGATCTTTTTTAGAATCAGCATAAAATCCGGAATGAAGAGAAATATCTTCTGAAATGCTCTTTCTCAAAGAGAAAAATGAGCAGAGTCAGCTGTATCATCTATGCACTGATTGTAGTGCTAAATTAGGGAAGATAAATGCACCTAATTTATAGTTACAAAGACTGCGCTGTTTAACATCTCGTTTCCCATGGACTGAAGAGGGTACATAGCAAACCTCACGATGCAAATTACTTATAGTGTGTTTCTATAAATCAAACAACGACAGAAGTATCACAGTGATCTCTAAACAGTGCCCATAAATAACAGTGGCTTTAATTACGCACTCAGTGAAATGAAAAAAGCAAAGAATCCATGGGAGGTCTTCCAGCACCTCAACCAGCCCTCAAAGCTGGGGTCCTTCTGGGCTGGTACCCAGAAAGGTCCAGTCTATTCTTGGCTGTGAATTCAATACCTTGCCCTCCCTTCAAAAGGAACTGTACCCTGTGGCTTTCCTTGGTGGCCACCCTGAGAGTTCTTTGCGGACAGAGCCTGCAGACTGCTTTGCTTGACATCCCAGCGAGTGGCTTGAGCTCAACAACTATTCAGTGAATGGAGACTCTGAGCACCTGACCCATCACACTCAGGGCATGAAACCAGCAAAAGTAATGAGACGGGAGGACGCCACTGTATTTATTTCATCATTTTGTTGACTTGTTGTAAAGCACACCGATCCTGGGGTCATGATAATCCTTGCTTATTCAGTGTCTTAAAACTATGAACCATTGACAAGATTATGAAATTTAAGGAGAAAAAAAAGCAGACTCATTCAGTGACTTTAAACCCTCTTTTATATGAATTTCAATTCCAAGTCTTAAACTCACGGTGGTTAGAACTTGAGTATGCGAAAGTGTAGGCAAGTTACTAAATCCCACCCAGATGTGCTGTGAGGGCAATTGTAAGCATGCACCTCTCAGGTCTCATGAAGGCCTCCCAGACATGAGGCTAGAGAGAACATAGATTGAGAAACGTAGATTGGAGAACGCAGATTGAGAAACGTAGATTGGAAAGTACATACGTTTGAGCTTGTGTTTTGAAGCTAACTTCCAGAGTCCCAGTGGGAAACTTAGCCCATTAATGGCTGGTGCTTTAAAGAAACATAGAAGCCCCTCAGCTAGTCTTCCCCTCCCGCCATGGACCTGCCCATGGATCTATGTAGCAGGTACAAACATTAATCAACACTTTTGAACCCCGGTCACAGATCACCTTTGATCAGAAGCCTTGTTGGTCCTAGCATATGGAAATGTAGGAGTTAAGTAAAAGAGAGAAAGCGGGAGAGAGGGAGGGAAGGAGGGGGAGAGAAAGCCAGATGAAGGGATGGAAGGAGGTGGGGAGCCTAGCTTGCCTGCCACAGAATTTTCTTCTCCTGTCTCAAAACAAGTTCCTGGCGCATTCAGGTGACCGCATGGTATCCATGGCTGGGGTCAGGGCTCAGTCTGGACCCTGAGACTGGGGACTGGCATGCAGGGACCCTGTTGAAGACACAGCTGACAATGCAGCTGACCTTGAACTTTGAACCCAAATTACTGAGTGTGCTTCCTGGGGACCAGCTGTTTGTTTACCTCTGCTTGTCCGCCTTGTTAACAGATTGCAGTCCTTGGAAGAAGAATGATTTTTATTTCATTCTTCAGATATGAATTCTTCTTTTATCCTTTTCTGGCAGGGTTTGGGTAAACTGAGCTCATCCTGTCAACCTCAACTGTGCGTTGAACACTCTCTCAGCCCAGAGTCAGCATTTCCTTTAAGTTTAGATAGATGCTGGTGTGTAGGTCTGTGGCAGTCATTGTAGAATCCTGAAAATAGTTTATCTGCGTAAATATCCCAGGATTTTCTGCTTTTCTTGAATTTGAAACATATGAAGAAGTCAGTCAGATGCTCATTAAAAAAAAATAAAAATTCTCTGTGTATGATAGTACATTTCCCTCTGGTTCTCCTTCACTGAACATGTCAAAGTCTATTTTGAAGTGATTCTTATTCTCAGATATTTGTTGGCATTCCAGCCTCTTCAGTTGTTTAGAAATGCTATTTTAAAGCTGTTTTGGTTGTAAAATGTTATACTGAAAACACATTTATTTTAAAAGTTTTGAATTGCTTTTTATTTTATTGCACTGTGTACTTGAATCGAAATCAAGTGAGGGCAGTGCCTTGTGATATCAGAAAGTGCTTTGTTCGAAGAGGGCATTTTACTGTAAGAAGGCATGCTTTTGATTAAAGTGGTTTTTCAGATGATTAATACAAGTTCTAGGGAACAAGAAACTAGATTCATTTAAAAAAAAATAACTGAGGTCAACATAAAGTTAAAGTTATATCAAAGGAGGCAGGCAGTCAGACTTAATGATACAATGAAGGAATATATACTTTCTTCTTGAACTGAGTCTGTCCATGGACTTAATTAATTTCAATTATGTGACATAATTGGTTGTGAGTTTTCTCATACTTAGCAGAGTTTTTACTTCCATTTACCCATGCCATTTCTTAAACATAGGCCAAAATATCTTTTTTTTTAACATCTTTATTGGAGTATAATTGCTTTACAGTGATGTGTTAGTTTCTGCTTTATAACAAAGTGAATCAGCTGTACCTATACATATATCCCCACATCTCTTCCCTCTTGCGTCTCCCTCCCTCCCACCCTCCCTATCCCACCCTCCCTATCCCACCCCTCTAGGTGGTCACAAAGCACCGAGCTGATCTCGCTGTGCTATGCAGCTGCTTCCCACTAGCTAGCTATTTTACATTTGGTAGTGTATATATGCCCATGCCACTCTCTCACTTTGTCCCAGCTTACCCTTCCCCATCCCCATGTCCTCAAGTCCATTCTCTAGTAGGTCTGCGTCTTTATTCCCGTCTTGCCCCTAGGTTCTTCATGACCATTTTTTTTTTTTAGATTCCACGTATATGTGTTAGCATACGGTATTTGTTTTTCTCTCATAAAAAGAAACGAAGTTGAGTTACTTGTAGTGAGGTGGATGGACCTAGAGTCTGTCATACAGAGTGAAGTAAGTCAGAAAGCCCAAAATATCTTAAAGTGATCTAAAATATATTTTGTAGTTTTTTAAAAAGGTGGCTTTAATCTATAACATTTAATCCAAGTCAGGAAGGTTTGGTTTCTGCGGTGTTTATATGATTTGTACATAGCACACTGCTGTGTCATGTGTTCTGTGATCTGAGTTTTATAGTCAGAGGCTGTTGCACCTGAGAGAGTTGGTCTGAATTCACTCCCAACTAATTTGACAGATCCCTTAGTGGTGGGATGATAAAATTTTTTCTTCAGGTGAATTGAGGTTGGACCATCACAAGCCACAGAGGGGTATTACTTTATTATCCAGCAAATCGCCAAGTCCTGCCAGAGGACCTGTGTCTTGTTTTCTGGCTTCTTTCTATGTTTCCTATTGAAGAACGCTTAGAACTGGCCTTATTTACCTGAAGTGATATGATAAAAAGAGTGACCTCACTTAGTTTATGCAGATACACTAAACTTTTGAAGCAAGTTTCTTTTATCAGTCAGTGGCTTTTAATAAAGTTCCTCTGGATACTGGCAAACAAAGTCCAGTTTGTTCTAGTTTTGTAAATATAATTAGGTGAGTACATTCTATGAAGATGACCTATAAATATCACTTGCAAATATCTATGTGGACAAAGAGCTTTAGGGAACTTGTGTTTAAGGAAGAATCCCCGGCTTCATGTTGTGTGTATTAAAAAGATTGACATAATGCTGTTCTGCCACCGTTTTGAGGTTTTTGTGAAGTTGCTTAGCCTGAAACTTTCATTTCCTTTCCTGTATTAGTACATCTGTCCCACAATAGCCTGATGGACCCTGAAGCATGAAATAGCCTCTCATGTGCTCTGTGCTACCTCCATGTACATTCATGGTTCTCTGATCAGGACATTTCATATTTTGAAGGTTTGGAACCTGGAGAGGCTCTGGGGCTGGATTGCTTCCAGCTCAATCCAACTCAAAAGTTTCTAATTTGGAAACTTTGGAAAATCGTTTACTCACTTCTAAGCCAGTGTCCGTCTGCACAAGAAGAGGCATAATGAGAAGTAGGGAGATGAGAGGTGCAGTTTTCAGCCCCTTTCCTTCAAGGCAGCAGGCGTCCACCGCGTTCAAGGGAGTCCAGTACCACCTTGCACATCACTTTACACCCCAAGTGTGGGAGCCCCCAGGAGCTGGTCAGAGACTCGGTAGAAATTGACCTAGGTTGGCATATCCGCTAAGATGCTTTTTTCTAGAGGTTTTGGAGATTTACATTTGTGGGCAACATCCTGATTGGTTTGACTTCAGAGCTTTTATTTTATTTGAAAAAGTATTTAACCTGTTAATATAAGCAGAGGAGAGAAATCAGGTTTCGAGCAGGAGATCGATGGAAGCATGGTTCAGTGTGTATGGTGTGTTTGAAGCAAGTTGTTGCATAATAAAAGCACAGGCCATTTTTCATCCTCTGCGACCCTGTAGGGGCGTCAGGCTTGCCCCTTCGTGCAGGTCCTGCATGTCTGAAGCGCTTTGCGCATCCTCTGGAGCCGTTAGACTCAAAGTCGGTCTGTGGGATGAACATTGTACTTAATCAAAACTGTCCTTGAGACACGCTCAACCTCCCCTGAAGATGAGTTTATGCCTGTTCTAACATACCCAGACCTCCCCCTGTGTATGGGTAACAGGTGTGCATAAATTAGTCATGTGGGAAGTGCGTGGTTGGGGTGTAGGGACTTTGTTGTATGAAAAATATGGATCTTTAAACAGTAGAACCCAACTCAGTGCGGGGAAATGAGAAGCATAAAGAATTTGCACCTGAACGTGGACCAGTAGGTCCCTGTTCTCACTTCAGACGTGCTCTGGGCACGCGTGCTCATTGTAGAGACACGGCCGGTGGAATCAGTAGATGCTTCAGTGACTGTCGTGCTCTTGCACCCATGTGTTTGCACTTTCCTCCTTGGCTCTTACTAGCTCTCTCCGTTTCTTTTCCAGGCATAGATATTTGGATTCTGGTATTGAACTTACTGGTTTATGTTACAACTGGGACCCCACGGCGGGGTGCCCCATGAGGATGAAGGGCTGTGAATTATTCATTTCTGTATCCTCAACTCCTCACACAGCTGAATTGGGGCTCAATAAATGTTACCAAAATGTGTGTATGATGACTTCATTTTCCTGTGAGCAGCCTTTGCAGATATTAATTAAAATGTCTGCATAGACTGCACAGTTGCCTATAGCATAAAAGGGACATCTGCTTACCCGCCAGCGTTATCAGTTCCTGATCCATGGTTGTGAGATCTTGGATGATACCCTGTTAATAAACAGCTTCCTGGGAATGGAAGCTCAGCTGCTGGGTCTGAGAACAATATCGGCTGTTGAACTGAACAAACATTTACTGTGTCCTTTTGTGTGCTGAGCTGATGTCAGGGTCTGCCGCCATGTTCTGTGTGTGCCCTCCACCTGCACTTGACCTCTGAACTGCTCCATCTACCAGGACAGTCTCAGCAAAGGCAGGCACCCTGGGGAAGCCCAAAAAGGAAGGTCATAGGTAGTGGAAGGCTGAGATCTCAGCACGCTCTTCCTTCATCTTTGAGTCATCTTTTCATCTGCCCAAGACTAATTGCAGGGCATCTATTCCACAGACTTTGACTGGGTACCTACTGTGTGCCAGGCACTGTGCTGTCTGCTGAGAACACGTTTGACATTAATGTGTGGTCCTTGACCTCAAGGAGGTCCAAAGCAATAGACGTAAATTCCAAGATCTGCTCTGTGGCAATGAAATTTATTCCTTGGAAGGGATTGCATTCATCAATAATAATAAGCACATTCTGTAGGAAAATCTCACTGCTGAGCTTGAAAAAATAAAGATTGATCATCCATGCCAAGACTGAAGTAAATGTTAATGAGTCAGTAGGAGCAAAAGGAAAAAAAAAATTGTTGTAATAATAATGATGATGATGATTATAATAATAATAACGAAAATCGTAATAAAAACCTTAGTCATTTGCATTTGACACTGTAGTTCTAAAATAGAAGTTCCCTTTTGGAGTGTGCGGCATGGAAAAAATTAAGTTGATGAAATGACATTTAGGTTTTATGTGTCATCTTAATAGTTTCTAAATCTGAAACATAGCATGTGATAGAGTGTCCTCATAATGTTGCTGTTTTTGCCAGATCAGTGCTGAGTTTCTAGCAAAAGCAAAGATGAAGTGAGGTTTGAGTTTACATGTAATGTGACAGATGGAAGAGCGGTGATAGTCATGAGGAGTGGGATTTCCACTCCCTCCCTTTCCTGATAACCGTAGTCCTCTC
This sequence comes from Balaenoptera acutorostrata, assembly GCF_949987535.1. Classification (NCBI taxonomy): domain Eukaryota; kingdom Metazoa; phylum Chordata; class Mammalia; order Artiodactyla; family Balaenopteridae; genus Balaenoptera; species Balaenoptera acutorostrata. The sequence continues at coordinate 7,542,913 of NC_080075.1, forward strand.
ACGTGTTCTAGACTGAAATGAGAAGGTCAGGGGTACAGCTCTTGTTGAGTGAGCACTGATGCTCGCAGGGTGCCGTGCTGAGCATTGTGGGAAGAATAGACAGAGGAATAGACGGAGACCACACGCGCCTTAGACGTAAACCGTAGATCATCGCAGGGTCACGGGCGAGCCGTGACAGGGATGCGGGCTGGGATGGGAGAAGGAAGGTCAGTTTCTTTGGGGGCTCTAGGAAAGCAACTCACAGGAGGTGACCTGCAAGTAGAACCTTGAAGGCTGTGTGAGATGGTGTTAGCTGAAGAGGGAGGAAATGCATTGTTGACTGTGTGTGTGTGTATCTGTGTGTGTGGGCGTGTGCATGAGTGTGTTCTTTCCTAAAGCACTTAACCCCCTGAGGCAGGGACCAGGTCTCAGTCCCCGAAGAAATTCCCTCAATCCCCGATCTGATGTAGGGCACAAAAGTTTGTTCAGTAGTACTTATGGGAGGGCCAGGGCTGGGAAGCTTGCGGGGAGGGGGGAGTGACATTACAGCAAACTAGGAGGAGCAGCTTGAGTTGGATAAGTGAAAGATACTCCTTTTGAGGACCCTCTCTGGCAGGTTGATTAACACAGGAGCTCCCTCCCCACAGACCTCACCTCCGCCACCTGCGCTAATCCTCTCCTGCTCATTCCACAGTCAGAGAGCAGAGAGGTTTCTTAAAGTGGGACTTTCCTACCCTTTACATATGATTTTTATTCTTGACCTTGGTTTAATTGTCATGGTAAGAGTTGCAGCATTAAAAATGTATTCTATGTTGTGAATGCAGAGACACAACACACACACGTTTAACATATTTAGTACAGTACACGTGTACTGGGGTAGATCAGAGCATCTTCTTTTTCCATTTTTTTTTTTTTTAAGCTATGTAAATCTCAGACACCAAGGAGGCAGAAATTTTCTATTTGGGGAGTGTGTTTTTCCCAAAGCAAAGTTGAATTTTTATTGGAAAAGAGCTGTGGGACAAGTCCTTTCAAAATACATCTGATTCAAATGATGTACGCAGACGGCATCGTAGGTATGCTTCACACCATTGAACTGCTGTTGTCACTTTGTGCTTTATCTCTTTTGAATGGATTCGTTGGACCTCACTCTCCACCCAGCTAGAATTCAGAAGATCCTCGTCATCTTTTTTTTTTTTTTACTTTTTTTTTAAAGAATTTCACTTTATTTATTTATTTATTTTTTGGCTGTGTTGGGTCTTCGTTTCTGTGCAAGGGCTTTCTCTAGTTGCGGCAAGCGGGGTCTACTCTTCATCGCGGTGCGCGGGCCTCTCACTATCGCAGCCTCTCGTTGCGGAGCACAGGCTCCAGATGCGCAAGCTCAGCAGTTGTGGCACACGAGCTTAGTTGCTCCGCGGCATGTGGGATCTTCCCAGACCAGGGCTCGAACCCGTGTCCCCTGCATTGGCAGGCAGATTCTCAACCACTGCGCCACCAGGGAAGCCCCCCTCGTCATCTTTAATTGTTCCTTTTGCAAAAATACAAATCAGCTCCTAAGTTTATAGAACTTGTAATTATGGCTCTTGAGAATACTTGGGTAGAATGTGAAATAAAGTACTTTTTGATTCTTAAGCCCAAAGCATATTTCTTTCCTGCTATTCTATATGCTTTTCAGTATTGAAAGCTTATATCTAGAACTTGACCATCTGAACTCTGGTAAGCGTCACAAATACAGTTCAGACCAAAGTCCTTACTGATACTTTGTACACACAATCCAGTAACTCCTTAAGAAGCCGTTGAACTTGGAGCAGTGCAGCATTTGGTCTGAAGAGAGGGCAACTGTGAGAAGATACGGGTGGATCAAAGTTAAACAGAGCCCCATTCCGTCTTATCTTCAAACTTCCCCTGTGTTACCGCATCTAGCGTGGAGCGAAGTTACTGCCATGTGTAACTCCCATGGGGTGAGGAACAGAGTTTGCTTAAAATACATTGTGTCTGGCCCGGTGGTTTCAAACTCTCCCAAAGGTAGGGTTGTGGAGGTGGCGCTCTCTGTTCTTTTCCAGCGTTTGTAAAATGTGAAGCCTTTATGAGGCTGACGCTCTGGATGGGCGTATTGGGAATGCATGGCACATGCATCAATACAGTAACATCAGAGAAGCCTTTCAGGGACGCTCGGCAGAGCCCTCGCTGAAAGCTCCGAAAGACTGAGCAAAAAATATATATATATATACCACCATTCCATGAGAAGTGGCCAAAGGACGGGAACTATGAAATAGGCTTATTTCAGCCCCAGAGGTAGGAAGGAGTCCAGGCATAAAGGGAAAAAGCATGTTAAATTGAGAACTTAACAATGGCTCTTAACTTTTTAGGAACTGTGTTACCTTTCTCTTAATCGGGGTATAATTTGCACACAGTGAAATGTTCAGTTATTAAGTGTGCCTTTCAGTCAGTTAAGGTAAATGCAAAGGCTAAGAGCATCTTCCTCGTGCATCTGTCCAATCAGTTCCCTGGTCCCCAGAAGCAAGCCTTGATTCTTGATTTGATTTCTATCACCATAGGTTGACTCTGACCCACTTTAGAATTTTGTAGAAGTGGGATCATACAGAATATACCTTTTATTTCTGGCTGCTTTTTACCCAGCATAATGTTTCTGAGAGTCATCCATATTGTTGCCTGTATCAGTAGTTGTTTGTTGTTGTTTTTTTTTTTCCATTGATAATGAAAAATCCACTGTATGAATGTATCACAGTAGATTGATCTCTTGATGGAAATCTGAGCTATTTCTAGGCTTGGGTTACCATGAATAAAGCAGCTATGGACACTGTAGTTCAGAGCTTTTTGTAGGCATATGGTTTGATTTCTTTTGTATAAATACCTAGTAACAGACTTGTTGGGTTGTAGAAAAGATTGTGTTTAACTTTTTAAACTGCAAGAGATTTCCAAAGTGACTGTACCTTTTTATACTTGATCAGCAATATTGAAGAGTTTTGGTATTCCACATCCTCTTCAACATTTGGTGGTGGTAGACTTTTTCATTTAATCACTCTAGTGGGTGAGTTGGTATCTCATTGTGTTTTTAATTTGCATTTCCCAGATGGAAATAATAATGAACACTTTTTCATATGCTTATTGGCCATTCGCTTATCTTCATTTATGAAGTACCTCCTCAGGTCTTTTGCCTGTCTTCTAGTGTGTTGTTATTATTATTGTTTATTAGGGATCAAAGCATTTTTATGTACTAGATACAAATCAATTTTTGGATATCTGCGTTGCAGATGTTTTCTCCCATTCTGCAGCTTACCTGTTCATTCTCTCAATGGTACTTTTTGATGAACAGATATTTTTAATTGTGATGAAATCCAATTTTTTTCTTTTATGTTTTATTCTTTTCTGTACTCTCTCTAAAAATCTTTGCTTACTTCAACATCATGAATTATTAGTCTATACTTTGTTCTAATAGCTTTTGAAAAACTGATTTTGAAATCATTTTAGATTTACAGAGGAGTTGCAAAAGATAGTACACTGAGTGCCTGCATACCCTTCACCCAGCTGTCCCTGATGTTAACATCTTACATGAGCATGGTACAATGATCAAAACCAAGAAATTGGCATCAGTACAACATATTTAGTAAATTTAAGTAAAAGGTCCTTGTGGTGTTCCAGGATCCCATCCGGGACAGCATGTTGCATTTAGTTGTCATGACTCCTTAATGTTCTCTAGTTTGTGACAATTCCTCAGTCTTTCCTTATATTTTATGACCTTGACATTTTGGAGACTACTCCAGAAGTTTTGTAAATACCCCTCAATTTGGGTTTATCTGAAATTTTTCTCATGATTAGGCTGAGGTTTTGGATGACTTGGGACAATGAACGCTACAGAGGTGAAGTACCCTTCTCATTGTTTCCAATAGTTTTTATTGCTGTTGTTTTAGCTCTTATGTTTAGGTCTGTGATTGTCTCAAATTTTATTTTTGTGTATATTCTTTTGAGAGAACCCTGCTGGGATCTTGGCTGGAATTGTTTTGAGTCTTTAGATCAACTTGAGAAGAATTGACATCTTAACAATATTAAGTTTTTCAACTCATGCATTCATGGTGTGTCTTTCCATTTATTTAGGTCATCCTTAGTTTCTCTCAGCGATGTTTTAGAGTTTTGGTATAAAGATCTGACATGTCTTTTGTTACATTTATTCCTAGGTATTTGGTATTTTTTATACTTTTATAAGTAGTACTTTTAGTGATTTTTATTGCTAATATATTGACTTTATATCCTGTGACATTGCTGAGTTCATTTGTCAGGTCTAGTAGTTTTCTTGTAGATTTATTCAGACTTATGTACACAGTATGTCATCAGTGAATAAAGAAACTTTTGCTTCTTCCTTTCCAATCTGTATGACTTTATTTCTCTTGCTTGTCTGATTGCACTGGCTAGGACCTCCATAAAATGTTGAATAGAGGTGGAAAGAGTCGACATTTTTTCTTATTCCCAACCTGAGGGGGAAACATTTAATATTTCCCTGTTCAGTGTTGTTAGCTGTAGTTCTTTTGTTTGTTTGTTTGTTTTTGTGTTTTGTTTTGTGTTTTTGGTGTCCATTACAGGCTGAGGAAGTTCTCCTCTTTCTAGTTTGCTGAAAATTTTTCACATAAATGGGTGTTGTAACACAAATGGGTTATGTTTTGGACATAAATGGATGTGTCATGTGCTTTCTCAGCATCTACTGAAATGACCATATGAATTTTCCCCTTTAATTTGTTAATACAGTGAACTACATTAATTGATTTCCAACCTTTAATCCCTGGAGTAAACTCTACATGGTTATAGTATATTATCCTTCTTTGTATATTTCCAGATGGTTTGATAATATTTGGTTAAAGATTTTTTATATTGTTGTTCATGAGGGATTTTGATCTGTAATGTTCTTTCCTTATCTTTGGTTTTGATACCAAGATTAATAATGACTTCATAAGATGAGTTGGGAAATATTCTCTTCCTTATTTTCTAAAAGACCGTGTGTGACAGGTATTATCTGTGATTAATTTTTGAAAGAATTTAACACTAGAAACATTTAGTCCTAGAGTTTCGTTCTGGGAAGTTGTTTAATTACAAATTCAATTTCTTTAACAGATACAATCTTATTCAGATTTTCTATGTCCTTTTATGTCACTTTTGGTAAGTTGTATCTTTCAAGTAATTTTTCTATTTCATCCAGGTTGTCAAATTTATTGGCATAAAGTTATTAAATGATACACCCTCATTAGGCTCTTAATTTTTCTATAATTTGTAGTTATGGTCACTGTTTTATTCTTAATATTGATAATTTCTGTTTTCTCTGTCTTTTCTTCATCTTGATCAGTATTGCTAGGTGGTTATCAATTTTATCAATCTTTTTAAAGAACTGACTTCTGGCTTTGTTGATTGTTTTTCTGTTTGTCAGTTTTCCATTTCATTAATTTCCTCTTATTTTTATTATTTTCTGTCTTTTGCTTCAGGTTTAATTTGGGAAACTGTATTACTTTTAACATTCTCCTTAATGGAATTACTAATTAGTAAGGAGAAAAAAGAGATGAATTAGTATGAAGATTTTTTAATAGGGAATACTTTTTTTATGAAAAGTATTACAGTTAAGTTGAACTTAATGTGAGTTTTCTAAATATGAGCAAAGTTCACCTATTAGATGTCTACTAAAATACTCTGAACAAGCATGGCTGCCCTGGTCTTTATGGCAGCTGCCCACAGGATTGGATTAGTTCATAGACTGAACCACAACCCTTTCTAGAATTGGCAAAGTAATGCCTCCTGAAAGATATATACAAGAGGGCATACAACAGATTTTCTTCACACAATTAAATTCATTTGAAACATGAAAATTATACATCTAGTTTTAATTGATGTGTTCAACCGTGGGCATTGATGTGAGAAATATGGTAATTACACTTAAGAGATAAACATTAATAGTTTTATGCTCATGAATCATCCATAAAAGGATTAGGTGCCCCCAGTGTTTTTCATCCGTGTCCTTTATGGGGGAGAACATTAACAGTGGAGGGAAATGATTCTAGACTACCACTAAGAATGAATGATTATTGTCTATATTCATAAAAATCAGATGGTAACTTAAGGTATACCATAAAGCAATAACGATAATGATAAGGATTAATAACACTTCCTGCTTTTGAAAGCATGATAACCAGGCTTTTTCATGCCCCAGATGAAAAGTACCTTTTTTATGGGGCCTTAGGGGGGATATAGAAGTTTTGTGCAAAAGTGGTTTTGGATGACAAAGAAGGGACTAAGACCTCCAAGTTTAGACTTCATATGGAACTTTGCTACTAAATGTTATTTCTGCTGTTCTTTTTCATAATAAGCTTTGAAAACAAGACTGAAATGTATATAAAGTTGGCCCTTGGAGGCTGCTTCTCTTAGGTTTTGGTTTCAAGTGATGCTTGTACTTGTCCTTCATGCCACACTGACACATCACTTCTATAAGGTAGCCTTTAGGTCAGCATTTTCTATGGCCGTTGTTTAACGCTTATTTGGGATATGTGTGTTCATCTCACCTCATAAATATTTCTGGTCAGAATGAATGAATGCAGCAATCCAAAAGTGTTAAAGAATTAAAGATTGGAGCATTTAATATTACAAGCACTGATGCTCGCACAGATGCTTTTCTGATAGTGGCGCCAACTTTGTGGAAGGCAGGAGTGGAACACGGTGTGTGGTGACTTGGTCAGTAATCCTGATCCCCAGAGTGTCTAAAGAACTAGGAATTGGTTAATGGAGATGTTCGTTACTAGATTTTTTTTTTTTAACATCTTTATTGTAGTATAATTGCTTTACAGTGGTGTGTTAGTTTCTGCTGTATAACAAAGTGAATCAGCTATACATATACATATATCCCCATATCTCCTTCCTCTTCCATCTCCCTCCCACCTTCCCTATCCCACCCCCCACCCCCACCCCCCAGCCAAGGTGATCACAAAGCACCGAACTGACCTCCCTGTGCTATGCGGCTGCTTCCCACTAGCTATCTGTTTTACATTTGGTAGTGTATATATGTCCATGCAACTCTCTCACTTCGTCCCAGCTTACCCTTCCCCCTCCCCGTATCCTCAAGTCCATTCTCTATGTCTGCGTCTTTATTCCTAACCTGTGCCTAGGTTCATAAGAACCTTTTATTTAGATTCCATATATATGTGTTAGCATACGGTATTTGTTTTTCTCTTTCTGACTTACTTCACTCTGTATGACAGACTCTAGGTCCATCCACCTCACTACACATAACTCAATTTCGTTTCTTTTTATGGCTGAGTAATATTCCATTGTATATATGTACCACATCTTCTTTATCCATTCATCTGTCAACGGACACTTAGGTTGCTTCCATGTCCTGGCTATTGTAAATAGAGCTGCAATGAACATGGTGGTACATGACTCTTTTTGAATTATGGTTTTCTCAGGGTATGTACCCCATAGTGGGATTGCTGGGTCGTGTGGTAGTTCTATTTTTCGTTTTTTAAGGAACCTCCATACTGTTCTCCATAGTGGCTGTATCAATTTACATTCCCACCAACAGTGCAAGAGAGTTCCCTTTTCTCTATACCCTCTCCAGCATTTGTTTGTAGATTTTCTCATGATGCCCATTCTAACTGGTAGGAGGTGATACCTCATTGTAGTTTTGATCTTCATTTCTCTAATGATTAGTGATGTTGAGCATCCTTTTGTGTGTTTGTTGGCAATCTGTATGTCTAATTTGGAGAAATGTCTATTTAGATCTTCTGCCCATTTTTGGATTGGGTTGTTTATTTTTTTTGAGATTGAGCTGCATGAGCTGCTTGTAAATTTTGGATATTAATCCTTTGTCAGTTGCTTCATTTGCATATATTTTCTCCCATTCTGAGGGTTGTCTTTTCGCCTTGTTTATGGTTTCCTTTGCTGTGCAAAAGCTTTTAAGTTTCATTAGGTCCCACTTGTTTATTTTTGTTTTTATTTCCATTTCTTTAAGAGGAGGTTCAAAAAGGATCTTGCTGTGATATATGTCACAGAGTGTTCTGCCTATGTTTTCCTCTAAGAGTTTTATAGTGTCTGGCCTTACATTTAGGTCTTTAATCCATTTTGAGTTTCTTTTTGTGTATGGTGTTAAGGAGTGTTCTAATTTCATTCTTTTCAATGTAGCTGTCCAGTTTTCCCAGCACCACTTATTGAAGGGCTGTCTTTTCTCCATTGTATATTCTTGCCTCCTTTATCAAAGGTAAGGTGATCATATGTGCGTGGGTTTATCTCTGGGCTTTCTATCCTGTTCCATTGATCTATATTTCTGTTTTTGTGCCAGTACCATACTGTCTTGATTACTGTAGCTTTGTAGTATAGTCTGAAGTCTGGGAGCCTGATTCCTCCAGCTCCATTATTCTTTCTCAAGATTGATTTGACTACTCGGGGTCTTTTGTGTTTCCATATAAAGTGTGAAATTTTTTGTTCTCGTTCTGTGAAAAATGCCATTGGTAGTTTGATATGGATTGTATTGACTCTGTAGATTGCTTTGGGTAGTATAGTCATTTTCACAATGTTGATTCTTCCAATCCAGGAACGTGGTATATCTCTCCATCTGTTTGTATCATCTTTAATTTCTCTCATCAGTGTCTTATAGTTTTCTGCATACAGGTTTTTGTCTCCTTAGGTAGGTTTATTCCTAGGTAGTTTATTCTTTTTGTTGCATTGTAAATGGGAGAGCTTTCTTAATTTCTCTTTCAGATTTTCCATCATTAGTGTATAGGAATGCAAGAGATTTCTGTGCATTAATTTTGTATCCTGCTACTTTACCAAATTCATTGATTAGCTCTAGTAGTTTTCTGATAGCATCTTTCGGATTCTCTCCGTATAGTATCATGTCATCTGCAAACAGTGACAGCTTTACTTCTTCTTTTCCGATTTGGATTCCTTTTATTTCTTTTTCTTCTCTGCTGTGGCAAAAACTTCCAGGACTATGTTGAGTAATAGTGGTGAGAGTGGGCAAGCTTGTCTTCTTCCTGATGTTAGTGGAAACAGTTTCAGTTTTTCACCATTGAGAATGATGTTGGCTGTGGGTTTTTCATATATGGCCTTTATTATGTTGAGGTAAGTTCCCTCTATGCCTACTTTCTGGAGAGTTTTTATGATAAATGGGTGTTGAATTTTGTCAGAAGCTTTTTCTGTATCTATTGAGATGATCATATGGTCTTTCTTCTTCAGTTGTTAATATGGTGTATCACATTGATTGATTTGCATATATTGAAGACTCCTTGCATTCCTGGGATAAACCCCACTTGATCATGGTGTATGATCCTTTTAATGTGCTGTTGGATTCTGTTTGCTAGTATTTCATTGAGGATTTTTGCATCTATGTCCACCAGAGATACTGGCCTGTAGTTTTCTTTTTTTGTGACATCTTAGTCTGGTTTTGGTATCAGGGTGATGGCGGCCTCGTAGAATGAGTTTGGGAGTGTTCCTTCCTCAACTATATTTCGGAAGAGTTTGAGAAGGATAGGTGTTAGCTCTTCTGTAAATGTTTGATAGAATTCACCTGTGAAGCCATCTGGTCCAGGGCTTTCGTTTGTTGGAAGATTTTTAATCACAGTTTCAATTTCAGTGCTTGTGATTGGTCTGCTTATATTTTCTATTTCTTCCTGGTTCAGTCTCGGAAGGTTGTGCTTTTCTAAAAATTTGTCCATTTCTTCCAGGTTGTCCTTTTTATTGGCATAGAGTTGCTTGTAGTAATCTCTCATGATCCTTAGTATTTCTGCAGTGTTAGTTGTGACTTCTCCTTTTTCATTTCTATTTCTGTTGATTTGTGTCTTCTCCCTTTTTTTCTTGGTGAGTCTGGCTAATAATGGTTTATCAATTTTGTTTATCTTCTCAAAGAACCAGCTTTTAGTTTTATTGATCTTTGCTATTGCTTCCTTCATTTCTTATTCATTTATTTCTGATCTGATCTTTATGATTTCTTTCCTTCTGCTAACTTTGAGGTTTTTCTGTTCTTCTTTCTCTAATTGCTTTAGATGTAAGGTTAGGTTGTTTATTTGAGATGTTTCTTGTTTGTTGAGGTACGATTGTATTGCTATAAACTTCTCTCTTAGAACTGCTTTTGCTGCATCCCATAGGTATCGGGTCATCAAGTTTTCATTGTCATTTGTTTCTAGGTATGTTTTGATTTCCTCTTTGATATCTTCAGTGATCTCTTGTTTATTAAGTAGTGTGTTGTTTAGCCTGCATGTGTTTATATTTTTTACAGATTTTTTCCTGTAATTGATATCTAGTCTCATAGCATTGTGGTCGGAAAAGATACTTGATATGACTTCAGTTTTCTTCAATTTCCCGAGGCTTGATTTGTGACCCAGGATATGATCTATCCTGGAGAATGTTCCATGAGCACTTGAGAAGAATTCTCAAGTGTATTCTGTTGTTTTGGGATGGAATGTCCTATGAATATCAGTTAAGTCCACCTTGTTTAATGTATCATTTAAAGCTTGTGTTTCCTTATTTCATTTTCATTTTGGCTGATCTGTCCATTGGTGAAAGCGGAGTGTTAAAGTCCCCTATTATATGTGTGTTACTGTCAGTTTCCCCTTTTATGGCTGTTAGCATTTGCCTTATGTATTGAGTTGCTCCTATGTTGGTTGCATAAATATTTACAATTGTTATATCTTCTTGGATTGATCCCTTGATCATTATGTAGTGTCCTTCTTTGTCTCTTGTAATAGTCTTTATTTTAAAGTCTCTTTTGTCTGATACGAGAATTGCTACTCCAGCTTTCTTTTGATTTCCATTTGTATGGAATATCTTTTTCCCTCCCCTCACTTTCAGTCTGTATGTGTCTCTAGGTCTGAAGTAGGTCTCTTGTAGACAGCATATATACAGGTCTTGGTTTTGTATCCATTCAGCCAGTCTCTGTCTTTTGGTTGGAGCATTTAATCCATTTACATTTAAAGTAGTTATCGATATGTATGTTCCTATTACTATTTTCTTAATTGTTTCGGGTTTGTTATTGTAGGTCTTTTCCTTCTCTTGTGTTTCTTGCCTAGAGAAGTTCCTGTAGCATTTGTTGTAAAGCTGGTTTGGTGGTGCTGAATTCTCTTAGCTTTTGCTTGTCTGTAAAGGTTTTCATTTCTCTGTCAAATCTTAATGAGATCCTTGCTGGGTAGAGTAATCTTGATTGTAGGTTTTTCCCTGTCATCACTTTAAAAATGTCCTGCCACTCCCTTCTGGCTTGCAGAGTTTCTGCTGAAAGATCAGCTCTTAGCCTTATGGGGATTCCCTTGTATGTTATTTGTTGCTTTTCCCTTGCTGCTTTTAATATTTTAATATTTTTTCTTTGTATTTAATTTTTGATAGTTTGATTAATATGTGTCTTGGCGTGTTTCTTCTTGGGTTTATCCTGTATAGGACTCTCTGTGCTTCCTGGATTTGATTGACTATTTCCTTTCCCATTTTCGGGAAGTCTTCAAGTATAATCTCTTCAAATATTTTTCCACTATTTTATCTTCCAGGTCACTTATCTGTTCTTCTTCCTCAGTTATTCTGCTATTGATTGATTCCTTCTAGAGAATTTTAAATTTCATTTATTGTGTTGTTCATCATTGTTTGTTTGCCGTTTATTTCTTCTAAGCCCTTGTTAAACGTTTCTTGTATTTTTTCTATTCTATTTCCAAGGTTTTGGATCATCTTTACTATCATTACTGTCAGTTCTTTTTCGGGTAGACTGCCTATTTCCTCTTCATTTGTTTGGTCTGGTGGGTTTTTACCTTGCTTCTTCATCTGCTGTGTATTTCTCTGCCTTCTCATTTTGCTTAACTTACTGTGTTTGAGGTCTCCTCTTCACAGGCTGCAGGTTTGTAGTTCCCATTGTTTTTGGTGTCTACCCCAGTGGGTGAGGTTGGTTCAGTGGGTTGTGTAGGCGTCCTGGTGGAGGGGACTAGTTGCCTGTATTCTGGTGGATGAGGATGGATCTTGTCCTTCTGGCGGGCAGGACCGCGTCTGGTGGTGTGCTTTGGGGTGTCTGTGACCGCATTATCATTTTAGGCAGCCTCTCTGCTAGTGGATGGGGTTGTGTTCCTGTCTTGCTAGTTGTTTGGCATAGGGTGTCCAGCTCTGTAGCTTGCTGGTAGTTGAATAGAGCTGGGTCTTAGCGTTGGGATGGAGATCTCTGGGAGAGCTTTTGCTGTTTGATATTATGTGGGGCTGGGAGGTCTCTGGTGGTCCAATGTCCTGAACTTGGCTCTCCAACCTCAGAGGCTCAGGGTTGACACCCGGCTGGAGCACCAAGACCTTGTCAGCCACATGGCTCAGAAGAAAAGGGAGGAAAAAAAAGAAAAAAGGAAAGAAAGAGAAAGATAAAGTTTTTTTTTAAGTTATTAAAATAAAAAATAAAGAACTATCATTAAAAAATTTTATATTAAAAATTAATTTAAAAAAAAAAAGAAGAGAGCAACCAAACCAAAAAACAAATCCACCAATGATAACAAGTGCTAACAACTATACTAAAAAAACAAACAAAAAACAAAAAACGTACAGACAACCCTAGGACAAATGGTAAAAGCAAAGCTATACAGACAAAATCACCTAAAGAAGCATACACATACACACTCACACACACACACACACACACACACACACATATACACACAAATATATATATATACAAAAAAAAGGAAGGCAGCAACCAAATCAATAAACAAAGCTACCAGTGATAATATGCTCTAAATACTAAACTAAGATAAACCTAAAACCAGGAACAAATTAGATGCAGAAAGTAAATCCCAAGTCTACAGTTGCTTCCTAAGTCTGCCACCTCAATTTTGGGATGATTTGTTGTCTATTCAGGTATTCCACAGATGCAGGGTACATGAGGTTGATTGTGGGGATTTAATCCGCTGCTCCTGAGGCTGCTGGGAGAGATCTCCCTTTCTCTTCTTTGTTCGCACGGCTCCTGGGGTTCAGCTTTGGATTTGGCCCCGCCTCTGCGTGTAGGTCGCCTGAGGGTGTCTGTTCTTCGTTCAGACTGGAGGGGGTTAAAGGAGCAGCTGATTCGGGGGCTCTGGCTCACTCAGGCCGTGGGGAGGGAAGGGTACGGATGCGGGGCAAGCCTGCGGCGGCAGAGGCCGGCATGACGTTGCACCAGCCTGAGGCGCACCGTGTGTTCTCCCAGGGAAGTTGTCCCTGGATCTCGGGACCCTGGCAGTGGCGAGCTGCACAGGCTCCTGGGAGGGGAGGTGTGGATAGTGACCTGTGTTTGCACACAGGCTTCTTGGTGGCGGCAGCAGCAGCCTTAGCATCTCATGCCCGTCTCTGGGGTCCGCGCTGATAGCCGCGGCTCGCGCCCGTCTCTGGAGCTCGTTTAGGTGGCGCTCTGAATCCCCTCTCCTCGCGCACCCTGGAACAATGGTCTCTTGCCTCTTAGGCAGTTCCAGACTTTTTCCTGGACTTCTTCCCCACTAGCTGTGGTGCACTAGGTGCCTTCCGGCTGTGTTCACGCAGACAACCCCAGTTCTCTCCCTGGGGATCTGACCTCTGAAGCCCGAGCCTCAGCTCCCAGACCCCGGCCGCCCCGGCGGGTGAGCAGACAAGCCTCTCGGGCTGGTGAGTGCTGGTTGGCACCGATCCTCTGTGCGGGAATCTCTCCGCTTTGCCCTCCGCACCCCTGTGGCTGCGCTCTCCTCCGTGGCTCCGAAGCTTCCCCCCTCCGCCTCCCCCCGTCTCCGCCAGTGATGGGGCTTCCTAGTGTGTGGAAACTTCTCCTCCTTCACAGCTCCTTCCCAGAGCAGATCCCGTCCCTATTCTTTTGTCTCTGTTGTTTCTTTTTTCTTTTGCCCTACCCGGGTACATGGGGAGTTTCTTGCCTTTTGGGAAGTCTGAGGTCTTCTGCCAGCGTTCAGTAGGTGTTCTATAGGAGCAGTTCCACATGTAGATGTATTTCTGATGTACTTGTGGGGAGGAAGGTGATCTCCACGTCTTACTCCTTCCGCCATCTTGAAGGTCTCTCCCTCAGTAGATTTTTAAGAGCATGAAATGCGATGTAGTAGTAGTCTAATTTAAATTTTGTTAAATGGCCCGGGATATTCCCGGAATGTTTCAAACTTTGCCTTTTCCTCATTGTCTCCAAAGCTAGATGAAGATGCTCTGAAAACTTTATGCCTTGTGAATCACCATGCTCATCATCAGAAGATACCCAGCAATGTAAAGGGCAAGCCAGAAAAAAATGAAAAAAGAAAGAACAGGACTCTGTATCTTATTTTGTTAACTGCAATTAGAATATACTTTTCAAATAATAGGAGAGAATTGCTTGGTTGAAGGAACAGTAAATTACTTATTCCCTTTTGAAAACTACACTGAAAGAGAGAAAAGCTGTGTTTTCTTCTTCCCTCCTTTTTTGTATCAGAATTGATTTGCACTAGCATATTACTATTCAGTTCTGTAAGAATTTGTTAGGATTTTTTCTCTTCCTAGACTTTTTATTTCTGTAGTATTTTCATATAATGGCCAAGTAATAAATACCCAACAGAAAATTTTTCGTGCTTTTTGTGGAGCAGATAATGCAGTTTCTTTGTACATAGCAAACTAGTGTCATCATTTACGTTCCTTACTAGGTAATGTTGTGTCTTGTGTAGAAATATATATTAGCTGGTACAGAATTCTGGCTACCATTAATGAGATAGATACCCATTGCTATCACATATAATCAGAGTCTTGTAAATTCTGATACTTTTTGGTTATTTTTTAATATCAGAAAAGCTGACGGTATATTTAGTAATTTGTCATATAATCACCGAATTTTTATGATATATGATTATATGAAAAACTCTTTAGGAGGTGCAGGAAAAGTAATATATGGTCCCTTCCTCTGAAGACCTTAGCGTCTAGCCAAGAGAGACAAGGCTGGAACACAGGAAACAAGGGTAGAACTCAAGCAAGACAGGGTATAATTGTGCGCTCCTTGTAAGCGTGTCGAGCAGGGCAAGGATTGTGAGTATTCGGAGGTTCTTGTGTTTGCTTCTCCCAAATCCACTCCTCTGCCCCCAACCACTTATTGCCAAGGAAGCTCTCCTCTGAGAACTGCATCAGGCTCTCCTGCCCTTTGGCTTCCAGTTGAGCTCAGCCAATGGGGAGATCAGAGGGAGAGAGGAGAGTGAGGTCCCATCTCCTCCCCTCCCCGCCCACCTAGTCTTTGCTAAGGGGGCTCCGGCCCTTCAGGCCAAGGAGTAGTCACTACTCCCTTGTGTTCCTACCCTCCGGCCTGTGGTTCCCTATCCAGTACAATGGGGCAGGTGGTAGTCCCTCTGTTAAACTCTCATCTGCCTGGTCCTAGCTTACGCAGTCTGCCAGCACCCTGCCTATACAGTGGGCTCCAGGAGTTAGGGCAGGTTGTATGAAGGTAAGCTCATGCCAGGCCTTGGAGGTCAGGGGTCTGAGAAACAGGGAGCAGGATGAACAGAGCAGAGACATGCAGAGGTGCAGATCTTCTAGAGATCTCTGGCAGTTCTGGTCTTCAGGAGGTGGCATCAGGGAATCCCTGGCGTTAAGGGTCAGGCGCTCACTTGTGCAGGTATCTTTGCCTTCTGGCCTTGAAGGACGAGGTCCTCTCACAGTCTCCCCCTGAAGTGCAGATTTGAGGTGACTGGAATTGATGACCCAGGGAGTTACTGCATTTGAAGTGGAGCTCATCATTCCCTGAGGGAGCCTTGCCAGGGTGAGTCTGCTAAGGGCACGATTGGAGAGTGGGATTTCCAAGGACCGAGGTGTCACTAGCTTCCTCCAAGTCTGTGCTTCAGCTGTTCTGGGCATCCTGCAGGCTCTTGCAAAAGTCTTGCTCTGAGCTTGTTCCAAAAGCATGGACATTTTTGGACCTCCCTTCTCTGTCTCTGCAAATCCTTCTCTCTTTCTCTCTACCTCTCATTCTAAGTTCATTTTTTCAATAGACATTAGATGCCTGCTGTGTGCCAAGTCCCGTTTTAGGTGCTGGGTGTATAGCAGAGGACAAGGAATGCAGAGCCCCTTCCCTCCCAGGGCTTATTTCTAATGAAGGGGAGTATTATATGCCTAACTACATAAATAAATGAGAGACTTTCAGAGTAGTGGGTACTGTGATAAAAATAAAGTGAGAGGATGGAGTGATGGGCTAGGAAGGAAGGGAGGGATCGTGGTTGGGGTGGTTAAAGAAGACTTTTGAAGAGGTAATGTTTCAGCAGAGAAGTGTATGCAGAGGATTCAGATAAGGGAAGAGCATACTTAAGCAGAGAATTTTTCTTATAAACTAAACTCGAGTTTAGGGCAACTCAACTTTGAAAAACTGTTGTCAAGAGAGAGAGATGGTTTGGTGACCACATCAGGAATGGCTGCAAATATGAAGCAAAAGTAGATGCTGTAGAAGTGAAATCAGGTGAAAGTGTGAGGTGAGAGGCAAATTAAACTAAATCCTGAGTAGCAAAGACATCTGGCAATAAGAAAAACAAGGAAGAATGCAAAAGACAGGGCTAAAGTTGCAGGGAAAATGAACAGGGAAAACAGGAAAGGCCAGCTGTG
The DNA here is from genome assembly GCF_949987535.1 of Balaenoptera acutorostrata. Taxonomy (NCBI): domain Eukaryota; kingdom Metazoa; phylum Chordata; class Mammalia; order Artiodactyla; family Balaenopteridae; genus Balaenoptera; species Balaenoptera acutorostrata. The sequence goes on from NC_080075.1 coordinate 7,559,437, forward strand.
AAATTGCTCTGTTTATGTAGAGGGAAGTGACTGGATAGAGATGTTAATGGTTCTGCTTCTGGGATGAGACACAAATCCAGGGAGCCATGTATATTCCAAACTACCCAGTTTTTAGCCTATGATATATCTGAAATATACAAAACACTAAGGTAGCAGGATTCTCTTATCAGTGTGGTTCTAGATCTTATTTATAGGAAAGTAGGAGGAGCAGTTTGGTTGGAAGAGAAAATCAAGGGATTTATCATGTAACTATGTTTTTATATGAGTGACATTATTTTTCCTTAAATGTAAATTATAGAAAAATAAATATAAAAAACCTTAAAAAAAACTTTGAAATGTTGAATATCAGGTTGCTTTTGCTGCTTTTTTCGAGTTTTATCACCACAGGCTATATTAGCATCTTAAGATGAGCTTAAGATACTTTTTAACTTGAAAAAAAAATTGAAATACTGAAGAGTACATAGAATAATATAGTAAACACCTGGATACATGCTATCCAGAAATAACTAATTCATTTTGGTTATTCTTTATGAAAGAAATAAAATATTATAATAATTTATGGGGCTACATAATTTGAGGCCCAGAGAAAAATGAAAATGTAGGACCCCATGTTAAAAAAATTATTAAGAATTTCACTAAATAACTTAACGGTCATATTTCCCATATGTGTTTTAAATTGCATAAATGATACTGAACTGTCCATGACATTGTCTAACTTGCCTTTTTCGCTTGACATGATTTCAACATCTATCCCTATTGGTCCATGTGGTTCTATATATTTTTTCATTTTAACTACTGTTAGAAGTTAATATATAGCATTTTAATTAACCTGTTCCATTATTTTATTTTATTTTTTTTTAGAAATTCACGTTCTTTTATTTATTTATTTATTTATTTATTTATTTTTGGCTGTGTTGAGTCTTCGTTTCTGTGCGAGGGCTTTCTCTAGTTGCCGCAAGCGGGGACCACTCTTCATCGCGGTGCGCGGGCCTCTCACTATCGCGGCCTCTCTTGTCGCGGAGCACAGGCTCCAGACGCACAGGCTCAGTAATTGTGGCTCACGGGCCCAGTTGCTCCGTGGCATGTGGGATCTTCCCAGACCAGGGCTCGAACCCATGTCCCCTGCATTGGCAGGCAGATTCTCAACCACTGCGCCACCAGGGAAGCCCAACCTGTTCCATTATTAAGTGAATATTTTTCATCTTTCCATATCTGTATAATTTTAAGACACTCACTTTGAAATAATTTCATCCTTAAAAGTTGCAAGAAGAGTCAAGGAATTCCCTTATGCCTTTCACTCAGATTCCCCAAACATTAACCACATTTCTTTATTTTTCTCTTTTTCTCTCCTCTCCTCCCTTTCCCTTCCCTCCCCTCCTCTTCCCTTACCTCCCCTCCTCTTCCCTTCCCTTTGCTTCTCCTCACTTTGCTTCCTGTATGTGTGTATAATATAAAATACATTGGCATATGTGCATACAATTTTTTTTGGACATTTGATAATAAGTTGCAGACATGATGCTTATTTATTCCTAAATACTTTGGTGTATATTTCCCCCAAAAGAAAGAACATTCTCTTATTATAACCACAGTACAGTGATCAAAATTAGGGATTTAAAATTAATACAATGCTATAATCTCCAGACCTTATTTTTAATTTTTCAAATTGTCCTAATGATGTCTCTCTTTCTTTTTCTGGTCCAGGATCCACTTTAAGATCATTTAGTTGACATGTCTTTTTAGGCTCCTTTAATAGGCATCAGTTCCTCAGTTCCTTTTGTCTTTCATGACCTTGACATTTTTGAGGACCAGAGGCCAGTCTTTTATAGACTGTTCGTCAGTTTAGGTTTGTTTAATGTTTTCTAATGATTAGATTCAAGTTTTGCATTTTTGGTAGGAATGCCATCGTAGGGGTGCTGTTCCTCTTCAAAACATCACGTCCAGAGGTCCATGATGTCAATTTCTCCTGTTACTGGTGGTGTGAACATCACCACTTGGTTAAGGTGGTATCTATCAGGTTTCTCCACTGGAATTATTAATGAGTAGTATCAGTAAGTATCTTTGAGACCATGTCAACACCTTATTTATCATCAAGCTTTCACTCAATACTTTTAGTGTCCATTGATAATTCTTGCCTGAATCAGTTATTATAGTGGTGCTTGCCAGATGGTGGTTTTCCAGTTGCATAATTACCACTACATTTATTAGTTGGCATTCCTCTGTAAGGAAGAGCTTCCTTTCTACTTTATTTGAAAGGAATATGAATTCATGGATTTTTCTTTTATTCAGTGGTTTATAACTGATTGTTCGTATTATTTCAGTGGTCAAATTATCCTAGATTTGGGCAGTGGGATTCCCTTCAAGCTGACTTTTTTACATCTGACATATCCTCATTATTCCTCATTATTACTTTTTCTGGTACAGCACAATGTTCAAGGATCATTTTGTAATTCCCCAACCCCAGAACTGGAAGCAGCCATTTCTCCAGGCAGCCCCGGTTTTGTTTATTGCAGAAATGGTTTTTAGAAACCAAGATCTGGGCACTGTGTGTACTCATTGCTACTAGGCCCTTCGACAAAGCTACTAGATGATATATCTGTCTATCTGTATAATAATACTATATTAAAACAGATATATAAAATACATATATACATATACATACACACATCTGTAACTACTTCATTATCTAACATCTATCATCCATCTTATTTATCTACCTTTCTATCTAACAAAAATTAGGGTTCATACTCTGATACCTCTAATTCCAATCCAATTCCACAAAGATAATTCTAGTCGTCTCTCTTTCTGTATTCATAGCTCCCTTTTCTGACAGGGAGAAACCTTGTTCTTATTATCCACAATATATTTACTTTTTTGTTCAGTATTAGAATGCACACACACACACACATATACACACAAAGATTCACATAGATAACACATACACCTGTGAGAAAAAAAGACTACCAGGAGTTCAGTATTTGTTTAACGTAATTATTTAAGTAACACCTTGAAACTTCTTAGTGGCTTAAAATACCCATCATGATTTATTTTGCTCATGGATGTGTGATTTTGGCAGAGCAAAAATCAATCCCTAGTACAGAAACCATAAGCTAGGAATTTGTTTCCCTGTGTTATCATTTGGGGATGTATGACCCTGTGAGTATTTGCCCTTCAGTAAATGTATGGTTTCCTGATGAAATGCATAGCCCCAGGTCTCTTCCGTACCCTAGTGATTTCTGATTTTCAAGGGATCATTTGGTGAGAAACACAACTACATTTATTCAGGTTAAAAATATGACCTTTTGAAAATCTGTGTGATTGGAAGCTACCCTAATGAAGAAAAGTCTTCATAATCAGTGGTGCAGAGAAGTAATTTACGGGGTCTTAATGGGAACATACAGAAGAGTTATAAATATGAAGACATGTTGTAATCAGTCATGTGGTATTTACAAGCACGCATGCCTCATGTGTGACTTTTGGCAAATAATTTTTGCCCATGCAAATTAGCAAGCGACATTTATGGACCGTGTTTGTCATCAAACATAAAACTGTAGTTAAATACAGTACAGAACTATTGATCGTTAGTTTCCTGGGCAAACATTCTCCCATGGGTCACGGTAGGTTTCTGCCATAAGCCTCTCATAATGCTAGGTTTTTACATTAATAAATAGAGCAGCCTTCCTTTTACAGGCTAATCACCTGGAGAAACCAGGGTTCCCTATTCCTTAGTAACGTGAATGTAGCCTTGCCCTCTTTGGTGCTGAAGAGCAATATATTATCCCACTGATCTCTGAGTTACTTCCACGTGCCACGGATTGCTGTGTCTGAGGCTCCTATCCTTGATGCAGGTGAACTGTTCCTCTTTTTTTTTTTGGCTGTGTTGGGTCTTCGTTTCTGTGTGAGGGCTTTTTTTCTCTAGTTGTGGCAAGCGGGGGCCACTCTTCATCGCGGTGCACGGGCCTCTCACTATCGCGGCCTCTCTTGTTGTGGAGCACAGGCTCCAGACGCGCAGGCTCAGTAGCTGTGGCTCACGGGCCCAGTTGCTCCGTGGCATGTGGGATCTTCCCAGACCAGGGCTCGAACCCGTGTCCCCTGCATTGGCAGGCAGACTCTCAACCACTGCGCCACCAGGGAAGCCCCTGTTCCTCTCTTTCATTGGGGCACATTCCCTTGCCAGTCATTATTTTGTGCTTGTAAATTCTGGCAACTCAACAAGACAGTCCTGGTGAATCAACAGAAAAGTTAACCTTTACCATCCAGAGCTTTAAACGTGTTAAATTGCTTTCAAGTACCCAGTACCCAGTGCTTCTTGGAATTTCACATCCCAGCCCTGACAATGTGGGGTTCTTCACCACCTAGCCCAGGTGTTGGGTTTTGCTTTCATGGTGCACATTTCCCAGGCACACAGGTCTCCTCTTCCAGCCCCTTGTCTGCCATAACTCAGTTCACCCCATTCGGGTACCACTCAGCATCCTTTCAGGTGATGATGGCAGGTATGATAGCTGCTGCCAGCTATAGCAGCTTATTTTTCTTTAAGGAACATTTTGTATTAATACATAATACATCACTTACGATCTGTTTTTATATGTAGTTTAAGTGTTGATCTGTAAATTTCAGTATGAATCTTGGGGCACAGGAAACCCCTAATGACTACTCAACCTTCCTGCTTGGAATTTTGCCATGTCAGTACTAGCTGCCAGACCCAAATCCTTTGTCCTGCCTGTCTGAGTGAACATAAAAAGAGCAAGCCTTGAAATGGGCATAAACGTTTGACGAAAACAGTTTCATCTCTTGAGGTAGTCTGTAATTTCCAATTTCTACTGAGTTTTTGAGAGTATTCTTTTTCTTATAAAAAATTTTTTTGTACTAAATCTTGGTACGTTCTCAGGCTTATAAAAAGTAACACACAGAAATGATAGATCAATGGTTGAAGGAGATTTTCATGTGATAGCCACACACAAAATCACCTAGACCCTTGATGCCACACCTCCTGCAATCCACTGTCAAAGACAAAGCATCAGACTGCTGGCAGAATAAATGGACTAATACGCTCCACTCCAGGAAGCCCAGAGCCCAGCAGCTCTGACTCAGACGCTGCACTGGGTTATTATACTGTGCACACAAATCAAAAGCTTTTAAAAAATCCCTTTCTTAACATTTATGTAAAAGCATTCTTTTTAAGATTTTTTCAGTTAAACTTCACCAATCATCAGAGTAGCCTTGGATAAAGAGGAAGGAATTGTAGAGTCCCTAATCATTATTTGGAGACATATGTGATGTTAGCTCTAATTAAGTGGTTTGCTCTGCCAAACAGCAAAGTCATTCAGAGCTCCTGAAATGATCATATTTAACTTAGTCTGCCAAACCACAATGCTACTTATAGGTCTCTTATTCAGAGATGGGTATAAGGTAACTTACCAAAATTCATACAATTATTAGTAAGTAAAAGTAGCCTCTAAATTGACTTTGAGATTTCTAGCAACCAAAGTGAAAAGGGAAGCTTGAGGGGCTTCAAGGGTCATTTGACCTTAAATATGAACTCAGTCACTTAGGAGAAGCAGAGACTTTCCTCACATTGTGGTCCAAGAGACATTATTCCTATATATTCTCATAGACAGTGATACAGACGACAAGATTGTTTATAACATCCTTGCAATAACTATAAATTTTCATCTAGATGTTTTTGTTTCACCCCTTTGTGCATATAGTGATCCAAATGCTAAAATATGGTACAGTGGTGGTAGGGGATGAGTTATTGCTGTTTTACCTCTTCCCTGTCTAGATCTTCCTTTAATGCTTTAATACAGTATCCAAATGCTACTACATAATACAGTATTTTAAATTATTAATCAAGTATAGTTTTAAAAAATATGCTTTGGAATGAAAGCAAATGAACAATAAAATTGTTAACTAACAATACTTAGTGAATAAATAATGAGAGGATAGTTTTTTATCATTGCCTGAACAGAAGTATGTTTATTTCCAAATCAAGCATTGAGTGCTTTTCTCCTGAATAATTATCTTAATGCAATTAATATTTAGCGGGTAGTCTCTGTGGCAGAGCATAGCATGCGGTTGTGTTCCTTTTAATCCAGATCAGCACATTTTATATTCTGAAGTTCATCTCAGATTGAACATATTGCTGCTGTACATGAAAAGATCATTTTTAAACATCTTTTGATCAGTGACATAAGTGAAGGGTTGAGAGTTAAGTTCAGTGGCACATAGATGACTTCTTATTGGTTTTAGACTGGTAAGCAGGATGGCCAACACAGATTCAAAATTATTATGGGAAATGGGAGAAAATGGGCAAGTACAGGCCACATGAATAGAAACAAGGGTCAGGTAGGCAGACAGATAAGCTGTAAGCATCACATGGTCATAAGTCCAGTCCTCATTCATTTGACTTAAGATGGGAGAGGAAGGAACCAGGTCCCTCTCTGCGTAGAAGGAGGAGAATGAACGGTTGAGCTGTAGTAGTGTAAGGATGGATATAGTAAACCCAAGGCTGAAGGTGGTTGGTAAATATTTGTTTCCTATTAAAAGCAGCATTCCTCAACAATTCAGAATCTCTTATTAGAAGGCTGAATCCAATGTTAGCTACTTAGGATGAGAAAGAATGAATAGTAAAAGCTCCACAGGCAAGCAAATGAAGTAATTGCCAGACTGGGTGCATGACTCACAGTGAAGCATTCAGGGGTGTGGGTTATTTAACCTGAAGAGAAGAATAGGCTTTTCTAAACTAGTGTCTAAGGAGTAATATTTTGGTAATACTAGAAATACTTCACTATAATCTTGCACATAGAATGACTGAGTTTTGCATGAACTTGTTAATTACGTAAAATAGTAAAATTGTACACAGTGCAACAGAACTGGGCTAGTGTTAGGCAGATTACACAGATTTTACCTAATTTTAACATCTTTTTATCAACGACATGATAAACACATGAGTGACTTCAAGTATATGAGTAGGATATCCTTGAAGGATATGCTTCCATTAAGGAAAAAGGAGCCCTAAGTTACAAAAGGAGAAATAGAATTAAATGCTTGCAATTAAGGGGTTAGGAGAGGTTGATGTTCAAGAATATGGTGCATCAAATATTTGCCTGGCATGTAGTATATGACCTGAGGGCCCTGCACAGTATTGGCACATAACAGCCCCTTAACCATTAGTAAGTATTGCAAAGAGTTGGCTTATGCAGTTTTGGGAAATGCCTAGGCAAGTACAAAATTCACAGGACAGGCCATCAGGAAGAGCAGGCTGGGAACTCTTGGGCAGATGCTAATGCTGTAACCCCCCAGTGGAACTGGTGGCATTTGTTCTTCTTCAGGGAAACCTCACTTCTGTTCTTAAGGCCTTTCAACTGATTAGATCAGGCCCACCTAGATTATCCAGGCTAAATGTTCTTTGTATAAAGTCGGCTGACTGTGGATGTTAACAGCAGCTACAGAATACCTTCACACCTAGATGACTGTTGGATTGAGAAACTGGGGCCTGCAGCCTAGCCGAGCTGACACATACAGCTGACCATCCCAAATAGACAGGAGTAGGATTATGTTTGGGGCTGACATAAAGCCACCCACTTGGTAGTCGCAGAGTGTAGGTCTGAAGCCCAGCTCCGCCGTGTCCTCCTGGTTCTCTGCCTGCCAAGGATGCTTCTTAACCTCTCTTGGCTTTAGTTTCCTCACCTATAACATGGGGTTTGTGGAGTTCTTAGGCCAATCACATGAATAAATGGTGTGATAAAAGAACACAGTTAAAGGCTTCAGATGCAAATTAGAGCATTTTATATTCACATCGTTTGGAATGGCATCCAGAAATGTAAGAATGCCTAAAAATCAACTGGATGGAGTAGTAGGGAAGAAGTCGGAGTATTTTGGGGCTGGGACTTTAAAAAAGTTTTTCTTCTTATGTCTCCAGACACACATTAGTCAGGCCTGGTTTTAATATTTTTTTATTGTGCACCTCAAAGATTATCAGCTTATTTATCCAACACAGAGAATTGGGAATAAAAAAAAAAAACAGTGAATGGGCCTGTTTCTCTGATGGCAGTGGAAGGCATGATACATGACAACATCTGCAGGAATACCAAATGGAGTCATTAGGATCTACGCCACTGGTGTGAGTACCAACTGAATCTGTAATGTGGACCTCTTCACATAATCTATTACTTGGGATGTGAGGAAGTAAAGCGCTTAATTTTTCTGTTGGTTTATTGCAGCCCTTAACAAGCATGGCTGGTAGGAAGTAGACAGTTAAATTAAACTCATGAATATCTGTTATAGTTTTTAAACTATAAAATGGCAACAAAAGCCTTATACTGCTGTTTGTGTCAATGCCGTGGAATACATGAAGCATCTCTCTCTTGTGGGTCTGAAGCCAGGAATAAACACGCCAAGAGCAAAGGGAACAATTCACTGGGGCCATTCCCCCATGGCACTTTACAATAATCGACATCTGAGATGGTGAGAGAAGAAGCAATAACTGACGAGATGATCTTGATTTCTGAGAGAGAGGGAGGGAGGGAGGGCAGAGGGGCAGGCATGAAGCATTTTGTGCATGAATGTGAGGCAGGTGTGCCGAGCACTGACTTTGCCCTTACGTGTGGAGGGTTTCCAAGACTAAGAGGGCTCTTATGTAAGTTTCAGTGGCAGCTTTTCCCCAAAGGAGCAGAGTTAGGCCGGCAGGAACTTGAACAAGCACCTTCAGGGCAACTCCTTGAAGACTTGGGTGCCAGCAGGGAGAAGGAACGGCAGAACTTGCTGGAATGCACGCCATCGTCAGATGCCCCGCAGAGTCCTAGGCAGCACAGTTCCATCCCTCGAACGTGGGCCACGGGGGAGCGTGGTTTATGGGCTGCCCCGGTGTGGAGACCAAAGTGGTAGAGAGAGTGGGAGGAGCAAATGCAGGAGAGTGACAGCCCAGAGGGGGAAGCCAGGGGGCGTGGAGGGAAAGGGAAGAAGCCAGAGGGGGCAGCAGCAGAGAGGAGAGTGGAGGAAAGGGAAGGCAGGCCGGTGGGGCACCAGCTACCTGGGCATCATGCTGGAGCAGCCGACCAGCATGGCCACAGGCAGGGATGCAGGCACTAGGGGTGTGGGGAGGCCTGGAATTCTAGACCCTAAAAGGCACCTAGGAGAGAGGACCAACCAGATTATGTTAGTGATCCAGACAGTCTTGTAGAACTGGCCACGGTCATGTGGGACCTTCTTTCCCCCTCCAAAGCGGAAAGAGGGATACCTGGGGAGTCCAGTGGAGGAGGCCAAGGCAAAGTTGATTGCTGAAGAAACAAAATGGTGAAAAAGATAGGGAAACATTGCTACTGGTATTGCTTGCATTGAAAATGTATCAATAAAAAAGAAAGCCCTCTCGTAACTGAAAACTCTACAAGGCCGCTAAAACAGAGCATGAAAGAATTGGGTTGGCCAAAAAGTTCATTTGGGTTTTTCTGTAACAGCGTGTGGAAAACCCCAAATGAACTTTTTGGCCAACCCAATATTTCAGATTTCAGGGCCTGAGACTGCTGTATCAACCAGTGTTTGCCTGCCAAGATATTGAGAGAAAAGGGTGTAAAATAAATTAATTCAAAATCAAACGAAAAGGGCCCCAAGCCAGAGTGTATTTTTGGATAGGACTTTTTTCCTGTTCTCTCAATTTTACCAAGTGGAATTCTTTTATAAATACTGTCCTATTCAACCTTTAGAAATGAAGGATTTGACATTTAATGGGAGATGTGCATTTTATTGTGAAGATAGAACACGGTGACCCTGCTCCGTTATTCTCCAGAGTCCAGACCCTGTTTTGCATTGTGTATTGAGTACAGAGGAGACAGAGTTACTTCAGACCTAGTGGACCTGGCATTTATACATGAAGATCAAGGCTTGGGAAAGCCGTAGCTTCCATTGCCAGTGGACCATCAGATGGCAAAACTATCAGAGATGACATTACCAATGTCTGGTTTCATACTCGTGAGCCCATGAAGACAGAACAAGTGGGAGGAAAAGGGAAGTTTTCAGATGAAGGATGAAATTCGTAAAGAAGATGTGTAAAGTGAGTAACTAAAACTTAGCCAATTTAAGCAACAAATGAGAAGTTATGGAACTCTCTTCATTTATAAAAGTGCTCTCTGCTGGGAATATCTTAAAAGGATGTCAGCTAACATAAAAGAAATATACTAGAGGAAGAACTGTTCATGAAATACATTGAGGAGGTTTGTGATCGGCAGCGTCAGCAAGTCGTCAGCAGTTGTGAAATAGGGCATTTTCCCATTCTTATTGACAGGATTCAAGACATAATCTAAGGGACTTCCCTGGTGGTGCAGTGGTTAAGAATCCGCCTGCCAGTGTAGGGGACACGGGTTCGAGCCCTGGTCCGGGAGGATCCCACATGCCGCGGAGCAACTAAGCCCGTGCACCACAGCTACTGAGCCTGCGCTCTAGAGCCCGTGCTCCGCAACAAGAGAAGCCACCGCAATGAGAAGCCTGCGCACCGCAACGAAGAGTAGCCCCCGCTTGCTGCAACTAGAGGAAGCCTGTCTGCAGCAACGAAGACCCAACGCAGCCAAAAGTATAAATAAATGAATTTATATATTAAAAAAAGACATAATCTAAGGCGTGTTTGGTCACATTAAGATAACCCAGACCTTTGAGATAAGTCTGATATAAGTAATGAGCTTAAAGTAAAATTCAGAGGACAGTGTGTTGCAAACTATGTCAGAATGGCATAGCAAGGTGATCATTTTAAAATCTAGTTAAAAAAAAATCTCATCAAATTTGTAGATGATTTTACTTGCATATTTTAAACCTGATTGTTATCTATTTATGGAAGTTTATAAAGAGTTATCATTCTAATTTCCTGAGCTACAATTTAAAAGAAGAGACAATAAAACAACTGTTACTCTTTAAAACCTTTAAAACCTTTGATCAGTGCCCATCATTTCTATAATTTTCCTATATGCAAGATATTTATTTCTCTATGTTTTAAATATTATTACTTTTTCCTTCACTCAAGAAATATTTATAGAATGTTTACTATTGCCAGGCACTATTCCAAATGCTGGAGATAAAGCAGAAAGGACTTGATTCCTGTATATCATTGATTTCAAAATGCACATTTTCTCACATTTTAACATCTCTGAAATTAGCGTGTGTCTCACAATCTATTATGTGTCATAATATGGTTGGCAGAAGTTTTTCTTTCTCAATGGAACACAGCATTGTGGTCCATCTCACAATTAACAGCATCTTACAATTGTCGAAATAGAGTGTAATGATACAATTACAATTATACATATATATGTTGGTGTGCCTAAGAAGCTATTTCATATTTATTTATGAAGAAAATTGAGATAATTCTTCCAAGAAACTCATTTTTGTGCCTCTGGGGGAAAAAAAAATGGCTTCACTCTAGAATGCTCTGTGTGTTCTTGGTAGTTGTAAATTGAGAGAAATAAAATTTTTTGAATTAGTAGATTAAAATAGGATTCAGAAGGATGTAAATACTAAACTTTCCTATATTTCTTCCTTCATTATGCATGAGAGGCTTTTAAGATAGCTTAATCATCTCAGTGTTTGTATTATATAGGATGTTGGTAATGGGTATCTAAATATCTTACGTTACTGGTTTTTTCCTTCATGTTTTATTCTGTGACAAAAATCGATTTAATTACTTTGTAATATTGCTATAAGTAAATCCAATTATGAAAGTCTGGATTATTCATGAAAGTTAAATTAGAAGGTGATTCTTCCCTTTGAACATGGAATTACCATAAAATTTGCTCAAATGGGACATTTAAAATCAACTTTGATTCACAGAAATTCAGGTTGCATGCAGTTTTCAAAGGATGCCTGTCATGTAAAATGAGGTACACCTGCATTGGTGAGGTACACCTGGATTGTTGAGCTGAGTCAACAGAATTCAGCTAACTCTACTCAAACACATAGTATGCAGCATATGGGTATATTTAAACATTATTCAGAAAAGTCACCCCCTGGGAATTAGAATTTATCACTTATTGATTTTAAATAAATATTCTATTTCTCTGACTGTAAAAAGAGAAATATTTCCTCCATTGTATATGCAGAACAAGTCAGTACTAATTGTAGCATGTGACTTCAAGATTTTAAGAATTTATAGGGCTATAAATTATTTATACTGTTTATTAAAGTTTATACTCTTTTAAGTGCATGAGTTTATAGTTTAAACAGTCATGAGCAAATATACTTCCAGATACATGTAAAGTCTTTATTTTATGAACAGTATTAATGGCCACCACATACAGAGTTTTGTAGGAACACCCAGGAGGGACCTCCCTTTCAAATTTCAGGAGAAAATTTCCTCCAAGCAGAGACGTAGGTGATGCACAGGGACAGCGGGAAACACATTTACAAAACCTAGATGTGTAGATGAGACTGAACGAGGCTGGAAGGAGGAATTGTGAAAGGGATTGAGCAGGTACATCTGGGCCAGATCATGAAATGCCCTCTTAGCTGTGAGGAGCAGTTGGCTTTTGCTTCTAAGGGCACAGCCATCAAAGTGTCTCCAGTAGGGGAAAGACGTGATGAGATGGTGCTTTGGAAGCATCACTACGGCTGCAGTGAGAGAACCCACTGGAGTCGGACAGGATGCTGGGACACGTGCCGGGAGGCAACTGCTGCAGTCAGATTAGAAGGAATGGAAGCCGGAGCAGACTAGATACTGCAGGGATGGAGAGGAGTGTGCAGAGATCAGAGGTCTTCAGGAAGAGTTTGTAATGCATCAGTTGTGGGGTAAAATGAGGGCAGAAATTGAGGCTGACTCCCGTGTCCCCAGATTGGGCAGCCAGAAGGATGGCAGTGCCATTCCTTGAGGAAGTGAATACATGAAGGAAAGCAGGTTAGGGCAGGGGACCAAGATGGACCAAGTGGAGATGTTCCATTGGCCGTAGAGTCAGCAGGGTTTTGTAGCACCTGTTGGAGACTGGGAGAAGTCTGGATGGAGAAACACAGGTGGCTTCACGGCCCATGCACCAGGACAGAGCCCATTCTGCTGGATTACGTTTAGATTTTCTCCAGCTGGGCTACATAACTCATGTGTAGATGGTGTCCTGGGAGAGGAAGAGAAGCCTCCACTGATTTGTCGTAATGCATTGGGAAGGCAAGTCCAGGATGCCTCACAAGGACTTGGGAGGGCAGAGTTGGGAGGGCGGAGAAGAGAGAAGAAAGCCCCCATCCAAGAAAACCTTCCCTATTTCGTTAGTGCCATCACACCAGGGAGATTTACTACAGTAAATTCATAGCTGGATGGCATGCGTGCACACACCCATGCATACACACACATGCATGCGTACACACACATGCGTGCGTACTCACACATGCATGCACACACGCATCCTTATTCCTTCAAATGACAAGGAGGGATGCTGCCATTGGATGGGGACGTGCATTTCTGTAAGCCTGGGGCTAATCCTCTACTTTCAGCTCGTTAGGAGATGGAAACTGAAGAGCATTGTACACTCTGCGGACTCTTTCTAGTGACCTGCCATCACGAGAATGTGCCAGGCCTATTTCGTGGAGAGCGTCCAAGGCTTCCAGACAGCCTCTCATCGAGGGCCTTTCCCCCTTTGACTGTACCCATGGCTACCACTCTGTTCCTGCCCGGGGTAGCTTTCGCAGCTGTTAGAACCACACTGCCAACATCCTGTGACCCTTAGAGAACCCCAGGCCTGGTCTGGCCACCCAGACACTTGCTGTCAGTAAATAGCATTGTATGCGGTGCCCACTGTGTCGTGCTGGGCATTGCACCAGCCCCCCGGGAGAGATGCTCCTTTTAGCCGCCTCACCAAATGCTGAACAGGCTTTTCTCCAACAGGACCATGAAAAGTGTCTTTTTAGGCAGGGGTCTTTAAAGGCAACCGTGGTCTGTGTGAAGGAAAGGAGAAAAATCAGGCATTGCTGAAGGGGTCTCGGTAGTTAACGAGGAGAGAACCAGAGCAGGCTTGAATCTGAGAGGTTTGGATTGGAAAAATTTTTAAGTTGGAGAGCCCTTTCCGAGATCACCTAAACCAAGTTCATGATCATTTAGCAGTCTATGCGTCCTGAGAGCCGTGCGTCTCCCTGGGGGAATGGGGATTTGACTGAAGTCATGATTGGGCTGAAATGACTGTATCAACATGTGTACTACTTTCATCATCATCATTTTGTTCCATCACAAGATGGTCATGCTGTCTTCACACAATTGCAGTAAAATCTTCTGGCCAGTGTAAGTTCTCATGGTAAGCTATAGCCTCTTCACAGGGTTCCCACTTTTCCTGCACTTGAATTAAAATTCCTTAGGAGCCTTAATATCCTCTTAAAGCCACCGTGGCGTGGTTTCCCCGTGGCCTTGCATTGAAATCTTCATGGGATCATTGTGGTGCAGTTAAGTGGTTACTGGTACAGCCTGGTTTAACAGTAAAGCCCTAAAAAGCCCTCAGACTGTGCCCCATTCTGTTTGTTTTGTTTTTAATATATAGATAAGCTCTGCCGTTTCCAAACATACCTTCAAAATATCCAGAGACGTTTCTCTACCTTAGAGACTCTAGTAGTTACTTTCTGATTAAATGGGAAAACAAAACCAAACAAAACTTTGTTTTCCTTGCATTTCTATTTCACGAGGACTTGACGTGTGGCCCCTATTCTTCCTGGCCCTGTGGCTCAGAATTTCACTTGGGCCCACGTGGATGTTGGAGTGCAGATGAAAAACGGATGTTTCTATGTAGGGAGCCATTATTAAAACTGCTAAAATGTTAAGCCAATTGTGTGTCTTTCAGAAAGCAGAATTGTCTGTTCTTTCTTCCTTCCACTCCTTATGTCAGCAATATTTCTTTCATGATAACATTTATTTATCAAAGTTTATGCTACTTTGACTTTTTATAAAATACCAGTGAAGATAAATGGATCGATTGACCCCAGCAGCAGTTTATTTATCCCTTTAGTCACACTTCAGTGGCAAAATCAATAACCTTCTGAAATATTTGATATTACAGCAGTTCCAGTAAATAGTGACATTCCTGAGCAATGTGCAAGGGGAACTAAAATTTACTATCAACTTAGATTTTTTAGTACCAGTATTGATTTTCCTGGCAACGCTTGTGAATTTTTATTTATCTGTAGCTGAGCAAGTGACCTTTGTTTCAGAAAACTGCAGTTTCAATTTGCCAAGATTAGGGGAGTTGGAAGGACATGTGTATATTAGTGAATGTGGGGTGAAACACAGAAAAGAAACCATGAAGAGGGCTTTTTTTGTTTTCAGTACTCAACCTTCTGCGTTCTTTTTTGTGTTGCCCAACCCAGACATTCCAAAGCCACAGGACTTCTTAAAGACAACCTCGTGCCCAGCCCTGTGAGACGGGTTCTAGAGGAACCCATTCTAGAGGTATTTGAACTGGCCTTGGATTTGAAGGTGTGAGGTTAGCCTACGCAGAGACATGAGAGAAGAGGAGGAGCTGAGAAGAGGAAGCAGGAAGGGGGCTGGGATGCCGGTGAAGGAAGAGTTAGGGACGAGAAGGGAGGGGTGCAGCCCCGCTGGAGCAGGGGCAGCAATGGACTTGACATTGGCCAACAGGAGGGTGCCCGTCAGCAGGACCTTGGATTTTAGGCCTGGAGGCAGTGGGAGCTGTTGTAGAACTTTAAGCTGAGATGAAAATGTATTTTTTTCCCCATCACACGTGTTGTTTATTATTAAGATTGGGGAAAGAAACGTGAAAAATTTGCACACTCTGTTCCAGGATTCAAAATAAAATGAAGTAATTTCAATTTCCTAAAAGTGAAACTATGATTTGGAGGGCCCACATGTTTAATAGATACAGCAAGTTCAGAAAAATATATAAATCATGACTGTATAGCTTGCTAAAATTTTACTAAGTAAACAAGCCCGTGTAATCAGCACCCAGATCTAAAAATAGGACAGAACCTATAACCTCGACGCTGCCTTCATGCCCTCCCCGAAGGTAACCATTATTCTGTCACCATTAATTATTTTTCTAATTTGGAAATACAGACTGTGCTCTCTTTTTATCTTGCTTCTTTAGCTGACATTAGGTATGTAAGATTCATCATGTTGTCACATGTAGTGGTAATTAATGCATTTTCCCTGCTTTTAATATTCCAAAAATGTATTATTGAAAGCTTGGCCTGGGAGTAGGAGATGGGCAGCGTAGACATGGAAGAGGCGTCAAGGGAATGAAGCTGCAGGTCCGAGGCAACGTTTGGGGGTTGAAAGTGTTGGCATGAGCAAGCGCAAGCGCAGGACTGAGGGTAAGACAAGTGATAGGATTCCCCCGGGGAGAAGAGGAGACGGTAAAAGAGAAGGTATCCAAGATGCAGTTACTTGCGGAAGTGCTCTTCCCGATCATCAGCTTGCTCTTGAGGTTGGAGATGACAGTTTCTCCCGTGTGGGGTCATGGAGCCCTGTCGTGTGTCGCAAGCCAGTGCTTTGGAATCTGAGCGTGGTGCGAGAATGCCGGCCTAGAGCTGCCCTCTGTGCCTCCGTGTCCTCGTGTGCGTGAAGATTAAATGAGATGATTCAGTGGCAGCCCTGAGCACCATGCTGGGCACAGGGTAGATGCTCGATACATGTGAATAGCTGTTACTTTGAAGTTACATATGGGAAACTATTACGTCTCAGGAAAGCTGAAACAAAAGCTAAGGGGGGTAGCTAGTGGGAAGCAGCCGCATAGCACAGGGAGATCAGCTCGGTGCTTTGTGACCACCTAGAGGGGTGGGATAGGGAGGGTGGGAGGGAGATGCAAGAGGGAGGAGATATGGGGATATATGTATATGTATAGCTGATTCACTTTGTTATAAAGCAGAAACTAACACACCATTGTAAAGCAATTATACTCCAATAAAGATGTTAAAAAGAAAAAAAAGCCAAGGGGGGAGGGGAGGTGGGAACAGGGGGTGGAGTTTGCTTTTTAAGACAAAATAAATGACTAAAAATTAAATCAAGTATATATGCTTACAGTCTAATTAGTCTTTTATTCGTTGCTGAAATACATTCTTATTCAGTATTTCTTTACCCCACGTGTAGATGAACTGTTTTGCAAGTACAACCTATAATTTTTAAAGAAATGATTTACTTTTGTTTATTTGTCACTGTTTTTTCAATTGTACTGTGAAGTTTTATTCAAAAATGGAAAAATGGTTGGTCACTTTATCTGCCAAAGTTAAATGAAACAGATATTTCTTAAAAAATCAATAGAAAGGTGAATTCAGCTAATTTACCATAATAGGTATGACCACCATTTTAGGACAACAGAGATCAACATTTTACATGGGGATGACAGCACAGATTTCTCTCTGCAACCACATTTCTTAGTTAACAGGATGGGAGAGAATCCACTTTTGTCTGGGTTCTGCTTATAACTTTATAATGTCCTCAGTGGGAATTGCAGAGAGGGTTGGAAATAGAAAAGTCTTAAGACTTGTTGACCCAGCTTATCAGATAAGTTCTCCAGGATATTTCAAAAGTTATTCATTTGAGAGGCTTTGTTTTCTTCTTATCATTTCACGATTGATGTGTTTTTATCAAACTGGCAGATCATCATTCTGCTTTGCGGTTCAGGGGCTCTTAAATGAGTCATATTCATTTGCTATGTCTATATCACTCTTTTTTTCAACTAAATATTTCAATTCAGTGTTTACTGACATTTGCCAACTATGTGTTCATCCCTAGTCTGGACAAATAAAAAGGCATAAGATGTGTAAAACTATAAAATGGTGATATAACAAAGTAAATGAGTAAAGACTAAAAGGAATGGTATAGACAGTCAGCACTCCAGACGTGGAAGGAACTTAGAAATGGGCCCTGAATCATCAGAAAAGGCTTCACAAAGGGAAAGAAGGTGGGCTGTGAGGAGGCAGGTGAGTGTGGACAGCAGGACTCAAATTCATCCCTGAGTTTCTCATGAGAATCTGATGGAATGGCTTGTGGGGGTGGGTGGGCAGGGAGGGAGGCAGGAACAGGAGTGGAGTTTGCTTTTTAAGACACAGTAAATCAGTTGCACGTGACTAAAAATTATATTAAGTATGCATGCTTACAGTCCAATTTGTCTTTTATTCGTTGCTGAAATAAAAATTCTGAAATGCAGTTTAAATGCTGGTCTTTGTTGTCCTAAAATGGTGATCATACCTATGGTAAATTAGTTGAATTCACCTTTCTATTGATTTTGTAAGAAATATCTGTTTCATTTAACTTTGGCAGATACAGTGACCAACTACTTTTCCATTTTTGAATAAACCTTCACAGTACAATTGAAAAAATAATGAAAAGAAATAAAAAAGCAAAGTAAATCATTTCTGGGACTTCCCTGGTGGCGCAGTGGTTAGGAATCCACCTGCCAATGCGGGGGACACGGGTACGAGCCCTGGTCCGGGAAGATCCCACATGCCGTGGAGCAACTAAGCCCGTGTTCCACAACTACTGAACCTGCGCTCTAGAGCCCGCGTGCCACAACTACTGAGCCCGCATGCCACAACTACTGGAGCCTGTGCTCTGCAACAGAGAAATCACCGCAATGAGAAGCCCACGCACCACAACGAAGAGTAGTCCCCACTCGACACAAATAGAGAAAGCCCGCATGCAGCAATGAAACAATGCAGCCAAAAACAAATAAATAAATAAATAAATTTATATATATATATATTAAAAAAAAGTAAATCATTTCTTTAAAATTTTTGGGTTGTACTTGTAAAACAGTTCATTTACACCTGGGGTAGAGAACTATTGAATAAGAATGTATTTTTGACAGGGAAAAATATGACCAAATGAAACATCTTGACTAGCAAATTTAAAGCACCTTGACTTAATTCTGATTCACTTCAGGTGGAAACTTCTGGCAGTTTCTTGGGTTAAGCTTTGTGCAAAAAGCATCAAGTACTGACCCAGGAAAATTATTCTAGAACCAGAGACGCCTGCAAAAGTAGCAGGAGTGGCATTGTGGGAAGGTGGCTACAGCAGGAAGTAGGTCAGCATGGGCTTTTGTCTGTTTCTGAAATTTGGGGATAATAGGTGAGCACTTTAGATGATGTTGATGGGAAGTTCCCTGAACTGATAATAACAGTTTCATATAAACTTATAATATCATATACGTGCTGTATTTATTATATAACCAACTTGGGCCTTCCTACCTGTTTATTCAAGAAACTTAAGGTGAACAGTTTTCTTGAGTTTTCTGTGGCCAGATGATTTCTCAATTTAGATTTAGTTTTTAAAAAAAAAAGAAGGGAAGGATGAGGAGGAAGAAGAGGAGGGAGAGATAGAGAAAAAAGAAAAAGAAAAGAGACAGCCTTTTTACAGTATAGAAACAGCTACTAAGGGTGTACAGATATGGTTTATTATTTTAATCAATTTGCTTTAAATCATTTCCACCAAGTCCCTGATGTGCTGCTCTTTCTTTTTCATCAGCACAGACAGAGAACACAGCCCAGACCTTTATTGGAGGGGGCACCAAGGCGAGTGGGTTCTTCATGCCAGTGTCAGAGGTCAGGCTTTACTGGGGATGAGGGTCCTCTCAGCAGTGAGCTGAGTGTCCTCTGTAAAACTGACTTCAAGGGTTATGTGAATAGGTGCAATTAAATAATATATAAGTGAAGGCTATGATCCTTATTCCACAAGAATATCTTTGTGCTTTAGCCTATCTGAATTTCAACATGTCATATTTTTAAAATCAAAGACATGTTTCTACACTGTGTTCTTGAAATACAGTTCAGCTTCAAAAACACATTTAAATTTTTTAAATTTATTTTTATATCAGTTTTCTTCTCAAGTGTGGGGAAGTACTCTGTTGGTGGAATTGTAAACTGGCATTGTCTTTTCAGAGTGCAGTTTGGCAATATCTGCCAAAATTTGAAAGTACAAGCCCTTTACGCTGGCAGTTTCATTCCTAAGAACATTTCCAGCAGAAATACCCACACATGGGCATCAAGGACTAGTAATCGAGAAAAAACTGTCAACAACCTGAATGCCTTCCTCCTGTAGGGAAGAAGTTAAATTGTGGTATAAAAATATTGTGGATTATCATATGTCAGTTACACAAAAATGATACAAATCTACATATGCTGAATATAGCAAATCTATGTATCTATCTGTAATTGATGAAAGAACTTCAGAAATGTTAAAAAGCAGTTGTAAAACCAATATATAGCCTGATCCTACTTTTATTTTTAAATAGTGACACACAACACTATTAATAATTGGTTATTTGGGGAGAGAGGTGCAGACTGGTGCAAAAGTAAAGGGGATTTACATTTTTAAATCTAAGTACTTTCGTGCGTTGTGAAGTTTTTTAAAAGCATGTGCTTTTATGTATTATGCAATTAAGCTTTGAAAAAATATTTTCATGGCATTCATCAGAAAAATTGCCAAACAGTCGAAATGCTAAGTACCAGACATGGTCCTTCTTTCTTTCCTTTTTATGTTCCTTCCTTCTTAAATAAGTAATTTTTCAAGTTTAAATAATATTAAAAAAAAACTGTGCAATAAAATTCCACTCCCACCTTTGTCCTTATTTCTCCTGTTCCATCCCCCAGCACTCTGATAGCTGTATTTATTATCTTGTGTCTCCTAAAGTTTTCTTTAAGCAGATGCAATCACATAGGAATAAATATTCTCCTTATTTGTTTTTGTCCTCCTTTTTTTCCCTCTCTTTTTTTTTTTTAACAAAAGATGCCATATCAGTGTGCATTTTCCCTTCCTTGTTTTTCTTTTTTTCTCACTCACCAATTTGACTTGGACATCTCTCTCTAGAAGTTTCCTCATCGCCTTATGCAGCTGCATGGCATTTCATTGTATGGGTGGGTTATGACTTTTCTCAGCACTTTATATGGAACATCTCAATTAGTCCTGTTATTAGCCCTTTTTATAGATAAGGACCCTCTGTAGTTCAGAGTGGAAGAGGCTTACAAATGAGAAAGTGGCAGAACAGGGTATAAACTCAGATAGTCTAAACCTAGATTTAGTTTTGAGTCCCTTAGATACTAATAGATAAAAAAATTTCAAGTCAAAATCTGAAGATAATGATAAAAGTAATTAGCAGTTTCTAGATCTTTCTGCCTCATTCCTCTGTCTTAATTTATGAAATCAAATAGTGTTCATCGATGCTCTTCCTCAGCCCATAAAGCTGTCAGTGTTCCTCTGCTCAGGCTGCTGTGACAAAATGCCAGAGACACAGACGGGTGGTTTAAACCACAGACATTTATATCCGCAAGTTTCTGGAGGCTGGAAGACCTAGATTAGGGTGTTTGTTTGTATGGTTGGGTTTTGGTGAGGGCCCTCTTCCTGGCTCGTAGACTGTCTCCTTCTCACTGTGTCCTCACGTGGTGAAGGGAGGGCAAGCAAGCTCTCTGTTGTCTCTTCTTAAAAGGGCACTAATCCTATGATGAGGGCCCCACCCTCATGACCTCATCTAACCCTAATTACCTCCCAAAGGCCCTACTTCCAAATATCATCACATCAGGGGTTAGGGCTTTGAAATATAAACTTGGGGGGAGACAAACATTCAGTCCATAGCACCGTCCAAAAAGAGACTGTCAAAGTCCAGTCAGTCAGTAACATTTATTAAATACTTGCTTTGTGTAGCATACTCTGAAGTGCTTCAGATATATTCTTAAGAGAAATTTTTCCTGTTGTGAGAGGTGTTGAGAAGGTCTGATCATCTTTATCCTGAAAAGAAAGCTAGACCGTACCAGGGAGCAGACAGGCCCAGCCATGGATAACAAAATGGTTTACTCGGATTTAAAAAAAAAAATTGAGGGGGAGGGCCAAAGCTGGTTCACTCTATGATGTCTGTCCAGATGGTGACAGTGGCATTTCTCTTCTTCATGGTTCACAGAACGGTCTGTGTAAGCCTCAGGGTGATGAGAATTAGGTGACCATGTCCTTTTTCTTGCCCATGATGGAACATCACTCCCTCCTGCCCTCTCCCCCAAATCCACACCTTCCCTCTGTGCTGCTCTAGGATGAGAGGTCGTAGTGTTGAATGCTGAGCCCCACAGCATTGGAGGTAATCCGACAGTTATTCTCCATGTTATTGATCTCACAGATTCTCTTCTGTGCTCAGTTTGTTGATGTGGATGTGTTACCGACCAGGGTTCTTGGACTCCTTAATCAATAGTAATTGATAAGAGGCCAGATAAGAAATTCAGGCAAGGCTTTATTGGAACTCATGCTGCAGCAGGAGGGAATGAAAACGAGTAACAGATTCCCTTGCTCGCCTCCCTGAGGAGGGGAGGGAAAGCTGGTCCGTTATATGGGGTGAGGGTTAGGGTGGGTCCAGGGGTCAGGCCGGAGGGGTGGCTTAGGTGGTCTGCCCACCCCCTTGGTGGTGCTGTGTGCAGGGATCATGTGCAGGATCCTGCTTTTGCTCCCGACAACTCAGAAGTGGCAGTTGGGTTTTTGCTCTATTTGTATCTTGTTCATAATTTGCCCCAACTGTGCAGGCGTGCAGTTATTTTTAGTCCCTTATAGTTTCTTTGTGTTTTGTTCCTCAAGGAGATGTTTGTCCAGGTGCAAGCACTGCAGCAAAGGGTCCCGGGTCCCAGGTCCCAGCCTGTCTCAGATGGAAGGAACACACAGGCTTTAGGAAGAATTGGGTGGGAAAGGAGGATGACAAATGCTGACTAAACTAACAGGGAACAGATCATGGCACTTAGGCCCTGTTGTCTCCTTATTGTGACATCCGAATAATGTTTTATTAGGACCTGTGAATCCAGGAGTCCCTCCAAGGAGACTTACATGAATAACATCAAATAATATAGAATTTCCTTTTCCACATTCTAAAACAATTTATATTTGAGAACGTGTCTATTTTGATAATAGTGTCCTAGTTTTAAGTTGTCTAGACTAATGTTTTATACCCTAAATTTGTGTTAAATTGCCCAGGTAGCCCTAAAAGGAGAACTTGTTCTGAGTCTCAGGAGAATTGACTTCCAGACCTTGTTGGTGCTCTTGACAGATATTCCTGAAACTCCATGTGAAATCTGCCCTGTATTTGAATATTCTCACCTTCTTTATAACCATGGGATCATACACTGCAACATTATAGGTACCAAGTGCTGCAGTGAACATCTGAGGTGTG
Organism: Balaenoptera acutorostrata; assembly: GCF_949987535.1. Taxonomy (NCBI): domain Eukaryota; kingdom Metazoa; phylum Chordata; class Mammalia; order Artiodactyla; family Balaenopteridae; genus Balaenoptera; species Balaenoptera acutorostrata. Next base: position 7,582,527 of record NC_080075.1, read on the forward strand.
ATACAACATTGGTAGTTACACCAGATCCTTAGAGAAATAAGAAATAGGCAAGTAATTTAAAATGTTTTCGAGTTACCAAGACATGGCTTTAGGGAAGCCTTCTCAGGGAGAAGGCAGGAACCATTTTCTTCAGGCAGACAATGTTGAAAGAAAATTCCAAACAGAGAGGAGAGTGGCTTAAGAAAAGTGATCCCAAAGAACCTAGATCATCGAATTAAGATAATTACTGTATGAAAATCACTGTGTGAATGTCAACCTCTAATGTTCTTCAGGTAATTCTATAAATAAAAGGGGAACAATACAGAACAGGAGTTGGCAAAATTTTTTCTGTGAAGGTCCGGATAATAAATATTTAAGGCTTTGTGGATCATCTGGTCTTTGCTGCAGACACTCAACTCTGCCATGGTAGAGTAGCATGAAAGCAGCCATGGACAGTACATAAATGAATGAGTATGCTTGTGTTCCAATAAAACTTTATTTGTACAAACAGGTGGTGGGCCAGATTTGACCCATGAATCATAGTTTGTGATACAGAAGACCAGTTAAAAGAGTGAAGTTATATTGTGTTTTCAATCTCTTAGTCTCATAACTATTTAAAATCACGCTAGACATCATAATGTATACTGTACAGTGAGATTTGTCCCATAACTGTACATTTATTTTTCTGACTCCCAGTAGGTGATGTTCTGAAACTTATGAGAATATGATTGCATTTTGGAGGCACTGATTTAGTGCTGAACCTGACCACGGAGTTTTTTAATTTATAGTTTTTTAAATCTAGCAACCAGTACACATACACAACTTGCAGGTTCCAAGGGTCTTTGTGTTTAAACTTTATATTGTATCTTGTTTTCAGTGACTTTTACAGGTACAGCCCTTCTTGCTAGGGAACTGAAGTTCTGATAGTTAAAAACAGATTTTAAAAGTTAAAAACAACATCAACAATCACTGAGCGTTTACCATGCGCCAGGCATTATTGTAAATGTTTAAATTTAGTTATAGCAGCAACCCTATATGTTAGGAGAGGTAATCTTCATTTTGCATATGGGAAAACTGAGGTTAAGTAAATCACCCAATGTCTCTGTTACCAAGATTCAAATCTGGCAGCCTGGCCCCAGAGCCTGTCTGTCTCAATGGCTGCCCTGATCACCTCCATTTAAATTGAGGCTATAAATACTATTATTAGCAGCTTATTAAAGTAGACTCTTCCATTCTAAGAATCACGCCCTTTCACAAAGAGATATGTATGTTTTTAGTATAGAGTAAAAGACTTGAAAGGTCAGAGACCTCTCGGTCTGCTATAATTCAAGTCACAGAATTCAGAAGTAAGGAGAATAAGGGCCAGCCCAGGACAGGAACCTGCCCAGGTAGCCAGGGAATGACGGCACTAAAAGGATAACTTGGTCTCCTGACTCCTAGATCCGGTTGGTGCTCTCGACAGACATTCCAGAAACTGCATTTGGCACCTCCCTGTATTTGAATACTCTCTCCTCCTATGTAATAGTTGGCAGCGTCTCCTACAGCACTGAAGGTATCAAATCCTGCACAGGCAGTGAGCAGAGCCCTTGGCCCGTTCCTTCAGGGACCTCTGAAGCCACCCTCCAAGCTGGTGTGATGGACATGGGAATATGAGATGAGGGAGCCCAGATTTGGGAGCAGGCCGACTCAGGCAGGGCCTTTTAGAACTCCAAGCCATCAGGCCTGCTTCTTTTGGAGGTCCCCCCCACCCCGTCCTATCGAACCTATTAAAATACACCCACATCCTACATTGAATATGACATTCTGTTTTTTTATTTTAATATTTTAAAAATTTTGAAAGAGCCTTTGTAATTTTGATTTTGAAGTTTGAATATAATTCATTTAATTTACAATTGCTTTCTGTGTAATCATCAGGCAAACTCAGGAATTCATGGGAAGTGAAAAAACACTAAGCTATACAATTATTTTCAAGTGTAATGGATTTTTTAAATGAATACTAAATACGTATAACAATAAAAATGACCTCATGTTTCTGGACATTTAATTAAACATTTATTAATTTTGACATGATAGCTTTCTCTTTTTATTTTGGAGCCCATATATTTTCCTTCTTCAGGTCCCAAATATTTGTGTGGGACCTTAAAATCTGGTTGACTTTATTAAGCCCAGTGCCTGAGAGAGAGAATGGTCCCAGACCTGGATAGGAATCCTGGCTCCACCACCTGCAAGCTGTGTGACATTGGGAAAGGTACTTTCAAACTCTGAACCTCAGTGTCTTCGTCTGTAAAATGGGGCTAATATGCCTCCCCCAATGAGATCACATATGCTTTCTTGGTGTTGGGTGAGACATTCACTTCCGACTGTCCTCCATTTGTCCCAGGGATCAGGGTGGGAGGTTCAGTAGCCCTCCCAGCCCACACCTGAAGCAGGAGTGAGAGAGGTCTTTCTTCCCCAGCCTCAGCATCCCAAAAGCTGGGTGGGACTTTGGCTGCCTTTGCTGCAGGCTGCGACATTCTTGCCTGTCTGCTGCTCCTTCCCCCCTGGATTAGTTACATCTTTTTATTCTCCGTTTCTGATGCTTTGACATCTTGGGGCCTGGCTGACCCTGGAGGGACTGCCCCTCCCAGGGCTGGCTGATTGCTGGGAATGCACCTTTCATATACAAACTAACCCAGGGTCCACGCCCTCAGCTGCCTCCTTTTTCAGGCTACGGTCCCCCTGCCCTAATCACCCCAGGTACCAGACAATTAGGGACAGCCTCTGTGCCCCAGAGCCCACTGAGATTACTCAAGTTAGCTAATCCTAAACCTGACTATCCTGCCTCGCCCATTCCTTCCCTTGGAAACCACACTGAAGGCTCTTGCCCACATTTCCCCCTTGCTCTCGCTGTCTCCTGACCAGCCCTGGTGAGTCCCTGTGTGGCCCCCATGGCGTGATGTGTCCTCTCCTCTTGGGATCTGTGAGTAACAAACTACATTTTCAATGGCAGTTGTCTTCTGACCTGTTGTCTCCCGTCACCTTACCTGAATAATAATAAAACCTACATCGAAAAGACACCAGCCCTGGCGAAGGCAGGACCCAGTGAGCAAGGAAATCAACTCCCAGTCTGCATGGGTCCCATGATGGAGGTGGGGAAGATCCAGCCAACAGGCCCTTGATCCTGCACCTGGTAGGCCCAGGGCACGCAGAGGTCCCTTCTACCCAGACAGAATCGGAACACAACAAAGCCTGTCTCGGACACCCCTGCTGCTTGAAGGATGTGCGAGGGAGGGGCAGCAAGCATCAGCTGGTGAGGACATGGTGGTTGTAAGCAAGTGCCAGATTCATAGCAGTCACACGCGCCCTCCAGCTTCAGGTCTGCCGCGCACTCTGACTGACCGTGCACATTCATCTTCCTGGCCAGGCATCGTGACAGCCCGAAGACAGGGCTTGCTTTGTTTGGGTCTCAATTAAAAATGAGGCGCCCATGCAAGTAACTTAATCAAGTGTTAAAAGTTTATCTTTTCTGCTTCCTCTCCATTCTTTTTTTGCATTTCGGATTAATTTTCCATTGAAAATCAATACTAAAAATAAATGATTAGAAGCAAAACATGTAAATGTATAAAGCTAGTTAGGAAAATCGTGAGCATATACGTAATGGCAAACCTATCAGTCCCCTAAATTGTGTAAAACTCGGAAAGTACTATCTGGGTGCTGCCTTTTTGGGTGGGAGTGGCCCCAGCAGTTTTCCAGGATGTTCACGGGACACTGGGGACTGAGCCCGTGTTCCCATGCCTTTTCTCCTCACACTAACACAGAATATCTAGTTGGGATCCAGGGAGGCCACTCTGAGAATAAGTCCAAACTAGAAACCCAGCTCATTCGGAACTTGCCAGTGGACAAGCAGAAGGATACTTGTGTTTTTCGGTGGATGAGGCAGGGGTGAATTTACCATTAAATTAATCACGCTTAAATTTCAGGGCTTCTGGATTGCATTGTCCTCTTACAAGGCCCTGTACCTAATTTTGTATTCTTAACTTTGCATTTTTTTTTAAAGAGATAGCTTCTAGGGCCCCCAAAACCCACGTCTGCCCCTGAGAAAGGGGTATGTGGGTGTTATGCGTTGTTTTCACTCCTTTCATATAAATCTGTCATGATTAGAGCACATGTTAAGACAAGTGTCAACATCATTCATAAATAATGGCACCGGTACTGCTGCTAATAAATGTACTTCAAATATGTTATTCATAACATCTTAAAGGACTTGTATTAAAACCTTTTGCTTTTCTTTGCAAGATTCAGATCTGTTTGAAATCTTTGTAGACTATAAAAAGAAGGAAAGAATTGATAAATCAGTGTTTTTAATTCTAGGCAATACACCTGTCCTTCTTCTAGGTTTTAAACCTAAACATGAATTTTTAAAGGCACGAGGCACACAGTTGCATTATAATTTTTATGACAGTTAAATTAATTCTTTCATCTAGCACTTGAAACCAATAGAGATTGACAGTCCTATTTTCTTGCTTTAATGATGTGAACCTCATTGAAAATGAAGATTCTGGATGGTTAACTGGTGCGGAGACTGCTATTGATTTAACTGTCTTGTTGGCTTCGTTGTTCAGCCCTCATTGGCCTCTTGGGCAGAGGGAGGGCCAACAATAATAGCATTGCTGACATTTCCTTGAAAAGATGCAATGCTTTGACAAAGACAGCTGCACAGCTTCAAAAAAGATACAGTTTGGATGTACATGCTTTAGTCTTTTCAGAAGTTACAAGTGATGGATTACAATACACAAAAGAGATGTCTTGAAGTTATATCGGGTTAAATGTCCATCTGAAATACTCAAGAATAAAAGTCATTGCAGGATGGCGATTTTCAAAATTCACGCCACTTATACAATTTTTAAAAAGAAATTGGCAAAGTAGGAAGCAATAACGGAAAAGCTAATAAATTTATCTACAAGCACTAGAGTAATTATAACATTTAATTTAAATAAACATTCCTAGTCTTGTAACTGTGAAATCCTGAATGTCATTTTGAATATGATACAGAAAATGAAATGCTATTTTAAAATGGCAAAGTTCAAGCATTATACATATGCTAAAGCTTCTATTTAATTGACAGTTTTTATTCACTTGAAATTTTATATAATGTCCTCGATGTCTGTGCTTAATAGACAAGATCTCTTTAATTTATCCCAATACTTCCATTATCTACTCTCTTATTCGTTCTCAAAACATCAGTGATGTTTTACTGTATTTAATTTTTGAGTTCCCGTCCCAGTACGTTATTGGGGATATACTTTTTCATCCCTTACTTTGGAATTATCTAACGTATTCACATTAGGTTCATTACTAAAACATTCCATGCAGAGTTTTGACTGTGTATCACAGTGTTTGTGAAGTTATTAATATAACAATTGCTGAATTTGGTTACAAATAGTAAATGCAGAGAGGTAGCTCTTAGAATCATGTGTGCTCATGGATATTTAGTAACTTGCCTGTTTGGAGTTGGACAGACCCAGGCTGAAGCCTGTCTCCATCCCTCGTGGTGGGGTGATCCTGGACCAAGTTACCTGCCCTGTCAGGCCTCATTAACTCACCTGTGAATGGGGGGAAATAATACCTATCTCATAGGGATGTGATGAACGATTAATCCCATGATGTATGGAAAGAGTTCAGCACAGTGTCTTTTACTACTACTCAATACTTGACAGCTGTATAATAGCTTTAATAATAAGGACAACAGTAATAAAAATTGTATACTTAGCGAATGCTACCCATGTTCCAGATACTGTATTATGAACAGGGACTTTTAAAAAAATGACAGAATAATTCCTAACATTGAAGTGATTATATTTTTGGGGAAAGCACATATATTTAATGCTTTATTACTAATTGTAATATAATATAATAACCGGGTTGTTGTTAATACACACTATGATAGTTTGTGAGCAGGGATAACGTGTTGCTTAAAATAAATCAACTTCATCAAGGAAGCAGATGCTTAATTAACAAGCGCAGCGTTACCTTACCCTGAATAATCAGTTATAAAAAGGCTCAGAGTCCTGGATGAATTTATTGTCTTTCTTACCCAAAGAGGAGCCTAATAACAAAGGTTTTCTTCACTGTAATTTTGTGTTTCCAGGACATATTGTCAGGAAACAGTGTGTTTTTACCCCTTCTGGACTCAGACAGGTTCTCTGACTTGGGGCTGTGTTTGCTAGTGGCTTAGACCTCTTACGTTGTGTTTCTAGAGATGGAGGCTAAATTGAACATGGGGGGTGGGGGGGGGGCAGGTGACCAGATTAGCTCAGCTGTCTTCCATCTGCACACTTGCGTCTTTTAGGAGCTCCGCCCCACCGAAGCCAGGAGGTGCCTGCCACCTGTGGGGAGAAACCAATGGTTCCACCCTTTCAAACACTAACAGGTGATAAGGGTTTCGGTAGATGAGCTAGTTCAACCATCCCATTAAAGGAAGTTGAGAGACAATGAGTGACAACATTTTACAAATTAGGACTTGAAATTTAATTGAGAGAAATTTACTCTTTCCTAAAGTTGAAGTCACTATATTTTAAAGATTATTTTTCTAAATTGAAGTCCTTTTAAAAAGAAAATCTTTAAGAAAACAGCCCAAATTAATATAGTAAAATTTCTTCATGAATACTGCTCTTTTTCCCGTCAAGAAATCTACAAATCATGTTATAATGGAATTTCTTCTGCAGCATCATTTTGATGTAATATATGTCTGCCTTATTGTCATTGAGGTTTTTTTCAGTTTGGCTAATAAAATTTCTTCCATGGAGTGTGGTATACAGACCCTTTTTTAAAGGACCTTAATCCAATGGACTTGAAGTTAAAATAGTCCAAAAGCAATTAGAAATTCTCCTGATGGCAAACTTGCATGCTTTGCGTTTGCCTGGCAGGGAGGGGACCGCAGGCCCGACATCATAGGAACATGTCCATCCTGTGTTAAGGAGGCTGTCTGACTTTACATGTCCCTCCTTTGTTCCGGAAAAAACATTTTTCTTTAATGACTCTAGTGTATTAATTTTCATTTAGCCGTGGGGATCCTGGAACATCCACGTGTCAGGGTAGGATGAGACCAATCTGAAGAAAGGGGTCCCTAGCAAGACCTGGCCCGGGGTCAGATGAGCATTCTCCCAACTTGGGAATGTGTGGGTGGAAAGTTAATGATAAGACCCAGCTAGCATGAGGCTGAGCACCCATCTTAGCATCATGTAAACCTTTTTGAAGTGGGAAAGAGATAATAAATCTGAAAGGCACAATATAACTGAACAAAACATGAACAGGGTTGGATATCAGGCAGAGAGGCATGTTTAAAGGAGATTTTTTAATGTATTTTGAGGATTTAAAAAAGAACTGCCCACCTGGTTCAGGCCTCGTTCCCCCTCACCCGGATTCATCACCAAGAGTAAACTGGATCAATAAACTTTCGCTGTCTACATGTCCCCTGTTCCAGTATCTCCTGGCACGTCTCCAGACAGTAGGGGATGAAGTAAAACTAGTTAATAACAGGTGAGCCTCCCTTACTTATACTGTAGCAACAGAAGGGATATGGAGAAACCCAGATTTCAAGGCTGGCCCTGTCAGTATGATCTGCCCAGAAGTGAGACCTGACCTCCAAATGACCTTGCTAAATGGCCCCAGTGAGTAGGTGAATTTCTCTCGCCGCCAGGAAGGGCAGATCCACCACCACCAAGTCAGTGATCACTGAAAAAGGACCCCAAAGTGTTCCGTACCTTTTACTGCCTCTGAAAATTACAAGGAGCCAAGGATGAAATTTTCAGGGCTTAAAAGGCCCCTGCAGGGCTTCCCTGGTGGCGCAGTGGTTGAGAATCTGCCTGCTAATGCAGGGGACACGGGTTCGAGCCCTGGTCTGGGAAGATCCCACATGCCACGGAGCGGCTGGGTCCGTGAGCCACAACTGCTGAGCCTGCGCGTCTGGAGTCTGTGCCCCGCAACGGGAGGGGCCGCGATAGTGAAAGGCCCGCGCACCGCGATGAAGAGTGGCCCCCGCACCACGATGAAGAGTGGCCCCCACTTGCCACAACTGGAGAAAGCCCTCGCACGAACCGAAGACCCAACACAGCCAAAAATAAATAAATAAATTTAAAAAAAAAAAAAAAAAAAAAGGCCCCTGCACCCTCATCCTGGAAACCAGCAACTGCTAGGCACAAACACAAATTTAGAACATAGAGTATCTCTCTGAGACTCATTTTTCCTCAAATTGAAGATGGGAACAGGAAAATAATTTGGAGATGATTACATTTTCATTTAGTCCTTACTCTGGGTAAGGCACTAGGTTATAGGTAGGCTATATGCATTTCAGTACCAGTCACAATTCCTGCCATTAGAGAGATTGTTCAAAAGGAAATGCCCAAATGAGCCAGACAGGAAAGCTTAGTGTGGGGTTGCCCTGGGCTCTGTGGGCTATAGATTTATCCTCTGGGTGACAGGGAGCCGTTCAATGTTGGTAAGCATGAAGAGCTAAGTGGTGAGTGCTGTGTTTTCAGATTAACCTAATAGTAGAGGATAGAGTTGTTTGGAAGGGGTGGGTGACAGACAAGCTTGTAGGGCATCATTTCTGGCTAAAGAATCCCCAAATGTGGGAAGACACATGGATTGTTCCAGGGAATACCCTTGATAGAGGGAAGAACTGGGGTTGGAGGATGGTGAGAGAAGCAAATACGGTGAACCCAGCGGTCCTTACACCAGAATGGCTCGCCTCTGGGCCCTGGCTTGTGGTCTTCACGGTGAAAGTTGGCAGACAGTATAGCATACTCTGCTTTCAGTAAACATCTGACTTTGAAAATCTAGATTAGTGAACAAGCAAATAAAGGAACAATTATTTGCTTTTCAAGATGGTTCCCTGCTTCGGGAGGAATTGTAGTAAGAATTACTTTGTAGACCAAGCCCTCCACATGTGTTTAAAACTTGACGTCTGTTCCTCTGATATCCCACACATCGGGTTAAAAAAAAGGAACATTTATCCTGACTACACACAGACCTCATCTCCTCATTGGGCTTGTTAAATAAATCAATATAATCCCTGTGTGGTGATTACCTCATGGAATAATCAAGCTGAGTTGTGTCTTCTTGATAAACCAGATCCCTTCAATGAAGAGTAAAATCCCAACCATTGTGAATGTAGCAAACGTTTATTAACTGCAGTGCTTCTTTCTTCCTGAAATGTATAATCATTCCCTCTAGCCTGTTTTTATTTTTCCATATGCCTAACATGAAATTTTAGTCCCTTCCTGACTCAGTCGATGGCTGTCTTTTGATTTTAGATTTAGTATGTTTCGGTTGAGAAGGAAAAAGCAGCCACCTTGAGGGTGAGAATGGGCACCTGATAAAAGAAAGGGCATGCTATTTTCCTTCTCTCCATGAAATCATGGTTTGCCAAAAGAAAAAAGACCTTTTGTGAAATGTGGTAGTTCTCTTCCAAATGAAATTGAAGGGTCACTCCAAAGATTAATGATTCAGAGATGTTAATTCAGAGGAGAATTTATTTTTAAAAGCTGGATTTATTCTGAGCCAGAGGATTCTGAGTTCAGCTGGGGGACTAATGAAGCATGTATTTTATTTTGTGGAGTTCCTAGTGGGACTGTCAGTCATTTATAAAGGGGCCTGTTTGCAGGAATTTTAGATCTGGTTAAAACTCTATGCATTCAGGCTGTGAGATCCTTCTTCACTGGGAATTTTCTCAGAAAACATTTACGGAGGAGCTTATTTCTTTTATACTTGAAAGGTTTTGTGTGTGCGCGTTCTGTGTTTTTAAGAAGGTACCATATTGGTGTGAATTTATGTTATTGACAGGTTGCAAAGGTTAAAAGGCACATTCTCCACAGTAGGGAACCTTCCCGTTCCTGGATTGGACATTATTTTTCCTGCCTGGGGTCAAAAATAAACTAATTTATTGATATCCTAACCAATTATCTTCCCAGACTGTAGATAAGGCTTAAATCCCACTTTAAAATACGTCTGTCGATGTATACTTTCTCAGACTTAAATGTCTGTGTAGAATCATACCTTGTTTTTCTTTGTCAGGAGTAACAAACGTTCACTTTATCGCTCAAACTGTATCCCTTCCCCATCTTGTCCCTTTTCCACCAGGACTTGTTAAGGCCCCATGGACACATGGCATTAACTTCCCCATCACTCATTAGTGCGGTTCTTAGATCATAAACCAATCCATGGGCCCATCAAAACGTGCATTATTAGGAAATTGATGGGCAAAAGTGAAATGGCCATGGCTTGAGCTCAGACGACAGTCTCTTTATGTGGCCAACTGTCGTGTTGACCGTCTTGAGCCTTGCGTTGAATTCAGCTCCATCACGTTATAAAGAAATATCTCTGGGACTTCCCTGGTGGCGCAGTGGTTGGGAGTCCACCTGCCAATGCAGGGGACACGGGTTCGATCCCTGGTCTGGGAGGATCCAACATGCCGCGGAGCAACTAAGCCTGTGAGCCACAGCTACTGAGCCTGCGTGCCACAGCTACTGAGCCCACATGCCACAACTACTGAGCCCACACACCTAGAGCCCATGCTCCGCAACAAGAGAAGCCACTGGAATGAGAAGCACGCGCACCGCAATGAAGAGTAACCCCCGCTCGCCGCAACTAGAGAAAGCCCACACACAGCAACGAAGACCCAATGCAGCAAAAAAAAAAAAAAAGAAAGAAAATTCTCCATTAAAAATAACCCACAGGTTGTTCAGTGGAACATGCGGACCTTACTGTGAGCCCCTATTTGTCATGATGCGCTCTTTCATCAGCCAAACCTTCAGAAGGGGATAGCGCTCAGCCAGAGGGGGGCCGTCACTGGGCATGGCCACTAGGTATGGAAGCTTCTCAGATGCAACAGTCCCCATGACCCAGACAGGCTTTGGGGGTGTCCCTCAGGCCAGGCCAGCAGTTGGCTCCTAGCCACTGCAAGAGCCCAGGCTTTCCTATGACGCTGCTTACCAGCTTACTTCTTTCCCAGCTGGATGGCTTCAAGCCGTCCCCCTGGGCTATCTCTTCAGCATTCTGACCTCATAAAATAGAAAGTCTCTAGAATACCTAGCTTGGTTAACGATAATTTATTCTGCAGATTGGGGCTGTAGAAACCCCCTTGCACAGATTAATGGCTGTTCCCTGGACATCAGGTAAACCTCAGCAGGGCAATTATCTGTATCTTCGTTTTATATACGTTCACTCACGCACGCAGAGCTGAGAGCTGGATAGACCGAGCTGAGCTCTCCTGTAAGCAGGGACAGCCAAAGAATGATTTATAAGTTGCAGAAAGAGAGGATAGGCTGGGGGGGGGGGGGGGCGGGGAGGGGTAGCCAGGGAGAGAGAGACAGACAGACAGAGAGAGACAGAGAGAGGCAAATGAGGACCAATCATGCCAAAATGAGGACATGATTCGCTGCTGTTTTCCTTTCCCAGTGTATTTTTTCCTGGATGCCTCCCGAGCAGTGCTGTTCCTTCACTCCTGTTGTGTGTGTGCTCATGCATAAATTCAGGTCAAGTACAAAAAACCCTGATTTCTCTATTCATCATAGGAACCGGTAGCGTTCTTATCAATACGTAACAAGAAATTGCAACTAATTTGGCTCATGACCTTATTCTTTTATCATTAATGGTTGAAATGGTGTTTGCCTAGCCATTAATGCATTCGGTTCAGTAAACTCAAGCTGTTTGAAATTTTCACTAATCCTTGCCCATTTGAGTGCTTCCCTAGACCAAATCACTTATGAATAAAACAATAAAGCAAATGCTTGTACAGGTTTCTTAAGATTTTTTCCAGATCAGACCTAATTTACAGGGCACAGCATTTTAAAATGAGATTTGGGATTTTTGTGGTTTTTTTGAAATCACAGATTCCAAAGTACTGGAGAATGAATGAACTGTTTACTGAAAATATGAATTACATGAACTTACCCCATAAAGTGTTCAAGTATTGAGGGTTTTTTTTCCCCCATGAAAAAATGAATCAGTATATAAGAATAAAAGTAGAAAAATTGTTTAACACCGAGCACAGAGATGCTTTTCAAATGAATCCGTCTTTGCTATTTAATTTACATTTTGAGGGGTCATTAGGATGATGAATGACACTGCTGGAGAATAAAACACACTTCCTGAACAAAAGACAATCTCTGTAGCCTAATAACATTTTATGCCAGCACTTACATTTGTCAGAAGTGGATGCTATTTATCCCTATGATTATTTAAAAATCATTTTTATTGTCCTTTGTTCTGTGTCCTCTTCGGGGAATTTTAATTCAGAGTTTGACACCTACTTATTAACTTCAGTGAAGTATGGAGTACAAAGGCCTCTACTCTATAAAGAATTCTACACAGCCATGTTTCTGTTGCCTGCAGCTGTACACAAATTAGCTCAGTTTGGATTTGTTTCGATCAGAAATAGAAAGCCTGTTGGGATAGCTTGTAACCTTTGCTTCCTTGAGGAGGCAAGTGCTCCCTCCGTCTGAACCAAGCAGGAGTGGCGGAGTCGACAGAAGGGGAATTTTCCTAATTATGCTGCAGCCCTTCTGCATAAATACGTTACTTCCATTTCCCTTGCCTCCTCCAACTGCTTCCCCCCACCAACGACACTCTTGTCATCTGTTGCCACATACTGATGCCTCTTCTCTCCTCTCCCAGCCTCCACGTCGACTCCCACACCCTCACTCTTCTTCCAGATTGCTTCTTCCCGAGCCATCTGTTTCCCGGGCTGTGTCTCTTCCCATCTCCTCCATGGGCTAGGTTTGTTTCCAGGGTGGGTAGCACCCTTTGGAGATGGAGTGGGAGTCCTAGAGGCATGATGAGATCCCCGCCAGGAACCCTGGAGCGAGGGATTCTCCATGCGGCGCGGCCGCGAACCCTCCCCCACTGCGTGGGATGCGGCCGCAACATCCTTCCACCCACGCACAGCCTCGCTTCAAGCCTTGATTGCCACACACCACCCCGGAATGCCAACTCATTTTTCCTTGTGACTCATCTTGGAGGTTTTTATAAAGGGCAAGTGTCTGGTCTTTCCCAAGAGGAAAAACAGCCCTGACGCAGTGAGTCAGAACCTCGGAGGGAGCCGTGTCCTGGGAGGTGGCTCGGCAGCCCCCGCGGGGCCCTCCCAGGGCGCGTGACACAGAACCAGGCTGTGTGCAGCGCGCTCCCACCCACTTTCGTATGATGTGCAAGGGCTTCATCATCATCTCATTCCTCCATCTGGACTCACGCCTGCCTGCTTCAGGTGACCTTACGTTTTCCAGTCGACTGGAAATAAAACAACCAGCATCAAAAGCTCAAAGATGACTTCTTGGAAAGTAAAATCCTGATACTAATTTTAAATCTCTCTTATCAAATTATCTTGGCTGTTGAGATACTTCAAATCGGTATTCTGCAGGGAATCCAGCTTTGAGTTATGGAACTGGCTTCATTAGCAATTTAATGAACATACAACCATCTTACCACTGTCATTGTTATTTTTAAATGATATTAATAAGGGAAACTATTTCTCTTTGGTCCTTAAATACTTTAATTTTTTTAATGAAAGCTAAAATGATAATTGATGACAGCTAATACCTAAAAGGGTAGCTATTTTATCTATTCCCACTGACACTAATAATAATCAAAAAGGGCACTAAAAACTCAAGGAAACTTAAGATCAGCATTTTCATATTTGGGACAGGAACACACAGATGTGGCCTTGGGCACCTTGGCAAGACCAGATTGCTTGTGAACCTGGCCACATATGAAATAATGACCAATTTCTTTTGCTCCTTTTTGCAAAATAATCATCAGTTGTTTATTCCCAGTTGACTCTGAGCAAACTTTCCAGAAGCTAGAATTGCCTTCACAGAGAACCTCTGACTGTTTTCCTAACATGGGGTAATAATAATAGAGAAATTTTACAGAGGGGGCTCTGTGCACCTCTAGGAAATGGAAGAAAAACTGATACGCACTCTGTAGTTTCTATGTAATGCTTCATTGGTATTGTTAATATTGTTGTTATCTAGACATTTATGGAGTTACTAGGAGGTTGGTGAGCATGGCTCAGAAGATATAAACGTGGCCCCTGTTCACAAAGCTGAATTTAAATAGCTTGGAGATGGATGGTATAAACATAAAAATTCAGGTAAAGGAAACAATTTCAAGAAAGGAATTCCATGAATCTGCAGAACTCATTACCGACTGCATAGGGACGTCACTGACTTTTTTTCAAAAGCGTAAATAGTAAGTATCTTTGTTAAAGAACACAATCTGGAAAACAGTTTTAGAACTGCATGCTCTGTGTTTCCCTCACCATGACCAGCTCTGGGATTATTTTTTTCTGCCCTATGAGTTATTATTTCATTGCTTCTACCCAGCAGATTCCTGGGCTGCCCTGAGTGCAGACTTCATGCAAACAAAGAAAACCTGATATCTTCTCTAAAGTGAGCTGATTTTTTGGACTTCAAGTTGTCTAGTTTTTTTTCTTCCTCTGCCCGTGTTTAATTCAGATATTTGCAAGATGTTCCATAGACTTAAAGAATCAAGATGTGTAAAAAGGATTACTGCTTAAAACTGGTATATTGACAGGATGCTATTAAAAAAGGAGTACAAAAACAAAACCCGTTAGCAGGCATCAGGAATCACCCATCTTTTACTTGCGAGACTTGACATTACCAAATCAAGAGTTTAGTGATAGCTTTCGTAATTGATTGAAATGTCTTACATGCTCTTAAATTTACACTTATTGTTGACTATTTTTAGATTGTATCAATTTTCATAAAAGGATGACCCCAGAGAACATGAGAATCGGAAGAAATAGTGTTTACTGACAGAACAGAAATTTGTTTAGTTTCTACTAAAATCTACTTATTACAAAGTTGTTACCGAGTCCAAGCTCAGACTGCTCGCGCACCATAGTAAATCGAGAGATGAGGTGGTGGGGCGAAGCATAGTGACTTTATTCGGAAAGCCAGCAGACTGTGAAGATGGTGGACTAGTGTCCCAAAGAACCACCTTACCCGAGTTAGAATTCAGGCTTCTTTCATACTAACAGGGCAGCGGGGGTGTGGTTGGTTGGTGCAGACTTCTTGGTGCGGGAATCCTTTGTTCTTGCAGCTGTCCACGCTGGCCGTCTGGTCACAGTGTTCCTGTAAACCTCCAATAAGTCAATTGTTATTCTCTGCTCTGTAACTTTTTATCTCTACGTGAATGCAAAAGTGTTACACGTCTAAAGGTCAGAGCATTGAGAAGGGGTTATCCTGTATATTTCAGGATATAGACAACATTATTCTGCAAAAGGTGCAGAGCCAGCATGACTAAGCACAGGCAACAGAGGTTTAATGGAAGAGATTCAATTTGGAGTCCCGTTTGTTCTTCTCTGTTACAAAGTAACATATTAAAGGAAGAAATCATGAGACTTTGAATTGATTTGTAAGGCTCTGAGTGATTAAAAATCCATCATGAATGGGTAAAGCACTCTTAGTGTCCCAATACATAGATGATTACAGGATGGCATTTTCCCTGACTCTGAAGTACAAAAAGGTAAATAAATAACAATTGAGATTTTTATAGATTATACTCCATATAAAGTTATTATAAAAACTTGGCTATATTCCCAGTGCTGTACATTGCATCCTTATAATTTATTTATTGTATACCTAGTACTTTGTATATCTTAATCCCTTTCACCTATCTTGCCCCTTCTGTTGTATACATGAAACTAATATTGTAAGTCAACAATACTTAAGTTAAAAAATAAGAATATATTTGCATAAAAAAATTGAGATCGTCTAATCACAAAGGGAAGAACATTCCATGGCAAGAACTCTTCCTCCTAGAAGTTATCATTAAAAGCCACTTAAGCCACTTAAAATTCAACCAAAAGAATTTTGTTCCAAGGTCAAATTGCCCTGCCTTGCTTTTTCTTCTCAGCTTAAGCTAAGCTCCTGTTGACCTGGAGAATATTGCCATAGAGGTTACACAGACTTCCTCTTCCTGCTTTCTGTTTTCTCCTACATATTACTACAAAATGGCATTTCTATTGGATGTCTGTTTCAACATAGAACTTAACTGTTAGGTACTTTTGCAGTGCTTACTGCTAAATAATCGAGGTAAGCTGACTAACAGCATCATGTCTGTGGAACTGAGTAGTGTTGAGGCTGTGATAGAATAATAGTGTGGTTTGATGTGACTCATCCATTCATTCAGCACACATCTTGGAAGTGCCTTCTTTATGTCTTTCTTACCACTTTATCTCCAGCATCTAGATAGTGTCTGGCACACAGTAAGACTCAGTGAATATTTGTTGAATGAATGAAGAGCACACTCTTTTGTGAATTACACTGTTTTTGCATAGAAGGAAATTAATACCTAATATCTGGATGATGGTGTCTAGTGTCTGTGTTAGCAATATTTATGCTAGTGGCAAACAAAAGTTATAGTTGGCTTCTAAACAAAGTATATTGGGTTTGTAAAAAAAATTTTCTATGTCACTTAATATTTTCATTGCATTCCAAATATAGTCATGTGGGCTTCATGTGTTTCATGAACATGCCATGAACATATGGCTACAGAATATTGGTCTTTAATAAAGTGCCTAGGACAGTCTTATCATAAAGGAGGTCCCCTGTCTGTAGTGCCAACAATTGTAATGGCTTCCACCACCCATGGGCTCTCAGTGTCTTTCTTCACATTTCCAGTAGTTCCCTTTCTCATTTCTCATAGCGGTAGTTCCCACCTGTTAGGACTGCCCAATGCCCGCATCACAGCAGGTGATGGACATTTCTGCCTGATGTTCACTGACATCCCAAACAGAGCTCAGTGTCTTCCTTCCACCCTGTGTACCAATTTCACCTCCTCCTAAACACCCCCATCTCAGTGCCGTCACTGTTCTATCCTGAGCACTCCAATTCATCTTTTGCTGCTATCAAATCTAAATTTGATTTTATTTCCTGCTGAAAAATTTTCAGTAAATGCCCATTATAACTGAGGTTCCCCCTGTAACTGATTCAGATGGCAGAAAAGTTGGAGAAAAAGAGTACCAGGCTGAGAGGCCACCGCAATGAGAAGCCCGCGCACCGCAACAAAAGAGTAGCCCCTGCTCACCGCAACCAGAGAAAGCCCGCGCGCAGCAGCGAAGACCCAGTGCAGCCAAAAACAAATACGTTAATTAATTAAAGAAAATAAAAAAAAAAAGAAAATACCACCTCCTGGAGATGGAGTAGACTTGACATTGTTGAAGTAGATGCGACAGTAAGGCAGCAAGTGGCTTTATAGGGTGGACATAGGCGGTGAGGCGGATGGAAGAAGTTTAGGAACAAAGATCAGGAGTTCAGTTTTAGACGTTTTGAGATTTCCGTGAGATAGTCCAGGGAATGTGCCAGGTAGGCAGTTGGATAAGTGAGCCTGGGATTCAACAGTAGATCCAGGCCGGAGATACGCGTTTGGGAATTAACTTACAAATGATGTTTGAAGCCACAGGGGCGCAGGGCATGACCAAGGGCATGGGTGTGATCGGGAGGTGAAGAAGGCGCCGGTGAGCCCTTTGTAACCATCAGGAAAATTAGGTGATGGGGGAGGAGCTGGCAAAGGAAAGTGAGAGTCGGGGAGAAACCCGAAGTCACCAAAGCTGTGGAAGCCCAGAGGATAGAGTCAATGAAGGAGGCGGGGCCTGCCCTGCTTAGAATGACAAGAAAGATAAAGACTGAAAAAGCCTATTGGATTTGGCAATGTAGAGATCATGAGTGGCTTTAGCATGAGCCATTTTTGTGCAGTGATGGGGCAGGAGCTGGACTGAAGTCATTTGAGAAGAGTTAATGTCACAGAGCGCCTGGGAGACGGTATCCACCAAGTATCCCACCGGGCTGCAGAGAGTATCTGGGTGTGATCAGGGAGGTCCTAAGCCTTCCAGATTCTAGACCTCTTTAGATTCAGAAACTCGCCCATTCATTCATTCATGCATATAGTATCATTCAGTCAACAATAGTAATAATAATTGTACTTAAAAAATAAAACAGGGGAATGGGTTTAGGGAGTGAGTTGCGTTGGGAGAGAGGGAGCTCATTTAAATCAGGTGGTCAGACAAGGCCCCTGGGGCTGTGATGTCTGAGCGGAGACCTGCCTCTCAGAGGACCAGCCCTGGGGGAGCACGGCCTGGGGAGCACAGCCCAGGGGAGCACCGTTTGAGGCCTGGAGAACGTCCGGGCAAAAGGCCGCAGACAGGACAGATCTGGGCCTGTCTGAGGGTCGGGGGAAGAGGTGCTCTGGCCGCAGTGCTCTGAGCGGGACAGGAGGGTGGTGGTTCAGGATGAGGCCGAGGAGGTACGCATGGAGCACGCGGCCTGGGAGCAAGGGCATCAGTAATAAGCGCTCACGACAGAAGCACAAATTTGTCGTAAAAATTCATACAGGTGTGTATTTTACTCCGTCGTGTGTCTGTGTCTGCCTTAATTTAAAGAAAATCACATTCGTACCATGAAGAAAAAATAACAAACCCCAAATCATTTTCCTATCTTGTTTGCTGCAGGGACAGATGTGTTTGTCCCGTGTGTGTCACATTTTGAAAGCCAAGCTGAGCTGCAAGAGCTGACATGGCCCATCAGGTCCAGGTTCCAGGCAATCCCTCATCTCTCTTGCTGTCACAATATTTTGAGAACCCGGACACACGCAAAGACACGAATGTAAACGTCAGCTATCTTTCCCCCGTGCTCTGAGGGATTCACAGGCAACCCCTGAGCGATGTGCTCGGGACACGCAGAGGCGGGGCCGTGGATGTGCTCAGGCCACACAGGGGAAAGGCAGCAATTAGAGCTTTTTAAACAGAGATCTCATCGTTGGGGCGTTTGAAGGACTCCCTGACCCGCTGATCTTTTTTTTTTTTAAATAAATTTATTTATTTATTTAATTTATTTATTTTTGGCTGTGTTGGGTCTTCGTTTCTGTGCGAGGGCTTTCTCTAGTTGCGGCAAGTGGGGGCCACTCTTCATCGCAGTGCGCGGGCCTCTCACTATCGCAGCCTCTCTTGTTGCGGAGCACAGGTTCCAGACGCGCAAGCTCAGTAATTGTGGCTCACGGGCCTAGTTGCTCCGCGGCATGTGGGATCTTCCCAGACCAGGGCTCGAACCTATGTCCCCTGCATTGGCAGGCAGATTCTCAGCCACTGCGCCACCAGGGAAGCCCCCGCTGATCTTTTTAAAACAATCTCAGGGAAATACTCAACCGAGAACTTTTTCAATGCAAATGACTGATGAATGTTCTCCATTTTATTAAATCACTGAGATGGTTATTTTGATCGTACCTGCATGAGTCAGGGCTCTCAAGTGATCCCTACTCCCATTTTAGCCAATCCTTACATGGCATCTACCATTGGCCAGCTTTGTTCTTTGGTCTTTAGGTGGTTTATTCCGTGTAGTTGTCACAACAACCCTGTGGATAGGTCCTATGAATTATCTCCATTCTATAGATAGGAAAACTGAGTCAGAGAGAGGTGAAGTTCTTACCATGTGGTCTCTGAAGGTGCCGAGACCCTTACAGTGGGTCCCCAAGGTCAAAACTCTCTTCATACTAATATAGAACTGTTATTTGGTTGTTTTTTTTTTTCCCACTGTGTTGACTTTTCACTTGGTGTAAAAACAATGGAGAGTAAAATTGCGTGTCCTTAGCATGAATCAAAGCAGTGCCCCTGCATTCTCCACAGCCACGAACTCACAGTTAAAAAACAAACAAAAAACCCTGCCAGTTTCACTTAAGAATGTCCTTGATGAAAAAGCAAAAATTATTAGTTTTGTTAGATTTCAACAGCTGAGGGCATGTCTTTCTAATACTCTGTAAGTGGGAAATATGTGTAAGACACTTGTGCCTCTCCGGGTAGGATGGTTGGCGAGAAAAACCACTTAGTGGCACAAAAGTAAAATGTGACACGATTTTACTTTAGAGAATGGCCGAGAGACACGCGATGATTCTCAGACTTGGGTATTTGGCAGACCCCTTCTTGAAAGTGAATGAAGTGAAATTGTCACTTCAAGGAAAACAATTGACAGTGTTTTGTTGCTAATGATAAAATTTGAGCTTGTGAGTAAAAATTAGAATTTTAGAAAACTTGTATCTCCCACTTAGGAGCTTGACAACTACGTTAACTTAAACGCTTAAAAGGCTTTTTTGATGAGACTGGTGGTGATGGAAACAAATATGATTTTTTGATGTACTATAATGAAATGTGTTAGCATATGGAAGATGTGTGTAACTCAACCAACCAATATTTTCCAAATTACCAATGCATCATGTTCCATAATAATGCATGTGTAGGAGATTGTTCAAAGTGCCAGATAGACCAATGGATTTGAATGCAGCGGAGTTGCAATGACAACTTCATTGCTATGATTTCAGAGTTCACCTAACAACTAACCTTTATCATTACTCAAAACATTGTTGCCATGTGTAATAAAAATATTCACAACATTGCCTTCAATTAATTGTTGAGTGAGAGTCAACCTTGAAGAAAAATCTGCAGGGACTTCCCTGGTGGCGCAGTGGTGAAGAATCCGCCTGCCAATGCAGGGGACACGGGTTTGAGCCATGGTCCAGGAAGATCCCACATGCTGCGGAGCAACTAAGCCCGTGCGCCACAACTACTGAAGCCCACGCGCCTAGATCCCATGCTCTGCAACAAGAGAAGCCACCGCAATGAGAAGCCCGCGCACCGCAACGAAGAGTAGCGCCCACTCGCCGCAACTAGAGAAAGCCCGCACGCAGCAACGAAGACCCAATGCAGCCAAAAATAAATAAGTAAATATATTAAAAAAAAAAGAGAGAAACATCTGCAAAATAAGTCAATTTTCGGAGCCTTTCCTTATCATTAAGGTAAACAGTAATTTTATTCAACTTATCCAGGTTTTTAATCTGTTTTCATGGCGGGTCGCAGAGAACTCATTGAGGTGAGAAGTAGAACAGAGCATAGTGTCATGATGTAAATAAACAATAATAGTAATAATAGCTAATGTTTATGGAGAGTGAGTGGGCACCATGTGCCGGGCACTTTGCTGTGCACCTGAGACTGACAGATTCTCCGTGAGGCAGGTAGTCTTACGTTCCTCGTTTTATACGTGAAGGAATAGATACAAAGTGGTTACCTAACTATCACGTGACAGAGCCAGCATTCAAACTCAGGCCACGGGCTTCCTGAGGCCACATTTTTAATTACATGTTATGGAATATAACCCAATTGGAGGGACAGAGTGGCTTCTTTATGTAATTGATAATTTTTCACATACTGCTTCCTATAGTTGCTAATTGATGTTTTTTCCTGCAAAAAGCTTTATTGTTCCCACTCTTCCCACCACTTCGGGGAGAAGGCTTGCAGGGTGGTTAAAAAGCTCCCTCAAAGGCCCAGGAGGCTCCTAGTCATGGAGGGCCAGCCTTTCTCGGGGGTCCTAGCCCGGCCCACCTGGGGGCCTGCCAGCTGCGGAGGATAGTCAGGTGGTCACCCTCTCCTCGTCTAGGAAGTGGCTCTCCCGGAAGTCACAGGGATGGGCTCTGTGTGGGCAGATCCAGCAGGGCTGGTGCAGGTTCTTGGAAGGGCCAGGATGCCAGGGTGCCGCCCCCCTCATCGTGGCCAGCTCTGTGTGCGCGGGGAGATTAGGCACCTCCCGCTCCCCTCTGGCAGCTGGGGAAGTGCCCACGCCCCTCGGGCCACGCCATCAGGGTGGAAGTCTAGGTTCAGAGGGAGGAGATATAATATAGGAGATGAAGGCAGATCGACCAGGTGACTTGTCATGACCTCACCCTGGGAGGACTAGTTCTGTTGGATCTGGGAGCTCATGGCTGGTCAATGACAAGATGCCAACCAGAAGCAGAGGATGCCCAAGAAGGTGGTCCGGAGGCTGAGGCTGGGGAGGAGCTTGGAGGGGGTTTGGAGGCTGGTTGGCTCTATTAGGTACAGACAGTGGTACTGAAGTGAGAGACACCTGCAGGACCACTGGGCTCACAGTCTAATTCATTTTCTAAAAGCTTTCCAGCGGGGTCCCTGCGGATATGCTGAGACATCACCAGTGCACGGTCCCGGCTGATGTCACCTCCACTAGCTCCTCTGTGCCTGGCTCACTTGCACGCAGTGAATCCCCTAGCGCAGGTTCCCTGTTATCCAGCCAATCTCTCGCTGAACGTACACATTCCTGCTCTTTCTGAGTTTTCAGGAACAGCATGAAAGTAACTCACAGATAAGAGCAGAATTTTGAGTTCATCCACTAGTGACAGAATTTTTAAGAGCGTGTAACCCTCCCTTCTGAATCCTCCCATAGAAGTGACCCTTCGCGACAGGGTCCTGTCGTTACGCGTCGGCTTCAGCTGCTGTCTAGCACATCAGTGTCTGCACTGTGGTGCCCCCCTAGGTAGCACAGGGTGAGCTGTGTTACTCTGATATCCCTTGAAAGGACACACGGTGGTGGACCTGCTGGGCTGGGGATTACGGACACATTTGAATACTTCTTGTTCAGCATTTCTTATGATTCAGTAAAGTCAGTCCCAACACTTCCTGGGGACAGATGTCATCATTTCCAAGATTGTATTAGTGATATTTTAAACTGTGGGTTCTCCGCAGTAGAAAGCCTATCCCAGTCGTATTTAATTCCCTCCCGTCTGCCCACACCCACGCTCTAGCCCTGCACCTGACACATGGGCATAGTGGGTGCTGAGTAAATGTTTATTGAGCCAGTGCCTTCTTTTTATGGGATGGCTTTGCCGAGACTGAAGAAGTCCTGTAATTTTATTAGCCAAATAAATTCTGTTGGGTATTTTCTGGGACGATTGCTGATCTCATCCATTCCAAATCCTGGGCATTTGTTAAATGTATTGACTACAGCCCTCTCTGTACTGGCTCCCACAGGGAAGGGGGGCACTTTGCTGGGGATCTGTTTGGTGAGACTCCTGAGCTGGTTGGGGCCAGGGGTGGGTAGCTGGGGCCAAGGGTGGGTAGCTGGGGCCACCTCTAAGTCCAGAAGGAGGAATTTGTATTCAGGATCAGACTGTTGGATCTTGTGATAGCTCCCTTTCTTCTTCCTACAAAGAGAACACAGCGTCCACCCAGAGAATAGTAACTTTATCCTCTTTGCCTCTTTGATGTTGTTCAGAGGATCAGAGATGTTACTGATTAAAATGCTCAAGTCACAGGGTCATCCCAGACAGACTCATTGTCCTCAGAACTCTTCCTCCGTCGCTCATTGCCTTCCTGCTTCCATACTGAAACTCCCAGCCCCTCTCCAGAACTTTCCTAACAAGATAAAAGACCCCTCCTCCAAGACCCTCCTGCTTCAGGACGCACACACCCTCAGGGTACCACCTGTCAGACCTCCACCGCCCCCCCTCCCCGCCTGCCCTGCTGTCTCCCCTTCTGGCCTGACATTGAATTTCAGTAGGTTCCAGCTAATGTCAAGTCTATTTCCGATGCTGTGCCCTCTCTGTGAACTATGAAGACAAGATTAGCAGATACAATCAGCTGCTTTAAGAGCAAAAAAAAAAAAAAAAAATTCACAAGGACTCGATTTTAATTATTGCCCTGTTATTACTACTTGGAGGAATGTTGGCTTTTGTGATAGTCTATCTCTGAAGCAGGAAGAGAGTGGGAAATGTGTAGACATTAGGATACAGGATTTTTTTTTTCTTCCTAAGGAAAGAAACCCAGCATCCTTTCAGAAGCTGCGAAAGCCTTCTCATGATCTGGTAGATCCCATCTGTGTGTTTTTTGGTGACATGCTTCAAGTACACAAGCTGCAGTCAAAAGACCTAAAAAAAAAAAAAAAGAAAGAAAGAGAAATGTGGGTGTTAATGAGCGGGCCCCAGCTTGACAGCTGTTGGGAGAGCTAATCTCTCTCTCCACGTGCCCACCTGTCCCAGGGGCATGATTAGCAAACTCACACTTCCTGGGGGGGAGTCTAGCATTCGGAGGTGTCACCCCAGCGGATGTATCTCAGTGTTGTGTGTGAGGTTGCTCTGCCCTGCCCCCAGCACTGTCCTGTTGGAAACCACAGTGAAATTGATGGAAGAGATGGTGAGCCCCTCATCTGTGTTTTCACTCCTGGGGGTTGGAGGGGGCCGGGCACTTTGTTGGAAAGAGCAAGGCATTATCAAAGGACATTCTGAGCATGAGATATAAGTCATCTGCAATTTTGCCTTATCTAGGGAGGTTATCAAATGACCTTCTCTAGAGGCCCTTTGAAAAAGGAGGCTGCCAGCCATCTTTTTGGAAATGCAGGCCCCAGGGACACTGTGATGGATTCTTTAGCTGCTGGCGGCTTCTCCCAGTCCTGTGATACTAGTAAGTTACTCTAGTCTTGCTGTAGTGATGAATTTTCCTATAGGCTGACTTCAACCTCATCTGCTGTAACATAGCTTGGAACTCCCTACTTTCTCTTCGGTTTTTCTCCTGTTATCAGTTCCTTTCAGACCTACCATGACAATTTCCAATCAATGTGACCCACTTTTGGGAGTGACCATGACTGTCAGAATTCTTCCTAAAAAGGGATTCAGAGAAGCAGATACTCCCTCTAATATTAGGGAAGCTACTTCGTCAGCTTTCATTTTCTCACCTTTCGGCCTTCTGTTTTAGTTATTGGGCTTGGTTAAAGTAGTATTGGGAGAAGAATTGCTGTAACTTCCATTAAGTGTTTTTACATCTGTGTTAGTCTTGGGGGGCTCTCAGCATCTGAACGTCCTGATAGAATCCCCTGCCTCCTGAGGCAGAGCCCATCTCTAGAAGCTGAAAATGCCAGATACTCCAGCCTCCCTTGAAGCTGGGGCTTAAGCTCGTTCGTGATCCAGGCTCTGCCAGTTTGATTCAAAATTGGAATTGTGGTCCAAGGATGTAGGGAATGTATGGAATCTATACCAGTGAGGTTGAGGACAATGGTGACAGTTCCCTCTGGTTTCCAGGCTGCTGGTTTCTTGTTGCATCATCCAGTACCCACCATCCAGTGCCCCCTGATAGGGATGGCGTCCGTCACTCACAGAGCGGCGTCTTCCCCAGACCAGCCCCATCATGCACGCTGGGCAGCTTCTCTGACTGTAACGTCTTCAAGCCTAGCTTTGCAGGGCTCCTGGAGTGTCTATGAGAAACCCAATATTCTCTTTAATAAATGCCATTTCGAATTAAGCTTGCCAGTGTTGGTTTCTGTTGCTTTCTACTGAGAACTATGTTGAATTAGTTAGCCTGTCTCTTAGAATGTGGAAGAACTGAAAAAGAGAAATATATAGTGTAACTCATAGTTGATAATAAAACACTCTGAATTAGGGAGCTTACAATTCATCTATCCTGTGTCCAAACAGTCTAAGGCTGAAATGTAGCCTCCAGGTTTGGCCTTAAGATCTTCAGGGACTCCGCACTCACTGTAGAGCCTAGGTTATTTCTATAAAGATCCAAGTATTGGGAAAATTTCCCTTATCTTGCAATTCTGCTACCTAGCACAATGCCTGACACATAGTAGAAGCTCAAGAAATATTTGTTGAGTGAATGATTAAACTGTAATGCCCATCATTGGCTCTAATTTCACCCATAATAGCCCCATAGAATAACTCCAGTCTCTTATTTATGTCATAACCCTTCAAAAATGTAAGGGCATTATAATATCCTTGACTTTTCACATCCCCTGAGTGAGCATTTTCCGTGACTTCATGTGTTCCTCTTCTTTGGGCACCTTCCTCATGAATGGCATCCAGAACGTGGCACAGTGCATTATATTTGGTCCGTAATAGGGTTGTCCTTTTTTTTCCTGCATAATTAATGAAATTATTTTTTGGTCAACTTTGCTTCGTTTTTTTTTTTTTAAACATCTTTATTGGAGTATAATTGCTTTACAATGGTGTGTTAGTTTCTGCTTTATAACAAAGTGA
Source organism: Balaenoptera acutorostrata (assembly GCF_949987535.1). Lineage (NCBI taxonomy): Eukaryota > Metazoa > Chordata > Mammalia > Artiodactyla > Balaenopteridae > Balaenoptera > Balaenoptera acutorostrata. The sequence continues at coordinate 7,608,363 of NC_080075.1, forward strand.
ATCAGTTATACATATACATATGTTCCCATATCTCTTCCCTCTTGCATCTCCCTCCCTCCCACCCTCCCTATCCCACCCCTCTAGGTGGTCACAAAGCACCGAGCTGATCTCCCTGTGCTATTTGCTTCGTTTTTGATTCCCACCTGTAACTCCTAAGTCATATACACAGGAGGCTGCTTAAGCTCCAGCTCATATGTTCTTGGAGTTGTATCTTTGGGCCTAAATATAATACTCATTTATCTCTACTAAATTCCATTCTGTTGGAATGGCCCATCCAGCTTAATGAGATCTTTCTGAATCTAATTCTGTCATCAAACATATGGAGTATGTGTGGCTAAAATAAGCAGTGTGACAGCCAGGACCTTCTGTGCTCATGTAAATAATTCTTTGGTTTACTCCTTAGTCACTCTTTGTTTCCAGAGTTCATTGCTCATGGGCCAAAGCTGCCCACTTTTTTCCCTTGAAGGCTTCCAAAGAGTCTACCCAGAGAAGCTCTCCCTTTTCCACTGGTTAGCATGGTCCCCGTTGCTCTCTCTCTCGGCACCTGGGGGCTAGGCGACGGCGATCGGAGCTCTGACGCTGTGTCCTTAGAGCATTTTATCTACCCATAGCTCACGGTCACTACTGTTCCGCATGTCACATAGATGTTGCTTGAGGTCTGGTTCCCCTTCAGCCCCCTTGTGTTCTCAGCAGTGTTGTCAGATTGACTCTCAGAATCTCTTCTTTCTATTTAATGCTAAGAAGTTTCCTAGAGGACACTAATTAAAATGCCTAAGAAGCAACATGTGACCTTCATGTCACCTCCATGTCTCCAGCTGCAAAGAAGGCATAACTCTTTGCCCTTTTGTTTGGGGTTTTGTGGGGTGTCGATGGTGCTGAATTCTGTCTATCACGCTCCCGAAGAACGTGTCAGCACTGACTCATGTTCAGGTTCATGTTCTATGAACACATTGGGTCGTGAAGCAGAATTCAAGCAAACTTCCTAGTTGCCTTTCCTTGATGAAGCTCTGGTTGCTTGCAGGTCTCCCTGGCATTGCCCAGCATGGGGACTCAGGCTTCTCCTTGCCCCTTGGAGGTCCGTTACCAGCAGAGCGGTCATGGTGTCTGGAAAGTGGGCAGCCTTTGGATAGCTGGTCACATAGCTAATCGAATGGCTGATCATAAGGAGTTTTCATGACATTCGTAGCCTATTAACTTGAGAGGCTCTTTCAAAGGACTGGATTCATAGTTATACCAGTCTACAGATCTGTGTTTGTGCTTTTAAAAATGTGTAAAGTAGATTGATCAAAACAGAAGCTATCATGGAACTCTGCTTTACTCCAGCCACAATGGAGACAATATTTTTCAGACAGTTTTGCCCGTCCTGGCCTCATCATCATGGAAAAGGCTAAGGGGACTTTTAAAGACACGTGCGGATTTCTGTCGGCGGGCAAACTTGTCAAGACCCCAGAATCCAACTCCAAATGATATCATACGTCTTGGGTAAAAGTGACAGACCCAGAGTAGAGACCTTGATCTTATCCCCTTTTTTCTGTCTGGGTTATGCAACCATCATCAGATTCTTTGTATCATCAATCAAGGAAAAGCGAGTGGGTGAGATTAGGAAGTAGCTAGACTAGTCAGATGTTACAATAGCAGTGAACTGTATGTCGGGACCATGGCAAAAACCGCCTTCCTCAGCTTGCCTTAGGAAGGTGATTCGGAGGAATTGAAGTACCAGGTAGATAGATGATGTCTACTGCATCTTCCTGGTACCCTCATGGTTTGGAAGTTCTTCATGATGTCTCTCTTTTATCCCCTTCTCTGTCATTTCCAATGCAGAGAGTTTGCTCCACCCTTGTGAAAGAAGCAACATCTTTGTGGCATGTGGATTTCAGGTGGAAATTGATCATGAACCTGTCATGTTTTTTTCATACAGCACTTCCATGCTCATCTGGCTTGGAGCTGCTTGGTTAGGATGCTGTGAGCTGACTCGTACGCTCTGGCCACACTCGTCCCAATAACTTCTGGATCACCTTGTTAAGAAAGGGTCTGCTGTGTGGATAAATTAGTCTCCACTAAGTAATATTTTTGTATCTTGGGATCAAAGCATAATAACATACATTAATAGCTGAGTTTTAGAAGTGATCTCTATAACATTGCATGTAAGAAACATAAATCAGTGGAGGAATTCAGATATTTTCCAGTGTCTCTAAATCATACTTATATTTATTTAAGATACTTTATTTGGTAGCTAACGGATTAGGGTTGGGGCGATGTGAATTCTTTTCTGAAATTTTTTTAAAGTGGAGACAAAATAAATAGAACAATCTGACTCTGATGTTTATATAGTTTAAATCAGTCATCAGCTGACTTCATAGCCCATGAGAAAGTAGTATATTAACACTGAAATAGTCATCTTCATAGCACAAAAGTGTTACTTTTACTCTGAAATAGTTATCCTTTTAACACAAGATAAATTTTTACCTTTTTTGTCTGAAATAGGCAATTTTACCTTTTTGTCTGAAAAAGGAGCAGAAGCTCCTTTGTGAATGACAAAAACATCCACCTTCTAAAAACCTTACTTCTTCTCAACCTCTGTTATTACCTCCAAAAATAAATGACCACAGCAAATGAACAGCAGAGTCTTTATTGAGCAAGGTGGTTGGATTAGTTTTGAATTTCTGTGGTTCCGTTTCCTTTGTAGGAAAAACATCTGTTGAGATATTTTATTGAGTGTTTCCATTTAAAACTATATTTTAATTTAAAAAATCCTTGTAATATTCATTGGCCAAAATAGCATCGTTAGATGATAGAAGTGGTTAGAATAGAGCACAGTGTAATGACTACAGGGCCCTTTTTAATTGCCATCAGAACTACTTAAAAGAAGGACAGAAAGAGGAAACCTTTGGTATCTGGCACAGAAATTTAATTTAGAACAGAAAACTGAGTAAGTTTTATCACAATCTCATTTAGTTCCTTTTGTGATGCCTTAGCCTTTTGCACACTGACACACCAGATAGGTTTCAAAGATTCCTTTTATGCTTGCAAAATGCAGTTTTTTACTCGGCTCTTACACCGGGCAAAGAGCATAAAGAATGATTTGAGACTGTGGACATTCCCGGCCTAAGTACTTCAGGCCAGTGTCAGGACCGCACCATGGTACCCTGGTCCAGACTCATGATGCTGGGTGTTAACCGTAAACACGACTGGCGATGCCGAAACGTTAGCTGAGGGAGTCCTGGGGAGGATAGAGGAAACCTTCAGAAACTAGGCAGTGAAGAAAAAAAATGGACCTTTGTGAGGAACAAAACATCTTTCAGAATCTGTGACAGTCCCTCACTTTAAGAGAACAGGGGAGCTTAAAAAAAAAAAAAAGGTGGCAGATGGGAAGTGTGGACAAGAAAATAAGTCATAGAAGAATTTATGAGCAACTTGCAAAGTTTCCTTGAAAATTGTAATAAACAGGTAGTAAAACTCTAAAGAAAAGCAAGGGAATGAGAAGCACACCATTTGGGATGGTGAGGGAGGGTTATGAGGTAAGTGAGAAGCACAGTGGACCGAAAAATGTATTATAATTCTGTATCTGGAGCTGTTTGGCTACACAAATGTGTATTTTACTATTATTCTTTAAAACGTGCATATGCATTATGGACGCACTTTTGTATGTATGATACATTTTGAAGTAAAACATTTAAGAAAACAGAACGAGGAGTGGTTAAGTACAAAGGAGCCCAACTAAAGATTTCTAACAGTGCCAAGAATACACTTGAGGATTTGGAAGTAATAATAACGACTTCACATCTTGACTTTGGATGAACCAGGCTCTGTTCAAGCACTTTTAAATGTAATAATTCATGTTGTTCACAGGCCTCTGTAATATGTTATTACCATGGCCATTTATGCAGTGAGGGAAACTGAGACCACACAGGGTGACTGGGTGCAAATCCAGGCACTTTGGCTCCCAAGCCCAGGCTCTTGGCCTCTTTTCTGTACCACCTACATAGTAATAAAGAGCCTAAATAAAATTTGCATTGGCTGTTAGATAGAAAAGATCAAATTGTCTTTTTAAAAAAGTTTATTGACGTGTAGTTGATTCACAATGTTGTGTTTAATTTCTGCTGTACAGCAAAGCGACTCAGTTAACAACCATATATTCTTTTCATATTCTTTTCCATTATGGTTTATCACAGGATGTTGAATATAGTTCCCTGTGCTATACAGTAGGACCTTGTTGTTTACCCATTCTATATGTAATAGTTTGCATCTGCTAATCCCAAACTCCCAATCCATCCCTCCCCCGACCCGCCCTCCCCTTTGACAACCACAAGTCTGTTCTCTATGTCTGTGAGTCTGTTTCTGTTTCGTAGGTATGATCATTTGTGTCATATTTTAGACTCCACATATAAGTGATATCATATGGTATTTATCTTTCTGTTTCTGACTTCACTAAGTATGATAATCTCTAGGTCCATCCATGTTGCTGCAAATGGCATTATTTCATTCTTTTTTATGGCTGAGTAATATTCCATTGTATGTACTACATCTTATTTATTCATCCATTGATGGACATTTAGGTTGTTTCCATGTCTTGGCTATTGTAAATAGTGCTGCTATGAACATAGGGGTGCATGTATCTTTTCGAATTATAATTTTTTCTGAGTATATGCCCAGGAGAGGGATTGCTGGATTATATGGTAGTTCTATTTTTAGTTTTCTGAGGAACCTCCATACTGTTCTCCATAGTGGCTGTATCAATTTACATTCCCACCAACAATATAAGAGGGTTCTCTTTTCTCCACACCCTCTCCAACATTTATAATTTGTAAACTTTTAAACAATGGTCATTCTATAGCTGATTCACTTTGCTGTACAGCAGAAACTAATACAACATTATAAAGCAACTATACTCCAATAAAAATTAATTTAAAAAATTTTAAAATGATGGTCATTCTGACCGGTGTGAGGCGGTACCTCATTGTAGTTCTGGTTTGCATTTCTCTAATAATTAGTGACGATGAGCAACTTTTTATCTGTATGTCTCAAATTGTCTTTTGGTTCGAAGCTACAGATGAAACAAATCAGCGGCAACATTAATTTGGGAGCAGTTGACCAAAATCCATCATTTAACTGGCAAATTGCTGAAAACCTGGTTGGCTACCAGTTGAGTTCTTTCCATCAGAAACTCAATGAATTAACATTTGTGAGTCATTTCCATACGAGCCCAGCCAGTGAACTCACTCCATTAAAGGAGAGAGTCACTGAGTGCAAGATACACTTTGAGGGGTGGGGAGTGTGGTTTCTGTAGGGAAAGTATCTGACTAACCCAAAAACCACAGTTTTGAGAGAAGATATAAATTTGTTAATAGAGAGAAGCCATTGAAAAATTAACTTAGGACTTCCCTGGTGGCGCAGTGGTTAGGAATCTGCCTGCCATTGCAGGGGACACGGGTTCGAGCCCTGGTCCAGGAAGATCCCACATGCCGTGGAGCAACTAAACCCGTGCTCCACAACTACTGAGCCTGCGCTCTAGAGCCCGTGAGCCACAACTACTGAGCCCGCACACCTAGAGCCTCTGCTCCGCAAAAAGAGAAGCCACTGCGATGAGAAACCCGCCCACCACAATGAAGAGTAGCCCCTGCTCACCACAACTAGAGAAAAGCCCGTGCACAGCAACGAACACCCAATGCAGCCAAAAATAAATAAATGAATAAATAAATAAATTTATTTTAAGAAAAAGAAAAATTAATTTAGATAATCAAAAGGCCTTTAAAAATACTCTCTACCAAGGTTACTAAAAAAAAAGAAAACTGAGCTTTCATGTGATTAAAAGTGGAGGGAAGAAAAAGCAATATTTTGAAGTAGGTAGAAAATGAACATATAGAAAACAAAAATAAAGGGTAAGCAGATATATTTCTGGATGATGATAGATAATCATTTAAATCCTCTAGGACTAGCCTAGGTATTAGCTGGGGATCTGGTTAGTTACCATATTCATAGTATTCAAGTGTTTCACAAACTTGGCTGTAATATAAGAATTTCCCAGGGAGCTTGTTAAAAATGTAAATTCCTGGATCCTACCCTAGAGACTCTGAGTCAGTAAGTCTGGAGCTGGCCCAGTAATTGGTAATTTCAACAAAAGTTCTAGATGATCGTGCTGTGGATGGCTCCTGACCAGGCTCAAAAAAAAAAAAAAGCCCGTACTAAAAATGATGTGATTCTAGAAGACAAGGTGCAGAGTGGCATGTTTGCAGATAACTCCCAACTCTTCTGAAGAACAACGTGGTAAGGAAAAATCACAGGAAAATCTTCAAAGACTGAGTGGGCAGAAAAGAGAAACATTAGCATTACCGTAGGCAAGTGTAAGGTCATGCCAGTAGAGGAAAGCAACCCAATCTTGTTTAACACTGTACTTAGAACGTGGGAAACTCAGAGCTATTTTATTCTGGAGATTATTCCAGAATGTAATTTAACATAGACATATTCGTAAAGGATGAAACCTCACATTTTTTTAATTTTAAAACATTTTTATTGACTTTATTTTTTCAGAGCTGTTTAAAGTTTACAGGAAAATTGAGGGGAAAGCACGGAGATTTACCATATAATCCCAGCACCTACACATTCAAAGCGTACCCTGTTATCAACATCCCCCACCAGAGTGGGACATTTGTTACGGTTGGTAACCCTACATGAACACATCGTAATCCCATAAACCCAAAGCCCATAGTTTACATTACGGTTCCCTGTTGGTGTTATGGCACCTCACATTAACAAGTGTATCAGTCAGATCCTGCTGAGGAACAAACCACCCCACAATTCAGTGACTTAAAGCAATAATCACTGATTCTTGCTCCTATATCCAGCCTAGGCTACAACTGGCTGCACTGAGCTTTATGTTGAAAGTTGGGTTCAGATCTGTTCTACAAATTAATCTTCCTTCAGCCACATACTACCTGGGATGTGTCTTTTCATGGGGAAGGGCAAGGCACGCTGACCGAGCACATTTTTAGCCTCAGTTTGCCTCACGTCCACTGGCCAAAGCAAGTCACTTGGCCAGCCAAAATCAAGGGGTAGGGAAGAATATTCCACCCACAGTGGAAGGGGAAGGGAAGTGAATATTTTCTGAACAACAATCCAAAATAATGCAGTGGAGATATTATTCTTTAGTTTAAAATCAGGGGAAAAAATGCTATTATTGAGATCCCCACAGGGTCAAGGTCGAGTTATGAGGAAAACTCACCCAAATTAAAGATGTGCTGGCAGAAATGTGACAATAGATGCAAGGGCTTTGAGAGGAACATGAAAAAGAATGATTAATTATTTTTAGGATCATCCAGGAAGGTTGTATTGAATAGGGTTTGTAGGATGGATGGGATCTTACACCATCAGAAACAAAGTCGATATGATCCAAGCTGGGATTCATGTGTGTATATGTTCTAATGTTACATTTCTATATCTTAATGTTTATCGTACTTAAAAATCACAACATATAAATATCACCTTAGTTTACTTTGCTAATGAGCGGTTGATAGAATGACTTGGAAAAACCTGTAAATTCTTGGAAATAAAACAAGCACAGTAAAATTAAAAAGTTCCGTAGTTCAAAATCCAAGAATGCAATGATTATATTAAACATTTTCCAAATGTTAAAAAAACCCTAAATAATACAGAATCATTTGATAATCAGCATAGTTATTTTGGATTAAAAATTATTCAGTCTTATAAACAAACTGTGACAATTGATCACAATTAATGCAAATAAGTAAGATGCAGTATTATGTACTGATTTGCTCAGTTGTGCCTGTAAATGAGTGACACAATTACAGGAACAGTTTGCAAATGAGCTCCCAAACATAGATACCAATTATGATTATTCATTTATTTAGAATCAAAGAAGATGAGTTTCACAGATTTTCCCCTTTGAGAAAATAAATATTCATTTGGGCAATCTTCTTGAAATCTATGTACATACATCCCTCTCCAAATAATTTAATAATAAGTAAAGATAAAAATTAGAGTCCTATTAGTCTCTGTGGTTCTTTCTAGGAAAAGGCTGATGAATTTAAAGAGAGGGACTCTACAAAAGCAGAATGCATTAATTTCTAGTAGAATTTCAATACGAGAGGAAGAAAGAGTTTAATAGTTCTGTCCTTCATGTTCATGTCGGCACAACAGCTGAGTCATCATTTGAGGCTTGCCTAAAAGCCTACCCTTCCTCCAGTGTACTATCTCCAAAATCCTTTGAAAAATATTAATTGCATTAAGGCATGCTTATGTATAATTTAATACCCAATTAATCAAAAGTCTCATGTTCCTGGGCTTAAGATGAGCTCTGTATGGTACCACATTTTCTAAAGTGTTTGGTCATAAGAAAGGACTGGGTGCCAGAAGACTTTTTGATGTTTGAAACTTAAAACGTAATTTCTCAAAGAAATAACGTTGTGAATAGTGGTTTAGTTTCAGAATAGTCCACAAGAATCAGTTTATTGTGCACTATTGCGAAAACAATACTAATGTAATATTTCTATCCTCCTGTTAAAACTTATTCTCATTTTGCTGATTTTTGAGGCATAATTTATATATGATAATATCTACCACTTTTAAATGGAAAATTCAATGAATTTTGATAATTTCAACATCTGTGTCATCTCACCATTGACATTTGTGATCTTTTCCCATGTGAGTTGGGATTTTCCTAGTTCTTTGTATGTGCCGTAATTTTGGATGGCATCTTGAACATTTTGAACATTATGCCGTAAGACTCTTATTCTCGTTTAAATTGTGCGGAGAATGTTGATATTTTGTCTTAGTGGGCAGTCACCCTGGGAAGATTCAGGCTTTAAGCTCTGATGCACCTTCTGTGAGTTTTAGTTTCAACATCAGTTCTGTTTTCAGATCATTTGTGTGCTGGTTAGACCACTCCTGTGGTCTAAATTTATCGCACCCTATTGCCAAGATAATACTAATGTAATGTTCCACTTGGAGGTGAGCCCAGGAGATCATAAAAAAACTTTATGAGGTTGGTTTTTCAACCTTTTCCCTCTCTGTGCTCTCCCTAGAACTTTCTAGTTCCCTGGGTCTCCTCTTTTTACACATCCTGCCAGAAATCTGTGATTTTATCTCACTCTGTTACGTGTTCCTGCAACTCTACCTGGCGTGCATGGAATCCATTCCAGTGAGGTAAGGGACAGTGGTGGCTCTTGCTGGTTCAGTCATTTGTTTATACCAGTATGGAATCATGGATATTCATTTTACACTTTGAGTTATAAGCCAGTACTACTATATTTTATCGTTTCAACTTTGGTCATTGGTAACTCTTTCACGTGGCTCCTGTGTCCCTTTGACATACCCCATCATTGTGTTTTTGCCTATGTTCTATTGAGTTGTGTGTCTTCTTATTATTGAGTTGTAGGAGTTCTTTATTCTGGTTATGAGTCTTCTATTGTATATATGTTTTGCAAATATTGTTTTCCCAGACTGTGGATTCTCTTTTTTTTTTCCTCTTGGTAACAGCTTTATGGAGATATAACTCAGACACCATACAATTCACTCATTAAAAGCCTTCAGTAACTTTTAGTATATTCACAGAGTTATACAACCATTATCAGAGTCAATTTCTTTAACATTTCATCACCCCCAAAAGAAACCGTCTACCCTTTAATTTATCTCTTCATTTTTTTTTTACAATGTCTTGAAGAAGAAAGACTTTTCATTTTAACAGTCACATTTATTTTTCTCTCTTGTGGTTTGTGATTTTTGTGTATTATTTAAGAAATATTTGCCTAACCCAAAGTCATTAAGATTTTTACCTGTGTTCTCTTCTAGAAATTTTGTATTTTAGTGCTTATATTTAGATCTAAGATCCAGTTTGAGACAACTTAATTATGTGGTACCAGGCAAGGTTCAAGGTTCACCTGCTTTCATATGGATATTCAATTGTTCTAGCACCATTTTTGAAAAGATTATCTTTTCCTTATTGAATTATGTTTTGACAAATTACCTTCGTCAAAAACAAATTAACCATTTATATTCAAATCTATTTCTTAAACTTCATTAAAAATTTTTGTTAAAATTATAAAATGCCTAGAAACATACACCCTACCAAGACTGAATCATGAAGAAATAAGTCTGAACAGACCAATTACTAGTAGGGAGATTGAATCAGTAATCAAAAATCTCCCAACAAAGAAAAGATGGCTTGACTTCTACCAAACATTAAAGAGGAATTAATACCAATCCTTCTCCAATTCTGCAAATTGAAGAGGGAGGCACACTTTCAAACTCATTTTATAAGGCAGCATTTCCCTAATACCAAAGCCAGACAAAGATACTACAAGAAAAGGAAATTACCGACCAGTACCCATGATAAGCAAGTCCTCAACAAAATATTAGCAAACCAAATTCAACAGTACGTTAAAAGGATCAAATATCATGATCAACTGGGATTTATCCCTGGTTCAGCATACACAGATCAATATATACAATATACCACATTAACAAATGAAGGATAAAAATAATATCATCTCAATAGATGTAGAAAAAAGCATTTGACAGAATTCAACATCCTTTTATGATAAAAAAGCTTTCAACAAATTGGGTATATAAGGACTGTACCTCAAGGTAATGAAGGCCATATAGGACTAGCCCACTGCTAATATCATACTCTGTGGTAGAAAGCTGACCTTTTTTCCTCTCAGATCAGGAACAAGATCACTTCTATTCAGTGTAGTACAGGAAGTCTTAACCAGAGCAGTTAGGCAAGAAAAAGAAATATATTTCCAATTCTGGCATGCAAAACCTTGCCATCCTTATTGTAAGGATTCCCTGCTGAGTAGAGAGGAAAGAGGACAAGTTCTATCTACAAACAACTATATTCTACTCATAAATCTTTAACTGTTGCAAAAATAAAATACCACTCTAGGCCAGAGGTTTACCAAGTGTCCTGAATTAGGGAACAAAAGGCAAAAGTGGTAGGAGGTTGTGAGCTGTAACTAATGTATACGTGTTTATGTGAATTTGGTGTATGGATTTTTTCTGTGATAAGTTTGTAACTACCACTGCTTATCATTGACTTGTTTTGCCCAAGTTGTTGTTGTGGTAATTTATTCTCTTTATTTTATTACCCTTTGGCTACATGAGGTTTAAAGAGTTGCTAAAGACAGTCAAGACTGCTAATAAGTCAGGAAATAAAATCATCAGACAAAAGCAAAAGACAGATGAATGTGAAATAAAAGTTTTGGGAAAGAGTTTTATGAGACCACATGGCTTTCTGTACTAACACTAATGCCTGTGGCCATATGTATCAATAACTCCTTTGCTGGCTGATTTGTAGACATAACTGAAGAGCAATGTACCTTTGCAGATTTTTGGAAATCACTGACTACATGCACATCTATTTCTTGTACAGTTTTTGCATTTGGTGAGGTTACAGTTACAACTTCATTTCTATCACTACATTTACAGAACTTAAGTGACAGATGTTCCTACTGTCTGACTTCCTTTGAGTTCTTCCTGAATTATTCATCAACTTGTTTAAATATGCTTTGTTATTTTTTTTTAGAAGTCTTGTAGATACAAAAACAACTTTAGCATTTAAAGTGTATGCACCACCCAGCAATTCCACTACTGGGCATATACCTTAAGAAAACCATAATTCAAAAAGAGTCATGTACCACAGTGTTCATTGTAGCTCTATTTACAATAGCCAGGACATGGAAGCAACCTAAGTGTCCATCGACAGATGAATGGATAAAGAAGATGTGGCACGTATATACAATGGAATATTACTCAGCCATAAAAAGAAACAAAATTGAGTTATTTGTAGTGAGGTGGATGGACCTAGAGACTGTCATACAGAGTGAAGTAAGTCAGAAAGAGAAAAACAAATACTGTATGCTAACACATATATATGGAATCTAAAAAAAAAAAAAAAAGGTTCTGAAGAATCTAGGGGCAGGACAGGAATAAAGATGCAGATGTAGAGAATGGACTTGAGGACACGGGAATGGGGAAGGGTAATCTGGGACGAAGTGAGAGAGTAGCATGGACATACATAACACTACCAAATGTCAAATAGATAGCTAGTGGGAAGCAGCCACATAGCACAGGGAGATCAGCTCGGTGCTTTGTGTCCACCTAGAGTGGTGGGATAGGGAGGGTGGGAGGGAGACGCAAGAGGGAGGGGTTATGGGGATATATGTATATATACAGCTGATTCACTTTGTTATAAAGCAGAAACTAGCACACCATTGTTAAAGCAATTATGCTCCAATAAAGATGTTAAAAATAAATAAATGAATAAAATAAAATGTATGCACCAGACCCTGACCTTTTGAGGTAATATAGGCATATCTCAGAGATATTGCAGGTTCGGTTCCAGACCACTGCAGTGAAGCAAATAGCACAATAAAGCGAGTCATACGATTTTTTTGGTTTATCAGTGTGTATAAAAGTTATATTTACACTATTCGGTAGTCTGTTAAGTTTGTGATAGCATTATTTCTAAAAAAAAAAACACAGTATATACCTTAATTTAAAAATACTTTCTTGCTAAAGAATACTAATCATCATCTGAGCCTTTAGCAAGTTGTAATCTTTTGCAATGGTAACATCAAAGATCACTGATCAACATAACAAATATAATAATGAAAAAGTTTGAAATATTGTGAGAATTACCAAAATATGACACAGAGACACGAAGTGTGCAAATGCTATTGGAAAAATGGGGTCCATAAAAAAATGGTGTCCATTTGCTCGACTCAGGGTTGCCACAAACCTTCAATTTGTAAAAAACCACAATATCTGTAAAGCATAGTAAAGTGAAGTGCGGTAAAACGAGGTATGCCTATACTGATTTTTACATATGAATTAACACTGCTATCCAGTCATCAAGAATTGGGCTCCCACTGTATCCCCAAGATGCTGTGTGAAACTATTAAGTTGAATGAAACTCGTTTTTTAATTCATTTGAAGCCCCAAGTATTTCTGTTATAAATTTATAATTCTCTAGGCCTTTATAAATTTTGTAATTTTTACCAACCATTGGAATTGGCTTGTGAGATGAATTATGAACTATAATCTAACCAATGGACTTCAGGCTGCTTTTCCATCTCACGGGTTGAACTATTTATCACAAACCCTTTGCTTGATTTGATCGACACACATCTCTGCAGTGCTGGTCAACCACTGTATTATGTGCAACTGACGTATCCTTGGGCAGGTGCTGGAAAGCTTTCTCTAACTAAAACTCCACTTCTCTGATTGAGATAAAGTCACTTCTCTGGTGGTGGCTGCTTTGGGTTATGTAGTAGGACATATCATCTATTACTGACAGTGTAAATGATGGTTTTGTAGATGTCATTTTAAAAGTTGGGTTGAAATTTAAGTCTCTGACTTATTGTGGGGGGCAGGTTAGGTTTTGCTGATGTTAATCTTCTAACTCCTTTCTCAAGAACGTCACTGGCAGTATTCACTCAGTGTCCACCATTTGCTCCTGGTTTTCCCAGCTCTGTGACTGTCATTCTGTCTTCTGCCTCTGGACGAATTTTCCTGTAGACCACTATCTCTGTTACTTAGAGTTTAATTTAAGGCACTTCTCCAGGAATCTCTTTTTGATGAGACAAGGGAGCTAGCTCTACCCTAAACATACATTGCTCATTTCTTAAGCTTGCAAAGTCAACTCAGTTTGCTCCACACCAACATCTGAATACTGATGTATTGCATGCAACGGTAGTTGAGAACGCAGACTTGGCCTGCAAAGTTGGGTTTGAACTATGGCCCTGCCCCAGGCTAGCCATATGATATTGAGGAAGTTTTCTTTTTCAAAATGTGGTAAAATGGTATCCACTTTGTAAAATTGTGATGATTGGATTATATGATGACTATAAAGCACTCAGCACAGCGCCTGGAAAGTTAAGGTACTCAGTGAAGTTGGCAATTATTACTGAGACTGTGAGATCAATATGGATAGACCAACAGACCTGAAACAAGATGTGTTTGTCAAGTTGTATGTAGTCACCTCCACATCCCTTTTTCTGGAACAGCTGACTTTAATCTTCCTCACTACATTATCTACTGTTTCAGAAAGGGTGAAATGCATATTATTATTCTAGTTATAATTCAAGAAGCTGTAAACACCAAGGAATTCAACAGAAAAAAAGAAACCTGTTTTAGAAACCATTGGGTTGAAGTAGAAAATGCAGGCAGGTTGATTTTTTTTTTTTCTGTAACCTGCTGTAGGGCCATATGGTTGCTGAATGTGTTGATGCTGGGTTTAAGATTCCTGAGTATTTTAAACTTGACATGTTATTTTTTTAATGATTTCAAACATCATTTCTTTCAGGGCCTTTTCCCAGTGTTGCCATCATATTGAACAGATGGCGCGGTGGCATGTACATTTGCATTCTGCAATCCTGCCGTGTTATTTGCAAATTTTCTTAGCACAAGCCTGTGATTCTTTCTCTACCTTTTCAGTATGGCTGCAATGAAATGGTAAATAAATTCTTCCCCAGAGCATCGAGGATATGGTGGAAATTGGGATCGTGTATTGCTTCTTCTTTTTAATTTTATGTGATTATATTTTGGGGGTTTTATACCTACTGTTACTAGTACATTCTGTCATTTCAAACTGGCCCTTTCATCCAAAGGACTAGTAGTCCTCATTATACCTTTATGATATGAATAAAAACAGGGTGGTATTAGTGCTGAGAGGAACCTTAATGATCACATGACACCCTTTCACGTCTCCCTGTTGACTTTTCTAGTTGCTACCTGAAATTGTCCTGTTTGTTTGTTGTCTGGTTTTGCCAAAGGATGGAATAAGTTCCGTGAGAGCTTGGACCCTGTCTGTTTCGTTGGTCCCCAATGATCACCTGTGAACGAATGAATGAGTGAATGAAGTCATTAATAAGGGACCTTCTAGGCAATATACAGTATGATTCCAACTCTGTGACATTCTAGAAAAAGAAAACTATGGAGATAGTAAAAAGATCAGTGGTTCATGTTGAGGAGTGAATAGGCAGAGTACAGAGTATTTTTTAGGGCAATGAAAATACTCTATATGATATTATAATTATGAATATACATCATTATACATTTGTCCAAACCCATAGAATGTACAGCACCAAGTGTGAACCATAAGGTAAACTATCGACTTAGGGTGATTATGGCGGGTCAATGTAGGTTCATACTTGGTAAAAAATGTACCATTCTAGTGAATGATATTGATAATGGTGGAAGCTATCCATGTGTGGGGTAAGGGGGTATATGGGAAATCTTTTTACCTTTCTCTCAATTTTATTTTGAACCTAAAATTGCTCTAAAAAATAAGGTCTTAAATAAAAACAAATAATAATAATAAAATAAAGGACCTTCTAGGTACTAGAATTTTCTTTCACCAGCAGAACATGAGTTCCCTGAACATAATTGATTTTCTAATCTTTTTACCTTTATTTTACTCTGATCTGTTTGCAAAAGGGTTTGTCCAGGAGTGATGTCTTCATAGTCTTCCTTGGTTTTTATGATTTTTTTAAAAAATAATAAATGACTTTTTAATAAAAATGACTGTGTGGATATAAATAGACAGTCCCTCAAGAGACTTTTTTTTTTTTTTTTTCTTTACTTGGAGGGCATAGTGGGATTAGTGCCAACATCAAGACATCTATCTTCCTGCTTCACAGATTGAAAAGACACAGGATGCAGGAGAGGCTGTATTGATCAGAGCTGGTTCCTTTTAAAGGCATGTGATGATGAAAAGTAAGCCCCCCCAATATCTCTATTAAGGTCCTTTGATTTTTCTCTTTTTAAATGAGGTCTGGTGGGAATTCCCTGGCGGTCCAGTGGTTAGGACTCGGCGCTTTCACTGCCGGGGCCCAGGTTCAATCCCTGGTCGGGGAACTAAGCTCCTGCAAGCTGTGCGGCACAGCCAAAAAAATAAAAATTAAAAAAAATCTAAATGAGGTTTGCTAGGGCACCTGCGCAACTCAGAGGGGGTTCATACAGCGGGCCGTACTGTCTGACCACTGGCTTACTGTGCACGGGGATCTGGGTTTGCCCTGATCATTGCTGTGCCCGGCCCATGACCTGCACTAAATGTCTCCGTGACTTCAGGCTAGGAACCTGTCTAAGATTTGTTCAGTCTGAGCCTTGCACATAGAACAAATAGAAGAAACATTTAATATTGACAGTTACACAGTGCTGGGTCTAGAAAAGGGCCGTCAGCTCTAATTATTGCCAGGTGTTGGCGGGTTCTTTGTCAGTACAGTAACAGATTCTGTCTGTCAGCTCAGAGGTACAGTGAGAGGTGAAGAGACACTTTGATGGCTTCAACCATGTGTCTATAAAGTGATTTTGGCTTCACCAAGTAGGTCTTTATAGATATTAAAGTTTCTGTGAAAAGGGGCAGGAGCTTCATCTCTGCTGAATGAAAACTTTGATTTATCTAAAGCCGGAATTATAAAAGTGAGGGTCTTTGTACCGTGGGTTTATGTTTCCTACTTCTGAGCCTAGATTTTGCCACTGGAAGCCTCCAGCGGTGCTCAGAGTAGAAGATAAAGTTCTGTAGGAGGTCAGCTCCAGCCCAAATGCAGGAAATAACCTGCATGGGAAAAGAACTTGAAAAAGAATAGATCTATGTATATGTGTAACTGAGTCATTTTGCTGTACACCTGAAACTAACACAATATTGTAAATCAACTATACTCCAATATAAAGTAAAAATTAAAACAAAATTTTTTTTTCCTGGCCTTCACAATACACACAGTATTTTTTCGTGGAACATTTATGCAGGTAAGCTTTGAGAACCAAGAAGAGAATGTAAAAGTCAGCTGCTAGATTTGAGTCTTTACCAACAACAGTAGGATTCGTTATGTCCAGTGAAGGTATATGGATTCGCTATACTTCCTTTCTCACTTTGGAAAACAATCTCACCTGTCTTAGCATGAAGCTTTATTTATGATGTATTTTCTAAGGCACAGCTTTGCATTATAGGGTTAAGTGTATAATAAATGCTACCTAAGTGTAGTATTTTCCTCAGTAATGAGTTTAACCCTTTGTTTGCTGCAACCTGTAACCTTCCTCTCTGTGAAGATGAATACTAATTATCATTATAAACAGTTCTTCTCATTATGTTCCTATGGATGGCATCTTTTATAGCTTGCTAATTAGAAGCATGCAGAACTCAAGTGCTTAAAGTTAAATAATGTCAACAGGGTTGTAATAGATTTTCATGTTGAATACTTTTATTGATTAATTGTTCATTAAAATCTCTACCCAATTAATCTACTTAATTTATTGGATACTGTAATAATTCTTATTCCGTACTCATAGATTAGTACTTTAAAAATATTCTTTTCTCTTTGCGGGCTTTCTTCGCAAATAGCTCATATAGACTTACAGTACTATAACTAAACTAGAAGATATGGAAATTTACTGTGCATTAAAAAAAAAGTAAAAAAAAAAAACAAACACAAGGTCCTACTATATAGCACAGGAAACTATATTCAATATCCTGTGATAAACCATAATGGAAAAGAATATGAAAAAGAATATATATATATATATATATATATATGTATAACTGAATCACTTTGCTGTACAGCAGAAATTAACATATTATAAATCAACTATACTTCAATAAAATTTTTTTAAAGTGAAAAAACATTTACCTTGCAACATTTTATTAATTGAAAATTGGTTGGCAACGACCAAAATTATAGTCTTAAAGTTAGCAAGAATCTCACCCTTAGAAGTGTGAGTTAATAACTAACTTCCACTCAGAGAGTCACTTAATTTCTGGTTGAACACGTAGTTAATCATACCCATTCTCTGTTTGAATGGTTCTTCGAAAAAGAACTTTCAGAACGCTAAAATGACTCCTGTACTTGACCCCATTGGTCCAAACTCCAGTGTCTGGAGTGACCCAGAATTACTTTAAACCCTTTTCCATGACATTGGCCTTGAAATATGGCAGATGTCCAGTGTGGCCCATTCCACTCTTCTCCTTCCCATGACAGTGTATCTCCACTTTCTTCAACTCTTCCTCAAGTGCTCTGATGCTTCGTCAGTCCTGTCATCCTTTTCTAGACTCCAGGAGCTTTCAGCTCAGCAACAAAGGGAAACGCTGAACACACAAGTATTACTAAGAGTAATGAGGTTCTCGTAGTGGAAGGAAGAAGTGCTGCAGGTATAATGATAGAGAGGGAGGTTGGAGAGGGAGCTAACCCAGCCCAAGCAGTAAACTCTCTGTTGGTTGCAGAGATAGCGTGCCCGTGAGATGAACGGATTTCACACGTAATGCCCCATCCCACAGTCCCAGTGCCCTTGCTCTGTTCGAGTTTCTCCCCTTAACATTTTACCTTCTAGGATACTGTATGATTTATTTGGTTATCATTTTACTGTCTCCTTTCAGTAGAATCTAAACTCCACAAGGGCAGGAATTTTTGTCTGTTATATTCAGTTGTGAATCCCTAGCATCTAGAACGTGCTGGACACAGAGTAAGCTCAATAAGTACTTATTGAACAATACTCACCCTTAGATATAACTATTCAGAGTTAGCTACGAGTCCATCTAACCATATTAACAACCAGTTCATACATTTCCAGATCACCTACTGGGAGATCTTATAAGTCCTTGACAGATACCTTACAGAAATCCAGATACATTATGTTTAAGACCAGAGGAGGGACTTCCCTGTTGGTCCAGTGGTTAAGACTTCCACGGCAGGGGCTGGGGGTTCGATCCCTCATCAGGGAACTAAGATCCTGCATGCCGTGCAGTGCGGCCAAAAAAAAAAAAGGACCAGAGGAAATTGGAGACAGAACATCATCTGGTCTTTGGGAACTCATGCTGGACCCTAGTAATCATTGCTTTCTTTTCTAAGTACTAAAATGTTCTCTATGTAACTCTAAAATAAAATCATTGTGCCTATTTACTGATCAGCTGTCATGTGGAAGGCACCCTCCTGAACGCCTCTTACACATTGCCTCCTTTTGTCCTCACATTTATTAGGTACTATCCTTATCTTGTTTTATGGATGAGAAAGATGATGTCTAGAGAAGTTAGGTAACTTCCCCTGGGGGACACATATGACAAAAGCAGAACTGGATTTTCAAAAGTCCATGTTTCTGGATACTGCACTGTACAGCCTCTGGCGTGACTGTTGGAACCTTGGGCAAACCTAAAAGTCTGTAGTTTGGGGATCCTGCCTTAGGAAGAGCTAGAGCTTTAGCCTTTTCCTGATGTAATTTCCTTCAGTGCTCTTAGTGCATTTTTTTTTTTCTGGGGCTGCCATGTAAAGTAACATAAAATGCTTTTAGCGTTCTCTTAGTGTTTCTGCCTAACCAGGGTGTGAAACCCTCTTAATCTGTCTACTCCTCACTTTGAGGATGGTTCTTGGTGTGAAGTCAGAAGCACAGTAGAAGTCGAGTCATGCCTTTTTCTGTCATCGCTCATGTTGTACCATTTCTCACCCCACCATCTACCCCAGTGGTCACCAACCTTTTCTTTTTTTTTTTTATTCATTAATTTATTTATTTTTGGCTGCATTGGGTCTTCGTTGCTGCGTGCGGGCTTTCTCTAGTTGCGGTGAGTCGGGGCTACTCTTCATTGCGGTGCGTGGGCTTCTCATTGTGGTGGCTTCTCTTGTTGCGGAGCACGGGCTCTAGGCGCGCGGGCTTCAGTAGTTGTGGCACGTGGGCTCAGTAATTGTGGCTTGTGGGTTCTACAGTGCAGGCTCAGTAGTTGTGGCACACGGGCTTAGTTGCTCCGCAGCATGTGGGATCTTCCCGGACCAGGGCCTGAACCCATGTCCCCTGCATTGGCAGGTAGATTCTTAACCACTGCGTCACCAGGGAAGCCCTCCAACCCTTCTTTGTACTTGGAAGGTCTTACACATGGTGCTAGGTGGCATTGAAGAGGGGATGCCTGCATTCTGTGCAGATGGCATCTTGCCATAATAATTGCAGCATAGTTAAAATGGGGTGTTTATTTATTATTAAACTTTTTGCTTTGTAAAGATTTTGTTTTTCTCCCTTTGGCTTATAACGGCAAGGGGTTTTGTGATCTAGTGAGGGAATGAAGACATAGAGAGGTTGTCTTCTCATTGGGCCCCTCACAGGCCTTGGAGTAGAGATAGAAAGCAGCTCAGCCCCCTCTGTAGCAGGGACACAGGAGCTGACATGTCTGTCCTCTTCCTGGGTGGCCCAGCAAGAGTTACCAGAGGATGGCTTTGTCTGGTGATGTTTTACATGGAAACCCAAGGGTCAGCCAGCACTCCCAGGGGCCTTCCGAGACCTACCCTGATAGAGAAAAGGGAAAATGTGTGGATTCATATCCCTGTTCGGCCCCAAGTACCCTGGTTCCACAGGCCAATGGACTCACTCTGCTTTACACCATGACACACATACAGGTTTTGAAGCAACTGAGCATTTTGTGGCAGTGGAAGGGAAAAGATAAAATGCATTAAGACAGCTTTCCTCCCAATAGACTGCAAAGGTCTTCCAAGACTAACAGTAAAGCTACACCAGCAGACTCAAGAATGAAAATGCTGTAAATGTGTGCACAAATTAAAAAAAGGAAAGGGCTTCCCTGGTGGCGCAGTGGTTGAGAGTCTGCCTGCCAATGCAGGGGACACGGGTTCGAGCCCTGGTCTGGGAAGATCCCACATGCCGCGGAGCAACTAGGCCTGTGAGCCACAACTACTGAGCCTGCGCGTCTGGAGCCTGTGCTCCGCAACAAGAGAGACCGCAATAGTGAGAGGCCCGCACACCGCGATGAAGAGTGGCCCCCGCTTGCCGCAACTAGAGAAAGCCCTCGCACAGAAACGAAGACCCGACACAGCCATAAATAAATAAATAAATAAATAAATAAATAAATAAATAAAATTTAAAAAAAAAAAAGGAAAAAAGAAGAAAATCTTTAAGTATGGCGTTGTAGATAGATTTATTTTAAAATATGAAACTTCGAGTATTAAAAACTCACCAGCCAATCAAAATGCGTACCTATTTCTCATGTTTTCCAATGCTACCTGCTCCCACCTCTCACGTGATCCTTCTCCCCTGCACCCCAGCTGATTTCAGCTGGATTTCTTTATTCAGCATGTATTTATAGCATATCTCCTACTAGAGCATACATAGAAACAGTTGATGTCAGGCATACACAGAATGAACTCTATTCTGGGGGCCAGATGACCTGAGACCTTTTTGGAAAGGTGAAATGATAATAGGGAGAAAGACTCATGAAGGGCATATTAAGGGTTACTTGTGAATTGCTGCTTTCTTTCTTTTAGCAAAATGTTTAAATAAAAATAACAGAATGTGCCAAATAGAATATTGTCGAATATGTAGCCTCACTTTTGCCATTTCCAACAGTCATTTCAAATCATGGCTAAAAGAGAATTGATTTTCTGTCTTACTACAGGGCATAAATCAGAGCAGCCCTAAGTACCTTTAATTGGTTAATTTCTTCAGGCCCACTGGATTACTCTCTCCATCTTGCAAGTTTTTGTGTTCAGAATTTCATGATTAGAAAAGAAAACCATGTTCTGACTATAAATAATAATCAAATGTGTTTTTCTTGTACATTTCGCTCCATCATTTAAGGGGGGAAAAAACGATATATTATAGGGATGCCCTATCAGTAAGCCTTCTGCTGCCTACAAATAACATATTATGTGTTGTTAGATTAGGTTGACCCTTGAACAGTCAAAAATCCACATACTGCTATCTCTGCCTCAAAAACAAATGAATTGATAAATGACTCACCCAAGCGCAGGAAACAGTTTGGATAGAATCAAGACTCAGATCCTAGTTCTTTTGATTGACATATGGTGATCTCTAATTGAACACACACTTTCCCCCATATTTAGTTAATTTAAAGATCTGTGAAATGAAAATACAGGTACTATATTTGTTGGAAAAAATGGACATGTAAGTGGTTCAAACCCGTGTTATTCAAGGGTCAGCAATATGTAGGTGGGCTGCAGGATGAGATTCAGGAAAATGTTAAAAAGGAAATGGTACATTTTAGAAGTCTCACTGAAGTCTGCCTGACATGTGAGGGTTAAGTAACTTCAGCATTGTCACTCTTGCCTGAGCCTGTGTTAAAAGTAATGACCGCAGTCTTAGATGAGAGAACACAGAGTAAAGAACACAGAAATCTTGAAGTGTTCTTGTCAATTTCAGACTACAAGTGGGACGTGCGTGTTTGTGG
Source organism: Balaenoptera acutorostrata (assembly GCF_949987535.1). Lineage (NCBI taxonomy): Eukaryota > Metazoa > Chordata > Mammalia > Artiodactyla > Balaenopteridae > Balaenoptera > Balaenoptera acutorostrata. Next base: position 7,630,549 of record NC_080075.1, read on the forward strand.
TTCCTGTTATGTGGATTCTGTACCCAGCTTTGACAGGACAGTGTGGAAGGTGGCCCCGGTATACAGCACTGGGTACTCTATTGAGACATGACCCCCTGGAAAAGCACTCAGTATCAATTAGTGCTCAGGATATAAAAACACTGTCTCTGGTTTTAATCTCTTTATGCCATCAATAGATGTTTGACAAGGTCAGTGCATTGACAGACCACTTAACTTTCTGAAAAGCAAGTGTACTTTTAACTACAAGCTCTGATTGAGATCACTAATTTTCATTCTAAAAATAATAACATGATTAAAAGATCTTGTCCTATGGCTAGGAATCTGACAAAAAATCGATTACTAACTCTTTAATAATATTGCCTGTTGATAGAAGGCTAATACTTGTTCCCTAATTTACAGATACCAATGTGCAGATTAAGGAAGCCAAATGATTTTCTAATGGTTTCTGTATTAATGGGTATATGCTTAATTTCAATGGAGTAAATAAATGTTGATATTTTAAGAATTTGTTTTTAAGGTAACTCTGGTAATTTCTTTTGATAAAGCAAAGACATTTGTACGACCAGCCATATTCAAGTGTAAGACTTTAATTTTTTAAATAGTCTTTTAATTTTTTTTAGTATATTGGCCATTTACTATTCATTCAACAAACATCTTCAAGCACTTACTATGTTGTACCAGTACTCTGCTAGGAAGTGGTCATAAATGAGAAATACCATATCCACTGTAAAATCTACTAATACAAGTAAATGATACTCATCAACATTTTTCTCATTTTGTTCTTTTCAGTTCAGTATGGTATTTATTACTAGAGTAAAATCATAAAGTTAATGTGAAGGGAAGTAGGGAGAAACCACTTAATGGGTACAGTGTTTTACTTTGGGATGATGGAAATGTTTTGGAACTAGATAGAGGTGATTATGACTCACAACACTGTGAATGTACTAAATGCCACTAAATTGTACACTTTAAAAATGGTTGGTTTTCTGTTACATGACATTCACCTCAATTTTTTTGAATATACTTTGCAGTTTTTTCCTCTTGATACATTTATTTGACTTTGTATTCTATGTTAGAGTTGGAAGGTATTTGAGAAGCCTGGCTCTGTCCCTTTCAGGCATTGTTTGGTATCTTTCAGTAGAATTCTGAAGATTTTTCTTATAGGTCTTAAACATGTCTTGTTAATGTTATTCCTCATTTATTTTTCTTGATATTGTGGGTAGGATTTTTTTCATATTTTTAAAGTGTTTATTGCTGCTGCACAGAAGAGCTATTGAGCTTTGACTGTTCATAGCCAACCACTTTTTAAACCTCCCTTTTAATACAGTAACAATGGAGTCTTTTGGATTTTTCTAGGTATATGATCAAAAAAATCTGCTGAGATCAAAAAAACACTGAGATGATCACAGTTTTACGTAACTTCCCTAGTGATACAGTACTTCAAAGAGGCCCTAATATTAAATATTAAACTATTTTTGCATTCCTGGGACAAATTCCACTAAGTTCCCACTAATTCTTATAACATTTTATTGAATCATATTTACTAATAATCTTTTGAGGATTTTACATTTATTTTCATAAGGAGATTGATTTAGTCTCTTATGTGAGGTTTTTATATTATTTTAATAAAATAAATCATATAGCTTCCCATTACCTTCTACTCTGGAAGAGAAAATATGTGAGAGTTAGTTCTTCCTTGAAAGTTTGAAATACTTCACTGTAAAACTATTCGGCTTAAAGCCTTATTTGAAGATAATTTTTAATTTAATCTGCATTCTCAGATTTATAGGCCTAATTTCATTTTTCTTTATGTCTTATGTCAGTTTTTTCCAGAAAGTTGCTAACTTCATCAAAATTTTTCATTTATTAGTATTGTGTTCTATATTAATGTTAACCTCAATACTTTCTTATGATTATAAGCGCTTCCATATGTTTTATCCCCTTCATATATCAAATTATTTTATGTTTATTTGAGCTTTCTTTTTATTGAACAGATTTTTAAGTGACTTTCCATTATTGTTTTGGGTAATGTGTTTTATTTTTGTTTCTAAGAAATTATATTGTGGCTTTATAAATTCTGACTTTTTGCTTTATAAATATTTCATTGGTTTTCTCTCTGTTATTTTCTTTCTTTGGTATGCCTCTTTGATTTTAAATTTTCAATTGCTTAGCACATTCATTTTTTTAAAAAAAATAATGAAAGTTTTTAGTGTATGAATTTACCTCTAAGAATATCTTTGGGAGCATCCCATAATTTCGTTTTGCAGTATTTTTATATTATTTTCCTGTAAATATGAAGTTATTTATAGTTGATTTTTATAGTGATTTTTTTTATTCCAAGAGTTCTAGGAGATTTTATGTCTACCCTGTTTTAATTCATAGCTTAAGTGTTTTGATAACTTGTAACTAAAGAGTCTGGGCTATAAAACAACTGCTTTTTGGAATTTTTTGAAGCTCTTTTGCAGCTCAGTATATAACCACTTCAGTAACTATTTCATGTGTGCTTGAAAAATTGGGGTTTCCTCATAATAGTCTAAGTTCGTTATATCTTTCAGTTTGTCCTTATTTAATTTTATTTTCAAGTCCTCTATCCCTCTTATATAGCTGGGATCTTGTTTTGGTATCCTTTGTCTATTAGGAAAAATGGGGGTGGATTAAAGATGTCCAACCATAATAATTCTATTTTTTTCCTTTTTCTTAGCATACCTTATTTTGATGCTCTATTAATATCCTATTTTTTCTTCATTCTGTGTTGTGCTCTCCAATTCTTTTTTTTTTTTTTTTTTTTGCTATGAACTGTCCTTTAGTTGAAAATAATATCACCACTCTCTGCTGTCATTTTGTTTGCATTCTTATGATATACTTTTATACACCTTTCCTTATTTATTTATTTATTTATTTTTCTCAGTGTATAAATGTCTAAGCGATGGTGACAGTAATTCTGAGGGAAAAAACTGGATGTGAGCAACAGAGCAACAGGTGAACCAGTTGGCTGAGCACATTCGGGAGATCAGGCGGGGGGACCCAGCAGGGATGAGGCCAGTCTCCAGCTCCGGCGATCGGGAGCAGAGTGTAGCCTCTAAAGGGGAAGTGGGCACTTCCCTGACGGTCCAGGGGTTAAGACTCTGCACTTCCAATGCAGGGGGCACTGGTTCAATCCCTGGTTGGGGAGCTAAGATCCCACATGCTGGTGAGTGTGGTGCAAAAAAAAAAAAAAAAAAAAAAAAAAAAAAGCTGTGCAGGCATGATCATTCCTAAAAAAAATAGCACTTGTAAAAAAAAAAAAGAAAGAAAAGAAAAGAAGGGGGAAGAGTTAGGTGGTCATAAGACTTGCTGAAGAGAGAACTGCCTGGCACTCTCCTGACCTCAGGTGACCCTGACCTCAGGTGACCCTGGCCTCAGGTGACCCTGACCTCAGGTGACCCTGGCCTCAGGTGACGCCGCAGTCAGTGGATGGAGCTTCACATAGACTTGCGATAATCCCTGGATTCAAGCTTAGATCCTCGCCCAGTGCTTTGGTGGCACTGATGGGACACCTAATTTCTTTGTACCTCAATTTTTCTCTATATCAGAAATAGTAAGACTTATTTAAAAATATTTCTGTGGAAGTATTCAAGAGTGTGCATGTGATAAACAATGTCTAAATGTTTGAGGACCTTTCAAGTGCTTGCAGACAAACAAGGGTACTGTGACTTTAAAACAGTATTATTTTAGAATGAAATTTCCGCCCTCAATGTGTCTGATGAAGAGTTAAACTATTTTTGAAAATAGGATATGTGCAGCTTCATCTCCTCCGTAGTTAAATGACATTTCCCACTGATTGGATCGAGCCTTTTCTCCTTAAGCTTGGCTTGCTTCTTCCAGTGCTGTGTGCGTGGCATGGTAATTAGGGGCTTAGGTTCTCACTGATAGGATGCTCTTGGCTATTTCTTGAGCTGTACTTACCCACAGCTCCGTTCCTCACACTGCGCTGGCAGAGCGTGTGGTGTGTATTTTTAAGCGGTAAGATTTGAGGAAAGCAGTTCCACGGAGAAAGGAACGTGATCGACAAGGCTTGTAGAGAAGGAGAATCAGCTGGGGTTGCTCGCTTTTAATTGAAGTTTAGTTGGAGGTTCAATGAGGTGAGGCTGTTATGACAGATTTCAAAATGTAATGATAGGAAAAGGGGGTGGGTTCATCCAAGTCGGAGTAAATACAGCTCAGTAACCCAGCGTGAAGCAACAGCTACGAACCCTCACAAAATGCACAGTAATTAAAATTGGCGTTGCACAGCCCTCCTCAGTGGGTACCTTTCCAAGGAAAGCAATGACTTTATTGTGAAAAAATATAAACACAAATTTGGAGATGTAAATTACATGCATGTTTTAATCTTGTTCATAAACACTGAAAGCTTTTAAAATGTAAATATAATCAAAGTGCACAACTGCAGCTGAAACCAGATTTGAGAAGGATTTTGAGAAAGAAAGAAGGTGAAAGGCCCTGCAGTCTCCCCGACCCTCACACCCTGCCCATCCCAACCCTACCTACCCATCTCCCCCCCACCCCACCTTTGTGGATTCGGAAAAGAAGAGGTAGAATTCTGCCCTCCAGTTTCTGAGGACACAAATCCTTGTCTCTAATTTGTCAACATCACAGAAGAGATGGTTAGTATTAACCTTTTCTCTCCACTTCCTCTCCTGCCTTAACCCTTTTGGTCTGTGCGTGTGGTGTTTGAGGTTAATGAGTACGATCCAGAGTGACTAAGCATTGGATAATTTGCAGCATGGGAACGAAGGAGGAAATTTATCCAAACGCTATCCAGATTCTTCTATTTCCATACTTTAAGCACGAGAGTGACCTCAAGTAGAGCCCATTCTAAAGGTTGAGCTTGGAGAAAAAGCATTAGATAGTAGAAAATTGACGGCAGTGGTGTTGAAGAAATGTGTGTGGGTTCTACCTTGACTGTCCTTTGCTGCCAAAAATGATTTTGGACAAGACTCTTCACTTCACTGGGCCGCAGTTTCTCCATCTGTTGAAGTCATTGAATTGGGTAAAATGAGCTCTAAGGTTCCTTCCATTTCAACCTTTCTGTAATATTGTGCCTCATGGATCCACTCCAATCTAAATGGGGCCTGGGAAATTCAACCCCAATGTGGTACCCTTCCCCAGGTGGCCCCAGGAGTCAGAAATGTTCCAGACGAGGGCCAAGATTTTCCTCTGCCAAAGCTCCTCCACTCTGTAATTTAAAGCCAGGACTCCCTGAGACTTCTGTAGGAAGTCTTTTGTCCTGGCCTCAGTTCTGCACATGCTCAGCTGGGCAAGGGGCCCTCCCAGGAGGGAATGACCTGATGTCTGGCCAGACCATCAAAGTTCATGGTTGGAGTTGCCATCGAGATGACCCAGTGTAATAATTCTGCATATTTCATCTACATTGATGAGGGAAGTATTTAGCAGGGCTTTTATATTCTGTTCCTCTCTCAGTGTGTTCCCTTTTCAGAGTAGGGTAGTGGAAATTTATAGGATTATGGGGAGAGATACTAAGGGCCACCTGTCATTGATATAAATCATTTCAAATGAAATTATAGCGCGGTATTCAGGGGAAGCTTAGTTTCAAGGAACCAAACATATCAAGAGTCTTTGTAGTAGGTTGTGAACCTGGGTGAGTCCACAGAGAGCATGAAGTCAAGTTTTCCTTGATTGATTGTTTTAAGGTGGAAAATTAAAAGTACATTGAGAATTTAGCATTTGCTCTCCCAATATATTACATGGTAGGAAGGGGTTGGGATTTGGAAGTAGGGTAAGAGAAATGGTTGTGGGTATGAAGATTCGTTTTCCAATTCGACCACTGATTCCCACCTGAGCTCTGAAGGAGGTCATTTCAAAGGACCATTGAGCCCTGGCCTGGCTGAGGCTTCACCACACAGCCTTTGTGATGGTTGCCTCTGGCTGCCCTGGAAAGGAAACAGGGTTTGGGCTGGTTCCAAAAAGAGCTCTCTGATCTAATTTGATTGGAGTAGCAGAATGGTGAAATTTCCAGAGCGGTCCCGGGATAAGGCATTGGGAACAGAAGTTGGGGGTGTATTAGATGTATGTTGCCAAACTGGAACTTTTGGGAAAACAGGAGAAGGGATGAATATAGGAAAGAGGAATGAAATATTAGTAAAAAGCTTTGGGTCTTCTAATCTTATCACGATATTTAACACTGTTTTTCTTGTTTTATGAGGATAGACGTATATGTTATGTTCATGCACTGTTAGCAATGGTTGTGCTTTACACATTTCATTGTTGATTTTTTTAATGATGAGACTAGAAAGGAGTAATTTATACAAAGATAATGTTCCTGTTTTAACTAAAACATCAAATAATCCATAAGGAAATAAACTTCACCTAAAAGTTCTCAAACTGTTGAATTAAAGTCCTAACTGTAAAAACCAAAACTATAAAACTCGTAAAAGAACACATGGGTAAATCTTTATAACCTTGGATTTGGCAATGACTTCTTAGACACGACACCAAGAGCAAAGCAATAAAGAGAAAAATAGGTAAATTGGACTTCATCAAATTAAAAATTTTGTGCATCCATGAACACTATCAAGAGGGTGAGAATACATTCCGAAGAATGGGTAAAAATATGTGCAAATCATGTATCTGATAAGGTACTAGTATCCAAAATATATAAAGAACTCTTAAAACAAAACAATAAAAAGCTAACAAACCCAATTTAAAAGTGGGCAAAAGACATTTCTCCAAAGAAGATACACAAATGGCCAAAATGCACGTGAGAAGATGCTCAACATCATTAGTCCTTAGGAAGATGCAGATTAAAGTCTCAACACAATACCATTTTACACCCATTAGGATGGCTATTATACAAAACACAACAAAACCAGAAAATAACAAGTGTTGGTTAAGATGTGGAGAAAGTAGAACCTTCATACGTTGCTAGTAGGAATATAAAATGGTACAGCCAGTATGGAAAACAATTTGGCAGTTCTTCAAAAAGCTAAGCATAGAATTGCCATATGATCCACCAATTCAACTTGTAGTTCTATACCCAAAAGACGTGAAAACAGGTATTCAAACAAAAACTTGTGTACAGATGTTTATAGAAGTGCTATCACAACAGTCAAAGTGGAAAAACCAAAATGTCCATCAACTGGATAAACAAATGTGGTCTGTCCATAACAATAGAATGTTACTCAGCCGCAAAAAGGAATAGAGTACTGACATAGGTTACAACGTGGATGAACCTTGAAAACATTATCCTAAGTGAAACCAGCCAGACACAAAAGGCCACATGTTATATGATTCATTTATATGAAATATTTAGAATAGAAAAATCCATAGTAACAGAAAGTAGACTAGTGGTTACCAGGAGCTGGGGAGAGGGAGGAATGGGGACTTCCTGCTTAAGGGGCATGGGATCTCCATTCAGGGTGGCGAAAATGTTCTTGAACTAGATAGTGGTGACATTGTGAATGTATTTAAGGCCAGTAAATTTTACACTTTAAAATGGTTACAATAGTAAAGATTATGTTTTGTGTATTTTACCACAATAAAAAAAAAAAGTTTCCAAACTATATAAACATCATAGAAACTCTGGTAATTTGACAAACAAATGAGCTCAGGTTTGCTGAGGAAATGCATATATTTCCGGCACAGCCTTTGGGACTGGGGAAAGCTTCTGGAAGAGAAAATGTACATGACCGAGGACGAGTCCTGTTTCCTGGTCCAGACTCGCTGTTCTGTGGCCTGGGGCAAGTCATGTAAACTCTCTGAGCCTCAGTTGGGAGCCTTGGACAAACCTTCTGTTTCTGGGTAGGAAAAATCTGAATCACTTGTGGGACCTTTTCAAGCCTCACACGTTTGCATTCACCTTGGCCTCTTACCCGGTGTGAAGGGTGGAATATTTCTGATGGAATGCTCTACTCCCAGGAAGAGCGGGTGGGGGACACACACAGGGGTCTGGGAGTGTGAAAGTACACTTTCTGGTGGAGCCTTTGTAATACTGAGAAGTCCTGGAGTTGGTTGTGATAGCGCTCACATTCCTGGGAAGGGCAGGAGGTAGATTCATTCATTCCTTCCTGTGCCGCGCACTGGCAGATATTCACACTGAAAGTCACGGAGCCCCTGAGTGGGTGCAGGGTCTGCCCTAGAGGGAGGAGAGATCGTTCCAGAGTCCACCTGTGAACGGCAGTTGTGGTGAGTGTGCTGAAGAAGTAAATGCTGCGTGGATGAGTATTCCAGGGCTAGGGATGGTGCTTTGAGGAAGTCACGGTTGACCTGCCTCTGAAGGGTGACTTGGAATGAACCAGGAAAACCAGGAAGGTGCAGATCAGCATTCCTGGGGGAGAGAGAACCGTGAGGAGGAAGGAGAGCAGAGTGGGCTTGGGGAAGACATCGTGAAGAAAGCCTCATGCTGGGAGGTCATGCTGAGTCGTGGTCAATGTCGTTGAATTAAAAGGCCAGGGAAGTATTTTGCTGAGACCACAGTAGGCACTTATACCAGCAAATGCTGCTTTCACGTCCCCACAAAACTACCTCCTGTGCTCTGGGAGTGTGTTACCAGCAGTAACCACACAGCATCTCTGAAACTTAAAATGGTCCCCAGAGTTGGCTGTGACCTGAAGCCACCATTCCTCGGAGCCTATACCATCTCCCCAGCACAGGGCAGCGTGGGTTACAGAACCAGTGGCTCTGGAGTGTGACACCCAGCCTACCCTGGGAGTGCTGGGAGAATGTGTCTCCTTTTGGTCTTTTGGGTTTTGGCCCATCACCCAGTAAACCTAGGCCCTGAGGATGGTAGAACTACCAAGAGTTTCACTTGTATTCGGCAGGACCATTGCATGTATTTGGGGGGTGGACCGGATCCATCTTTGTGGTGTAGGCCACATTTCCTTCCACACTTTGATGGAACCCAAGCTGAATGGAGCTCATACCTGCCAGTCATGGGCTGTACTCCTAGGAGCCTTCCCTGCTTAGAGTTGACGTGGTTGGAGGGCCCAGCGCTGCAACTCTGGGGCCCAGCACTGCAACTCAGGACCCGGCCGCCCCATCCACGGTGCAGCAGTGCGGGAAGGGAGGGTGGTCACAGGCTTGATTGGAGTTGTCCTATTAAGGAAAGGAGCTTGTTACAGTGGAGGATTCCTGGACTGAATGTCAATATTATGACATAGTATGAGTGTGTTTCGTGTTTGGTAATTGCAATCATTGTTGCTTTTGTTGTGGTCATCCATGTACAATGCTTGGTGTCAGTCTATTTATCTCTTGTAAAAATAAAATACAGTGTGTGTGTGTGTGTGTGTGTGTGAAAAAAAAAAAAAGGAAAGGAGCTTATCTGTAAGTCCTACTTTAGGCAAGGGCCCCTGTCCAAACTATTAAATTTGGAAGCTTATGTGTCATTTTTTCTCTGTAACCATAAGTCTATTCTATCTGGTTTAATGTTTTTTCCCCTTTGCTTGCAGGAGAGTAGATCTGGAGAAACCAACAGCTGTGTTGAAGAAATAATTCGGGTAAGGATATTCTTTTACAAATCTTACCAACTGGTTGACATAGATTCCAAATAGAAGGAGGTGCAGCTGCAGTGTCAAAGCGAGCCCATTGTTCATGTGTTGTTTGATCTTTACCCTTTCTGAGGGTAATCGCCTAAGTTGCCTAAGCAATAGTACTTTACAAAACAACTTCTAAAGCTTCCTTCAGAAACCTAGGAGCTACACCTTAATCTGGTCCCTTTGCACAGGCTGAGGTGACACTGTATTAGAGGGATCAGCTGGAAGACAGAACAACAGAGTTGAGATGAAAAATATGATTGTGTTCACGTTTGGATGCCCCCATTTATCACCCTACTATTTAAAAGCATCTTTCAATAGTCTGTGCTTTCCAGTCAGGCAGGGGTTGCCTGGTTATTTTTCTCCCAAACTTAATTAGAATCAGAAGCACTCTGACGAAGAGGTGATGCTCAGCGTTGAAAATTTATTTCTATATTGTTATGCGTGTTATTATTTTGCCTGTTACTCTCTGTAAGCCTGTCCTTTTCATCACCATCATCTCACGTGCACGGCCTCTGTGAACTAGTTTCATGCGCAGATGCACTTAGGCTGGGCTGTTCTGTCATATTAGTGTTCTCCTGAGTATCCAAACTTATAATCAGGATGTCCTCTTCAACCTATATTTTGTCTTCAATCATATTTTTCATCGGAATAACCTAATAATTTATAGCTCTCAGAAAGCTGATATTACCCTGGGCAAAACACCAAGGCGAATCAGACCAGATGGTGTGGCAATTCTCTATAAAGAAAAAGAGAAACTTTATTTTAATAGGTTTTTAACTTTTGGGCATCCTACACACTTTTTCTTGAATTGCTAGTGAATTACAGTAATATGGTTATGTGGTTTAAAATTTTACATTAACCATCAACTTGTTTTCAGCGGAAGGATTTTTAGTTCTTCCTGGAAAGCATTATTTCATAAACAAATTTTTTCACTCTCAAATTGATTAAAATAATTCATTGAAGTTTGATTTGATGAATTCATAATGATTTTTGTTTTTCTGGCAGAGATTTATATAGAAAACAGTTGTCAAAGTGTGGTAGCTTCATTTCTGGCATTTAAGTATATGTTGAATAAAATACGTGTTGTATTTTACATCTAAATGATGTCTATCTTGGGGCCTTGTTTCAGGTTAAACACAGATAGTGTAAAATGCAGATGTACTTTTCCTATTTTTCTCTTTTAACATACTTTGATGTTTGGGGTCCCAGTATTCAATGTTCAAGCCATCTTCCTTTGATTGGTTTTGGTGTTTATATCTGCAAAATGATAGTACCACAACACACCAATCCCCTCTTTGGTTTCTCTGTTTATGTTTAAAAAATCCTACCCCTTCTCATCCTTTCTTATCTTTTCTGAGGATATGGAAGAACTCTGTTATTTGACCTTTCTGTTCTCTATTCTAAGCAGGGCTTGAAGTTTATAAAGAGTTTGAGTATTTCTCATACCAAAACGATATACTTTAGAGAAGCAGTCCACAACTTTTTCGGCACCAGGGACTGGTTTTGTGGAAGACATTTTTCCACGGGGGTGGGGAGGATGGTTTCAGGATGATTCAAGTGCATTACATTTATTGTGCACTTTATTATTATTACATAGTAATATATAATGAAATAATTATACAACTCACCATAATGCTGACAGGAGGCAGAGCTCAGGCGGTAACGCGAGCGATGGGGAGCGGCTGTAAATACAGATCAAGCTTCACTTGCTCACCCGCCGCTCACCTCCTGCTGTGTGGCCCGGTTCCTAACAGCCACGGAGCGGTGCCAGTCTGTGGCCCGGGGGTTGGGGACCCCTGCTTTAGATGGTTTAAAATTCACTTCAAATAAAACTGAATGCTGTAGTCAAGAGTTTAAAGCATTATTTATTTTTTTCTTAAGAGAGCTGATGAGAGCCTGGCACCCCGGCCCCACTCTCCTACCTTCCCATGATACTGACCCCTAATCCATCACACCACGGGTGCCGCCCCTGCCCGCCTTGAATCAGGCGTGGAGCAAGAGGGAAAGCCTGGACCAATGAGAGAATTGATTTATGTGTACGTGCAGGGTCAAGGGTAGGGGGGATGCTGCCTTCATCGGAAGACAGCTGAGCTCTGAGTTCCACACTTCCCAGAGCTTGTGAGGAGTGTTCCAAAGAGGAGATGGTATAGACTGGGAAGTGATGGTGGTGCTGGTGCTGTTGTGTGAGCATCTTTCTCTCCCCTCACCTGGCAGTCTCAGGTGTTAGTAGTGGTCTAACTTCAGGAGCTCCTAGAGGATCATGTGTGTGTTCCCAGTTTTGCCTGGAATGTTTTTCTGGCTGTCACCTGCCTCTCACACCAGGCAGCCCCAGGATCATCTTCCCCTCTTATCCTAAGCATCTCCTCTCCTGCAAACACAAGCGCAGGGCGCCTTCTCAGTTACAGCCTGTTGGATTTGTTGTGTATCTGTCACACATCAGTATTCTTCCCACACGGTGGCCCTAATGTTTGGAATTTAGAATTCACGATTTTGTGGAATGAATAAATAAATGAGTGAGTGAGTAAAGGAATCCTGCAAAGGAGAATGATGAGTATCATTGTGATGGCTCACAGATTCCCTTTGCTATAAATCACGGACAAGGTGTATTGGCTTTTTTAGTGCTCGGTTCCTGTGAATCATCTTTGTGGAGCCCAATTTTCCTTACCAGTGGTCTCTCCCCTTGGAATCAGCTCAGGTAAACCTGATGTCGTCAAGGTCACCAGAGGTACTTACTGCTTGCAGCCATCTCGTTTTAAAAAGGCTCTCTCTTGTTGTGGAGGAAGATCAGGGTCATGAAAAATACCTTAAAATAATGAAAACGGAGATGGTCGTTGGACAAGTGTTTGTATGCCCTTTCCATGTGGGAGGTACTGGAAACAGCGGTGGGTCAGAGAGACATGACCCCTGGCCCTTTGGGAACCGACAATGTGCTGGAAGAGATAGATACTAAGTTTTTTTTTTTTAATCTCATAAATAAATGTATAATGTGAATTGTGGTAAATACCCAGGGTTTTATGAGCGCTTACTCTAGGGTACGTTACCGAATTTGGGGTCAAGAACTACTTCCCTGAAGAAGCCGCCTTTGAACTAAGAGCTGGAGGGTGAGTAGGAAAGCAACCTAAGGAAAATGGTGAAGATTCCAAGCAGAGGGAATGAAGAGTTCGGCTTGTTAAAGACCCGGGAAGGAAAGAGAAGGCCCGCGTGGCTGGAGAGCAGGTGGGAAAAGCCAGGCAGGAGAGGCCAGTCGTGTTGTTCTTTCCCAGCCACATTCAAGAGGCTCTAAGCACAGGGGAGCCGGTGAAGGATTGGAGCTGGGAGTGATGTGATCAGATTGGCAGTGTAGATGCACCGTCCTGGCTGCTGTGAGGAGTGGCTTGAGGGGAAGAAGGAAGAGGAATGGGAGGCTGATGCAGGTTCCAAGTGAGGGATGCTTGGTGGAGACGTGGGAAGATGGAGGGAGATGCTGTGTTGGGTGGGGGAGAAGAGGACATCCTCTGTTAATTTTTAGACGTGCTGAGTTTGAGGTGCCTTTGTGATGTTCAGGTAGACGAGGGGAATGTAGAGAAACTCAGAACAGAGGTCTGAGCTGCAGGCCAGCATTTTGGATGAATTAGCACATTGGTAGTAAAACCATGGAAATGGGTACATTTGCCTGGAGAGGGACTTGAGGCCGAGAAGCAATGAGAGCCTAAATTCCACCATTTCAGGGGCAGGGAAGGGAGGAATATCCACTGGCAAACGAACATGAGAGGGAGTGACTAGAGAAAATTGTGACCGTGAAAAGTCACAGAATCCAAGGAAAGAGAGTTTCCATTCAACAGGGCGCAGAATTTCTGAGAGGACACGAAAAGATGAGGATCGAAAACCACCCAATGGATTGGACAACAAAAAGGTCGTTGGTGACCTTATGGAGAGCTGTTTCTGTGGAGGAGAGGGGGCAGGGTCCAGACTGGAGAAAACTGAGAGGATGGAGTCCCTGAGTTTAGAGACCTCTTGTGAGGAAAGGCTGTGGTTTCCGTTCCATTTATTTCCATTCCATTTATTTCCATTCCATTTATTTCCTACACAGTCACGACCACCAGTGAGGATAGGCTAACATTTATTGAGCACTTACTATATCTGGGACACTCTTCCAAGCTTCTTGCATGTGTTTTCTCATTGGACCATCACAACTGCCTTCTGTGTAGTTGGGAACTATTATCATCCCCATTTTACAGAGGAAGAAACTGAGGCGAGGGGAGGTTAAACACAACTGGCCAAGGGCACACAGCTACCACATGGTAGAGCTGGGATTTTAACCAGCACCGTCTGGGACCAGCACCCCCTCTCTCTTACCTGCTGTGCTGTCTTATTAAAGGAAGAAGCCCCCCCGCAAGCTCATTCATGAAACCACTCAGGCATTTTGCTGTGAAAGGGAGGTTTCCCGTTCCCATGTGTGTATGATCTGAAAGTGCCCGATCACACGTGTGTGCACTTGAACTCACGGAGGTTTTATGGCCAACGTCTGCAATCTCACCACCTTTGAACTTCTTTTTCCTCCCCCCTCTCATTTTTGCTGAGGTGACTATTTTCAAGTCATTTGAATATTACATTATGTTCTCCAGTATAATTATTTTTTATCCTCACTCAGAGAATTTCAATCCTGGGACCTAGTAAATCTGTGTATTACTGCAAAATTCATTTAGGAGATGGGCACCAAGGGCTGGGAGCCCTCATCGCTGACATATGTTTGTAACACAGTTTTCTAAGTTACACTGTATTTCATCCCTAAAGGCTCCAGTGCTGTAATACTTAGGTGCTTTTCCTAGCATTATCCATTAACGTAGAATGGCATTAACATTTGTTCAGCAAATAAAATCCGTTTACAACTTAATGGGGCTGTACAGGGCTGGAATCTAGGATGCACAGATTTTATGCCACACGGCTCTAGATGGCGTTTATTGCCGGGCATTCCTCATAACGTAGGGAGCCTTTGTTATAAGAGACCAGTGTTTGAGATCTGGTTTGGATTTAAAGGATGAATTTAGAGACAATCTCAGTGCAACATCTGAGCAGATTATCTTCTTGGCTTTCATCTTTAGTCACTAATTTAATTCCAATTTCCTGTGAGATATTCATGGCGAATATTTACGTAGAGTTGCCCTTCTGTTGACATGAAAGGAATACCTGGGACTTGTTTAAATTCTGGAGACCCAAACCAATTTCCTGACACTATAACTGAACAGATTTCCAGCAGACAGAGGGAACTCCTTTTCCTTGGTTTTCTAGAAACTAAGGAGCCTCCTAGGCAAGATTTCCAGTTGTGATGCTGGGAGATCTGTGAGTGAGGACAGAGTTGAGATTACCATCACATGCAACGCACATCATCATGGCCCCCTCACGTGTTCAGACCCTGGATGGTGAGCCAAGAGAAGCCTTGTGCTTAAATGTCTACATGCTCCGTAACCCACATGAAAATATATTAGCCACTCGGAGAAAACAGAGGACAAAGGGACAGCTTGTTTTAAGTGATCTGTTTGGGTCGTTCGCAGAGCTGGACCTAGGTCAAATCTCCTGTATTCAGACCAGACAGGCGTTTCCTGCCTCATGTTGTGTGTGTGTTTTTTTTTTTAATAAATTATCTCATTTGTTTCAAGTAGTAAAGATTTTATTCATGACAAAATGAAGCCCACAAATGGCAAAATCAATCCGGGTATAAATGTAGAGGAGCCCGTTTATATATCCCATTACTTGTCATAATAAAATCGAATCAAAGCAAAAGTAAACCTCCTGGAGGTCTAGAGAAATTCACCAAGCAAAAGCTACATGTTTTATCCAAGATAAATGAGTTTCACTTGGTAGTGTTTTGTTTTGATTTTTCTTTTTGCAGTTGGCCACTTGGATGGATAGAGACAGCAGTAACACAATTTATATCTTATTTTACATCTGTAGGTGCATTTTTACTACACGTTATTATATTTGTTCTTTTGGCTGAAACCAAAAGCCCTACTTAAATGACTCCATTACTCTGCCAGGGTCATCCTGGTGCCTGTAAGGGGTATGCAGCAGCTTGCTGCTTGTTTCAGGGCCATTTGGCTACACTTTGTAGGCTTTGTGATGACTCTGGAGGTGTCCAGTTTCTAACAGAGGTGGGACGAGAATACTCTAATTCAGAATCTGTTCCGAGCCCAGAGGATTTGGGGTGATGGCCAAAGGGACCGTGAAGGTCTGGAAGTTCCCGTTGGGAGTGAATGGCTTTGCCTTTCTGTTTTTACCTGTCTCCTTCTGATGCACACGGTTAGACATCACAGAGGCATTTACAGAACCAGGGGTGTGGAAGACCAAGGGGATGTTAGCATCCCAAGCAGCATATATTCTGTGGGAATATACTCTCTGCCCTCATAGTCAAGGGTGAGTTCTGATACCGCAGTCAATATCTTTGCATGGGTGTTTGTCAATATCTTACTGTGAAGGTGGGGACTGGAAGACAAGAGGAGGTCCACACATAGTGTTAACAACAGCTGGATGCCACAGGCCGTCACGGAGCTCACGGTGCCGTGTACCTCCTGCTGTGCCCAGGCTGGGACAAGGGAAGCATGTCAGTAGCCAGACTGCACCATGGCCGGGGTTTCCAGCAAGGTCAAAGGCACACCTTCCCCATTTCTCGTGAAGAAACTTGGAGAACTTCAGCACTACATTAGAGGACTGAGGCATTAAATATACTTGATTTTTAAAGTTTTCTGTTGCTCTAGCCTTGCAAGGCACATCCACCGTGCAAAGAGATAGTGAGACTGGGCTCAAGACAGAGTCAGATTCTTGGAGGTCCTCTGCAGAGCCGCACGTGCTCTGGCCCCAGTGGTGTTCCAGCCTTATCTCTCACCCCTGCCCACCTCTCACTCTGTACATGGCTTCTGCAGGAGCGGCACCACAGCTCTCTCCCTCACCTCCGGGCCTCACTCATGCTCTTCCCTAACCCCAGAGCACGCTCTGTCTGCCCCTGACCCCGAACACCCGACTGTTTCTTGCTTATCTTCCAAGCCTCACTTAAGATGTCACTCCCTCCAGGAAGCCTTCCTGATTGCCAGAGTCTGAGTTCGATGCTCTTGTTCTGTATTCCCCCCCAAGTACCCTTTACTTTTATCATAGCACTTATTGTACTGAGTCATAATTGTCTTTCTTAAGCCCCATTAGGCTCTTACCATCCATCTCCAGGAGCTATCAAACTGCCTGGCATGTAATGGGTGTTTAATTAATGCTGAATAAATGGATGAGGAATAATGAATGAATGCCTTTGACCTTTTGCTCAGTGTCTGCTTTTCCTCTCTACCCTGTTGTCCTTCCAATCCTCCAACAAAAAAAGATTGAGGTGCTGTCCCCCTGAAACATAAGCTCTCCAAGGACGGCCAAGATTGTTGGGTTACCTGGGAGCACTAGAACATTCTACATTTCGCACAAATTCAAGAGAGATGAGAGTTCACCTAATAACTCCTGAGGGTTGGAAGTGAAAGGCATCCCCAGCTACTGCTGGTATCCACGCCAGAAAAGCTCAGACCTTTTGTATCTGCCACTTGTAGTCTGATTATCTTTCATGAAACTGAGTTTTCCATTTTGATAGCTAATGAATGTGATGTACAAGTTGAAGAAATCAAGATAATAAATTTGCAGGGATAATTTGGTTAATTACCATATTGCTGCTCGTGTAATCCAGGGAGGGAAGTCAAAGCTATTTCCACTGCTAATATGCTCCATGTAAAGCAGTTCTTGGAACAATTACCCAAAGTTATCAACTCAAGACATACATTTTAAAATTGTACTTATTATCATGAAAACCACACACGGTGTTCTCTTTTTTCAAATGGAGGGTTGTGAAATTACACAGATTTGCTGCAAATTACTATTGTACACATACAGGAAAGTTAAAAATAATTTCTAAGATCAAAAATGATAATTTGAGGATTGACAAGATACAGGCCTTGAAAAATTAGAACATCTATCTAGATATTAATCATATCTTTTAAGTAAGACATAATTACCTGTAGTTCTTATACTTATAATTATTTAGATCATTATAATGGAAAAAACTTAGAAACCTGATTATTCTTTTGCCATTTCATTTATATGCTGTTTTATAAATTCTGATATATTTGGTTTATATTTATGCAGTTTGTATGTTTTTAATGGTTGTTGGATTCAATGAGATGTAAGTATTTTAAAAATGTAGGGGTTGAAACTCAGGACATTTTTTATGACTTTTAGAACATGTGCCCGTATTTATCTACAGGTGGTTTTGTTCTGATTTTGAAAGCTGTCCACACACAAAGCCCGCAATTTCAGAATGGGTAATCCAGTTTTGGCATTCTTTAGGCTCCTAAATTAACTGTTTTTTGCACATGAGGCATTTTCCCATTGGCACATGGCTCCATTCCTGGGCCCACGTGTAGCCCAGAAGTTCTGGAGAATCGCTATGCTTGGCCTGCTTCCTGAACACCTTTAGTTCTGCTGATAAATTAGGAAATGTACACCTCTTCCTGTCTCTCCAGATACAGTAGTCCTCTTTTATCCAAAGTTGCAGTTACCCATGGTCAACTGAGGTCTGAAAATGTTAAATAGAAAATTCCAGAAATAATTCATAAGATTTAAATCATATGCTATTCTGAGCAGAGTGATGAAATCTTGTGCCATCTTGCTCCATCCCACCTGGGATGTGAACCATCTCTTTGTCCAGCATATCCCATGCATCTCGGTATCTATCTCGGTACTGTGTTCAAGTGGCTCTTATTTTACTTAATAATGGCCCCAAAGTGCAAGAGTAGTGATGCTGGCAGTTCTGCTATTCTCTGACTGTGCCTAATTTATAAACTAAACTTTATCCTAGGTATGTATATATAGGAAAAAACAATGTGTATAGGGTTTGGTGCTACTTGTGGTTTCAGGCACCCACTGGGGGTCTTAGAACATATACCCCATGGATAAGGGGGGATTGCAGTATTGGGCTGGAAAATAATGTCATATCCTGACACTAGCTGATTTATTTATTACAGCTTCTCCCTCTCTCTTTCCTCCCACTAAAAAGGTGTACCTATTTATGCAAAAGTATATCTTTCTCTCTCCCCTGAATTTCCTAAAAAGTTACAGGCGTTATAACCCATGGACAGTTTCCTGTTTATTATTACAACTTTTTCATTACAATGTTTTCATTTTAATGCCTTATTTTTTATTGTAATCCTAAATAATGAGAGGTCTGTGGTTCTGTAGAATTAAAAATACTAAAAATTTTATATTCTACACCTTTTTTTAAAAACAAAGTATTTTTCTATGAACATTGATTAGGCTTCTGAAACGTGATTAAAAATCCTAAGATCAGCATGCTTATTATTGACATATTATGAATTAATTTAAAACTCTATGCCTCAGCTACTTGTAAATATCTTTTTAGTAATCTCAAATATAGATTTATTTTTGCATATAAAGTACATATTTTCTAAAAATCACCCTGGGATTCTATATTAATTTAACAGTATCGATATATTTATATCTGCATACTTACTTTACGAATCATTTTAGCCTTCCCTTCTCTGGCAATAACTTGTGATCTCACAGTATTTTTGGTCAGTTTTTAAACATATTTTTGAATTCAGTTTAACAGTGTCTATCTGGGTGGGGGAGAGGGAATGATAGGCTTTTATTTATTTTTCTTATTTTTTTGCAATTTTGGAAGATATTTTATTTTATATAATTAAAGAGTACTTTTTTTGGTAAACATACTATTTTTAATAAAATATAATCTATAAGGGCAAACATGAATTAAGGATATGATAAAATAGTGATTAAAATAAATCCTACTGTTTCCTTTGTAGAATATAGATTATTATAAGTGGTTACTTTTTATTTTCCAACTTGGCAACAGTTTAGTACGATAAGCCCAAGAGAAAAGTTAATATATTCAAGATATATTAATATCTGAGTTTGAATATGTAAAGTATTTTTTAAAAGTAATATTATAAAAATGAAAGTCCTTGAGCATATTGCTGACAGGACAGGCTTTTAAAAATAGAACCTTTCAAGTTAGCTAAAAATGTTGGTACAGCTTCTGAAAAATGACCGAATCCCCCAAAACCTACCCAGGCTGCTTCTCTGGAAACCAAATGACAGTCTTTTACCCAGCTTCAAACAGGAAAGCCATTTGAAAACTCAGCTGCAGGGCTTCCCTGGTGGCGCAGTGGTTGAGAGTCTGCCTGCTAATGCAGGGGACACGGGTTCGAGCCCTGGTCTGGGAAGATCCCACATGCCGCGGAGCAGCTGGGCCCGTGAGCCACAGCTGCTGAGCCTGCGCGTCTGGAGCCTGTGCCCCGCAACGGGAGGGGCCGCGATAGTGAAAGGCCCGCGCACCGCGATGAAGAGCGGTCCCCGCACCGCGATGAAGAGTGGCCCCCACTTGCTGCAACTGGAGAAAGCCCTCGCACGAACCGAAGACCCAACACAGCCAAAAATAAATAAATAAATAAATAAAATCAAGTAAAACTTTAAAAAAAAAAAAAAAAAAAACTCAGCTGCAGATAAACTAGAGAGAAAGAGGAAAAGGGAGAAAGAAAATCCGGCCATGATACATGAAGAAGATGGTGTCGCGAGAGGTTCCCTCCAGTGAGAGTAAAACCTCCCCTCTGGGCTGCAAAATGAGCGTTGATCATTCTGACTTTTTCACTTTGTATTTCCTTGGTTTTTTCAATGAAGTCTCTCACTTAGCCCTCCACCCGCACCCCAACCGCAGGCTCTGGAAAGAGGCAAGAAATGAACACTGAGTTCTTTTGGACGTTCGCTGGTTATTGTTGTATGAAATCAGGAGATCACTGTGACATGAATACAGACTCAAGAGCAGATTCCCAACAGGTTCAAAACAGTGTAGATGGTGATGGGGGAGAAGGGGGGACTTATGGTAACTGGAGTCATCTAGAAAGATCATCAGCAACCCTTGGATAGTTGAAATGATTAATCACTTCAGCACAAAAGAGCACAAAAGGAGATTTGTTAAGAATAAGCGGGGGACAGAGTGCTACCTCCAGGGGTGACAGGCCTGTCTGCTTAATAATGTATTTTTAAAGTGTATGCCACGTCAAAAGCCAAGCACGTGCAAATGGAGGAAAATGGAAAGAAAAAGCAGTGGGCAGAATACTTAGTGCATTAGAACAAATGTTTCCGAGATCAGATTGGCAATAATTTTGATTGGAGCAGTTTTTATTTTTATTTTATTTTATTTTATTTTATTTTTTTTAAAGGATTTTCTTATTTATTTATTTATTTATTTTTGGCTGTGTTGGGTCTTCGGTTCGTGCGAGGGCTTTCTCCAGTTGCGGCAAGCGGGGGCCACTCTTCATCGCGGTGCGGGGACCGCCCTTCATCGCGGTGCGCGGGCCTTTCTCTATCGCGGCCCCTCCCGTCGCGGGGCACAGGCTCCAGACGCGCAGGCTCAGCAATTGTGGCCCACGGGCCCAGCCGCTCCGTGGCATGTGGGATCTTCCCAGACCAGGGCTCGAACCCGTGTCCCCTGCATTAGCAGGCAGATTCTCAACCACTGCGCCACCAGGGAAGCCCTGATTGGAGCAGTTTTTAAATGCATTCTTCCGCCCCACCCAACCTCCCACCCCCAGGGTCTTAGCAGCACTGGGACAATTCACAGTCTCTAGAAGGATGTGTGCTGGACCTTTTATCACTAAAAACGATAACGAGCCCATCAAAGCAATATTGTGTGATAGCCCCCCTTTCTTTGAGGTGCAGGGATCTGAATAGTCTCTTTGGACTAGAGCAAACTCCATGAATTAAAGCAACAGAAGCAATAATGATAGCATGGCTTAACACGCATTGATGGCTTTCTGTGCCCTCGATGTCTGTTACCTCTTTTAATCCTCACTCTAACTCTAGATGATGTCATCCTCATCTCCCAGAGCAGGAAACTGAGATAAGGGGAGGGGAACACATAGTAAATAAGAGACATGGTTAAGGTTTAAACTCCAGAGTCCAGAGCCTAAGTTCATAAACCAGATAGAGTGATTTTCTTAAAAGGCTGAATATTTTCAGTACATAAGACTAGGCAAATTCTTGTGGGGATGCATCAGGACTCTTGTGTTTGTACCACCTCTTTCTCATGGCCTCGAGGATAGGAAAGGATGCTCATGGCTGCAGTTGTTGCTTTAGAAGCCGCACAGCGTTTCTGAGGAGTTAGATTGAGCGTTGATGCCTGCGGTGTGGCATAAGGGGTGCACAGTGAACACAGAAGTACCTTTGATAATTCCTTACAAATCGGTCTTGAGCGTGTATTCACGTGTAACCCAGTTACTGGTAGTACATCTTGAAGTGCCAGTTTCTTCTGCATCAGCCTGTGTTTTGCTGCCTTCCATAAAGCTCCATGTTACTGACACCACCTGCTCATATTACCCTTCGTAAGAGTCCCAAGAGTCAACACTGTCCTCCTGCCCAGGAGAGGGGTGGGTGAAAATGTAGAGCCAGAGGCACCGAGAGGTCCAGGTGGCCGCAGCCCGCACCCCTGACTGCACAGGTGTGAATTTTCACTGCAGCTGGAGTTCTTGCATCAGACACTCTGTTCGGCAACGGCTCTGCCGCTGACCAGCTTGGTAGCATTGAGTCAACAGAGATTTCAATACAGTGCACAGTTTGCAAAGAAGAAAGCTATTGTTCTTGCTCATTATTTGATATGGCTGTAACATCTGTTGCCAGATAAATTTGTGGATACAAACATCTTCGTGAGTCAACATGCCTAACCAAATGTTTTCATTCATCAAACGCAGTTCTGGAGGTAAACCAATCTTGCAAATCTGTGATTGAAATCAACCTTTTATTTTGGAGCCGATGACTGTTAGCTGCCATTATTCTCATTAGGATAATCAAGTATTTTCAAACTCGTTGGAGATGAGGTTCACTTAAGGAAATCTCAGTCTGTAAAATCCGGTTGTAGAATATTTGCGAGATTAGCTCTTTATTGCTAAGAAATCATTGTTTTGCTAAAGGACTCCTGCCTACAGGAAAGGATTAACCTAGGATTAATAGCAAATTCCCCTAGATATCTAAATATCTAGAATCTAGATATCTGCTTACAGCTTTTTTACAACTTAGCATTACTAGAAAACAAGAGTGTTGGAATCACTTTGAATTTGATTTGACAAACGATAAAAAATAAAGACAATGCTTCCTTGGAATAAAAATGAAAGCCAGTGGGACATTATAAATCACTTTACAAAAATGTATTTTTTTTTTTTTTGTACAACTGTTCAGGTGTGCACACTAAGCAAAGCAGCTGCAAAGGGAATAAGTGCAGACTACACCCCCTGGTGGAACATTGTTTGATAGGTGGTTGATGGCATTTTATCTCTTTAAGTACAGTTGAAGTGCTTATTTAAATTTCTTTGCCTTCTTAATTATTGTAAACTACGTTCATTTATGTCAATTTATGCCTGTTAGTTGCTTTTACAAGTGTATGGTTATACCAAGTATGCCTAATTATGAATCAGATTACCCAGGCAAAGTAGTTTTTATAATATATGTTCTAGTCTACTATGTTTCTCAAGACTCCCTTTGAGAGCTCACAAAGGATTAAAAATTATGCATAGCTTCTAACTTATAGGAGTATTTTCACATTGAAATAAACTTGGTAGATTGCTTGGAACAGCTGTCTTGCTTATTGGCAAATGACATAGAACCCTCCTACTTAAATATAAATCCTTCCCACGTTAAGACTTATCCAACTGAGGAGAGCAGAGTAAGACTCAGAAATCTGCTTGGGCTTGGAAGGACAGTGAATTAAAATAGTGGAAGTCTTCAGAGAGGTAGGTTGAGAAAATCCCCAGCTTCCACATAGAGCCTTAAAAGAAGACACAAGAAGGGAAATGGGTTGATATTCCTGTACCATGTATGAAGGATTATATCTTTTCAATATTGTGTTTTTCATTGACATACAGATTTAATTTCAAATAGAATGAGATTGCCTACATTTCTGTATGATTTTGTAGCACCCAGCAGTATTCTCAGTAAGTACTTGAATGATTTATTGAAAATCTAACTTCATGAAAAAACTGACTCATTCAATTTTTAAAGACATCTTATATATCCTTTCAAGTATGGGACTTATTACTTGTTAATTATTTATATTCAACACCTTGAGTTATTACTATAAAAAAGCCAGTGAACCCTAGCATCCAAAAATGAGTAAGAGCTGGAATTTTACATGTAGAAAATTCATGTCTTCCTGGGAACTCAAAGGCATCTAAAATTATAAACTGTTTTTACATCTGTTAGGGATCCACTCTTGAGTGAATTAGGAGTTTATAATGACACCTGTGGTTACTTGAAAATGAAGAATTGGGCATGCGTATTCAGCTTAGTAGTGAGTTTTTTTTTTTAATTGGGGTATAGTTGTTTTACAATCTTGTGTTAGTTTCTACTGTACAGCGAAGTGAGTCAGCCATATGTATACATGTATCTCCTCTTTTTTGGATTTCCTTCCCATTTAGGTCACCCCAGAGCACTGAGTAGAGTTCCCTGTGCTCTACAGCAGGTTCTCATTAGTTATCTATTACACACACACACACATGTAGTCGTGTGTGTATATATATATATATATAGTCAATCCCAGTCTCCTTTAATGGATTTTCTTCTCCTCCTGTGGCAGCAGTAACATGTGGTTGACCCAGGCTGGTTGTGTGGCTCAAAGGAGATAAAGGATTGCACACAACTTGGTAAAGTGCTATTGAAAACAGCAGTGTTTCAGCTCAGAGCTACAGAAGGTAGAGAGCTGGAGAGAACACCACTTCCACTCTTACAAGAGGAGAAAAAAGCCAGAGAAAGAGCAAATTAGCTACTTTTATTAAACCCATGAAAGAACTGAGGTCACAAGGCAAACAACCTGAAATATGAAGGGAGACAGGCACCTTCAGGGAGAAACAGGACTTGAGCATTTGCTTGTAAGGGACACCACCCAAGGCCATGTAAACCAGTTAGAGGAAGCTTGTATGATTGGCAAAGGTGAACATGGGCTCACAGGAGGGCACGACAAGCAGGGGAGTTTGCACTCTTTTGCAGGCTTTTCTTCCCCCAGGTGCTCATAGGGAAGACCTGGGAGCAGGCTGGGAAGCCTCACCTGTGGTGTTGGCTAGGGGAAGGGAATTGCAGCCACTGCCGAACCTCCACCCAGACCCATCTCCTCTATCTCTCCTACTGATCAGAAACCTTAATCTGTAGGAAGAAGGGCACAAAACTGCAGCCTGAGAGCCCTGGTGGGTCCCCCTCTAGCTGGAGGAGAGGAATGGCAACCATCACCCAAACAAAGCACACCCTTCTCCCCTGTCATTCCTTAATCTTCAGGGGGAAGGGCAACCAGAATGCATCCTGAAGTCCCTGTGGGAAACCCACTGTATCAGCAGAGTCTGGGGTTTTTTATTTTTAGAAAAAACAAAAAGCTCTACCCCTAGGGAAGGGTCAGGAATATGTACTCCCTAACATTACATTACGTCTGGAGGAAAGCTACACCACCAAGACTCATGTTCACAGTGCCCAGCTAACACCAAGGCTTAATAAAAACATCAGAGACCATCTTCTTTCCCCAGCTCTCCAACCACTGCACAGACTAGCACTGAGTAAAAAGAACAGTGGGATACAACTGGGAGAGCTATGCAAAGAGAAGACCCAAAGCCAAGTGGGGAGACTCATAGCCCAGCAGAGAGCAAATTCACATCCAGCCCAACCCCTCATTAGATTAACACAAACCTCCACACTGAAGACCTAACAGAAGGAAAGGCATTCTCATCTCCAGGGAATAGAACATACTTCCCTCAGAATCTACTGTCTTATACAACATGTTTGGTGTTCAACAGAAAATTAGGAGACCTATAAAAAGGCAAGAAAAAGCACAATCTGAAGGGACAAAGCAATCATCAGAACCAGACACAGATATTAGAACTATCAGACACAGAACTTAACTGGCTACAATTAACATATTAATGGCTCTTAAGGAAAAGGCAGACAGCATGCAAGATCACACAGATAATTTCACTAGGGTGATGGAAACTATAAGAGATGACCACATGAAAAAGATTGATAAATGAAAAAGAGATGAAGAATGTCTGTAATGGGCTCATCAGTAGGCTGGGCACAGTTGAGGAAAGAATCCAGAGCATGAAGATAAGTCAACAGAAATTACTCAAACTGAAAACAAAGAGATAACAGTGTAAAAACAACAACAACAACAACAACAACAACAAAAACAGAACAGAGCATCCAAGACTGGTTGGATAATATTAAATGGTCAAGCACATGTAACTGAAATTCCAGAAGGAGGAAAAACAAAGAGAACAAGGCAGAAGAAATAATGGCCAAGAATTTTCCAAAATTAGTGACAGACACCAAACCACATATCCCAGAAACTCAAGCTCAGAGAATACTTAGCAAGATAAATACCAACACACACACATGCACACAATCACACACACACCCTAATGTATATCATATTCAAACTGCTGAAAACCAAAGACAAAGAGACAATCTTGAAGTCAACCAGAGGAAAAAAAGACACTTTACCAACAGAGGGACCAGGATAAGAATGACAGACTTTTCATTGGTAACCGGGCAAGCAATAAGACAACAGAATAAATCTTTAAAGTGTGAAACGGGAGAAAAAACAAAAAACAAAACAAAACAAAAAAACCCTCTACCCAGAATTCTCAACAAAAATATTCTTCAAAAGCTAAAGAGAAATAGTTTTCCAGGCAAATAAAAACCGTGGGAATTCATTATCAGATCAACTGGACAAGAAATGGTAAAGGAAGTTCTTTAGGCAGAAGGAATATGATGTAGTCAAAAACTCAGATCTTCACACACAAAAATAAGAGTATCAGAAATGGAATAGATAAAACAGGCCCAACAGCATGTAGTAAATGCTAAAGCCTGGCCTTACACCGAGTTCCTTTATTTACTGATTAAGAGGCAACCATTACGTACTATTTAACAGGTAGGGAGCTTGAGCTTGGAAAGATGAAGAAGTTATGGTGGTTAGGGTTGTACAAGAATGCAAATATACTTAAGGCCACCAAACCATGTACGTAAAAATGGTAAATCTTACATCGTGTGTTTTACCTCAGTAAGCAACTGTTATATCCAAGAAGTGCTCCATAGCATGCAAACATACAGCAATGTTTTCCCTCTCATCTTCTCTCTTTTTTAATTTAATTTAATTTATTTATTTATTCTTGGCTGTGTTGGGCGCGTGGGCTTTCTCCAGTTGCGGCAAGGGGGGGCTGCTCTTCGTTGTGGTGCATGGGCTTCTTACGGCAATGGCTTCTCTTGTTGCAGAGCGCAGGCTCTAGGCACGTGGGCTTCAGTAGTTGTGGCGCACGGGCTCTAGAGCGCAGGCTCAGTAGTTGTGGCGCATGTGCTTAGTTGCTCCGCGGCATGTGAGGTCTTCCCGGACCAGGGCTCGAACCCGTGTCCCCTGCATTGGCAGGTGGATTCTTAACCACTGCGCCCCCCAGGGAAGTCCCTCATTTTCTCTTGAAACCCTTTTCACGAGCTACTTCTCTCCCTGCTGCTGAATGAAATCTCAGTAGCTCCCATGGCTTTTCCAGATACTACTCAATGATTTTAAAGTTCTCTAGTCACTCTTAGTGACAAAATGTTTCATTTCAATAATTAAAATGCCCAGTCACAAGGCATCATCAAAGCTCTGAACTTCATTTAAAGTTAAAGATTTCTTTCCCCCAACTTGGGTTTCCTACAAGCTGGAATCCTAGGAAGGAAGGAGGGGTATGGCTGTTCCTTCTCTATTTCACTGGCTTGTGCTTTTCTTTTTTTCAGTTGAGGTTTCTGGTTCCACTAGAGCTAGGGTGACAGAAGAGGGGTGAGGGGCAAAAGAAGTCACACTTGCTGGTCCTTGTGAGCTGGCACTGGTGCTCTTTTGGGTTGGTGGGTCTCTCTCTCTCTCTAGGAGAGAAAGAATATTCTTTCTCTCACAGGGTTCTTTAATGGTTCCAAATAGATTTTCCTGACTGTAAACGTCCACCTGTAGCTGCTTTGATGAGGGTGATGCCCTTCTTCCAGTCTAAACGACCTCACTTCTTTACCTGTTCTTGCCCCAACCTGGCTTCTGCATCCAATGGTATAGTTAGTCTCTGTAGATGGGAGTGGAGTCCATAGCCAACACAGCCCTCTGTGCTGCCACCCTGGCCACTCAAGTCAGCCAACGCCCCTGTGGAGTTTCTCAGGCTTGTGTTAGGTATTCCCAAACTCCCAGAGCAAATATAAAGTCCCCTGAGGGCGATTGGGGTATGTGTGGGTGTGGGATGGGGGCTGTTTAAAAACCCTCTTACTTGAGCTTGAGGGGAGGAAAAACCATCTCCCTTCTCCTCCCTCACTTCAGATGGGGGAGGCAAATGTATCAGTATTACAGCTACTTTCTTCAACGAAATTCTCTTTCGGGGCCTCGGATGAGTATCAAGCAAAAGGTCATAAAAGGCTTTTTTGAACCCCTGGATGCGAGCTCTGCCCTGCCTAGGTGCGCCTCCCTTTGATTATATGGCATCTGTTGTTTGTTCTAAATCAAAAGACAAAGAACAAGTTCCGTTGTCACACCTGTTCAGTAGTACTCAGCTTTAGCATGATCAGGAGGTACATGCTTAAATAGAAGGTACACTTAGTAGAAGGTTTGCCATTTTGTTCTGCGTTACCGTAGTATATACCATCTAGGTTACAAATAAAACTCTTCGAGGAAAACATAGGCAGAACACTCTGTGACATAAATCACAGCAAGATCCTTTTTGATCCACCTCCTAGAGAAATGGAAATAAAAACAAAAATAAACAAATGGGACCTAATGAAACTTAAAAGCTTTTGCACAGCAAAGGAAACCATAAAAAAGACAAAAAGACAACCCTCAGAATGGGAGAAAATATTTGCAAATGAAGCAACTGACAAAGGATTAATCTCCAAAATATACAAGCAGCTCATGCAGCTCAATATTAAAAAAACAAATAACCCAATCCAAAAATGGGCAGAAGACCTAAATAGACATTTCTCCAACGAAGATATACAGATTGCCAACAAACACATGAGAAGATGCTCAACATCACTAATCATTAGAGAAATGCAAATCAAAACTACGATGAGGTATCACCTCACACCAGTCAGAATGGCCATGATCAAAAAATCTACAAAACTACAATGAGGTATCACCTCGCACCAGTCAGAATGGCCATGATCAAAAAATCTACAAACAATAAATGCTGGAGAGGGTGTGGAGAAAAGGGAACCCTCTTGCACTGTTAGTGGGAATGTAGATTGATACAGCCACTATGGAGAACAGTATGGAGGTTCCTTAAAAAACTAAAAATAGAACTACCATATGACCCAGCAACCCCACTACTCGGCATATACCCTGAGAAAACCATAGTTCAAAAAGAGTCATGTATCACAATGTTCTTTGCAACTCTATTTACAATAGCCAGGACATGAAATCAACCTAAGTGTCCATCAACAGATGAATGGATAAAGAAGATGTGGTACATATATATAATGGAATATTACTCAGCCATAAAAAGAGATGAAGTTGGGTCACTTGTAGAGACGTGGATGGACCTAGAGTCTGTCATACAGAGTGAAGTAAGTCAGAAAGAGAAAAACAAATACTGTATGCTAACACATATATATAGAATCTAAAGAAAAAAACATGGTTCTGACGAACCTAGGGGCAGGACAGGACTGAAGACATAGAGAATGGACTTGAGGACACAGGGAGGGGGGAAGGGTAAGCTGGGACGAAGTGAGAGAGTAGCATTGACATATATACACTACCAAATGTAAAACAGATAGCTAGTGGGAAGCAGCTGCATAGCACAGGGAGATCAGCTCGGTGCTTTGTGACCACCTAGAGGGGTGGGATAGGGAGGGTGGGAGGGAGACGCAAGAGGGAGTGGATATGGGGATATATGTGTGCATATAGCTGATTCACTTTGTTATACAGCAGAAACTAACACAACACTGTAAAGCAATTATACTCCAGTAAAGATGTTAATAAATAAATATAAATATAAAAACAAAAAACACAGTTAAGAAAACCTCACATCTCAGAGACAAGGCTTTCGCTGGGTAGAAATAAGTAAATATGTTTATTTTCCTTTAATTTCCTCACATTCTCTGCCTTCTTAATCCTTTCCTGTTTTCCCTTTGCCTTTTAAAAATTTTTTACAATGAATTTGACCTCAGACAAGAACTCCCTGAGCCAACATCTGCATGATGGTCCTACTGCCCAGGCCTTTTTAAATAGCACAGGTCAGAATATGGTTTCATAACTTCAAAAGGATCAGCCAGAGGACAAAATTCTTATTGAGTCAGTTCTCTTTTAATTTAGTAAAGGTTTCTTATCCTGTGTTTCCCAGTACTAATTGAAGAGCTATTTTTAAAAGATCAGTTTAGCTTGTGGATAAAAGTAGTACATCAATCTACTTACACAAACAGTATCTTTGTTTAAAATGAGCACATTTCAGTGTGATTGAATTGGGATTGGAAGTAGTGCAGCTGATCTTTTTTTTTTTAATTTTATTTTATATTGCAGTATAGTTGATTTACAGTGTTGTGTTAGTTTCAGGTGTACAGCAAAGTGATTCAGTTATACATGTACATATATCTATTCTTTTTCAGATTGTTTTCCCATATATGTTGTACAAAATATTGAGTAGAGTTCTCTGTGCTATACAGTAGGTCCTTGTTGGTTATATGTTTTATATATGGTAATGTGTATATGTTAATCCCAAACTCCTGATTTATCCTGGGCTGATCTTTAGTGATATCTTGGGGGCAACTCCACAGCCCACTTCTCCACTCCTTTACAAAGCCTGCCAGCAACGGCTGTCACTATAGACAGATTAGCATGTACCTAACGGTGTCCTTGAAAAACTTGCTGTTAAGAGCTCTGTTATCACATAGCCTGAAAATGTTAAAGAAGGGAGCACAGACTTTAAAAAATATGTCTTTTTTTATGAGGTCAAACCCTTCATTTTGACACTTAATAAATAAAATGCCCACGTTGCAAGAAATGGGATAATGAATTGTAAAAAGACATAATCAGCAATGACTAAATAATTAAGGGAATTGAAATGCAGAGTCATTTGGGGATGTATTAATAATAACACGATTTGTTCCATATGCTAAGGAATTCTGTTTTTAGAAAATCAGTCATCACACATGTTCCATGGCAAAAAGGAAAAAAAAAATTAATGTTGACTAATAGGAATTGTAATTAGATGTTCTGCTCTTAAACAGCTGAATAAAAGATGAAATCATATAGAAAGTATATTTAGATACAAGTCAGAAAGTAAACTGATTATTATTCATAGGGCTGTTAATAGGAACTGGAATTTATGCATCTAGTGGGAATTGTATTAGGTAATTAAGAAAGGGAGTCACACTAGGCTTCCTTTATGCATTCACATTTACGTATCTTCTTACACCAGTGACTCTCGTTTTTCTCATCCTCCACCAACTTAACCGTCAGAGTCACGTCTTGTGGTGGCCGGTGAGCATTTGGGGGTTCTGGGGCCTGGCAGGTCTTACCTCCAGGGGATGCTGCATTGGGACACCGCTCAGTCATCGTGTCCCCTGAGCCTTTGTTGGGCATCACCAGCAGGCAAGCATGACTTTTAAGCTTCTGTTAGTTTTCTACCTTCAGAGGTTTCTTTAAAGATCCCTGGAAGGGACTTCCCTGGTGGCACAGTGGTTAAAGATCCGCCTGCCAATGCAGTTCACACGGGTTCGAGCCCTGGTCCGGGAAGATCCCACATGTCACAGAGCAACTAAGCCCATGCGCCACAACTACTGAGCCCACGTGCCACAACTCCCGAGCCCGTGTGCCACAACTACTGAAGCCCACGCGCCTAGAGCCCGTGCTCCGCAACAAGAGAAGCCACCACAATGAGAAGCCCAGGCACTGCAACGAAGAGTAGCCCCCGCTCGCTGCAACTAGAGAAAGCCCGCGTGCAGCAATGAAGACCCAACGCAGCCAAAAATAAATAGATTATTTATTTATTTGTTTTAAAAAATAAAATAAAGATCCGTGGAAAAATGCCTCATTTCTAGTGGCCACTGTAGGCGGCCTCCAAATAGGGCGCGTGGGAGATCGTGGGACCCTGGAGCGGCCACATTTCACAGATGAGCAGCACATTTCTTTGGTGGGATGCAAGAATCAGTCCCTTTCTTTATCTTGTTAAGGTACGACGTCAGAACCGATCTGTGAGATCGTGGTTAGAATGAACCGGTTTCTGATCTTGCATTCTCCATGCAAACGATGTGCCTTTTTGGAGAATAAAATAACCCAGAATGGCAAGCGGGAGTGCCCGATTTCAACGGAGCTCCTCCACCTCCCTGGTTGTCTGCGTCCATGTGCGCGGTTGTTAGTGGGCACAGCAGGCTGAAGCCGTCCTACGGCTGCATTCTCTTGTTAACACACAGAACACTGCACCATGAAGCAAGCGGTTCCTTTCAGCTCTGGGTGTGAAGTGCACACATTGCTCTGCGGCTCCTCAGCCCTGCGGTGACGCTGGCTGTTGAAGCAGCCCTTGCTGTCCTCTTGCCCCATCATTAACGCCAGTGTCCACCGCGAGGACCAGGGATTAGCCCCGGGGTGAGGGGGAGAGACTCTCAGCTCTGCAAGAGGCATACTTTGTGTTCCTTATAAAATTTCTGAACAACCCCACACCTGGGTTTCCTTTCGTAGAATACAAGTAAGGTCTCTCACTGCTTCTTTGGGTGGTAGATGTTGACATGACACGTAACATCGGGGTTCTGCGGTGTGAGTGGGAGAGAAAACACTGGAGTGGAGCTCTGCCTACCTGGGTTTGAATCTGCTGTTTCTGTGGCTTCAAGAAAAAAAAAAAATCCCTCTGTGCCTCAGTTTACTCATCTATAAATCAGAAATAACAATACTCTCCTTACCTGTCCTGCAAAGTAGTGAGGATCTAGTAAGAAATATATATGTCCAAGTGCTTTACAAGCTATAAATCGTGTTGTAAACGGCCAGGGTTGTTTCTGATTGTAGTTAATAGTTATGTATTACCTTCCTTAGAACACAAAGTTCTCAAGGCGAAAGACAGTCTTACACAGGTCGCCGGACTGTACCCATAGAATTCATACCCCATCATTGATAGACAAAAAATGATGATAGACAAAAAATTAATTATATGCAGATACACACTGTAGTAGGCAGAGTAATTCCCTCCCCCAAGGATGTCCATGTCCTCATCCCCAGAACATGTGACTATGTTAGGTTACATGGCAAAGGGAAATTAAGGGTACAAATGGAATTAGGTTGCTAGGCAGCTGACCTTGGGGGGGGGGTGGAGATTATTTTAGACTATCTGAGTGGGTCCAACATAATTACAAAGGTCCTTACAAGTGGAAGAGAGCGGCCAAAGAGAGAGAACCAGAGAGCTGGGGGAATGAGGACTTGCCCGACCTTGCTGGCTTTGAAGATGGAGGGAGGGGCCGTGAACCAAGAAAAGCTGGGGGCCTCTAGAAGCTGGGAGGGGCAAGGAACAGATTCTCCACTGGAGCGTCCAGAACAGAACACAGCCCTGCAGACATCTTGATTTTAGCCAATTCTGGACTTCTGCGTTTCTGACCTGTAAGATCATAAATGTGTGTGGTTTTAAGCCACTAAGTTTGAGGTGATTTGTTACAGCAGCAATAAAATGAATAATAAAAACCAACACATACATGCACGCCAATTTTGACAAAAGTAGGTAGATGCGATTTTTCAAATACTCGTCTTAAAATACCCCAAGGCCAAGACTGCATATGACCACAATTGCCTGGAGGAAGTAAGAGTCTAATGCTTTTTACTTGAGCCTGGTTTGCCCAGGTATTTGTACTAATCCTGTCCTTCACTTTAGCTTTATTTCCTGGCTTAAGTAAGCAATAAGTTTATTGCTATGTGCCCTGTGGGTATTCCATAAATACTTCTTGACTGCCTGACAGTGTTAAGTGTTGTAATTATTTCCTAGATGAGGAAGGAGGTGAGGTGAGAAAGGCCAGGTAAGAGGAGGGAATTGTCTGGGATTGCATAGTAACCAGAGGATGCCCAGCTGCCTTCGAGCAGTCTTCACCTACGATCGCTGCCCTTTCCACTAAACAACTCATTCCACTCCAGATTAGCTCCAGGGATAACAGACCTTTTTGCTCATCTTGGGCTTTTTTATAGTTACCAGTGGTGAGTCAATCTCCAGAGGATCATGAGTAAAAAATCACTGGTCAGTCGGCCTGTTTGGGAAGCCTTGAAATTCATGAGTGCATAAAGTTCATCTTATACATAGTTACTGAGCACTTACTATATTCCAGCACAAGTGTTGAAGCTAGCACTGTGAATCAGACAGATTCATTCCCCCCAAAGATTTCATGAAACGGAGTGTCCTTTGTCCCACAAGTTGTCCATCAATGCCTACTGGAGGTCTCCTGAACAAAATGCCCTGTTCAGTAGAAAATATTTTTTTAATGTAACACATGGCCCTAAACTAAGGAGTGAATGATCCCACATAACAGTGAATAGGAAACTTGCAAAAATCATGGAAGCATGCAAGTTAACAAATGTGCGCACAAATACACTGCCCCGTGATGTAAGGCTTATCAGGAAGGTTTGGGTTTTGTTTGTTTCTATGCTTCTTTTGAGGAAATACGTTCCTCCTTAGCTCCCTGGTACTAAGTAGCAGCAATCCCAGAACATTCCCCACAGCTGGACATCAGTCACTGCCAACTGAGGCAAAGGTGCTTGGGGGCTCTGACGTTAGATCCTGGTTTGAATTCCAGCTTTACGACCAACTAGCTGAGTGATTCTGGGTAAATTACCTAATCTCACTGAGCCGATTTTCTGCTTCTATTAAATGGACTCAACATCATAGGAGGATGAAAGGAGACAATATATGCAAGGCCCCAGCTCGGGGCAGACCTGTCCCCCCCTTCCCACCGGCGGGAGCAGCTGCATTAGGAGTGCGATCCCAGGTGGCCACGAAGAGCTCGGTACCTCAGGAGCTGCCTCTTCTCCACCAGCCTCTCAGCTGAAGCTCTGCTGTCACGTTCCCTTCCTGTCACACCTTCACTCCCACACCCAAGGACAGACCTTGGAACCTCAAAAGTTTTCTACCTTCCAGAAACTTCCTTCATATTCCAAAGAAAAATTCTAAAACGCATCAAGATACACCAATACTTCACTTCATTGTCTATTTTCCCTTTAAAACCCACACAAGAGGGCTTCCCTGGTGGTGCAGTGGTTGAGAATCTGCCTGCCAATGCAGGGGACACAGGTTCGAGCCCTGATCCGGGAAGATCCCACATGCCATGGAGCAGCTAAGCCCGTGCGTCACAACTACTGAGCCTGCGGGCCACAACTACTGAAGCCCGTGCACCGCAATGAAGAGCAGCCCCCGCTCGCTGCAACTAGAGAAAGCCCGCACGCAACAACGAAGACCCAAGCAGCCAAAAATAAATAAAATAAATTTAAAAAAAAACAAAAAAACCCCACAAGACCACTTCCTGCCCTCTTCTCTTACCTTTTATAGGTGAACTCCAGTGTTTTGATTCATTACCTTTGCTATCTATTGAGTTCTCCGGCCCAGGCAGTGAACCCATGAGCTTAAAATGGAAACAGAAAAACTCCTGCCTTTTCTGTAGCTGCTCCTTCACCAGTAGTCATTAAGTAAATTCAGTGTTTTAATGCACTAACAAAAACACATGATTGTTTAACAGAGTATATTATGGAAAATGGCAGTGTTAATAGTCTCCGTGGTGTTCTAGTTGGGGAAAAGTACATTATAACCTTGCCAAGGCAGGGGGCTGTTTTTGTACGTGAAAATAAGTTACTGACATTGTATATCTTTTATATCTTGTTGCTAGGCAACATACAAGATTGTGGTTATTGCAAATGTGTCCGCTTTGTTGTTTAAAAAAAAAAATCCACTTCTTAATTCTGTTAAATTAGACCCATTATTGATTCTGTGGTCTTTCCTGAGTTTATTGACTAAGGTTCATCCATTAGCTCGGGGTGGGAGGGGGGAGGGAGAGGCAGGTTTGCGTTTGTAACTAGAACACATACATTAATACTAATCATTAGCTCTCTTGTTCATCACTCTCTGTTTTCATACAGAGACAGGTAGAGTTCTGGTACCCAGGGATGCGGTATTCAAAGAACGGGAGTAAGACGGGGACAGAATCTGCCAGTGAATGAAATAATTACAGATACTTTCTAGAATAAGCTTCCTGTCACCTATGGTCCTGAGGCGCCAGAATATTTCTTTGTTTTCTTCCTCCTGAAGTGTGACTCTTGTTTCTGCCTCTGTTTACTTGGTCTTGTTTCCTGCTGATAGGCTATATCAGAACTCGGGAGTGGTATTTAGAGGAGGTGGAGAGTGTAAGGAAATGTGACTATTGATTTCCCATGAAATAGAGTTCTTCTGGCCTCTCTTTACCCACTCGTCCCAGGTTCCTGCTAACTGGCAGCTGCTGTGATTGCCTCCTCTTCACCCTGTCGGTAAGGGAGGGATTCCTGCCCTACGGTGATGGGGATGCGGAGCGCGGGCCTCCCGACGCCGGGCAGAGGCGATGGACAGCAGGTTATTGGTCACATTCATCCTCAGCCGGGGGAGGGGCACCCAGAGCACAGAGTGAAGCAGCAGGGGCTGTAGGAGGCAGGCTCTGGAGTAACAAGGGGATGGGCGACCCCACAGGGGTGAGCTTGGCTTGTTCAGCTAATTCGGCAGGCTGGCAGGGAGCTAGACACCTTCCTCGGGGATGAGCAGGAGCTGCACCTGGTCCCTGGCTAAGGAGGGCTGTTGGCTAGGAGACCTCAGCCACGGGGACGGAGTGGGTGGGGGCTTGTGGTTAGGCCAGGCGAGGCCCTCCTGGTTTCACCAGATGTCAAGGGAGCACATAGTACTGAATCTCAACCTTAGTCCTTCCATCACAGAGACAGATGATCAGATTGGTTCTTCAGACTTCAGGGCAAAAAAACCCCAAACCAAAACAAAACAAAAAAACAGGACCAAGGAGTTGAATTTACAGTTTGGGGTTGATCAGGAAGACCTTTCTACCAGCTAAGATACCAGAAAACTAAAGGGTCTATTTGGGGAGGTCACAGCTTCCCATCCTAGGAAGAACAGAAACTGGGTGTGTTGGCAGGGATTCCTGCCTTGGGTTCATGGGTAGTCCTTCCAAGACCTGGGATTCTGTGAACTTCTAGGAAAGAACCAACAGACCAGGTAGCAACCCATACACCAAGCCATTTTCTCTCACCTGTTCTGTGCTCTGTCCCCTTCCACCCAGGATCTTAATTCCTTCTATGACTGATGATGGTGCAAGAAATAGCCCTAGAGGTACCGGTAGCCCCACCCAAACAAAGCAAGGCATGGTTGGGGGTTAGGCTAAGATTTATGCCACCTTCTCAGTCCTTCTCCAAAAGCCTCAGCTGAGCTTTGCGCCCTTACACGTGACGTTGATAAATTCCTGAGGTCATGATCAACTCCATGATCTGTGATAAACCAGGAGGTTTCCATGGACTATCACATCCTGTCAACATGTTCCTTTCTTCAGAAATGATGAAAGATTATTAAAAAAAAGAAACCCACTTGAACGTATTGTACCACAGATTATAAAAGACAGCCATGTAAGGGTTCAGCATTCAACATGGAATGCTTGTTACTATTTGCCAGACAGTATGCTGGGCCCCGACCTACTAATTTGTTTCCCAACGAAAACACACTAAGAACAATGCTTGTAAATTTTTACCCTGGAATAAGTGTGGGTGCTTAGGGATGGGTGTGTGTAGAGGGAATGGAATTCCTGAGGTTAGTGGATCTGATATTTTAGGTTCTGGGACAGTGGAATTGTTCTGAGTTACTGGCTCTATCATATGAAGTTCAACTTGGATTACCTGCATCAAATCTGCAGTGGTTATAGCCTAGGGAGCTGGGTCCCTCGTGCAGTGCGCTGAATTTGTCACGGGGAGGCCTGTCCTCCTCCACACACCCTGGGTCTTGACACACACTCTCTTCACAGAGCTGAGCACATGCACTGCTGTTTGCTTGCGTCTGCCCTGTTCCTGGAGCATGAACTCCATGAGGGCAGGGGCTGTTGTTTCCTGCTGTTTGTTGCATCTTTCGTGCCCAGCACATGCTTCTCATAGAGTAAACAGAAGCTCAAGAAATGTTGATGGGAGTAATTAACTAATGAATTGAACATTAACGTGCTGCCAATGAATTCACAAGATGAGCAGTGATGGAACAGTCTGCTGAAACAGGGACACTCTGGAGACAAGGCTGATCAGATCTGACAGATGCAGACCTTATTTATTATGGCCATATATGTGATGTGATGCAGAATATCAAGGTTTAGCCTATGGTTTACTGTAACCATTCTGCTAATGTTTTTCTGCCATCTCTCTGCGGCATACTCTTGTATTTCGTACTTGTGTTTCCTTTTTTGCCCAAGAACAAGTTGTCATTTGAGAATGATCTTTAGGAATATTTGCAAGTTAAACTGTTGGGCTTTGAAAGACGTGCTGGTTACGTGTGTCGTCAAGAGACGCACATTCTGTGTTCCCGTGAAAAGGGCAGGCAAATGTTCCTTCATCGTGTGTGCATGCGTGCGTGCGTGTGTGTGTGCGTGTGTGTAGAAGACTCCTGCAGGCATTCAGTGCGTGTGAGAAATGTTTCCTGCACTGAATGATTGCCTTCCTAGAACTCACATTCTGAAGAAGTGGCAGACATAAACATAATTATGAGATAACGGGATAGCGCTGTATTATTAAGTATGTACAAAGTGTTATGGGCCTGAAGAGGACTAGGGATTTTTTCCTGCACAGAAAGTAATCAACTGCTGTGTTGATTTGGATCAGAAAAATCAGTAATTGATTGCTGGTTTAGATTATGAGGATTATTTCCTTAGGCACCAAATTAGGACTTATTAGATTTTTAAAAAGTTTTTCTTGAAGCTCTTACTGCGCATATTCTCTCTGTGTTTTATTTATTGGCTTATGTGTCTGTCTGAACAACATAAATCTGGAGAACACATCTGATCCCTCTTTTCATCTCCAGCGTCTAGCATAGTTGAATTATCATCATAATACCACTGATACAGTACACTTCTAACTTTTAAAAAATTTTTATTCAAGTTGAAATTAAATGAATAGAGGTAGATTTTTTCTTATTAAGAAGCATATATATAATCAACATTTATTTTTAAAAGTAACGTTGTACCTTTGAGACCAAGCGTAGACTTTCTTGGCAGAATCAGTAACACTGTTTCTTGGATTCACCAGAACACCAGCTGGGTAATGACTTTCATACTTAGTCATCACTACTTATTATTTGCAGTTAGTTGCATTAGGGAAACTTTCAGTTTGTCTAGGGGAATAGGTTAATAATGCAGTCAGACCTCTAGAACTGCCTTTTTGTCTTTCTCTTGCATCCAAATGCTGAACTCTTGAAGGTTTTTACCATTTTAATAAAATTAAAATCTATTAACGTTTTTGAAAGTAGTCAACCCGTCAAGTGAAATAACTGGTTACTGGATTCTAAATTGTGTTTGCAGTTAAAATGATTTTTAGAAGGCTTAAGTGGTGAACTTCGAGAGTCACCTACTCCATACATGCATTATTCATTTAAAAAAATAATTTCCATAACTTTTTAAACTTGGTAATTACATGTTTTAATTACATAATTACACATTCTAATTATGCAGTTAAATCCGATTACAGTAATTATGTAATTATATAATTGATACATAATACACATGCAAAAACCTGTATAAGCATGTATTTAACAAAGGAAATAATTCTGAGGGAGGTAGTCATGGGAAGAGC
Source organism: Balaenoptera acutorostrata (assembly GCF_949987535.1). NCBI lineage: Eukaryota > Metazoa > Chordata > Mammalia > Artiodactyla > Balaenopteridae > Balaenoptera > Balaenoptera acutorostrata. Next base: position 7,669,948 of record NC_080075.1, read on the forward strand.
CGCAAAAGGATTGACTTACAGAAAATAAAGGAACTTGGCTAATTAATGACTTGAAATACTATAGAGAGTACTGACGCTCCAGCGTGTGTGTTCACAAGGTCTACGTTTATGGTCAGAGGGAATGCATGAACTGAAGAGCTGGAACTCAGGGGTATGAGTAAGATGAGAGATCCCACAACGAGGTGTGACGATAGGGACATAGTTGGTGAAAACTTTTCAACAGAGCGACCTTCTCCATCCAGGGGGTCCTGAAGGAAAGAAGCACAGGTTCTGTGCTCCAGTGGGAGGGGTGGGAGTCTCCTGCTGGGTCCGGGGCTGCCTTACTTAGCAGCCATTGGCTTCATTTTCCTGACCTGAAATATCCACAATCACCAGAATCTATGACACTGAAGACCAGGTTAATGAAAACATGAGAAAATACCTTCTAGCACATTTGGAAGAAGGTTGGAGAAGAAAGTTAGCTTATAAAATGACAAGAAGTAATTGAAAATTACTTTAAAATTTTCTGAAAAATTTCTCAAAAATTATTTGGCTTGTTTTGATGAAAGAGATCCTGCTTGGAGCTTACAGAAAGGATGACATGTATGAAGTCTAAATTGCTTAGAACTGGGAGGAAATAGGAAATATTATTTTCGCATTCCTTCACTGAGGTATAATTGTTATATGATAATCTGCACTTGTGTAGAATGGCAGCTTGATAAGTTTTCATGTCAGTTTACACCTGTGAAAGCATCACCACAATCAAGGTAATGAGCATATCCATCACTCCCCATATTTTTCTCAGACCCCTTCGTCATTCATTCCTCTTACTCTTCTCCACATGCCCTGCCTATCCCCAGGCCACCACTGATCTGCTTTCTGTCATTATGGGGGAGTTTGCATTCTTTTTAGAGTTTTATATAAGTGGAATCATACAGTATGTACTCTTTCTTGTTTGGCTTCTTTTACTCTACATAATTATTTTGAGATTCAACCATCTTTTTGCTTGTATCAATAATTCATTCTTTTTTTTTTTATTGTTGAGCAGTATTCCAGTGTATGGATGTACTGTATTTATTCATTGACTTTCAAAGGACATTTGAGTTGTTTCTGTTTCTTGGCTGTTACAAATGAATCTGTTGTAAACATTTGTGCACATGTTTACAACACACAAAATGTCTTTTTGTAGAATTATGCTTTTTTTTTTTCCCTCTGGAGTAAAGATTCAGGAGTAGGATGTTTGGATCAAATTGTAGAAGTAGGTTTAACTTTTTAGAAAACCTACCCAACTGTCCTCCTAAGCACTTACACCACTTTTTATTCCCACCACCAGTATATGAGTGTTCTGGTTCCTCCACATCCTTTCCAACACTTGGTCTTTTTAATTCTAAACATTCTGATGTGTGTAATGGTATCTCATTGTGGTCTTACTTTATGTTGCCTTAATGACTAATTACGTTGAGCATCTTTTCAGGTACTTATTTTCCATCTATATATCTTCTTTGCTGAAGTGTTTAAAACGTTTGCCCTTTTCTATTGCACTGGGTTTTTTCTTATTATTAATTTTTTGAAAGTTCTTTTTTTTTTAATTTATTTTATTTATTTATTTATTTTGGCTGCGTTGGGTCTTTGTTGCTGTGCACGGGCTTTCTCTAGTTGCAGTGAGCAGGGACTATTCGTCGTTGTGGTGCGCGGGCTTCTCACTGCGGTGGCTTCTCTTGTTGCAGAGCATGGGCTCTAGGCGCCCAGGCTTCTGGAGTTGTGGCTCGTGGGCTCTGGAGCGCAGGCTCAGTAGTTGTGGTGCACGGGCTTAGTTGCTCCGCGGCAAGTGGGATCTTCCCGGACCAGGGATCGAACCCTTGTCCCCTGCATTGGCAGGCGGATTCTTAACCACTGCGCCACCAGGGAAGCCTGAAAGTTCCTTATATATATTTTATATACATACAAGTCTTGTATACTTTGAAGATACATACTTTGTAAATATTTTCTGTCAGTATGGGGCTTGTCTTTACATTCTCTTTAACAGTGTCTTTCGAAGATTCACATTGTTAGGTTTTTTTTTTTCATTTTATTTTATTTTTTTTACATCTTTATTGGAGTATAATTGCTTTACAATGGTGTGTTCGTTTCTGCTGTATAACAAAGTGGATCAGCTGTATATATACGTATATCCCCATATCTCCTCCCTCTTGCATCTCCCTCCGACCCTCCCTATCCCACCCCTCAAGCTGGTCACAAAGCACTGAGCTGATCTCCCTGTGCTATGCAGCTGCTTCCCACTAGCTATCTATTTTACATTTGGTAGTATATATAAGTCCATACCACTCTCTCACTTCGTCCCAGCTTACCCTTCCCACCCCCGTGTCCTCAAGTCCATTCTCTACATCTGCATCTTTATTCCTGTCCTGTCCCTAGGTTCTTCAGAACCATTTTTCTTTTTTTAGATTCCATATATATGTGTTAGCATACGGTATTTGTTTTTCTCTTTCTGACTTACTTCACTCTGTATGACAGACTCTAGGTCCATCCACCTCACTACAAATAACTCAATTTCATTTCTTTCTATGGCTGAGTAATATTCCATTGTATATATGTGCCACATCTTCTTTACCCATTCATCTGTCGATGGACACTTAGGTTGCTTCCATGTCCTGGCTGTTGTAAATAGAGCTGCAGTGAACATTGTGGTACATGTCTCTTTTTGAATTATGGTTTTCTCAGGGTATATGCCCAGTAGTGGTATTGCTGGGTCGTATGGTAGTTCTATTTTTAGTTTTTTAAGGAACCTCCATACTGTTCTCCATAGTGGCTATATCAGTTTACATTCCCATCAACAGTGCAAGAGGGTTCCCTTTTCTCCACACCTTCTCCAGCATTTATCGTTTGTAGATTTTTTGATGATGGCCATTGTGACTGGTGTGAGGTGATATGTCATTGTAGTTTTGATTTGCATTTCTCTAATGATTAGTGATGTTGAGCATCCTTTCATGTGTTTGTTAGCAATCTGTATATCTTCTTTGGAGAAATGTCTATTTACGTCTTCTGCCCATTTTTGGACTGGGTTGTTTCTTTTTTTGATATTGAGCTGCATGAGCTGCTTGTAAATTTTGGAGATTAATCCTTTGCCCGTTGCTTCATTTGCAAATATTTTCTCCAATTCTGAGGGTTCTCTTTTCGTATTGTTTATGGTTTCCTTTGCTGTGCAAAAGCTTTTAAGTTTCATTAGGTCCCATTTGTTTATTTTTGTTTTTATTTCCATTTCTCTAGGAGGTGGGTTCAAAAGGATCTTGCTGTGATTTATGTCATAGAGTGTTCTGCCTATTTTTTCAACTAAGTTTTATAGTGTCTGGCCTTACATTTAGGTCTTTAATCCATTTTGAGTTTCTTTTTGTGTATGGTGTTAGGGAGTGTTCTAATTTCATTCTTTTACATGTAGCTGTCGCATTTTCCCAGCACCACTTATTGAAGAGGCTGTCTTTTCTCCGTTGTATATTCTTGCGTCCTTTATCAAAAATAAGGTGACCGTATGTGCGTGGGTTTATATCTGGGCTTTCTATCCTGTTCCATTGATCTACATTTCTGTTTTTGTGCCAGTACCATACTGTCTTGATTACTGTAGCTTTGTAGTATAGTCTGAAGCCAGGGAGCCTGATTCCTCCAGCTCCGTTTTTCTTTCTCAAGATTGCTTTGGCTATTCGGGGTCTTTTGTGTTTCCATATAAATTGTGAAATTTTTTAATCTAGTTCTGTGAAAAATGCCATTGGTAGTTTGATAGGGATTGCATTGAATCTGTAGATTGCTTTGGGTAGCATAGTCATTTTCACAGTGTTGATTCTTCCAATCCAAGAACATGGTATATCTCTCCATCTATTTGTATCATCTTTAATTTCTTTCATCAGTGTCTTATAGTTTTCTGCATACAGGTCTTTTGTCTCCTTAGGTAGGTTTATTCCTAGGTATTTTATTCTTTTTGTTGTGCTGGTAAGTAGGAGTGTTTCCTAAATTTCTCTTTCAGATTTTTCATCATTAGTGTATAGGAGTGCAAGAGATTTCTCTGCATTAATTTTGTATCCTGATACTTTACCACATTTACTAATTAGTTCTAGTAGTTTTCTGGTAGCATCTTTAGGATTCTCTATGTATAGTATCATGTCATCTGCAAGCAGTGACAGCTTTACTTCTTCTTTTCCGATTTGGATTCCTTTTATTTCTTTTTCTTCTCTGATTGCTGTGGCTAAAACTTCCAAAACTATGTTGAATAATAGTGGTGAGAGTGGACAACCTTGTCTTATTCCTGATCTTAGAGGAAATGGTTTCAGTTTTTCACCATTGAGAACGATGCTGGCTGTGGATTTGCCATATATGGCCTTTATTATGTTGCAGTAAGTTCCCTCTATGCCTACTTTCTGGAGAGTTTTTATAATAAATGGGTGTTGAATTTTGTCAAAAGCTTTTTCTGCATCTATTGAGATGATCATATGGTTTTTCTCCTTCAATTTGTTAATATGGTTTATCACATGGATTGATTTGCATATGTTGAAGAATCCTTGCATTCCTGGGAAAAACCCCACTTGATGATGGTGTATGATCCTTTTAATGTGCTGCTGGATTCTGTTTTCTAGTATTCTGTTGAGGATTTTTGCATCTATGTTCATCAGTGATATTGGCCTGTAGTTTTCTTTTTTTGTGACATCTTTGTCTGGTTTTGGTATCAGGATGATGGTGGCCTCATAGAATGAGTTTTGGAGTGTTCCTGCCTCTGCTATATTTTGGAAGAGTTTGAGAAGGATAGGTGTTAACTCTTCTGTAAATGTGTTAGCTCTTCTGTAAATGTTTGATAGAATTTGCCTGTGAAGCCATCTGGTCCTGGGCTTTTGTTTGTTGGAAGATTTTTAATCACAGTTTCAATTTCAGTGCTTGTGATTGGTCTGTTTATATTTTCTATTTCTTCCTGGTTCAGTCTCGGAAGGTTGTGCATATCTAAGAATTTGTCCATTTCTTCCAGGTTGTCCATTTTATTGGCATATAGTTGCTTGTAGTAATCTCTCATGATCCTTTCTATTTCTGCCGTGTCAGTTGTTACTTCTCCTTTTTCATTTGTAATTCTGTTGATTTGTGTCTTCTCCCTTTTTTTCTTGGTGAGTCTGGCTAATGGTTTATCAATTTTGTTTGTCTTCTCAAAGAACTAGCTTTTAGTTTTATTGATCTTTGCTATCATTTCCTTCATTTCTTTTTCATTTATTGCTGATCTGATCTTTATGTTGTCTTTCCTTCTGCTAACTTTGAGGTTTTTCTGTTCTTCTTTCTCTGATTGCTTTAGGTATAAGGTTAAGTTGTTTATTTGAGATGTTTCTTGTTTCTTGAGATAGGATTGTATTTCCATAAACTTCCCTCTTAGAACTGCTTTTGCTGCATCCCATAGGTTTTGGGTCGTTGTGTTTTCATTGTCATTTGTTTCTAGGATTTTTTTGATTTCCTCTTTGATTTCTTCAGTGATCTCTTGGTTATTAAGTAGTGTATTGTTTAGCCTCCATGTGTTTATATTTTTTACAGATTTTTTCCTGTAATTGATATCTAGTCTCATAGCATTGTGGTTGGAAAAGATACTTGATATGACTTCAATTTTCTTAAATTTCCCTAGGCTTGATTTATGACCCAAGATATGATCTATCCTGGAGAATGTTCCATGAGCACTTGAGAAGAAAGTGTACTCTGTTGTTTTTGGATAGAATGTCCTATAAATATCAATTAAGTCCATCTTGTTTAATATATCATTTAAAGCTTGTGTTTCCTTATTTATTTTCATTTTGGATGATCTGTCCATTGGTGAAAGTGGGGTGTTAAAGTCCCCTACTATGATTGTGTTACTGTCGATTTTCCCTTTTATGGCTGTTAGCATTTGCCTTATGTATTGAGGTGCTCCTATGTTGGGTGTATAGATATTTACAATTGTTGTATCTTCTTCTTGGATTGATCCCTTGATCATTATGTAGTGTCCTTCTTTGTCTCTTGTAATTGTCTTTATAAATAAAGTCTGTTTTATCTGATATGAGCATTGCTACTCCAGCTTTCTTTTGATTTCCATTTGCATGGAATATCTTTTTCCATCCCCTCACTTTCAGCCTGTATGTGTCCCTAGGTCTGAAGTGGGTCTCTTGTAGACAGCATATATATGGGTCTTGTTTTTGTATCCATTCAGCCAGTCTCTGTCTTTTGGGGGAGCGTTTAATCCATTTACATTTAAGGTAAGTATTGATATGTGTGTTCCTATTACCATTTTCTTAATTGTTTTGGGTTTGTTATTGTAGGTCTTTTACTTCTCTTGTGTTTCCTGCCTAGAGAAGTTCCTTTAGCATTTGTTGTAAAGCTGGTTTGGTGGTGCTGAATTCTCTTAGCTTTTGCTTGTCTGTAAAGTTTTAATTTCTTCATTGAATCTGAATGAGATTCTTGCTGGGTAGAGTAATCTTGGTTGTAGGTTTTTCCCTTTCATGACTTTAAGTATGTCCTGCCATCCCTTCTGTCTTGCAGAGTTTCTGCTGAAGGATCAGCTGTTAACCTTATGGGGATTCCCTTGTATGTTATTTGTTTTTTTCCCTTGCTGCTTTTAAATTTTTTTCTTTGTATTTAATTTTTGATAGTTTGATTAATATGTGTCTTCATGTGTTTCTCCTTGGATTTAACCTGTATGGGACTCTGCCCTTCCTGGAGTTTATTGACTCTTTCCTTACCCATATTAGGGAAGCTTTCAACTATAATCTCTTCATATATTTTCTCAGTCCCTTTATTTTTCTCTTCTTCTTCTGGGACCCCTATAATTTGAATGTTGGTGCATTTAATGTTGTCCCAGAGGTCTCTAAGACTGTCCTCTATTCTTTTCATTCCTTTTTGTTTATTCTGCTCTGTAGTAGTTATTTCCACTATTTCATCTTCCAGGTCACTTATCCGTTCTTCTGCTTCAGTTATTCTGCTGTTGATTCCTTCTAGAGAATTTTTAATTTCATTTATTGTTTCGTTCATCATTGTTTGCTCTTTAGTTCTTCTTGGTCCTTGTTAAACGTTTTTGTGTTTTCCCCATTCTATTTGCAAGATTTTGGATCATCTTTACTATCATTACTCTGAATTCTTTTTCAGGTCGACTGCCTATTTCCTCTTCATTTGTTTTATCTGGTGCGTTTTTACCTTGCTCCTTCATCTGCTGTGTGTTTCTCTGTCTTCTCATTTTGCTTAACTTACTGTGTTTGGGGTTTCCTTTTTGCAGGCTGAGGGTTCATACTTCCCGTTGTTTTTGGTGTCTGCCCGCAGTGGCTAAGGGTGGTTCATTGGGTTGTGTAGGCCTCCTGGTGGAGGGGAGTAGTGCCTGTGTTCTGGCGGATGAGGCTGGGTCTTGTCTTTCTGGTGGGCAGGGCCGTGTATGGTGGTGTGTTTTGGGGTGTCTCTGACCTTATTATGATTTTAGGTAGCCTCTCTGCTAATGAGTGGGGTTGTGTTCCTGTCTTGCTAGTTGTTTGGCATGGGGTGTCCAGCACTGGAGCTTGCTGGTCATTGAGTGGAACTCAGTCTTGGCGTTGAGATGGAGCTCTCTGGGAGAGCTTTTGCCATCTGATATTATGCGGAGCCAGGAGGTCTCTGGTGGACCAGTGTCCTGAACTCGGCTCTCTCCCACCTCAGAGACACATGCCTGACACCCAGCCAGAGCACCAAGACCCTGTCAACCACACGGCTCAGAAGAAAAGGGAGAAAAAGAAAGAAAGAAAAGAAAAAGAAATAAAGTTATTAAAATAAAAAAATTTTTTTTATTATTAAAAATATAAAAAATTTAATAGTAATAAAAAAAAGAAAAAGGAAGAAGTGAGCAACCAAACCAAAAAACAAATCCACCAATGATAACAAGCACCAAAAACTATAAAAAACAAAAAGAAAAAAACGGACAGACAGAAACCTAGAACAAATGGTAAAAGCAAAGCTATACAGACAAAATCCCGCAAAACGCATACACAGAGACACTAACAAAAAGAGAAAAAGAAAAAATATATGTATATCTCTATATAAAAAAAAAAGGAAGAGAGCAACCAAATCAATAAACAAATCTACCAATGATAATACACTCTAAATACTAAACTAAGATAAACATAAAACCAGAAACAAATTAGATGCAGAAAGTAAATCCCAAGTCTACAGTTGCTTCCGATGTCCGCCACCTCAGTTTTGGGATGATTGGTTGTCTATTCAGGTATTCCACAGACACAGGGTACATCAAGTTGATTGTGGAGATTTAATCTGCTGCTCCTGGGGCTGCTGGGAGAGATTTCCTTTCTCTTCTTTGTCCGCACAGCTCCTGGGGTTCAGCTTTGGATTTAGCGCCGCCTCTGCGTGTAGGTCGCCTGAGGGCGTCTGTTCCCGCTCAGACAGGATGGGGTTAAAGGAGCAGCTGATTCGGGGTTTCTGGCTCACTCAGGCCGGGGGCAGGGAAGAGTACAGAATGCGGGGCGAGCCTGCGGCAGTAGAGGCCAGTGTGACGTTGCAACAGCCTGAGGTGCACCGTGTGTTCTCCCAGGGAAGTTGTCTCTGGATCACGGGGCCCTGGCAGTGGCGGGCTGCACAGGCTCCCAGGAGGGGCGGTGTGGAGAGTGACCTGTGCTTGCACACAGGCTTCTTGGTGGCTGCAGCAGCATCCTTAGCGTCTCATGCCCATATCTGGGTCCGCGCTGATAGCCGCAGCTCACGCCTGTCTCTGGAGCTCGTTTAGGCAGTGGTCTGAAGCCCCTCTCCTCGCGCACCCCGAAACAATGGTCTCTTGCCTCTTAGGCAGTTCCAGACCTTTTCCCGGACTCCCTCCTGGCTAGCTGTGGTGCACTAGCCCCCTTCAGGCTGTGTCCACACAGCCAACCCCAGTCCTCCCCCTGGGATCTGACCTCCGAAGCTAGAGCCTCAGCTCCCAGCCCCCGCCCGCCCCTGCGGGTGAGCAGACAAGCCTGTCCGGCTGGTGAGTGCTGATTGGCACCGATCCTCTGGCCGGGAATCTCTCCACTTTGCCCTCTGCACCCCTGTTGCTGCGCTCTCCTCTGTGGATCCGAAGCTTCTCCCCCCGACCTCCCGTCTCTGCCAGTGAAGGGCTTCCTAGCATGTGGAAACTTTTCCTCCTTCAGAGCTCCCTCCCCGAGGTGCAGGTCCCATCCCTTTTCTTTTGTCTCTGTTTTTTCTTTTTTCTTTTGCCCTACCCAGGTACGTGGGGAGTTTCTTGCCTTTTGGGAAGTATAAGGTCTTCTGCCAACATTCAGTAGGTGTTCTGTAGGAGTTGTTCCACATGTAGAGGTATTTCTGATGTATTTGTGGGGAGGAAGGTGATCTCCACGTCTTACTCCTCTGCCATCTTGAAGGTCTCCCCGATGTTGTTAGTTTTTTAAGAATAATTTTGATGAAGTTCAACTTATCAGTTTTTTCTTTATGCATCATGTTTTAGGTGTCATAGTTACAAAATCATTCCCTAATCCAAGGTCAAAAGATTTTTTTCCCTATGTTTTCTTTGAAAAGTTTTGCACCTTTACAGTTTTACATTTGGGTTTAAAGGTCCACTTTAAAGTATGGATGGAAGTTCAGTTTTTGCACATGTGTATACAATTGTTCTAACACCCAATTATTGAAAATTCTTTCCTTTCTCTATTGAATTGCCTTTGCACTTTTGCTAAAAATCAGTTGTCCATCTATGTGTATTTCTGGATTCTCTATTTTGTTCCTATCTCTCAGTCTTTACACCAATATCACACTGTCTTCGTCACTGTAGCTTTATAATGAGATTTTCTATCACATAGTGTTAGTTCTTCAATTTTATTCTTGTTTTTCAAAGTTTTGTTATTTTAACACCGTTGCATTTCCTTGTCAATTTTAGAATGAGCTTGTCAATTTCTACCAAAAAAATAAAAAATAAAATGCTTGCTGGGATTTTTATTGGATTGTATTGAATCTACTGATCAAGTTGGAGAGAATTCACATCTTGACAGTATTGATTCTTCCAAACGATGATGACAGTATTCATCTCCATTTATTTAAATCTCTTTTAATTTCTGTCTGCAATGTTTTGCAGTTTTTAGTGTATAGGACTTGAACATTTTTTATCAGATTTGTCCCTAAGTATTTTGCTATTGTAAATGGCATTTGTTTTTTAATTTCAATTTCTGTTTATTAGTTGCTAGCATGTAGGTACATATTGATCTTTGTTTATTGATCTTATATCCTGCAACATTGTAAATAAAACTAACTTATTAATTTTTGTAGATTCCACTGGATTTTCTATATAGACCATCATGTCATAGAGTGGTTTAAGGCTGCATTCTGATTTTCTTCCTACTTATTCTGTCTGTTACTAAGTGAGGGATATTGAAATATGGCTATAATTATGGGTTTGTCTATTTCTTCTGGCCATTGTATCCATTTTTTCTTCATGCATTTTGAAACTCTGTTATTAGGTGTGTAGTCATTTAGGTTGTAATGTCCTATGGATGGATGGATTCCTTAAACATTACGATATAACCCTCTTTTCCCTGGTTGCTCTGAGATATACTTTGATATTAATATAACCTCTCTAGCTTTCTTTTGACTACTGTCAGCATGTAATATCTATTTCCATCATTTTGTTTTAATCTATTTTTTTTTTTATATTTAAAGTATGTTTCTTATAAGCAGCATATAATAGGTCTTGATTTTTTATGCACTCTCACCATGTCTGTCTCTCAGTTGGGATTTGAGGATGTTTTCATTACATGTTATTATTGATATGCATAGGACTGAGTCTGTTGTCTTGCTGCCCGTTTTCTACTCATTCTTTCTTTTTTGTTTGTTTTGCTTCCCTCTTTTTCTGCCTTCTTTTGTATTGTTTCATTATTGTATTTTATCTTATTTATTGTCTTACTAACTATAACTCTGCCTAGTTATCTCAGTGGTTGCTTTAGGGTTTGTAGCAGAATTCTTTAACTTATCACAGTCTACTTTCAAGTGATATTATGGCACTTCCTGTACAGTAGAAGAACTTTTCAACAGGATACTTTCATTTCCCAGTCACCTTTATGCCATTGTTGTTACCTGTTTTCCTGATACATGTTATAGACTCCGCATCAATTATTATTTTTGTTTAAACAATCAATTATATTTACAACACATTTAATAATAAAATATGTTTTTATATTAGTACCTCTGAAGTTACCATTTCCAGCTCTCTTTAGTCCTTTGGGTATGTCCGTATTTCCATCTGTTATTTTCCTTCTGCCTACAGGAGTTCTTTAACGTTTCTTGTAGTGAAGATCTGCTGGTCATGAATTCTTTCAGCTTCTGTATGTCTTAAAGTGTCTTTATTTTACCTTAGTTTTTCACAGGTATTTTTGCTGGTTATGTATTACTAAGTTAGTATTTATCTTCTTTCCACATTTTAAAGATGTGGCTCTACCATTGTCTCACTGGCATTGTTTCCAACAGCGACAAAAAAAAATCTGCTGTAATCCTTATCTGAATTTCATTTTATTCTGGCTGCTTTTAATATTTTCTCCTTATCACTGATTTTTGAGCAATTTGACTATACTGTGTCCTGGTATAGCTTTCTTCATGTTTCCTGTGCTTAGAGTTCATTGAGTTTCTTGAATGTATGAATTTATAATTTTGATCAAATTTGAATTTTTTTCATTATTTCTTCAAACATATTTTCTATCCCCCTCATCCCTTTCTTCTTTAGGGACTCCAATTTCATGTACATTAGGACACACATGAAGGTATCCTACAGTTCACTGATAATCTTATTTTTTTTTTTACCATTTTTTCCCTCTGTGTTTCATTTTGTGTAGTTTCTATTGCTATGTCTTCAAGTTCATGAATCTTTTCTTCTGGAATCTCTAGTCTGCCATTATTTGCATTCACTGTATATTTTCATCACACACTGTAGTTTTCATCTGCAGAAGTTTGATTTGGGTCTTCTCTATGTCTTCTGTGTCTCTAACTTTGGGGACATATAGATTACACTTATAATAACTAATATCCTTATCTGCTAACTTTAACACCTGTGTCAGTTCTGAGTTGATTTTGACATGTGTTCTCCTCCTTATGGGTTGCATTTTCTTGCTTCCTTGTAGGTCTAGTAATCTTCAGTTGGATATCAGATGGTGAGAATTCTGCCTTTTTGTATTTCTGTGAATCTTCTTGAGCTTTCTTCTAGGGTGCAGTTAAGTTACTTGGAAACAATGTGATCATTCTGGGTCTTGCTTTTGCAATTTGTTAGGTGAGAACAGGGTAGCATTGAGTCTATGGCTAATTATTGCCCACAGCTGAGACAAGATTCTTTTGAGTGCTGTATCCAGTGCCCCATTAATGATGAGGTTTTCCACTCTAGCTAGTGAAAACAATGACTGTTTCTGGCTTTGTGTGAGCACCTGGTGTTTTCTTTCTACTCCTTTCAGATGATTCTCTCCCCAGCCTCAAGTTGTTTCCTCACACACTTGGGCTACTCAGGATTGTGCCGAGCACTCTAGGGAGACCTTCTGCAGATCTCAGGGTTCTCTCTATTGCAACAGTCTCCTCTCTGGCACCCTGTCCTACAAACTCTAGTCACCTTGTCCTCCCAGACTCATCTCAGGCTGGTCACTGGGCTCTACCTGGGCTATCCTCTAGATACCATAGTCTGGAAACTCTCTTAATGCAGGAAGCTGGGGTAATGAACAGCTCTACCTCACTTCTTTTCAGTCTCCCAGGAATCAGTGTTGTTGATTGCCTAATGTCGAGTATCTTGAAAATCTTTGTTTTATGTTCTTGAAAAATCTTTGTTTTATGTATTTGTCCCAGTTGGGAAACTCTGAATTATAATAAATTTTCATAAAAGGAAAAAAAATCATGACAGTGTTAAACTGTAGAGTTTTTTTTGTTGTTGTTCTGTTTTGGTTTGTTTTGTTTAGCTGTGTTGGGTCTTCGTTGCTGCGTGCAGGTTTTCTCTAGTTGAGGCGAGCGGGGCCTCCTCTTAGTTGCGGTGCACCGGCTTCTCATTGCGGTCCCTTCTCTTGTGGAGCACAGGCTCTAGTTGCATGGGCTTTAGTAGTTGTGGCATGTGGGCTCAATAATTGTGACTCACGGGCTCCAGAGCGCAATCTCAGTAGTTGTGGTGCATGGGCTTAGTTGCTCCGTGGCATGTGGGATCTTCCCGGACCAGAGGTCGAACCCTTGTCCCCTGCATTGGCAGGCAGATTCTTAACGACTACACTGCCAGGGAAGCCCCCTAAGCTGGAGAGTTTTATATCAAGTAATGCGATTGCGGGCACAATGTGTTTATATATGTCAGTTGCAGTGGGTACTACAGTAGGATGTTAAATCTAGCTCAGTGGGAAAATTGCTGGTATTTTCCCAACTTTGAAACTTATCAAACCTCGGCAGGTTTGCTTAGATCATAAACTACAACGAACCTCTATACTGAGACTTGCAGATTTTAAAATCCTGATTTTCTGAACAGATTTTGACTATTGTTGAGAGTCTAAGATTAAGTAGAATGATTTGTGTTGAGGCCTTTGAGTTTCTTTAGCTTCAAAGGGTAATATGAAATAAAACTGTAGGTATTCAACAGTCTCCTAAGTTGCCTTGATCACTTTTCCTTTATCCAGTTTTTCACAAATAGTGCTTCTAGATTAATTTTTCTGTCATATTTCTTGATTTTGCACTTACTTCCTCAAAAGCCTGCCTCATAAGAGGAGGCAACATGTAAACAAATTAATGCAGTGCCATGAAGTACATGCCAAATAAGGTTGAGTCCTATGTAGATATAGAGGAAGATAGTGTTTCAACCACCTGGAGGGCAGAAGAGGAGTTTACTAGGTGGACAAGAGAAGAGAGGTGTCAGAAGCAAAGGAAAGAGCATTGTGAAGATATTAAAGCTTAAGGAATAAAAGTTGTTGGAAAAAGAGGTGGGTAAATGTAATGAAAGCCCAGAAGCTAAGCCAAGATATATGACATTGGCGGAGGGTTACAGTTTTCCTGTGATCATGCTCCTTTATTTCTATTATTACAGTACTCACTTTTTTTTTTTAATTATTTATTTATTTATTTATTTATTTTGGCTGCGTTGGGTCTTCGTTTCTGTGCGAGGGCTTTCTCCAGCTGTGGCAAGCGGGGGCCACTCCTCATCGCGGTGCGCGGGCCTCTCACCATCGCGGCCTCTCCCGTTGCGGAGCACAGGCTCCAGACACACAGGCTCAGTAATTGTGGCTCACGGGCCCAGCCGCTCCGTGGCATGTGGGATCTTCCCAGACCAGGGCTCGAACCCGCGTCCCCCGCACCAGCAGGTGGACTCTCAACCACTGCGCCACCAGGGAAGCCCAGTACTCACTTTTGATTAGCATTTTAGCACTACCAAAATATCCCAGTGTAGCCAATAAATTATATCGTCAGCTTTGAAAGGTGTTAAGCTCGAGAATAGCATCATCATGCTTGTATTTTTGAATGATTACTCTGGTTCCTCTGATGAAGTAATAATGGCATAAAATTTGTCTTTCCATCGGAAATAACTAGAAAACTGCACAAAATACATGAAATAACTATTTTCAGACATTGGAAAACAGTCAGTACAGATTCGTGATTCTATAAGAAGGAAAAACAAATTAGGTGCCTACTGAAACCACTTCAGATTTATACTCAGAAGTGCTTTCCAGTCTGCAGTATGGAGAGGTGGCTTCAAGCAGAACCTAGAAGTCTTGCCAAGATGAGAGGAGAGAATAATGTTTGGAGAGGCCTAGGAAACTGGAATTTGCAAGGCAGAATACAAAAATGGAGGCATTCAGAGAAGGAGTTTCAGAAATCTGCCTGGAAAGCCCCTTGAGTCTTTGGCTGAATACTAATCCTTGCATATATAATGTGAAACTCCACAGGCCATGCAAATAAAGATTTCCATGGAGCTGTAAACTGAACAGTTCCCAGGGCTCGCATAAGGCAGAGATATATTTGAATTCTCACAACCCATAATGGAGGGGAAAAAAAAAAACAGACCATTAGTAGAGACACGAGAAGAGTCATGCGTTAGTAATAAGGATAAAATATCTGCAGAGTAAAGGCTACTTTGGACACACCCTAACAGACTTTAAAATTAAGCCTTGTAAAGATAAACCTTATTCACTAGTAACAAATTTCACCAATCTTTGAAGAAAGAAAAAAGGTTAAAACAATTATCATTATAACATTCATGATGTTAAGCATTCATTCCAATTTTTTAGACATAAAAAGAAGCAGCAAAATGTGACCTATAATAATAGGAAAATTGTTCAATCCCCAGAAAATGATCATCCCCAGAAAATTGATCATCCCCAGAAATGAAAAAAATTTTGAAATGATCAGATAAAGGCTTTCCAACAGCTAATATAAATGCTCTTGAAGATTTAAAGGAAAGACTAACACAATAAGGAAAGAAATTGATGATATGAAAATGGAACTTCTAAAGCTAAAAGTATACTATTTGAAGTTTAAAATTCACTGAATGGACTTAACCATTAAATTGAGACTTCAGAAAATAAAAATCACTTAAGCTGAAGACATCACCATGGAAACTATCCAAAATGAAGCATAAGGGGGAAAAAGGATTGCAAAAGCAAAAGGACAGAGCCTTGGTGCTCTGTGTCACAGTATCTACATGGCTATTGTAGGTGTACCTGGCAATCCCAGAAGGAGAGAAGAGGAGAAAGATGCAGAAAAACTATTTTGAAGAAATAATGGCTTAAAGTCTTCCATATTTAATGAAAACTATAAACCTGCAGATCCAGGAAGTTCAAGAAATCCTAAGTAGGATACATACAAAGAACACACAATCAAAGTAGATCATACTCAAAATGCTAAAAATGAGTAACGGAAAATTTTTAAGCAGATAGAGAATAAAAAGGAACACTATACAAAGGGGATCAAACAAAAACATAACTACAGTCTTACTGTCAGAAATAATACAAAAAACAACACGATGGCATTTTTAAAGTGTTGAAAGAAAAAAATCAACCTAGAAATAAATATCTAATGAAAATATCTTTCAGAAATGCAGACAAAGAAGACTTTTTCAAATAAACAAAAGGTGAGAGAATTCATTGCCAATATGTTGGACTAAAGAAATTTTAAAGAAATTTCTTCAGGCTTACGAAAAATAACGCCAGATGGAAACTTGGAGCTACATGAAAGAATGAAGAGCTCCATGAATGGTAAATCCATAACTGAATACAAAATATAAAATATTTTTCCTAATTTACTTTCATGTTAAAGATAACTGGCAATCTAAAACGAAAGATAGAGGAGATTGGTTCAAAATGGCAGAGTAGAAGGACGTGCACTCACTCCCTTTTGCGAGAGCCCTGGAATCACAACTAACTGCTGAACAGTCATCGACAGGAAGACATTAGAACTCACCAAAAAAATACCCCACATCCAAAGGCAAAGGAGAAGCTGCGATGAGATGGTAGGAGAGATGTAATCACAGTAAAATCAAATCCCATAACTGCTGGGTGGGTGACTCACAAACTGGAGAACACTTATACCACAGAAGTCCACCCGCTGGAGTGAAGGTTCTGAGCCCCCACGTCAGGCTTCCCAACCTGGGGGTCCAGCAACGGGAGGAGGAATTCCCTGAGAATCAGACTTTGAAGGCTAGCGGGATTTGATTGCAGGACTTCGACAGGAGTGGGGGAAACTGAGATTGTACTCTTTGAGGCCCCACACAAACTAGTGTGCGCATCAGGTCCCAGGGGACTGGAGCAGTGACCCCATAGGAGAATGAACCAGACCTACCTGCTAGTGTTGGAGGGTCTCCTGCAGAGGCGGGGGCTGGCTGTGGCTCAACGCAGGGACAAGGACTCTGGCAGCAGAAGTTCTGGGAAGTACTCCTTGGTGTGAGCCCCTGCAGAGTCTGCCATTAGCCCCACCAAAGAGCCTGGAGGCACCAGTGCTGGGTCACCTCAAGCCAAACAACCAACAGGGAGGGAACCCAGCCCCACCAATCTGCAGACAAGTGGATTAAAGTTTTACTGAGCTCTGCCCACCGGAACAACACCCAGCTCTCACCACCAGTCCCTCCCATCAGGAAGCTTACACAAACCTCTTAGATAGCCTCATCCACCAGAGGGTAGACAGCAGAAGCAAGAAGAACTACAGTCCTGCAGCCTGTGAAGCGAAAACCACATTCACAGAAAAATAGACAAAATGAAAAGGCAGAGGACTATGTAACAGATGAAGGAACACAATAAAAAACCCAGAAAAACAACTAAATGAAGTTGACATAGGCAACCTTCCAGAAAAAGAATTCAGAATAATGATAGTGAAGATGATCCAGGACCTCAGAAAAAGAATGGAGGCAAAGATCAAGAAGATGCAAGAAATGTTTAACAAAGACCAGAAGAATTAAAGAATAAACAAACAGAGATGAACAATACAATAACTGAAATGAAAACTACACTAGAAGGCATCAATAGCAGAATAACAGAGGCAGAAGAACGGATAAACACCCTGGAAGAAAGAATGGTGGAATTTACTGCCTCGGGACAGAATAAAGAGAAAAAGAATGAAAAGAAATGAAGACAGCCTAAGAAACCTCTAGGACAACATTGAACGCACCAACATTCTCATTATAGGGGTCCCAGAAGGAGAAGAGAGAGAGAAAGGACCCGAGAAAATATTTGAAGAGATTATAGTCGAAAACTTCCCCGAACATGGGAAAGGAAATAGTCACCCAAGTCCAGGAAGCACAGAGAGTCCCAGGCAGGATAAACCTAAGGAGAAACATACCAAGAAACATAGTAATCAAATTGACAAAAATTAAAGACAAAGAAAATTTATTAACAGCAACAAGGGAAAAATGACAAATAACATACAAGAGAAGTTCCATAAGGTTAACAGCTGGTTTCTCAGCAGAAACTCTGCAAGCCAGAAGGGAGTGGCACGATACATTTAGAGTGATGAAAGGGAAGAACCTACAACGAAGATTACTCTACCCAGTAAGGATCTCATTCAGATTTGATGGAGAAATCAAAAGCTTAACAGACAAGCAAAAGCTAAGAGAATTCAGCGCCACCAAACCAGCTCTACAAAAATGCTAAAGGAACTTCTCTAAGTGGGAAACACAAGAGGAGAAAAGAACCTACAAAAACAAATGCAAAACAATTAAGAAAATGGTAATAGGAACATACATATCGATAATTACCTTAAATGTGAATGGATTAACTACTCCAAACAAAAGACACAGGCTCACTGAATGGATACAGGAACAAGACCCATATATTTGCTGTATACAAGAGACCCACTTCAGACCTAGGGACACATACAGACTGAAAGTGGGGGATGGAAAAAGATATTTCATGCAAATGGAAATCAAAAGAAAACTGGAGTAGCAATACTTGTACCATATAAAACAGACTTTAAAATAAAGAATGTTACAAGAGACAAAGAGAGTGCTACATAATGATCAAGGGATCAATCCAAGAAGAAGATATAATAATGATAAATATATATGCATCCAGCGTAGCAGCACCTCAATACATAAGGCAAATGCTAACAGCTATAAAAGAAGAAATCGATGGTAACACAGTAATAGTGGGGAACGCTTAACACCTCATGCCAATGGACAGATCATGCAGACAGAAAATTAATAAGGAAACACAAGCTTTAAATGACACAATAGACCAGATAGATTTAATTGATATTTATAGGACATTCCATCCGAAAACAGCAGATTACACTTTCTTCTCAAGTGTACATGGAACATTCTCCAGGATAGATCACATCTTGGGTCACAAAGCAAGCCTACATAAATTTAAGAAAACTGAAATCATATCAAGCATCTTTTCTGACCACAATGCTATGAGATTAGAAATCAGTTACAGGGGGAAAAAACTTAAAAAGCACGAACACATGGAAGCTAAACAATACATTACTAAATAACCAGGAGATCACTGAATAAATCAAAGTGGAAATCAAAAAATACCTAGAGACAGATGACAACGAAAAGACGACAATCCAAAACCTACGGGATGCAGCAAAAGCAGTTCTGAGAGCAAAGTTTATAGCAATACAATCCTACCTCAAGAAACAAGAAAAATCTCAAACAATCTAACCTTACACCTAAAGGAACTAGAGAAAGAAGAACAAACAAACCCAAAGTTAGTAGAAGGAAAGAAATCATAAAGATCAGAGCAGGTATAAGTGAAATAGAAACAAAGAAAACAATAGCAAATATCAATAAAACTAAAAGCTGGTTCTTTGAGAAGATAAACAAAATTGATAAACCCTTAGCCAGAGTCATCAAGAAAAAGAGGGAGAGGACTCAAATCAATAAAATTAGAAATGAAAAAGGAGACATTAAAACAGACACCACAGAAATAAAAAGCATCATTAAGAGTGTACTACAAGCAACTCTGTGCCAATAAAATGGACAACCTGGAAGAAACAGACAAATCTTTAGAAAGGTATAGCCTTCGAAGACTGAACCAGCAAGAAATAGAAAATATGAACAGATCAATCACGAGTAATGAAATTAAAACTGTAATTAAAAATCTTCCAACAAACAAAATCCCAGGACCAGATGGCTTCATGGGTGAATTCTATCAAACATTTAGAGAAGAGCTAATATTCATCCTTCTCAAACTCTTACAAAAACTTGCAGAGGAAGGAACACTCCCAAACTCATTCTGTGAGGCCACCATCACCCTGATACCAAAACCAGACAAAGATACTACAAAAAAAGCAAATTACAGACCAATATCACTGATGAATATAGATGCAAAAGTGCTCAAAAAAAATACTAGGAAACAGAATCCAGCAACACATTAAAAGGATCATACAGCATGATCCAGTGGGATTTATCCCAGGGATGCAAGATTTCTTCAATATATGCAAATCAATCAATGTGATACACCATATTAACAAATTGAAGAATAAAAACCATATGATCATCTCAATAGATGCAGAAAAAGCTTTCGACAAAATTCAACACCCATTTATGATAAAAACTCTCCAGAAAGTGGGCATAGAGGGAACCTGCCTCAACATAATAAAGGCCATTTATGACAAACTCACAGCAAACATCATTCTCAATGGTGAAAAACTGAAAGCATTTCCTCTAAGATCAGGAACAAGACAAGGATATCCACTTTTGCCACTGTAATTCAGCATAGTTTTGGAAGTCCTAACCATGGCAATCAGAGAAGAAAAATAATAAAAGTAATACAAATTGGAAAAGAAGAAATAAAACTGTCACTGTTTGCAGATTACATGATTCTATACATGGATAATGCTAAAGGTGCCACCAGAAAACTACTAGAGCTAATCAATGAATTTGGTAAAGTAGCAGGATACAAAATTAATGCACAGAAATCTCTTGCATTCCTATACACTAACAACGAAAGATCAGAAAGAGAGATTAAGAAAACAATCCCATTCACCATTGCAACAAAAAGAATAAAATACCTAGGAGTAAACCTACCTAAGGAGGTAAAAGACCTGTACTCAGAAAACTATAAGACACTGATGAAAGAAATCAAAGATGACACAAACAGATGGAGAGATATACCATGTTCTTGGATTGGAAGAATCAATATTGTGAAAATGACTATACTACCCAAAGCAATCTACAGATACACTGCAATTCCTATCAAATTACCAATGACATTTTTTACAGAACTAGAACAAAAGATCTTAAAATTTGTATGGAGACACAGAGGACCCTGAATAGCCAAAGCAATCTTGAGGGAAAAAAATGGAGCTGGAGGAATCAGACTCCCTGACTTCAGACTATACTACAAAGCTACAGTAATCAAGAGAGTATGGTACTGGCACAAAAGCAGAAATACAGATCAATGGAACAGGGTAGAAAGCCCAAAGAGAAACCCACGCACTTGTGGTCAAGTAATCTATGACAAAAGAGGCAAGGATACACAATGGAGAAAAGACAGTCTCTTCAATAAGTGGTGCTGGGAAAACTGGACAGGTACATGTAAAAGAGTGAAACTAGAACACTCCCTAACACCATACACAAAAATAAACTCAAAATGGATTAAAGACCTAAATGTAAGACTGGACACTGTAAAACTCTTAGAGGAAAACACGGAAAGAACACTCCATGACATAAATCACAGCAAGATTTTTTTGACCCACCTCCTAGAGTAATGGAAATAAAAACAAAAATAAACAAATGGGACGTAATGAAACTTAAAAGCTTTTGCACAGCAAAGGAAACTGTAAACAAGATAAGAAGACAACCCTCAGAATGGGAGAAAATATTTGCAAATGAATCAACGAACAAAGGATTAATCTCCAAAATCTATAAACAGCTCATGCAGCTCAATATTAAGAAAAACAAACAATCCAATCGAAAAATGTGCAGAATACATACCAGATGGCCAAGAGGCACATGCAAGGCTGCTCAACATCACTAATTATTAGAGTAGTGCCAATCAAAACTTCATTGAGGTATAACCTCACAACGGCTAGAATGGGCATTATCAGAAAATCTACAAACAACAAATGCAAGAGTGGGTGTGGAGGAAACGGAACCCTCTTGCACTGTTGGTGGGAATGTAAATTGATGCAGCCACTATGGAGAACAGTATGGATGTTCCTTAAACAAAAAATAGAATTACCATATGACCCAGCAATCCCACTACTGGGCATACACCCAGAGAAAACCATAATTCAAAAAGACACATGCACCCCCAATGTTCATTGTAGCACTATTTACAATAGCCAGGTCATGGAAGCAACCTAAATGCCCACTGACAAACGAATGGATAAAGAAGGTGTGGTACATATATACAATGGTGTATTATTCAGCCATAAAATGGAACGAAATTGGGTCATTTATAGAGACGTGGATGGACCTAGAGACTGTCATGCAGAGTGAAGTAAGTCTGAAAGAGAAAAACAAATATCGTATATTAACGCATAAACGTGGAATCTAGATAAATGGTACATATGAAGCAGTTTGCAAGGCAGAAATAGAGACATAGATGTAGAGAACAAACGTATGGACACCAAGGGGGAAAGTGGAGGGGGTGGGAGGGTAGGATGAACTGGGAGATTGGGATTGACATATATACACTAATATGTATAAAATAGATAACTACTAAGAACCTGCTGTATAAAAAATAAATAAAATAAAATTCAAAAAATAAAAATAAAACCAAAGATAGACATTTATTCAAGTGTTTATAGCATATGTAAAAGTAGAATGAATGATAACAACAGTACAAAGAACTGAAGAGGGAAATAGAGGTTACCGTTGTAAAGCTCTTACATTGGAAATAGAGTGGTATACTACTTTACGACAGACCATAATAAAAATACACATTGTAAACTGAAGAGCAGCATCTTAAAAGTAAACAGAAGTATAGCAAATAAGCCAATAATGGAGAAAGAAAATACAAGAAAGATTCAATTAATACAAAAGAAGGCAGGAAAAGAGCAGAAAAAGAACAAAGAACAGACAGGGCACATAGAAAACAACTACCAAGATAGTAAACTTAAACCAAAGCCCAATGTAATGTACACTTAACATTAAATTAATGTAGTTTCATAATTACATTAAATGAAATGGTCTAAATACTCTAATGAAAAGACCAAGATTTTTTAAATGGATATAATCAAGGCAGAAATCAACTATATTCTGTCCGCATGCTTTAAATATAAAGACAGAGATAGACAAAGTTAAAGGATGAAAAATATATTCAAATATTAATCTAAAGAAAGACTGAGGGTCTATATTAATATCAGCCAAAGTAGAATTCAGAAGAGATAATATTGCCAGGAATGTAGTATATGTTTTAAAGTGATAAAGATTGCATAATAAGTTATCAAAAGTGCATAACAACCTCAAACATGTATCTATTTAATAAAAGAGCTTACATTACATGATGCAAAAACTGGTAGAATTGCCATGAGAAATTGACAAATTCACAATTTTAGTTGTAAATTTCAAAACTTTTTTCTCATTATTTGATAGAACAAGTAGACAGAAAATTAGTACGATTATAGAAGACCTTAAAACATGAACAACCAACTTAACCTAATTGACACTGTGTCCAGTAGTACTACACCCAATAGATTAATTAGTTAACCTTGTAGAATACTACACCCAGGAGTTCTACCCTCAGTTGTCTTTGTCAGCGTACACGGAGCATTTGGTAAAATAAAACATATTCTTGTCTGTAAAACAAATCTCAATAAATTTAGAAGCATTGAATAATATAGAGTATATTCTCTGGCTCAAATGAACTTAATTCAGAAACCAAAAACAGAAAGATATCTGGAAAATTCCCAAATGTTAGAATGTTAAGCAACACATTCTGAATAACCTATGCGCCAAAGAATAAATTCACAAGAGAAATCAGAATGTATGTTGAGTCTAATGAAGATGTAACATATAAAAATCTGTGGGATGCAGCTAGAGCAGTGTTACAGGAAGCTTCATAGCTTTCAATGTTTATATTAGAAAAGAAAAAAATTAATGTTTCCAACTAAAGAATTTAGAGTACAAGGAGCAAATTACACCCCAGGGAATTAGAAGGAAGTAATAAAGATGAAAGTATAATTCATTTAAATAGAAAATGGACAAAGAAAATTTATGAAATCTAAAGCTGCTTGTTTGAAAAGATCAATAAAATTAATAAAGTTCTAAGCGGGCTAGTAAGTAAAAAGAGAAAACACAAATTACATCAGCCGTCAAAGAGAGGACATCAGCACAGATTTTACAGTCACTAAAAGAATAATAAGGGGCCATTATGAGCCACTTCATGCTGATATATGAGATGTTCAAATTTATTTAAAGATAAAAATTACCAAGTAAGACACCAGAAAAAAAAAATAGGAATCTGCGTAGTCCAATCTTTGTTATAGAAATTCAATTTATAATTCCCCCAAGAAAATTCCAGTCTTTGCTCATAAATTTTACTAATCCACTACAGAAGAAATAATATTAATCATGTCCAAAATTACTCAGAAAACAAAAGAGGAGGAAACTTTGCCCAAATACTTATGTGAGACCAGTATTACCTGATATCAGAACAAGACAAAGAAAACTATAGACTAGCACCCTTCATTTATATAGACTCAAAAATCCTTCACAGAATTTTAGTAAATTAAATCCAGAAATACATAAGAAAGTTTATTCTATTACCAAGTAAATTATCCCAGGAATGTAAGAAGGGTTTAACATACAAAAATCAATAAATGTAACTTTCCACATTAACAAAGGAGAAAACCATATCATTTCAGATGCAAAAAAAGCATTGAACAAAATTGAATATAAACTCTCAGCAAAGTAGAGAGATAAGAGAACTTCAGCTTGATAAAGGGCATTCTCAAAAAGCGTATAGAAACATTATACTTAATGATAAAGGAACAGATGTGTCCCTTCTAAGATAATGAATAAGGCAAGCATATACACTCTTGCCAGTGTCTTTATACAAGTAATGACCAATATAAAAATGAAATAAAATAGTCCATTCACAATAGCATCAAAATTGTAAAGTAGTTATTGATAAATTTAGCAGAATACATGCAAAATTATACTCTGAAAGTTATAGAAAATTACTAAAGGAAATTAAAGAAAGCCTAAATGGGGAGCTAAACCATAGTGTTTAGGGAAGCAGACATTGACATAGACAGAAATGCAAGCATAACAGAGTCTAGTAGAGGACCCACATATACAGTCAGTTCTCAGTACTCATGGTATTTATGTTCTATGTTGCCATGAATTCTGAATTCCAAAATATAAACCTAGGGGGGAGTAAGAATAAAAGGTTCCCGCAAGCCTCTCCGGTCACAACATTTTCATCAACCCATCAATACACAACCTTGATTTATGTGTGTTTCTGTTTAAAGGCACCTTATTTAATATATATTGTTGGTTCATTAGCATTGAACTCATGGTCAACACTCTAACTCAGACCTGAATGAAGCTCATCTCCATAAGACACATCACAGCTTTCTTGTGATGTACTTTTCTTAGGAGCACTAGACAGCACTTCAGCACTATGCTTGGGGGCTATAAACAGTGAAATCACCGACAAAAAGTACAGAAATGCGAACACTATGGCACTGCATATACTGTGATAAAGACACTTGTTTATAGTATGAGAGCTGAAAGAAGACGGCAAAGCATCGTTGCCTTGTTGGACCTCAGCGGGAACATGCACATTAAGCATTTCAGTTGTTCATCCTTCTGGGCAAGTCCATGAAAGATCACTATGATATTGTGATTTATAATAAGAAATATATATTGGGTCTTTGTCCCTGTTGCTGGCCTACCACTCCTCAAACCCTTAGGATTTCCTGGGTGATAAGAGAGAGAAAGATTTCTTTTGTTTTTCATAACAGACCTCTTTCAACCACACCCAAGCTTATGTTAATGAGGTGATTTTTGCTGAAGCCCCTAAATAATCTAAAGATGGAGGCTAGTTGCCAGTAGAACCAACCATGTGATTAGAAGGTTGGAACTTTCAGCCTTACCTCCTGACCACCAGGGAGGGGCAAGGGGCTAAAAGTTGAATTAATCACCAATGGCCAATGATTTAATCAATCATGCCTACAGAATGAAGCCTCCAGAAAACCCCAAAAGGATGGGGTTCAGGGAGCTTCCAGGTTGGTGAACAAGAACTCATTCCTGTGCTGGGAGAGCAAACTCCTCTTCAGGATCTTCTGGACCTCTCCCTATGTATCTTCATCTGGCTATTCATTTGTATCCATTCATTTGTGGCTCTTGATTCATAGACATGTTTTCATTTATCTTGGGTAAATACCTAGGAGTAGAATTGCTGGGTTGTGTGTTTATCAGCCTTGGCACTCTTGACATTTGGGGCCAGAGAATTCTTTGTTGTGGGGGCCTGTTCTGTGCCTTGTAGGATGTTTAGAAGCACCCCTGGCCTCTACCCACTAGATGCCAGTAACATCCCCTCAGTGTGACAACCAAAAAATACCTCCAGACCTTGCCCCTGGTTGAAAACCACTCTAGAATTTGGTAGCCACTTAGTGGAGATGGATAATAAACTTCTGCAAGCAAACAGTGCTCAGTGAAGGAAACTTTTTTTTTTTAAATTTTTTTAAATTTATTTATTTTTGGCTGTGTTGGGTCTTCGTTTCTGTGCGAGGGCTTTCTCTAGTTGCGGCAAGCGGGGGCCACTCTTCATCGTGGTGCGCGGGCCTCTCACTATCGCGGCCTCTCTTGTTGCGGAGCACAGGCTCCAGACGCGCAGGCTCAGTAGTTGTGGCTCACGGGCCCATTTGCTCCGCGGCATGTGGGATCTTCCCAGACCAGGGCTCGAACCCGTGTCCCCTGCATTGGCAGGCAGACTCTCAACCACTGCGCCACCAGGGAAACCCAGTGAAGGGAACATTTTATCCTCAGATGCATGAGTATTTCTCAGAGTTCCTTTACCAGGGAGAAGCAGATCTTAGGTGTCTCATTCTGTCACAGAAGATTCTGTTTAGTGCATTTCATTCAAAAATTCCAAAGCATTAGGCCCATTGTGTCTGGATATTGAAAAGCATATGGTAATGTGCTTATTAATAGGTTTTCAGCCGTTTTGTTTCGGGCACCACTGTTGGACACCGTGGTTACGATGTTTACCTGACTCTTAGTCAATTTCAGCCAGTTCTTGTGACACTTCATTTACTGTATTGGCTTTTCACACAGTTCAAGACTCTGATGTTGCTGTCACATTTCTTCTCTTATCTGTGCTGTGTACACATTTTTGGACAAGAAACGTTTGCTTGCAGTATTTTCCGAAGCAGGTTGGTAAATGCTTGAGTAATCATTTTGTTGGAAGAATTCATCACAGGCGAGAGAGTTTCACATGGGAATGTATGTATTTTCTGATGAGCAATCGCTTTGCATTTATTTTTGCAGGAGCTGCCACCAAGAGTCTAATTTTAGGTATCATCACTAGGGTCCATGTGTGTGTAATTTTGACAGGATCTACGTTCCTCTCATTGTCGAAATTAGTTGAATGATTCTGTAATTGGCTTTAAAATGCAAAGAAGATCATTCTGTAGCTATATCTTAATTTGCAGAGCTTGTGCTTCTGCCACTGATGTTTATTTTTCCTGACAAGACTTTAAAACGTGTGGGCAGGACTCAGCACTGTCACTTTCCCATAGAGGCAGCCCGAGTCCTTGGGCAGTTCCTCTCCAGCTTCTCCCCCATGACCCATTCTCAGTGCTGATTTGCAGCATTTCCAAAATGAGTCTTCCCCGATGCCAGAGGCAAGAAAAGGCATGCTGCCACCCACTGCTTGGTAATCCCAGCTGTTATCAGAGAGGCCTGATGGAAGTTCCAGGAGAGGGCAGTCATGGTCACACTTCCATGATTTCCAGGGTCTAGAAAAGAGCACAGTACCCATGGCTTGAGTCCTCAACAATTTCTTACTTAAACTACGGACGTTAAGCTTTATACAGAGCATTTCATAGGTGTTATCTAATTTTTTTTAAATCTAGAGTTGTCTTCTATGAGAAGTATCATACCAAATCTGGGAGGCATCTTACAGAGACTAGAACAGACTCAGAGGATGGCTAGCCCCAGGTCACAGAGCTGGTTCAGAACCGAGCGAATTCAAAGCCAATCCTCTGAGTAAAACCCAGGATTTTTTTTTTCCTGCTCTGCCAAAACTATCTCCATCCAAATTAGAAACCCAGACTAATGGTCTCCAATCAGAAATGTTTAGACTTTCAGAGCAGCAGCCCCGATCAGAACTCTCCAGGGTACCCCGTCATAGGGAATTCATAATTAGTTGGCCAAGTGATGTGATTCTGAAACATAAATTTGTGACCTGTCTGGGGGGAGGGGGTGGGCCGGAGCTAGTCAGGGGAAGCGTGTTGCCTTGAAGCCTTATAAAGCAAAGAGCCAAACCATGAGGTTTTCTTAGAAAGCAAAACACACCACTTTGCACTTGCATGAGTTTGAAATGAAGGGGTTGCAGGTATCCAGAGAAAACAGCTTCCAGAGAATACCTAGATTGCCTTTTTTGCCTATTTTCTACCCTCTGTGCTTTAGCCTGGCACTCACTGGCCTCTGATTTAAAGAGTTGAGTTTGCAGGCAGTTTGCTAATTATGACTCAACGAGGCCCTTCTGGCTCCTCTTGGAGTGGGTGGGTGAGAGCCAGCCGCCGCCATGGCCTCCCATGGCCATTTGTGATTTAGAGCAAAATCTTTGAGGGAAGTATAACTGCCTGAATTACTGCTCTTTTATATGTTTTTAAATGAGGATGTAAAGGCCAAGGGCATTTTTTTCCCATTTAATACTATTAAATCCGTCATTAAATCTCTCGCTGAACACTGGCTGATTTTAATGATACCCTCAAGGGCCGATCCTGCTGCTTGACTGTGTTAATATTGTTGTATATATAGATACAATAAATAATGCTTAGCTAAGATGGTATGAGAAGCATTGTTGTGTGTATCAATAAAAATAGTCGTGCTAATGAGACCAAGTGTCAGGAACAGATGTCATGGTGGGAATCCAGCCATTGGAGCTAAAAGTACGGGAGAGGACAAAGCTCCACGGCACGTTGAATCTATCACTAAAGTCAGCCTGAATCCTCTAAATATTTCATAGCAAGTTGGCATAAAAGGATTAATTTGGAGTTATCATTTATATTTTTACTATCTTACTTTATAGCGCTACGGCATCAAAACCACAGATGCTTTCCAGTATCTGTTCTATTTACTGACTCCAGCACCCCTGATTTCTTGGCAGCGTCAGAGACTCACCTGCCTGATTCTTTTCCACATTACAGAGTTACACTCATGTTCTTATCACACAGGACCAAGAAATAGAGTGTGGGAAATCTTGATTTTTTTTTTTAAACATTTGTGGTTTTGAAGGTGAAACGTTATTTTTTTATCTGACTATCCAATATTATATCCTTCACTTTATGACTACTTTAATCTTTAATAATAATTTCAATGGATAAAGAAGATGTGGTACATATATACAATGAAATATTACTCAGCCATAAAAAAGACTGAAATAATGCTATTTGCAGCAACATGGATGGACCTAGAGATGATCATACTAAGTGAAGTAAGACAGAGAAAGACAAATATCATATGATGTCGCTTACATGTGGAATCTAAAAAAATGATACAAATGAACTTGTTTACAAAACAAATAGACTCACAGACAAAGAAAACAAACTTATGATTATCAAAGAGGAAAGGCGGGGGAGGGATAAATTAGGAGTTTGGGATTAACATATACATACTACTATATATAAAATAGATAACAAGGACCTACTGCAGAGCCCAGGAAACTATACTCAATATCTTGTAATAACCTATAATGGAAAAGAATCTAAAAAAGAATATATATATGTACACATATGTACATGTATGTATAACTGAATCACTTTGCTGTACACCTGAAACTAACACAGCATTGTAAATCAACTATATATCAACAAATTTTTAAAAAATTTTTTAAAAAGAGAGCATCCACCCTGAAAAAAAAATTTTTCAATGGCCACAACTATAATATTTAAAGACATACAAGGAGCTCTTATGCTAATAGTGGCTTTAGTGCTCGTGTCTTTTTGAGTCTCCCATTGGCCCCTTGAGTCAAGTACTGTCATCAATCCCTATTTACAGATGAGGAAATTGGACCTGAGAGGTTAGATAACTTTCCAAAGGGCACAGAGCAAACGCAGCAGAGCTAAGATTCACACCCACCCATGGTCATGTTATAGAGCTCAGACTCTTCCCCTCCTGCAGTTCGTATGCAAAACACACCAGGCATTGTGCTGGGTGAATGTCACATGTCACTCAATGGAATTCAAAGAACAGGAACTCAATGAATATCTGTGGAATGGAGAGAAGAGAATATGTAGACAGGTGTATTGCCCTAGGTGAACTCCACATCTTAAATAGCTTCTTAAATAACTGAAAAGTTTGTACTTCACTCCAACTCCCAGAATTTCTTGAGTGTATGGAAATAGTTGAAAGTTTTCTGAAGCGTTCTAAACTCTTCCATATCATGGAAGAAGGTAGAGCAGAGAAACCTTTCATCTACAATATTTTTTACAACTTTTAGCTTAAGTATCTATCAGAAACCCAAAGTGAAAGAGAAGTCCCCCTTTTATTGCCCTTAGAGAACTTCTGATAAGATTCAGTTGTAAAGAGAGAAAAGGAATAAGGAGAGAGTAAAGCTTTATTCTTTTTAAGTTAGTCTTTCTGTCTTTGGCAGTTGTAACCTTTCCAGGTAATTGTTGGAGATTTGGATATAATTTTTGAACTAGTGCTATCCTTTGAAAGGCGGGTAGAATCCACCTCCGTGCTATTATTTGAGATTTAGAAATGACCCCTTACTATGAGTGAGCGCTAAGGTAGTGATATATAATTTCATTACTCATAGGCTCCATTACTGTAATTCTCTATTCTCTGTTTTCCTCTCTTCCTATTATACAGGTCCACATAGATTAGAGCTTGGGATGGCTTAGTCAGAGTTTGATTAGGAACAGACAAGCCGATTCAGGCTGACCTGCAGCACTTCTAACTCACTCTTCTGCTTCTTTCCCCCTGTGTGGCCTCTTGGCTGCCAGGACACAAGCAAGGATATAAATGAGGATAAAGTAAAGAAAACCTCAGAGGGTCCCAGCATCACCTCTATGCATACACACCAAACAAGACACAAACAGTTTAAGATACTGTAGTTAGGATTCCCTCAACAACTTCAGAGCTAAAGTTAAAGATTGAGGAAACACGCAAAAGAGAGTACGGAAAGCACATTTGCAAGGAGGAAAACTAATACAACCGTCTTATAGGATCATTATGAATTTTTATACTCTAATAACTTAGTATGTACTCATGATAGAAACAGCCTCTAAAGGTAATTGAAAGAGTATGGACTAAATTTTAGGGCAGTACAATTACATGGGCATAGTCTCACTTCAGATCCCGAAATAAAAAGCGGCTAAGAGGATTGAAGTTCACGTTATTCAGTAGAAGAAAACTGCTGTCATGTTTAATGCCATGTAGAGCCTGCTTGCCACATGCTGACAGCCTAAGATTTTAAAGTTGAGAAACAGAATATCTTAGTCCTGCACAAAGCTTTCTACTGTCCTAACATCATACTCGTATGTCATGTGCACAAAATGAATTTCCTAGTGTGTGCAGCTCTATTGGCCGGCCCATTTGCCTTCCGTCCAGCCTTTGCTCTGAGTCTGTTCGTGGCCCCTGTAGGGATGGAAGTCCCAGGCCTTGCATCTGTCATTCCTGTTCTGTGATGTGCACCATGGTCCTTGGTGTGAGTCCTGCATCTGTCAGACTTGGAGCCTGCTGAGGCTGGACAGGGTATTACTACACTGATGTGCACGTGCACACACTTAAGCCCAAAGAGCACCCCTGACTACAGACCTGAGGCAGCTCCGTGATGAAGTCTTATTTCCAGGCAGTGAGGCGTTGGAGAGGACAAAGTCCTGGGAACTTAGGCTCTGTGGGCCTGGTTCTGATCAAGATACTGCCTCCAGTTTCTCTGGACTAGATCCAGTTCTCTGAGGGGCCTGGGGCTTAAATAAGTCCCTTGCTAATCATTCAGGCCAGAGCAGCTGGCGAGGTAAGTCCATGCTTCTCAGCCAGGCATAGGAGGAGGTTTCCTTGAGTGTTTTCTTTGGTGCTATGGGGGACGCCTGGGTGCATCTAAAAAGTAGATCAGAGTGAATGCAGATGCCCAAGGTACTTGCAATGGGTGATGTCTGACTAACAAAGTACAGTCTCTGAGCTTAGCACAGAGTGGGTGCTCCAAAGAGAGCTCTGATTGGCTGCTCTAGTCAGGCACAGAAGACCCTCCCAACTCACTTTCCCTTTCCACGAGGGCGCCGTGTCTATCAGAGCAAGAATAGAATACCTTAGAAAAGTGGTTGGTTTTAGAGCTTCAGAGTGGTCTCTTGACCATTCTTTCCTTTTCTGGAGGAAAGGTTCTGCAAATGACGGCTTCCACATCATAAAGTGGGCCTGGATTCTAGAAAGATAGGCTAAACGCTTTGTTACAGATGATTTGAATGAAGATGTTGTTTGTTTGAGAAAAGAGCACACATTTTGTCAGTGACCAAGCTGGACTTAGTCCTTAGGACCACGTGGGGTTGAAGTGAACCCTCTTAGGTTGTCTAATCCTTGCTGTCACATGGCGTCTTTCCTTAGTAGATACTGAGTGCCCTCGAGAAACAGAGGCCTGCGTGACACGTGAGGCCTGAGGTTAGGTGGATTCTCTCACAACGCAGGGCAGCTTGGCTCCTGGCACAAAACTGCAGGGTTGACATTTATAGCCCGCCCAGCATCCCTGGGCATGGACGACACGTAAGCCCCCTCAGAGCGCACGGACTCCAGGGGAGGCAGTGGTATGCAACAAACAGTATTTCAGGATCTCCACGGTTGGGGCCAAGGGTGGAGGGAATTTCCATCCCCTCAAGTTTGGAGGAAGATATTAAGAGTATTTAGGAGGTGCGGGTTGGCAACGCATGGCGATGACCCTTTCCTGCCGTTTTGAAGTTGGGTAAATAGTGAAGTTTTCTCATTGAAATCTCTGCTCATTGTCTGTTTTCCTCCTGTGAGGGACGGATTTTATCCACCACTGTCTCTCTTTTTTTTTTCCCCCTTGTATTTATTTATTTATTTTTGGCTGCATTGAGTCTTCGTTGCTGCGCACGGGCTTTCTCTAGTTGCTTCTCTTTCTGTGGAGCATGGGCTCTAGGCGCGCAGGCTTCAGTAATTGTGGCACACAGGCTTAGTTGCTCCCGCGGCATGTGGGATCTTCCCGGACCAGGGCTCGAACCCGGCTCCCCTGCATTGGCAGGCAGATTCTTAACCACTGCGCCACCAGGGAGGTCCCGCCACCACTGTCTTCTGTAAAAGAGATACCAAGAGAAGAGAAGGCCAACCTGGGCTCAAGGCTCCACGCAGCCATTCACTCTCTGTCCCCCACTGAACTCCCTGAAACCCGAGGCACTTGCCTAAAAGCAGCAAAGCAAGACGGACTTTTGGATGTTGAAAATGATTTGTCTGGCAAATATTCAAATTTAAGAAAATAGACCCTCTACACACTCGTGGGCCAGAATAAGCATTTGTGTCTTTTTTGCTTCTGGATCTCTAAATGTCATTAGTTTAAAGTATTGATATTTTGGGTCTTTTTATAGGGCTTTGGAGCACTAATTTTACCTTCAGAAGCCTCGTCTCTGAGTTCGCCGTGAGTGGGGTGTGTGTGCATATGTGTGTGTGTGTGCATGTGTGTATGTGTGTGCACATTGGGGCAGGAGTATTTGTCCACAAACCTAACTACCAGTTTGAACGGTCAAACATCGGGAGAGGCCTGATCAGGCCTTGGATGTTACACCGAAAGTAAAGCCCAGAAGGAATTGAGCGGATGCATTTGAAACTGGATCTCTTGAGAACAATCACTGCAGGTCAAGGTTTAAAAAGTTTCAGGAGCAGCTTCAAATGGATTAACTCGGAAAACCTTGGCGGGGTCAGTGTGGGCCCCTCATGCTACGGCGACAGCAAAGGTCATGGCTCAGGCAGGATGTCCCCTGAGTGTTCGGTGGGGACATTGTACTGCCTTTTAATATTCTAATGCTGACCTTACCCTTTTTGAGTTCTGTTTCTTCCTCTCTCTCTCTCTCTCTCCCCCCTCCTTCCTTCTGTCTCTCTCCCTTTCGCTGGCAGAATTAGTGCCTTTAAAAAGAATAGCATCATAAACCTGGAATCCTGCTTCTTTATTTTATAATGTTCACTAGCATTTACAGATGTTTGGGCTACAGGGCTTTTGGTAACGTCTGCATTAAGCATTTCAAGTGCACTCTGTTTACAGTTATTACAATGTGAGTACCCTAAATCCCAAAGACAACAGTCTTCATGCCCAAGGGGAAACGGAAAGTCAAAACATTGGCCAGAATAATTTAAAGAAGAGAAAGAAAAAAAAAACTTTCCTTTTAGGTTTCTGAAGCAGGAGTTTTTTGGGGGTGTGTTTGTGTGTTTGATTATCTGGAATGAAGCCTCCCAGATAATAAAGCTCAGCATGAGTTTAAATGACACGTCGGCTCACAGTATCCATCTCAGCATTTCTCTGTCCTCGCATCAAAGACAACACATTGTATTTCCAGTTTACAGAAAAGAGAATTATAAAATATCTTTTACATATGTTTGGATTTTATTAAGTTCAAATCACTCTCTATATTCTGCTATACTTAGTTAAGCTGCTAACAAATGCAAATGCCCTTTTGATATGATATTTCTTCACCCCACTTCTTTGCTTTTTTTCTTTTTCCCTTTCATCCATTCATTCATTGAACAAGTGTGTTCAGTGCCTTTTTCATATGCCAGCACTGTCTTCTAGGCCTCAAAACAGGAGTCAGCAAACTTTCTCCATCAAGGACCAGGTGGTAAATATTTTAGGCTTTGTGGGTCGTATGGTCTCTGTTGCAACTACTCAGCTCTGCTCTCGTAGCACAAAAGCAGCCAGAGAGAACCATAGTGAATAATGGGGTATAGCCGTGTCCCAGTAAAACTTTATTTACAAAATCAAGTGACAGGACACGTTGATCTGAAGGCCGTTGTATACTGACCCCTGCTCCGTGATAGAACAATGAACTAAACAGAGAAAGATCTCTGTTTTCCTGAAGTTTACATATTAGTGGAGGGAAACAAGAAACAAATGAACCAGTGAATATATAAATGTCAAGTGGTCATAGATGCTAAGAGGGAAAATTAGACAGCGTGAGAGTATGGAGAGTGAGGGGGCAAGTGTTATCTGAGACAGGGTGCGGGCAGGAGGGCCTCTCTATTGAAGTGACAGTTGAGCAGAGACCTCACCGAGGAGGGGGTGAGTGGTGTTGCTGTCATGGAGTGGAGCGGATGGGCTATGGGAACAGCAAGTACAAAGGTCCTGAGGCAGGAGCTTGTTTGGAGAAATAGCAAGGAGACCATTGCAGGTAAACTACAGGGAGTAACAGGAGGATAATGGGAACTGAGTCAGAGAGGGAACCAGAGGCCAGATTGTATGGGACCTTTCAGACTTTCGTAAGGCTCTTGGGTTTTATTCTCTGTAAGACAGGGCGCCGTTGGAAGGTTTTCAGCAGAGGAGTGACATGATTGGTTTTGTGTTCTTAGGCTTGAGGTTATGGTTAGACCTGTGGTAGAAATCAAGAGCTCAGTTTTAAATGTACTAAGTCTGGGGTACTCTTCAGATATCAGAGTGGAGGCAAATGGGAAGCAGTTAGATACATGAATTTGGAATTCCAGGTAAAGATGTAGGTTATCAGGATAAACTCGGCTGAGATGAGATCGCCTAGAACATAAGTCTGTTTGGAAGAGTAGTGGTTGAGGGCTGAGCCCAGGGTCACACAATCCTCTTGCAAAGGAAACCAGAAGGAGTGGCTGTTAAGGAAGAAAAACTAAGAGAAGGTGATTCCTTGGCCAAGTGCAGTGCGATTTGTGGAGGAGAGGATTCTCACCTGAAATAAAGACTGCTGAGAGGTCCAGTGAGATGGAGATTGAGAATCAGAGCTGGATACTGTGTCAGCTCAGTATGACTGGAATTGGGAGATTAAGGAGAGGGCATGGAGCCAGAGAGTAGGAGTTAACTCCAAGGAGTTTTGTTATAAAGGGAGCAGAAAACGGGATCGTTGTTCAAGTGTGCTGTGAGGTCAAGGGAGAGTGTTTGGAGATGGGAGATAAATCCTGCTGTTGCTATAGTGATAGGATGATACACAGAGAGGAATTATGAGCAGATGACCTTTAAATGCTTCAGCGGCTTCGCATGTTGGGATTCTAGTTTTAATGAGATGTGTTCCTTACCTTTTCTTATAATGATACTGCGGCAATCTTTTCAGTAGACTTTTAAAAAACTTTCTATTTATTGGTGGTTGAATATATAGACTGGAAATGAGAAGATCCGAATCCTGGACCCAGCTCCACCATTTGCCTTTGTTGTATCCTTGGGCAAGTTTCTAAGTTTCAGTTTCTTCACTTGTAAAATGAAGATTAATAATAATAACTGTGTGATCACTTGACCAGGGTTTTTTGTTTGTGAAAATTCCATGAAAATGGAATTACCACACTGGTATATCATGCTATAAGCATAATGATCATCTTCCTGCTGTTATTAAGAATTATTGTTTAGGGATTTATCCCAAGAATTCAAAATTGATTCAACATATGAAAATCAAGTAATGTAATATACCATAACTAATAGAATAAATGATTTTTAAAAACCTATGATTATCTCAGTAGATACAAAAATAAAACATTTGACAAAAGCTAACACCCTTTCATGATAAAAACACCCAACAAACTAGGAACAGAGGTGAACTTCTTCAACCAGTAAAAATACATCTATGGAAAACCTACAGCTAACATCATATTTAATTAAGGTGAGAGACTGAAAACTTTCCCCTAAGATCAGGATCTAGACAAGAATGTCTGCTTTCACTGCTCCATTCAACATTGTACTAGAAGTACTATCTAGGGCAATTAGGAAAGAAAAAAGAAAATAAAAGGCATCCAGATTGGAAAGGAATAAGTAAAACTATCTCTATTCACTGAAAACATCATCTTTTATATAGAAAACCCTAAAGAACCCCCGCACACACATACACAAAACTATTATAACTAATAAACAAGGAGCAGCATTGCAGGATACAAGATCAATGTACAAAAATAATTGGACAATCTGAAAGTGAAATTAAGAAAAAAAGTCCATTTGCAATAGCATGATCAAAAAAATAAAATTAGGAATAAATTTAACCAAGGAAGTGCAATACTTGTACACTGAAAACTAGAAGACAATGTTGAAAGAAATTCAAGGCCTAAATAAATATAAAGATATCCTGTGTTCATGGATTGGAAGAATAATATTAAGATGGCAGTACTCCTCCAAATTGACGTACAGAGTCAGTGCAATCCCCATCAAAATTCCAACTGCCTTTTTTGCAGAAGTGGACAAGCTGATCTTAAAATTCATATGGAGATACAACAGACCTCCAAAGCCTAAAAAATACCTTGAAAAGAACAAAGTTGAAGGACTCACACTTCATGATTTCAAAACTTACTACAAAGCAACAGTAATCAAGGTATTGTGGCACTGGGATTAGGATAGACATACAGATCAATGGAATAGAATTAAGAGTTCAAAATTAAACCCATCATTTTATGGTCAGTTGATCTTTGACAAGGATGCCAAGCCCATTCAATGGGAAGAGAGGAGTCTTTTCAATAAATGGTGCTGGGACAACTGGATGACCACATGCAAAAGACTGAAGTCAGTTACCTCACCCCATATATAAAAATTAACTCACGATGGATTAAAGACCTGAATTTTAGAGGTAAAACTATAAAAATCTTAGAAGAAAACATAGGTCTGAATATTTGTGATCTCTGATTAGGCAATTACTTCTTAAATATTACATGAAAAGTACAAGCAACAAAAAGGAAAAATAGCTATGTTAGCCCTTATCGAAATCTAAACGTTTTGTAATTCAAAGGACACTATCAAGAAAGTGAAAAAACAACCCACAGAATGGAAGAAAATATTTGCAAATTGTACGTCTAAAAAGGATCTATTCTCCAAAGAAGATTACAAATGATTGGTCAATAAGCACATGAAAAGGTGCTTATCGTTAGTCATTAGGAGAATGCAGATCAAAACTCCAATGAGATACCACTTCACACCACTAGGGTAACTAAAAATAAAACAAGTATTGGCGATGTTGTATAGAAATTGGAACATTTATACGTCGCTGGTGGGACTATAAAATGGTGCAGGGGCTGTGGAGAACTGTTGGCAGTTCCTCAAAAAGTTAAACACGAAGTAACCAGCAACCCAGCAGTTCCACTCCGAGGTATATATCCAAGAAAATTAAAAACGTATGTTCACACAAAAACTTGTACATGAATGTTTATAGCAGCATTATCCGTAATAGCCAAAAAGTTGAAACAACCCAAATGTTTATCAACTGATGAGTAGATAAACAAATTGTGGTACAATGAAGTATATTTTGGCCATAAATAGGAATGAAGTACTGACTGACATAGGCTACAACATGGATGAACCTTGGAAACATTATGCTAAGTGAAAGAAGCCAGACACAAAAGGCCAAACACTGTATGATTCCATTTCTATGAAATGTCCAGAATAGGTAAATCCATAGAGACAGAAAGTAGACAGTAGTTGCCAAGGGATAGGAGGAGAGTGAAACTGGAAGGTACAAGGTTTCTTTTGAGGATGATGGAAATGTTCTAGAATTAGAGATGGATGAAGATTGTACAACATGGTGAATAACTAAAAACCCCCTGAGTTGTGCATTTTAAAATGGGTAAAATGATGATGTTTATAGTATGTGAATTTTACCTCAATTTTTAGAAAGTTATTTTGTAGTTCCTAGTAAAAATAACACAATGGCCATTTTAGGCTCTGAGGTGCCAGAAAAATCCAACTGTAGAATATGCTTTATTGCAGGGGTCCCCAACCCCCGGGCCGCACGGCAGGAGGTGAGTGGTGGGCGAGCGAGCGAAGCTTCATCTACCACTCCCCATCGCTCCCATTACCGCCTGAACCATCCCCCACCATCCCCCCCACCCCACCCACCGTGCGTGGCAGAACCGTCTTCCACGAACCCGGTCCCTGGTACCTAAAGGGTTGGGGACCGCTGCTTTATTGGGAGTGGCCAGGTTCTCCATGACAGGCATCTCCTTAGCACATACCCACTCATCCACACACGTTCACACACACAGGCCCAAGGGTCTTTCCTTTCCTGCTATTCTCTTCATTGTGAAGGTAGACCGTTTGGATCAAAAATAACAAAAAGAGCTTTCACATAGGAAATATAGTGAAGTTCTGTGATGCAGGCCTATTACCGTAACATACGTGGCCAATGTAGTCTTAAAGCCCCATTATCTTTTTTTTTTTTTTTTAATTTATTTTTGGCTGTGTTGGGTCTTCGTTTCTGTGCGCCGGCTTTCTCTAGTTGCAGCAAGCGGGGGCCACTCTTCATCGCGGTGCGCGGGCCTCTCACTATCGCGGCCTCTCCTGTGGCGGAGCACAGGCTCCAGACGCGCAGGCTCAGTAGTTGTGGCTCACGGGCCTAGTTGCTCCGCAGCATGTGGGATCTTCCCAGACCACAGCTGGAACCCGTGTCCCCTGCATTGGCAGGCAGATTCTCAACCACTGCGCCACCAGGGAAGCCCCTTCCATTATCTTTTTGTTTCCCCAAAGCCTATCTAAATTTCAAGTTCTGGGAGTCATGAGTGAACATGTTTGTCTGTGGCCATTTGAATTGAAAGTGACTGAGGATCTTAACTTCATCACAGCTGAACATCTGGAGGTCCACCTGTACCCTTCCATCAGCGAGAGTCCAGTGAGCATTTTTCTCAGAGCCCCTTTTTCTCATCACTAAATTTAAGATGATCCCTAAGGAGGGGCTATACTTTTTCAAATGTCATTTCTTTTTTCCCAATTATGAGATGTGTTTTGTTCATTTAAAGGTGCTACTGAATTTAGTATAATTTTTTTAGTCATTTCACAGTCAACATATCCTAAGAACCACAAGCCCACAAAATTTTGACTTTAGAAAGGTATCCTTGTACTGAAATGTTTGAGGAGGAACCACTTAAATAGAGATGACTCTTCTAAGCTCCTTATTTCTATATTTCTGCGTAGGGGGAGGTGGCGGCAGAGGACACACCCATGTTTAATACACACAGAGATGCCCTCACAAAAGACGCTTGATAGATGGATACGTAGATACATAGACAGATGGGCATCCGTATGGATCCCACGGATGTTCACGTAAAAGGCAAGATGGACGTGGGAGCAGGAGAGAGACAGGCTTCAGTCCTGCCCCAGCTGGTTATTGCTGAGAGCTGGGGGAGCCGTGCTGGAGTATATATGTGTACGTGATACCTCTGCCGCTTTCTACATCTGCTCTTCACCCCGTCTCCTCCACCTTCCATCCCAGCGACTGCCTGTCTCAGATACCCACTGCTTCACCCCTTCCTTAGATCAACGGTCCCATCCCTTCAATCCCCGAACAAATACAGGCGAGCTCAGTGCCAGTACTGTGGTGAGCCACAGGGAACGGCCTTGGACCTGTGGGAGGAAGGAGAGGAGGAGACCAGAGGCCGGGGAAGGGGAAGCGTGCCCCGAGCATCAAGCAGAGGGAGCGTCTGGCGGCTCTGACCCATGAAGCAGGTACCGGCATCCCTCTGCTTTTGGTGCTGCAGAGACCGCTCTGCCTCGGGCCCTCAGGCCTGGGACAAACCAACTGAAACCGGTCTTTACTACACAGTTGGACCTGCAGGGACCAGGCCGTAGGCACATGCAGGCTGCCCATTTGAACTGCCAGTGCCGGCACTAATTTTCCCAGGTTTGGGGTTTGGGTTTTGTAAAGTAACCCTGGGGCCTGCTTCGGGAATGCTGGACCTCTCCTCTGGGCAGCCCAGGGAGCCGCTGAAGGTGGCTGACTTCTCCCTGGCAGAGACTGGCTCTCCGGGGCATTTTTGTGTCCGCAGAAAGGAAAGGAACAGAGTAGAAGGCCTGCCGGGTGCTGGAGGTGTTGAGCTAGCATCCTTAGGAGTTACAATGAGGCAGTTTAAGAGAGTTGTAATGAGGAGCCTTGTACTTCAATCTGGGAGAGAAGCGTAGAAGGCCAGGCAGTGGGGTGCTTAACCCAGCACTGCAAAGCAAGGGCACGGCCATCCAGGGCGGCGTCTTCCCTGGCAGACCACTCCCAGGACTCAGCGTTAGAGCCGGGGACCCAGCGTGGTCAGTCCGCAGACGCCCACGGTCCAGGGCTCGCTGCTCTGCACAGCCGGCCTCGGACTCACCCCCAGCCGCTGTCTGCTGTCAGCTGCTTTAAGGCCCACAGAGAGGAGTTGCAGGGGCTTGGGCCTGGCGTCAGGACAAGGCTTTTGGAGGAATAGCGATTTCCTCGGTGCAGAAAGCATTGCAGATGCCTGGTGGCACTTTCCCCAGACATGCCTGGGAAGGAAGCAGGCAAATGAGAGGACCTGTGTAGGAACTCAGCACGGAGGCAGGAGGCTCTCAGTAGATGCTAGTTTAAAACCAAGCACCTAAGCCACAACTGACTCGAAAGCCTGAATTTTTTTTTTTTTTCCAGAAACACATAGACCCCTTATCAGAGGTCCCTTGCTTGGGGCCAGAGATTATTTTAGGGCCAGGACTCCCCCTTTACCATCACACCCCCAGCCTTACCAACAGTCTCTCTGGAAATACCTAGTTCTCTGCAAGTAGCTATGC
This sequence comes from Balaenoptera acutorostrata, assembly GCF_949987535.1. NCBI lineage: Eukaryota > Metazoa > Chordata > Mammalia > Artiodactyla > Balaenopteridae > Balaenoptera > Balaenoptera acutorostrata. Next base: position 7,711,194 of record NC_080075.1, read on the forward strand.
CTATAAAGTTGTACTAGTGCAAAGTAGATTCCCCCTGAAGAGTCAGATTCTCCATGTTTCAGAGAGTGCGCAGCAACGCGGGGCCTGCGTCCCGTCTGGAAGCGTTCATCGTGGAACCTGGGAGACCCTCATTCTGCTCTGCAGCTGCGTCCAGGGCTTGGTCAGTAGCAGAAGGCGTCTGCTGAGGGCGGTGGGGGCAGTGTCAGCAGCCGGTCCCCCTGGGTGGGAACCGGGCTGCGCCTTCCCGCGGAGGTGGGCACAGAGCCAGGGTGGCTCAGAGGTGGGTGGAGGTGTCGCTCCTTCACTTCCTGGTTGTGTGACCTTGGGCAAGTCCTTTAACCTCTCCAGTCCTCAGTTTCCTCATCTGTACATTGGACAGTGGTGCTTACCTCGCGGTTGTTCTGAGGATTGCCGGAGCCGTAAAGAGGGAGCCCTGCACGAGCGTCTAGTACTCTGTGCCTTTGAAAACATATTAGGTGTCCGTGCTCTGATCAGTGGTAGCCCGAGGAACTGAATCAGCTAGTCTCACACTTGAATTGTGATTTTTTTTTTTTGAATTGTGATTTTAAATGTGAAATTTCCAGTTAAAGGTGACTTGGTGATTACACTGGTCGTCCCCCTTATTGTTTAATCTTCACACATCAACTCAGATATTTTCCCTCTTCCTCGAAGCCCAACATATCCTCTGTCTTAAAGTCTTATCCTCAGTAAGGAAAGAGCAAGTGTCCTTTAAGCAAGGCTGCTCTGCTCATGTTTAGGCTCTTGCGCTTTTTTGAAATTATTTGGTCATTGATTCTAAACGTCTCTCAAGTCCTCTAGCCCCTGTGATCTAAAATACATAATGTTGCCCTAAACTACATGCCATTTTGTGCTGTTCACTAACTGATGTTGTATTCATCATGTCTCCACTTCTAACCGCGATTCTCCTGAGGGGAAGGACTGCGGTTTGGATTTCTTCTGTATGGTCAGAAGCCGGGGAAAGACTGTATGAAGCCCCCGCGTGCATTTGAATAAATCAGGCAGGTTGATATGCAGTTTTTGTTTGATTCACTCACATGCAGACTGACCAGGTCCACGCCTCCCTGCAGTAGCCAAAGGAGAATCCAGGAGAGTGAAGGGGGCTCTCTGTGTCCTGGTGGTGCCTGGGCAGGGCAGGGATCCAGGAGTTGGGGTGGGAGCGCCCCATCAAGTCATCCTTCCGGGCCTGGGGCACCGCATGCTCTTCAAACTGCCTTCGAAGAAACCTGTTCTGAGATCAGAAGTGGGCCCAGCAGACTCTGTCCTCTAAAAGCAATTCTTCACTCTGAGGCCGAAACATCTGATGTTTCCTAGAGCCTGCCACTTCCTCCTTCCTAGCCAATTGTAATTGTACTTCTCATCACTTTAAAAGGCCACCTTCTTTTCCACTGTCTCCCCATCCAGACTGTCTGGGACACTGTTGCCAAGTTGCTCTGCCTAAAGCAGCACCTGGCACGTGTGGCCCTCCATGTTCAAACCCTCACTGCCCACCCACTGCCAGCCCCTACCCTCCACGTCTCGATGTGGCATCCAAAGCCCCGTGTGGACCACACCCATTACCCTCCTCACCTCTCTACTCATCCCCTCACCCCGGCTCAGACTGTCCCTCCAGCCTGTTCCTGGGGTCCCCCAAATCTCACCTTCTGTTACAAATTCTGGATAATAGATCCATGCAGCCCTGACCACGCCGGCTTACGGTGAGCACTGCATCATTGCCTGGCCCTGAATTGGGAGTTTGACAGTCATGCCTGAGAGACCATTCTGCTCCTGCCTAGCATGTGTTTGTGGATTCCTGTCTCCGCAGCTGCCCTGTAAGCTCCCTTACGGCAGAGTCCATGATTCCTGTTCTCTGTGCCCCTTGACACGCTCAGCCCATTCCCCCTGCGGCCCCCGAGGCCACCTGTCCCTTGACTTCCAGAGACGGTGTCCGTGATGCACCTGGTAGTCTGGTTTCTACCCGAGGCAGGGCTACTGTGGATGCCTCAGAGCTGAGCCTCTCCAGTTTGGTCCGAGTCTGCCGTGGAGCCCCACACAGAGCTGCTGGCTGTGCCGACAGGAATAATAAAAGATGTTTCAGCGGGTTTTTTTCGTGGTTGTACCAGCAGCCCTCCGTCCGAGAGCCTGGAACCCACTGCTGGAAGAGGGAGAGAGCACACTTCCTCGGGCTAGTTCCTCTCCATTGTAATTAGGAAGTTGGCTTGTTTGAAGCATAGCTTCACAGGTGCAGGATTCATCCTCGACAGGTGATTATTATGTTTTGATTTGTATCATCACTTATAAAACAGAATGGAGAGATTTCAGACCATAAAGCATATTCTGCTGCACATGAGATATTAGTGTTAAAAATTCGTCAGTGTTGCTAAATATTTACCCGATACTAGGTTTCTACCTTCTGCCAACCTGAAGCGTTTTCTTGGCAAACGTACTTCGTGGAACTCTGGAAGTCTCTCTGCCTTACTCATACATAAATACAACCATCTGTCCGTACTAGGTAAACAGACTGACCTCTATTCTCCTTTTTTTAACTTTTGTTTTAATTTCTTGAAATTTGTCCAAAATAATCCTGACTCTGCTGTTGATTCTTTGTTAGGAGCCAAAAAGACACAATTATAAGGAACTCCAGAAACATCTAGTGCATTCCTTTTTTGCCCAGTGTTATCTGAAACCCCTCTGAGAATTGTAATTTGCAAGTTCCCCACACTTTCCTTCCTCCTGAGAGGTCATTATTCAGTTTCGTGTGTCTCCTACCGTTACATTATTTTATTGTTCTACTAGAGATGCTTGGAATTTGTTAGGCATCAAATTTATTTCAAAGTCCATATTTGCACAGAACCAAGCTAGTGTTCTACCACAACCGTAAGGCAAGATCAGTCGGTGTTTATTTAGTTCCTATTTTGTGTTTAGTTGCTAGGTTCATTTTTAAAAGAAATAGTCCCACTTGGTGTATTTTTAATGCATCCAAAGGGATCACTCATTGTTCCTCACAGAGTTATTTTGAGAAGCCAAATACTCATTCTAGTGATGTCACCTCTGAAGCATCCCTAGAGCTGTACTTTCTTTCTCAGGATGAAGTGGATGAGCTCTGAGGGACCAACATCCTGAGTTGAGTTTTGACTCACAACAGCTCTCCTTAGCTTACTCACTCGCTTTATTGAGGTTTGACTCTGAATGACTTCTGACTGTCTCTGAATTCAGATCCACTCTTAACACTGAAACTCCCCACCCTTCATCCCCCGGGAATTCAAAGGCCTGTGATGTAGAGCAGTTAGTTCCCAAAGAGGAATTTCAGAAAGATCTTGAGCTTTCACCATTGGAAAGAAAGACTCATCTGCCCAACAGTGACAACACAAGATGTCTCTCCTGGCAAAGGTCATAGCAACGGCCTCAGGACCGCATCACACCTCGTTTGCTTAAGTAACCGTTCTCTGAGTACCTGCCATGGGCACTGCACTAAGATAGACCCCGGGGAACAAAAGAGGGGTCTCTGCCTTCAGAAGGCTTAACGGTGGTCTCAGTTGGTGTTGATTGAGTGTTATAAACGGTTAGCGCTCTAGACAGCCAAAGAAAGGAAAGGTTAAGCAAAGGAGGCCGTGAGCAGGCATTCCTGAACCATTTGGGTCATGAACTAAGATGTGATGGGAGGGTAGCATGTGGTCAGGGGTGTGATGGCAGAGGTCAGACACCTGAGCAGACTGCAAGGGGGATGCACGAGCCTCCTTCCTGTGGGCAGCAGTGGGATCCCAGCTTGCCTGAACCCCAGGCTCCTGGGAGGGGCATCGGGACATGTCCAGTCAGACAGGCCAGAGGCACCTGGAATTTAAAAAATGTATGCTTCCCCCAGTATTTCAGGGCCCCCAGAGACAGAATAGCTCTGTGTAAAAAAGTAGAAATAGCACTGGACTCAGAATGAGGAGATTGAGTCTAGTCCCAGAGCCACGGGGAACCATGGAATCTGGGGGCGAAGGCCACCGTAGCAAGCGATGTTCCTGTTTTTCAAATGAGAGGACTCGGCCCAGAGAAGTTATCTGCCCAAGGCCACACGGTCGTTCTGGGACTTGGCTAGAATGTGAAACCGGGGCTTCTGCGTCCTTCAGTATTCCTTCAGTTTGTCAAATCGTGACAAGAACATTTAGCTGGGGTTGGGTGCCGTCAGGGCCATGCTGATGAGGGTCTGGACCCTTCGTCAGAAACGTGCTACTCCTTCCTTAAGTCCAAAGCGTCTCTATCATCCCAGTACTGCTCTGCCACTCACCATCTGCAGGCAGAATTGGGCCATCTCTAGCTCTCCTTTTTTTACAACTGTGTCGAGGCATAATTTACATATCAAAAAACTCACTCGTGGGCTTCCCTGGTGGCGCAGTGGTTGAGAATGCCTGCCAATGCAGGGGACACGGGTTCGAGCCCTGGTCTGGGAAGATCCCACATGCCACGGAGCAACTGGGCCCGTGAGCCACAATTACTGAGCCTGCGCGTCTGGAGCCTGTGCTCCGCAACAAGAGAGGCCACGATAGTGAGAAGCCCGCGCACCGCGATGAAGAGTGGCCCCCGCTTGCCACAACTAGAGAAAGCCCTCGCACAGAAACGAAGACCCAACACAGCCATAAATTAATTAATTAATTAATTTAAAAAAACCTCACTCGTTTCAAGTGTGCAATTCAGTGATATGGAGTAAATTTATAGATATGTGCAACCATCACCATAACATAGTTTTAGAAGATTTCATCAACCCGGTAGGATCGCTCATACCCATGGTGTAGAAGACATTCACACACACACACACGCACTCTCACTGACATAACACTCCCCCACATACACAGTCACTCATACATCCTGATGGTTCAACTGGAATATTAATATCCTGACCTATTTAGGCTTTTATTACAACACGGATTTTTAGCAATACGGTTTCAACATTTAGGAAAGTTTGCTGCTCTACAACGAAACTTGCCTGCCGCATACTTTGGTGAGTATATTGAATACTTTTCAAGAATAAAATTATGTAGCTCAACTTTTCTTCTCAAGAGTTGCTTTTCCTTCCAAGTTTTCTTGTTCATATTTATTTTAGGAATTCTGTCCATAGAGATGTGATATGGAAAATATATTTGTGGGACAGCCTAACAGGTGGGACAGAGAGCTGATTTCCCAAATACCCAGAGCACTCTTTAAACAACAATAAAAATATGTACATTCTGATATCAAAGTGGTCCAGGATATAAATAGGTATTCTGGGAATAGGAAAAGAATATGTCTAATAAATATGCTCTGTAATGATTAGAGATGCAGTTCAAGCAACAGTTCAAGCAAGTTTTTTTCCTATAAAATTGGCAAGGAGGTAAAATGATTTTTTAATTGAGATATAATGAACAAATAAAATTATAATACATTTAAAGTGTACAACATGATGATTTGATATAGGTATACATTGTGAAAGGATTCGCACCATTGAGATAAGTAGGTAATTAACACATCCATTGCCTCACATACTTACCTTTTTTTTTTTTTTGGTGATAACACTTAAGTTCTACTCAGCAAATTTCAATTATACAATACAGTATAATTATTACAACTATAAGTGCATTATTACCAGCTATACATTAGAGCCTCAGACTTTATTGATCTTATGACTGAAAGTTTGTACCCTTTTACCAACCTCTCCCTGTTTCCCCCACCACCCAGCCCCAGGCAACCACTATTCTACTTTGTTTCTCCACATAAAGTGATGCCACACAGTATTTGTCTTTACTGTCTGACCTATTTCACTTAGCAGAACGTCCTCAGGGTCCATCCATGTTGTTGAAAATGGCAGGATTTTCTTCTTTTTTAAAAATATTCGTATATATCACATTTTGATTTTCCATTTATTTGTCAGTGGACACTTAGGTTCTTTGCATACCTTGGCTATTATGAAGAACGCTGCAGTGAACTTGGGAGTGCAGATATTTCTTTGAGATAATGATTAGTTTCCTTTGGCTATATACCCAGAAGTGGGGTTGCTGGCTCATATGGTAGTTCTGTAATAGGGGCGGGGTGGCGCGCGGCTCTTAGAGCACGACAGTTTTCGCAAGACCCTGTGCGCAGCGGTAAGAAGTCTCGCTCCACCTGTGGTCGGCCTGATGGTGGCCCTCGTGGCAGAGAGTGCGGTGAGAGCCGATGGTGGCCTTCTCCGCGGGGCCCTCCAGGCCTCGGGGCTTGTGGGTGAGCTGGTGGGGGGGCCCGGGGACAGGCTGAGGGCTGTGTCCCCCAGAGCTCCAGGGTGACAGACCCCCACCAGGGGAGGCCATAATGGAGTTGAAACTAAGGAATTTCAACTGCTGAGCAAGAGGGAAAACGTCTCTCGAGGCAGAGGGACTAGCAGGAGCAAAGATGCGCGTTTGCTCAGGAGAAGATAGGCCCTGCTGTGCTAACACATAGACTTGTAATAGGGGCAGAGCCGCGCGCAGCCCTGAGCGCACGACAGTTATCGCGAGACCCTGAGCACGCGAGACCTGAGTGCATGAGAGCGGGAGCGCTCCGGGCGATTGGAGGTCTGGCTCTCGCGAGGAGCGCGGCTGTGGTGTTCCTTGTGGCAGAAAGTGCGGCGAGGCGGACTTTGGCCTTCTCCTCTGGGCCATCCAGACCTTGCGGTCTCCGAGCCTGAGGGTGAGCTGGGGGGGGCCCGGGGACAGGCTGAGGGCTGTGTCCCCCAGAGCTCCAGGGCCCTCACCCCAGCCGCCCACTGGCCGGGCCCAGGCCTTGAGGCAGCAGCGAACCCCTCCCCCATCCCCGCCTTCGCGACTTCATGGCGGCGGCCGTCTCCGTGGGTCGCAGTCCCTGGAGGCCTCGGCAACGGGAGTGTATGGACACAGCCATGAAGGTAACAGCTTCAACCAGCTTCAGTCTCTCCGTTCAAGTTTCAAACCTTGGTCCAGCTTAGATCAGTTGTCCACCGCTAGGAGGTGGCCAGAGGTCAGGGTTAAATTGCAAGGACATTGCACGTCGTGACCGCAGGTGCACCTCTGTCGTGGGGCTGTTCTCAAAGCAGGGCAATTGTGGTGATCTGGGCATTCACCTGATTGGTGTTTGCTACAACATGTGCTCCTGTTGATGCTCTACAAATGATTCTCTCCAGTTTAAATGAAAAGCCTGAGGGCCGACTGGGTGCACCGTGCTTGGCTCCCTCAGTGATGACGGCTGGGCGGGGTCTGGGGACCTGGCCCCGAGGGCGCCGCCAGCTGAGATCCGCCTCCTCGGCGGAGCCTGGGCATTGGCGGGAGGACCCAGACGGGGCGCTGGGTGAACACTCCCGGGCAGGGTAAGCGGCCTGCAGGGATCCTCTTAGCAGGACCTGGACCTCGGAGGGCGGAAGTTGAGCCTTGGGACCTTGCCCTTTCTTGTCAGAATAGAGGAAGACATTTGTTTTTGGTGGAGATTTAGGGGAACATCCTGACCTGACCGAGACCCGACCTCAAGAACAAAGGATCGGACACCAAGAAGTTAGCAACAACTAACCACGCCCCTCCCTCACCTTTCCTACAAAAGGGCTTTGCTGAAAGCTCTCAGGGAGTTCAGGGTTTTTAAGGCATGAGCCACCCGTCTCCTTGCATGGCCCTGCAATAAACCTTTCTCTGCTGCAAACTCCGACATTTTGGTATTGTTTGGCCTCACTGTGCGTGGGCACATGGATTTGCATTCGATAACAGTTCTGTTTTTAATTTCTTGAGGAACCTCCACACTGTTCTCCATAGTAGCTGTACCAGTTTACATTCCCACCGAAAGTGAACAAGGATTCCTTTATTCCCCACATCCTTGCCAGCATTTGTCTTATCTTTTTGATAATAGATATCTGAATAAATACACGGTATACGTGGTTTTGATTTGCATTTCTCTTATGACTAGTGACGTTGAGTACCTTTTCATGTACCTGTTGGCCATTTGTGTGTCTTCTTTGGAAAATGTCTTTTCAGGTCCTTTGCTCACTTTTTATTCGGGTTATTTGGCTTTTTGCTATTGAGTTGTATAAGTTCCTTGTCTGTTTTGGATATTAACCCTTTATCAGATATCGGTTTGCAAATCTCCTATTCCATAGGTTGCCTTTTCATTTTGTTGATGTTCCCTTTGCTGTGTAGAGGCTTTTAAGTCTGATATCCCACTTGCTTCCTTACTTTATTTGCCTTTGCTTTTGGTGTCAAACCCCAAAACTCATTGACAACACCAATGTCAAGGAGCTTATGCCCTGTATTTTCTTCTAGGAGTTTTATAGTATCAGATCTTACCTTCAAATCTTTAATCCATTTTGACTTGATATTTTATATGATGAAGATAGGGGACCAGTTTCATTTGTTTGCAAGTGGATATTCAGTTTTCCCAGCACCATTTCTTTTTTTTTTTTTTTTTTTTCAAACATCTTTATTGAAGTATAATTGCCTTACAATAGTGTGTTAGCATCTGCTTTATAACAAAGTGAATCTGTTATACATATACAATATGTTCCCATTTCTCTTCCCTCTTGCATCTCCCTCCCTCCCACCCTCCCCATCCCACCCCTCTAGGTGGTCACAAAGCACGGAGCTGATCTCCCTGTGCTATGCGGCTGCTTCCCACTAGCTATCTATTTTACATTTGGTAGTGTATATATGTCCATGACACTCTCTTACCCTGTCACATCTCACCCCACCCCCTCCCCATATCCTCAAGTCCATTCTCTAGTAGGTCTGTGTCTTTATTCCCGTCTTGCCACTAGGTTCTTCATGGCCTTTTTTTTTTTTTTTTCCCTTAGATTCCATATATATGTGTTAGCATACTGTATTTGTTTTTCTCTTTCTGACTTACTTCACTCTGTATGACAGACTCTAACTCCATCCACCTCATTACAAATACCTCCATTTCATTTCTTTTTATGGCTGAGTAATATTCCATTGTATATATGTGCCACATCTTCTTTATCCATTCATCCGATGATGGACACTTAGGTTGCTTCCATGTCCTGGCTATTGTAAATAGAGCTGCAATGAACATTTTGGTACATGACTCTTTTTGACCTATGGTTTTCTCAGGGTATATGCCCAGTAGTGGGATTGCTGGGTCGTATGGTAGTTCTATTTGTAGTTTTTTAAGGAACCTCCATACTGTTCTCCATAGTGGCTGTATCAATTTACATTCCCACCAACAGTGCAAGAGTGTTCCCTTTCCTCCACACCCTCTCCAGCATTTATTGTTTCTAGATTTTTTTGATGATGGCCATTCTGACCGGTGTGAGATGATATCTCATTGTAGTTTTGATTTGCATTTCTCTAATGATTAATGATGTTGAGCATTCTTTCATGTGTCTGTAGGCCATCTGTATATCTTCTTTGGAGAAATGTCTATTTAGATCTTCTGCCCATTTTTGGATTGGGTTGTGCGTTTTTTTGTTATTGAGCTGCATGAGCTGCTTGTAAATCTTGGAGATTAATCCTTTGTCAGTTGCTTCATTTGCAAATATTTTCTCCCATTCTAAGGGTTGTCTTTTGGTCTTGTTTATGGTTTCCTTTGCTGTGCAAAAGCTTTTCAGTTTCATTAGGTCCCATTTGTTTATTTGTGTACTTATTTCCATTTCTCTGGGAGCTGGGTCAAAAAGAATCTTGCTGTGATGTATGTCATAGAGTGTTCTGCCTATGTTTTCCTCTAAGAGTTTGATAGTGTCTGCCCTTACACTTAGGTCTTTAATCCATTTTGAGTTTATTTTTGTGCATGGTGTCAGGGAGTGTTCTAATTTCATACTTTTACATGTTCCTGTCCAATTTTCCCAGCACCACTTATTGAAGAGGCTGTCTTTTCTCCACTGTATATGCTTGCCTCCTTTATCAAAGATAAGTTGACCATATGTGTGTGGGTTTATCTCTGGGCTTTCTATCCTGTTCCATTGATCTATATTTCTGTTTTTGTGCCAGTACCAAACTGTCTTGATTACTGAAGCTTTGTAATATAGTCTGAAGTCAGGGAGCCTGATTCCCCCAGCTCCATTTTTCGTTCTCAAGATTGCTTTGGCTATTCGGGGTCTTTTGTGTTTCCATACAAATTGTGAAATTTTTTGTTCTAGTTCTGTGAAAAATGCCAGTGGTAGTTTGATAGGGATTGCATTGAATCTGTAGATTGCTTTGGGTAGTAGAGACATTTTCACAATGTTGATTCTTCCAATCCAGGAACATGGTATATCTCTCCATCTATTTGTATCATCTTTAATTTCTTTCATCAGTGTCTTATAATTTTCTGCATACAGGTCTTTTGTCTCCTTAGGTAGGTTTATTCCTAGATATTTTATTCTTTTTGTTGCAATGGTAAATGGGAGTGTTTTCTTAATTTCACTTTCAGATTTTTCGTCATTAGTGTATAGAAATGCAAGAGATTTCTGTGCATTAATTTTGTATCCTGCTACTTTACCAAATTCATTGATTAGCTCTAGGAGTTTTCTGGTAGCATCTTTAGGATTCTCTATGTATAGTATCATGTCATCTGCAAATAGTGACAGCTTTACTTCTTCTTTTCCGATTTGGATTCCTTTTATTTCTTTGTCTTCTCTGATTGCTGTGGCTAGGACTTCCAGAACTATGTTGAATAATAGTGGTGAGAGTGGGCAACCTTGTCTTGTTCCTGATCTTAGTGGAAATGGTTTCAGTTTTTCACCATTGAGGACAATGTTGGCTGTGGGTTTGTCATATATGGCCTTTATTATGTTGAGGAAAGTTCCCTCTATGCCTACTTTCTGCAGGGCTTTTATCATAAATGGGTGTTGAATTTTGTCAAAAGCTTTCTCTGCATCTATTGAGATGATCATATGGTTTTTCTCCTTCAATTTGTTAATATGGTGTATCACATTGATTGATTTGCGTATATTGAAGAATCCTTGCATTCCTGGGATAAACCCCACTTGATCATGGTGTATGATCCTTTTAATGTGCTGTTGGATTCTGTTTGCTAGTATTTTGTTGAGGATTTTTGCATCTATGTTCATCAGTGATATTGGCCTGTAGTTTTCTTTCTTTGTGACATCTTTGTCTGGTTTTGGTATCAGGGTGATGGTGGCCTCGTAGAATGAGTTTGGGAGTGTTCCTCCCTCTGCAGTATTTTGGAAGAGTTTGAGAAGGATAGGTGTTAGCTCTTCTCTAAATGTTTGATAGAATTCGCCTGTGAAGCCATCTGGTCCTGGGCTTTTGTTTGTTGGAAGGTTTTTAATCACAGTTTCAATTTCAGTGCTTGTGATTGGTCTGTTCATATTTTCTATTTCTTCCTGGTTCAGTCTCGGCAGTTTGTGCATTTCTAAGAATCTGTCCATTTCTTCCAGGTTGTCCATTTTATTGGCATATAGTTGCTTGTAGTAATCTCTCATGATCTTTTGTATTTCTGCAGTGTCAGTGGTTACTTCTCCTTTTTCATTTCTAATTCTATTGATCTGAGTCTTCTCCCTTTTTCTCTTGATGAGTCTGGCTAATGGTTTATCAATTTTGTTTATCTTCTCAAAGAACCAGCTTTTAGTTTCATTGATTTTTGCTATTGTTTCCTTCATTTCTTTTTCATTTATTTCTGACCTGATCTTTATAATTTCTTTCCTTCTGCTGGCTTTGGGGTTTTTTTGTTCTTCTTTCTCTAATTGCTTTAGGTGCAAGGTTAGGTTGTTTATTCGAGATGTTTCCTGTTTCTTGAGGTAGGCTTGTATTGCTATAAACTTCCCTCTTAGCACTGCTTTTGCTGTGTCCCATAGGTTTTGGGTCGTCGTGTCTCCATTGTCATTTGTTTCTAGGTATTTTTTGATTTCCCCTTTGATTTCTTCAGTAATCACTTCGTTATTAAGTAATGTATTGTGTAGCCTCCATGTGTTTGTATTTTTTACAGATCTTTTCCTGTAATTGATATCTAGTCTCATAGCATTGTGGTCGGAAAAGATACTTGATACGATTTCAATTTTCTTAAATTTACCAAGGCTTGATTTGTGACCCAAGATATGATCTATCCTGGAGAATGTTCCATGAGCACTTGAGAAAAATGTGTATTCTGTTGTTTTTGGGTGGAATGTCCTATAAATATCAATTAAGTCCATCTTGTTTAATGTATCATTTAAAGCTTGTGTTTCCTTATTTATTTTCATTTTGGATGATCTGTCCATTGGTGAAAGTGGGGTGTTAAAGTCCCCTACTATGATTGTGTTGCTGTCAATTTCCCCTTTCATGGCTGTTAGTATTTGCCTTATGTATTGAGGTGCTCCTATGTTGGGTGCATAAATATTTACAATTGTTATACCTTCCTCTTGGATCGATCCCTTGATCATTATATAGTGTCCTTCTTTGTCTCTTGTAATAGTCTTTATTTTAAAGTCTATTTTGTCTGATATGAGAATTGCTACTCCAGCTTTCTTTTGATTTCCATTTGCATGGAATATCTTTTTCCATCCCCTCACTTTCAGTCTGTATGTGTCCCTAGGTCTGAAGTGGGTCTCTTGTAGACAGCATATGTATGGGTCTTGTTTTTGTATCCATTCAGCCAGCCTGTGTCTTTTGGTGGGAGCATTTAATCCATTTACATTCAAGGTAATTATCGATATGTATGTTCCTATTCCCATTTTCTTAAATGTATTGGGTTTGTTATTGTAGGTGTTTTCCTTCTCTTGTGTTTCTTGCCTAGAGAATTTCCTTTAGCATTTGTTGTAAAGCTGGTTTGGTGGTGCTGAACTCTCTCAGCTTTTGCTTGTCTGTAAAGGTTTTAATTTCTCCATCGAATCTGAATGAGATCCTTGCTGGGTAGAGTAATCTTGGTTGTAGGTTTTTCTCCTTCATGACTTTAAGTATATCCTGCCACTCCCTTCTGGCTTGCAGAGTTTCTGCTGAGAGATCAGATGTTAACCTTATGGGGATTCCCTTGTGTGTTATTTGTTTTTTTCCCCTTGCTGCCTTTAATATGTTTTCCTTATATTTAATTTTTGACAGTTTGATTAATATGTGTCTTGGCGTGTTCCTCCTTGGGTTTATCCTGTATGGGACTCTCTGTGCTTCCAGGACTTGATTAACTATTTCCTTTCCCATATTAGGGAAGTTTTCAACTATAATCTCTTCAAAAATTTTCTCAGTCTCTTTCTTTTTCTCTTCTTCTTCTGGTACCCCTATAATTCGAATGTTGGCATGTTTAATGTTGTCCCAGAGGTCCCTGAGACTGTCCTCAGTTCTTTTCATTCTTTTTTCTTTATCCTGCTCTGTAGTAGTTATTTCCACCATTTTATCTTCCAGGTCACTTATCCTTTCTTCTGCCTCAGTTATTCTACTATTGATCCCATCTAGAGTATTTTTAATTTCATTTATTGTGTTTTTCATCATTGCTTGGTTCCTCTTTAGTTCTTCTACATCCTTGTTAAATGTTTCTTGCATTTTGTCTATTCTATTTCCAAGATTTTGGATCATCCTTACTATCATTATTCTGAATTCTTTTTCAGGTAGACTACCTATTTCCTCTTCATTTGTTAAGTCCAGTGTGTTTTGAGCCTGCTCCTTCATCTGCTGTGTGTTTTTCTGTCGTCTCATTTTGCCTATCTTACTGTGTTTGGGGTCTCCTTTTCACAGGCTGCAGGTTCGTAGTTCCCGTTGTTTTTGGTATCTGTCCCCAGCGGCTAAGGTTGGTTCAGTGGGTTGTGTAGGCTTCCTGGTGGAGGGAACTAGTGCCTGAGTTCTGGTGGATGAGGCTAGATCTTGTCTTTCTGGTGGGCACGTCCACGTCTGGTGGTGTATTTTGTGGTGTCTGTGGCCTTATTATGATTTTAGGCAGCCTCTCTGCCAATGGATGGGGTTGTGTTCCTGTCTAGCTAGTTGTTTGGCATAGGATGTCCAGCACTGTAGCTTGCTGGTCGTTGAGTGAAGCTGGGTCTTGATGTTGAGATGGAGATCTCTGGGAGATTTTTGCCGTTTGGTATTACGTGGAGCTGGGAGGTCTCTTGTGGACCAGTGTCCTGAAGTTGGCTCTCCCACCTCCGAGGCACGGCCCTGATGCCTGGCTGGAGCACCAAGAGCCTTTCGTCCACACGGCTCAGAGTAAAAGGGAGAAAAATAGAAAGAAAGAAAGAAAGAGGCTATAATATAGTGAAGTAAAATAAAGCTATTGTAAAGCAAAGCTATACAGACAAAATCTCACCCAGAAGCATATACATATACACTCACAAAAAAAAGGAAAAGGGGAAGAATTAATATCTCCTGCTCCCAGAGTCCCCCTCCTGAATTTGGGCTGATTCGGTGTCTATTCAGGTGTTCAGCAGATGCAGGCACCTCAAGTTGTTTGTGGAGCTTTAATCCGCTGCTTCTGAGGCTGCTGGGAGAGATTTCCCCTTCTCTTCTCTGTTCACACAGCTCCTGGGGATCAGCTTTGGATTTGGACCCGCCTCTGCGTGTAGGTCGCCTGAGGGCGTCTGTTCCCCGCCCAGACAGGACGGGGTTAAAGGAGCAGCTGCTTCGGGGGCTCTGGCTCACCCAGGCCGCGGGGAGGGAGCGGTACGGAGGAGGCGAGGCGAGCCTGCGGCGGCCGAGGCCGGCGTGACGTTGCACCAGCTCGAGGCGCGCAGTGCGTTCTCTCGGGGATGTTGTCCCCGGATCCCGGGACCCTGGCAGTGGCGGGCTGCACAGGCTTCCGGGAGGGGAGGTGTGGAGAGTGACCTGTGCTCACACACAGGCTTTTTGGAGGCGGCAGCAGCAGCCCCAGCGTCTCACGCCCGTCTCTGGGGTCTGCGCTGATCGCCGTGGCTTGCGCCCTTCTCTGGAGTTCGTTTAGGCGGCGCTCTGAATCCCCTCTCCTTGCGCGCAGCGAAACAAAGAGGCAAGAAAAAGTCTCTTGCCTCTTCGGCAGCTGCAGACCTTTTCCCGGTCTCCCTCCCGGCTAGCTGTGGTGCGCCAACCCCTTCAGGCTGTGTTCACGCCGCCAGCCCCAGTCCTCTCCCTGCGATTCGACTGAAGCCGAGCCTCAGCTCCCAGCCCTGCCCGCCCCGGCGGGGGAGCAGACAAGCCTCTCGGGCTGGTGAGCGCCGCTCGGCGCCGAGCCTCTGTGCGGGAGTCTCTCCGATTTTCCCTCTGCGCCCCTGTTGCTGTGGGATCCGCGCTGATAGCCGCGGCTCGCGCCCTTCTCTGGAGTTCGTTTAGGCGGCGCTCTGAATCCCCTCTCCTTGCCCGCCGCGAATCAAAGAGGCAAGAAAAAGTCTCTTGCCTCTTCGACAGCTGCAGACTTTTTCCCGGACTTCTTCCGGGCTAGCTGTGGTGCACTAAACCCTTCAGGCTGTGTTCACGCCGCCAGCCCCAGTCCTCTCCCTGCGATCCGACCGCAGCCCGAGCCTCAGCTCCCAGCCCCGCCCGCCCCGGCGGCTAAGCAGACAAGCCTCTCGGGCTGGTGAGTGCTGCTCGGCGCCGAGCCTCTGTGCGGGAACCTCTCCGCTTTGCCCTCCGCACCTCTGTGGCTGCGCTCTCCTCCGTGGCTCTGAAGCTTCCCCCCTCCGCCCCCCGCAGTCTCCGCCCGCGAAGGGGCTCCTAGTGCGTGGAAACCTTTCCTCCTTCACGGCTCCCTCCCACTGGTGCAGGTGCCGTCCCTATTCTTTTGTCTCTGTTATTTCTTTTTTCTTTTGCCCTACCCAAGTACGGGGGGAGTTTCTTGCCTTTTTGGAGGTCGGACGTTTTCTGCCAGCGTTCAGTGGGTGTTCTGTAGGAGCAGTTCCACGTGTAGGTGTATTTCTACTGTATCTGTGGGAAGGAATGTGATCTCCGCGTCTTACTCTTCCGCCATCTTCTCTCCCCCTCAAAGCCCCCAGCACCATTTCTTAAAGATACTCTTCTTTTCTCATGGTATATTCTTGGCTCCTTTCTCAAAAATTAATTGGCAATATAAGCCTCAGGGTTTAATACTGAGCTCTAATTCTATTCCAATGATCTCTGTCTGTTTATAATGCCAGTACCATACTGTTTTAATTACCACGGCTTTGGAATATAGTTTGAAATCAGGAAGTGTGATACCTCTGGCTTTGATCATCTTTCTTACGATTGCTTTGGCTATTCAGGGTCATTTGTGATTCCATACAAATTTTGCAATTGCTTCATTCTATCTCTGTGAAAAATAACATTGGAATTTTGATAGGGATTGCATCGATAGCATAGTATGGATATTTTAACAAATTAATTCTTACAATCCATGAACACAGAATATCTTTTCATTTATTTGTGTCTTCAATTTCTTTCATCACTGTTTTATAGTTTTCAGTATACAGATCTTTTAATTCCTTGGTTAAATTTATTCATAAGTAATATATTCTTTTTGATGCCATTGTAAATAGAATTATTTTCTTAATTTCTGTTTCTAATAGTTTGTCATAGTGTATGGAAATGCAACTGATTTGTATATACTGATTTTGTATTCAATTTTACTGAATTCATTGATTAGTTCTAACATATTTTTGATGGAGTCTTGAGTGTTTTCTATATATAATACCATGTCATCTGCAAACAGAGATAATTTTACTTTTTCCTTTGCAGTTTAGGTGCTTTTTTCCCCTTTTTCTAGCCTAACTGCTCTGGGTAGGACTTCCAGTACTGTGCTGAACAAAAGGGGCTGGAGTAGGCACCATTTTCTTGTTCATGATCTTAGAGAAAAGCCTTCAGTCTTTCACCATTGAACATGATGTTAGGTGAGGGCTTCTCATATCTGGCCTTTATTATGTTGAGGTAAAGTCTTCTATACCCAATTTATTGAGAGTTTTTATCATAAATGGATGTTGAATTTTGTTAAATGCATTTTTCTGCATCTATTAAGATGATCATATAGTTTTTATCCTTCATTTTGTTAACATCATATAGCACATTTATTAATTTGTGTTAGTTGAACCATCCTTGCATCCCTGGAATAAATCCCACTTGATTATGGTGTATGATCCTTTTAATGTGCTGTTGAGTTCAGTTTGCTAGTATTTGTTGAAGACTTTTGCATCTATGTTAATCAGGGCTATCAGCCTGTAGTTTTCTTGTGATGTCCGTGTCTGGTTTTGTTATCAGGGTAATGCTGGCCTCGTAAGATGAGTCTGGAAGTGTGTCTTCTTCAGGTTTTTGGAAAAGTTTGAGAAGGATTCATACTAATTTTTCTTTAAATATCTGGTAGAATTCACCAGTGAAGTCATATCCTCTTGATGAATTGATTCCTTCATCATTATGTAATGAGCTTCTTTGTCTCTTGTTAACATTTTTGGTTAACATCTATTTTGTCTGATCTAAGTGTATTTAACCCTGCTTTCTTTTAGTTTTTGTTTGTGTGGAATACCTTTTTCCATCTCTTTACTTTTAGCCTGTGTGTTTTTAAAGCTGAAGTGAGTGTCTTGTAGGTAGCGTACAGTTGGGTTTGTTTTTTTATCCATTCAGTCAATCTCTGTCTTTTGATTTGAGAATTTAGTCCATTTACATTTAAAATAATTATTGATAGGTATGGACTTACTGTTGCAATTTGCTCCACTGTTTTCTGGCTGTTTTTTAGTTCCTTTTTTCCTTTCTTCCTCTCTTGCTCTCGTCCTTTGTGATTTGAAGAGTTTCTGTAATGATATGCTTTGATTCCTTTATTGTTTTTGCTTCTACTATAGGTTTTTGCTTTGTGGTTACATGAGGCTTATACAAAACATCTTATAGGTATAACAGTCTATTTTAAGTGGATAACAACTTAACTTAGAATGCATACAAAAGCTCTACATTTTTACACTCCCTCTCCCACATTTTATGTTTTTGATGTCACAAGTTAAATCTTTTTAAATTGTATATCCATTAACTAATTATAGTTATTTTAAGTAATTTTGTCTTTCAACCTTTGTACTAGAGTTATAAGTAATTTATCACCATTTTAATACCCACCATCATTATAATATTAGAGAATTACAAATTTAACTATGTATTTACCCTTACCAGTCACTTTTATACTTTCATGTGTTTTTTGTTACTATTGTAATTTGCATCCTTTTACTTCAGCTCATAGAAGTCCCTTTAACATTTGTTGTAAGGCTGATCTAGTGGTAATAAACTCCTTCAGCTTTTGTTTGACTGGAAAACTTTTTATATTTCCTTCCGTTCTGAAGAACAGCCTAGCTGGGTAGACTATTCTTGGGTATCATCCTACTCCCTTCTAGACTGCAAGGTTTCTGCTGAAAAAATCTGCTCATAGTCCTATAAGGGTTCCCTTGTGCATAACGAGTTGCTTTTCTCTTGCTGCTTTTAAGATTCTCTCCTTGTCCTCAACTTTTGACAATTTAATTATAATGCATCTCAGTATGAGTCTCTTTAGATTCATCTTATTTGGTACTGTTTGGGATTCCTGGATCTGGATGTCTGTTTCTTTCCCTAGGTTTGGGAAGTTTTCAGCCATTATTTCTCTGAATAAGCTTTCTGCCTCTTTCTCTCTTTCTTCTCCTCTTGGGACCCCCACAACGCACATATTGTTCTATTTGGTGGCGTCCCATAACTTCCTTAAGCTATCTTCACTTTTTTTTCAATCTTTTTTTTCTTTTTCCTCCTCTTATTGGATGAATTCCACTGCCCTTTCTTCTAGTTCACTGATCCTTTCTTCCATTTGATCTAGTTTGTTTTTGAATCCCTCTATTGAACTTTTCAGTTCAGTTATTACATTCTTCAGGTCTCTGATTTCTCTTTCATACTTTTTAATATTTGCTGTCTCTCTATTGAAATACTCACTTTGTTCATGCACTGATCTCCTAACCTCGGTGAGCATCTTTATGACTGTTATTTTGAACTGTCTGTTGGGTAAATCCTCTTTCATTAACATTGGTTTCTGGAGATTTATCAATAGCTTGTTCTTTTGTTTGGAACGTATTCCCATGTGTCTTTGTTTTCTGATGCATCCTTTGTTGATTTCTGCACACTAGATAAAAGAGCCACTTCTCTCAGTCTTGACAGACTTGTCTTGTGTAGATGAACCTCATCAATCAGCCTGGGTGAAGCTCCTGGTTATCTTCCAAATCTTTGTGATTGTCCAAGCTGCTGTCTTTGTTTTTAGTGGCTCCCAGTAGTTGGGAGTGTGCCAACACCTGTCAGTGTCCCAAAGGGGAGATTTATAGTACCTAGATGCAAGCTGATCAGAAACTGGACTCTCTGGTAGCAACTGGGAAAGTATGCAGTTGAACCCCTTCCAGGGAGAAACGTGAAACTGGGTGTTTTTACCTGCTGCCTCTGCACTGAGCCAGGTGTGTAGCAATGGGAGTGTTCCTGTGCTTCTTAACAACTGCTTCTGTAGTCCTATTTTCTGTAGTCCTGTGGGACTCATGAATACAAGCCCCACTGGTTATCATAGCTGGGTGATTTGGGGGCCTATCCCTCAGGTGGCATCCTTAAAAGTTGGGGTGCTAGATGTGTGGTCTGTGGTCCAAATGGTTCACTCTCAAGGAGAAGCTGGGAGTTGGGGAGCTCCTTCCCAAGTCTGTGGTGCTATGCCAGGGGTGGGCTTTATGGCAGCAGTGTGTCTCAGCCTTTCCCACCTATTTTGATATGGGCATTTTCTCTGTTGGCTGATGTATAGGAGTCACTCATCTAGTTACTGAATTTCTCTCAGAGGAAATTACTCCATGTGTAGTGTATATTCAGTGAGTCCATGAGAGGAGAGAAATTCAGGAGGCTCCTGTGTCGCCATATTGGTCCAGAAGCCACTTCAAATATGATTTTTAAAAGAGTATTAGTAAAGGTGTTTAGGAACAGGGACTCTTATATTCTGTTGGAGAGATGTAAATTAATAGACCATTTTTGGAGAACAATTTGACATTATATTAAAATTTAAAATACTTAATACCATTTGACTTAGAAATTCTATACCAGGGGTTAATCCTATGGAGGAAATTCAGAACCATAAAGAAAATCAATGTACAAGGATTTTTGCCAAAGCATGGTAGTGGTAATGAAAAAATAGCCACAACTTAATTCTCCATCACTTGATTAAACTATAGTACTTCCAGGCAATGCAATGGTCTATGCAGCCTTTAAAAAGTATATATTATTTTGACCCTAACTCCTCTTTTCTTGAAGACCTGTGAAGTTTTGAGGGAAAACATTTTAATCTTTTGCTTCTCCTCTTTAAGGATATTTTAACCTCATGGTTAAAAAAAAAAAAAATTTCTCCAGGGCTAACCAGCTTTCTCCAGCCTCTGGATTTGGGTGTCCATATCTGGAGTACTTCAGTAGACATTTTCCATCTCCTATAAAGTCATCCTGCTTTTCATATTCATCCTTAAGACTGGGAAACATCTGGCTGGACTTGAGCAGTGCCATCCAGTGATTTATAAATCACCTCTCAAACTGAGAAGAAATATTTGGGTAAACTTAATAGACAGAAACCTTGTATCCAGAAGGAAGTTAGCTGGGAAAGGGCTTGAAGGAGAGAAAGATGTGTGCCTTCAGCAGGGTTGGGTCCACAGCAGCACAGAAGCTGAGACTTTCATTCCTTCTGGTGAACCAGAAATCCTGCCACACCAGGGACTTTTGTCTCAGCCCCAGTGGCTTTCAGGGTCTGTTTATGTCCAGGCTGGCCTACCTTGCTGTGTGCCCTGCCTGGATGCTAACACAGTAGCTTTCCTCCTTTACGTCCCATTTCCCGATTGCCTCCTTCAGCTCATCTGAGATGGGCTCTCAGGCCAGCGTACCAGCTAGACGGCCCTCGCTGTTGCCCTGGGAGAAGTCTATAGGCACAAGGGCAAAGCATCTAAACTCTTTGGGACCCAAAACCAGCTTTTGGAAAGAGGATGCATCCTGCTTACTCGTAATTGTTCCATTTAGGAAAAATACCAGACACTGAGATAGCATCCCCCCTTCCCTCTGTATGCATGATGCTTTAGTGGCAAAGGGCATTAGGGAAGCACATTATTGTTTAATAAGCACACTTTCATTATGCCTTCTATTTGACTATGAATAATTAACCAGTTAAATATTAAGTAATTCACTGAGTGAAACAGATTAAAAAACAAACTCATAGGGGCTTCCCTGGTGGCGCAGTGGTTGAGAATCTGCCTGCTAATGCAGGGGACACGGGTTCGAGCCCTGGTCTGGGAAGATCCCACATGCCACGGAGCAGCTGGGCCCGTGAGCCACAACTACTGAGCCTGTGCGTCTGGAGCCTGTGCCCCGCAACGGGAGGGGCCGCGATAGTGAAAGGCCCGCGCACCGCGATGAAGAGCGGTCCCCGCACCGCGATGAAGAGTGGCCCCCACTTGCCGTAACCAGAGAAAGCCCTCGCACGAACCGAAGACCCAACACAGCCAAAAATAAATAAATAAATAAATAAAGTAGCTATAAAATTAAAAAAAAAAACAGCTTTATGATGCAAGGCTATGATGCAACATAATTAAAAAAAAAAACAAAAACAAAAAACAAACTCATAAATGTCTTCTGTATTCATCCCCTCTTTTCACAAGGTCCAAGCCAAAAGCTGGAACACTGATTATAAAGGTAGTGACACAGCAATAATCACCTTCTATGGAGCACCTACTTTGTGCCAGACCCTATGCTAGGTACTTTGTGTATTTATCGCTAACCCTTTCAGTAATCCTGCGAGATAGGGTTATTAACACCAGTTTACAGATGAGGACACCGATAGTCAGAAAAGGAAACTTGCCCAAGGTCATTCTACTGGTTCGTGGCAGGGCCAGTATTAGGCAAGGTTGGCCAGTATTAAGCTCCACCTCCAAGTCTGTTCTGTTCCACCATTCTGCTTCCCTGTAATTGAGACACGGGTTTCATCAAATGCACATTTCCAGATTGTCTGTCTGTGGAAAGCAGTTCAGGAATGTGTTAAGTGGAAAGCATGGCCAAGAATGTAATTATGACCCTCCTCTCTTTCTAGCCTCCATGGCCTTCCTTTCTGTCCCAAATCATAGCATCTTTCCCCTTAGAGGCCTATGAAAGAGCAGTTTGATTATTGCAAACCACAGCTAGTTCAAAGATTAATTACAACCTTTATGTCTTTACCAGGGCAAATTTCTGAGTGTTTGCACTACCACTAAGAGGTGTTGTGTAGATCAGAAATAAGGTGACAGTGGCATCATTAATAACATGACCTTTCTCACAAGCTGATCAGAAATTTGACTCACTTATAAATGTAGACTTAGCATGATTTATTCTCAGAAATGATACGGGAAAATACCAGCCCAAGATTCAGAATTTGGGAAAACCTCTTAATGCCCCTCAAATGCTTTAGTCTTTTCTTTAAAGCATCTTTTAAAATTTAAGATTAGACCAATGAGTGCTTCTTATTGGGAGCACGGGGTTTGTAGGAGTGTAGGAAACTAGCAGGTGCCTGTGTGTTGCAGCAGGAATTCAGGGGTGAAGTTGTCACCTGGGTTTAACAAGAGTCATTAAGTCCCTGCAGCTGTACCCTCAACATCAAAACCATCTCCTTTACATTCTGAGAACCCAGTGTAGATTCCACTACTTTTAACATTTTAATACAACGTTCTGTTCTAGAAAAAAATCCCCAGATTAAAACATGGGAATGATAGTACGCTTTAAATATATTCATTTTAAATGAATAAGCTTCATTTAAAATGAATCTTAGAAATGTGTGGTTTTTATTGTTCCAAAAGGTCCCAAGTACATAGATAGAATAGGGAAAGCACTTAACACAGAGGGACAAGAGAATAGGACAGATCATGTCCATCTTCCTTCTCCTAAAGAAAACTAGAAAACAACAACACTGCATCCAGAACAAGAAATCTTCAGAAAAGTCCAAAATGAAGAAATCCAGCATGAGATAATTTTTTTAAGAGTAACAGTTATATCGACTTCAGTCAAGGATCTTATCCTTTCCATGAAGAGTCCAGAGTTTGCAGGGACCACTGAAGTCAGGGAGGTGAGAGGTCCGGGTCTCCAGCAAATGGGACTGATTTCCTTACAATGAATCACACTCTTTACCATGTGAGGTAAATAAGGAAAGGCCAGACACAGCACGGCCTCACCTTTGTGAGAACTGGAAATCGTACGGACGATTTGTAGGAGCAAATGGGCAGCACAGGTCTTAAGGTGCCCTTGGAGTTTCTGGTTTGAAGGTTTGCTTTGTATTTGTCAGCACCCAATGCTTGCCTTCCTGCCGTAAGCCCCTGGAGTCGTATTGTTGTCTCATGCGTGTGTTCTCCAGTCTGCAAAACCTGATTTGAAAGCTGCTTCTCGGTTTGATTCCAGTCATCTTTACCTATGTGGTGCACCCTCCGTTGTATCCATTGGGTGATTAACCTCATTGAGAGCAGAGGGAGGAGAGCGACAAGTTAAACAGCTTGGGTGTTGCAGTGAATTAGAGTAGTCAGTGTTCCAATCAGAGATTCTCTCACCCAGCCGGATGCGTGCGACCAGAAAATACACATACAGCAACTGGGAATCCCCTTCTCAGGCCAATTTTAGTTCAGATTGGACATATGCCTGGGTTTTCAGTTAAAGAAACAAGATTTCATTGTGATTTTGGGTAACCCTATTTTTACAGATTTCCATTGGTTATTTGCATGTTTTTAATTATAGCAGCCTAAGCGTTACTAAGAAAAATAGGTTTTTACAGACTCACAGACATAGAGAACAGACCTGTGGTTGCCAAAGGGGAAGGAGAGTAGGGGGAGGGATGGATTGGGAGTTTGGGATTAGCAGATGCAAACTATTATATAGAGAATGGATAAACAACAGGGTCCTATGTAGAGCACAGGGAACTACCTTCAATATCCTGCGATAAACCATAGTGGAAAAGTATAAGAAAAAGAATGTATGTATATGTGTAACTGAATCACTTCGCTGCATGGCAGAAATTAACATAACACTGTAAATCAACTATACTTCAATAAAATAATTTTTTTTAAAAAAGGAAAAATAGGTTTTTAAAAATCTTAGTGAAGAAAATATTTTTATTTTTCAGCAGCTGCTGTTTTTCCAAAAGCTTTCCATCAATGGTTGTGAATGCACTATACTTACTATTATTTTCAAAGTGTAGGTCCCTCTACTGTAGTAACAGAATGAGGATGTTTTTACATTTTTGTGGATTTAGGGGCCAAATTAGACATTTTGACTGTGACCTCCTTGTTCTAAGCCCAAGTCTGCCTAGGCTTCAAGTCTGACCTGGAGTCCGTGTTTACAGTCCGGGAGCGGATTGACAGTTAGAATGTACTTTCTGGTTCTGTCAGGGGAGGAGTATTTTTCTCCCACTTTATCTCGCCCGAGAGCCGGTACTCTGCCTCCCAGGTACAGGCCTGCACGAGTGTTTTCCTTTCGCCAGATACGGTGCTACATAGCCTTGAAAGGATATGCAGTGTAATAAAAATTACCACGTTCTGTTGTTGGCGACGTTTATCTGATAGGAGTGTCATAACATGAACAATACGTGTGAAAGAACTACAGTGCTGAGTGATGGTTCTGAGATGGAAACCGAAAATAAAATAATGCTCTGATCTGCAGTCGCCACTGCCACACATAATAATCAACTCTGGCGTTTTGCATTTGACAGGATTAATTCAGTGTTTTGTTTTGAAAAGAGTTTCTGAGCACAGAGCATTCTGGAGTTTACTGTGGTCATGGGCCAGGCCAGTGGAGGTGGACCCCGAGTTGGCAGTGGTTGTGGAGACATTGCTGAGAGAGAGAAGGAAGTAATTTAATCTCTCTCCATCCTGGCAGCAGTCGTATGTGTTTGGTGGGACAAGTATAATTTATTGTCGCCATCATCTTACAGGCGAGAAAAGAGAGTCCCAGAGAGATTAAATGAATGATTAAATGATCCTATTATTTTACCCATTGTGTAGGCCTTTGAGGAGTTACGAGAGAGTTATAAGACACGATCCCTTCCCTCAAAGAGGTTATCATCTAGTAGGGGTCAAAAAATTTATAATCTAATACCAGTAACCCATAAAATGAAAACTCACAGCCCCAGGTAGCCTGTAAACATTAAAGTGACACAAATCACGGGAAAGGGAGAGGGGGGTGGGCAGCCCTCGCTGAGGACAGCACTGGTCAGTGACCTGATTCAGAGAGAGGCCAGGGGTGAGAAAAAATGAAGAAGTAAGTGAAGTTGTAATCCCATGAAAGGAAAACTGAACGATGTCAGGACAGGAAAATCTCGGGCAGGGCAGGAAGCAAACCCATTGGTTTTGGAGGAGGAATGTAATAGGAATGTAACAGACCAGTAACACTGCAGTGGTCCTTGATGGCGCCCTATGACAGAGCATCCTTAGTGTTTGGAGCAGGGTCACTGGAAGCCACGTGGCATGGTAGCTATTTCAGATAAAACACCTCTGTGGCTGTGACCAAGGTGGAATGCACTGGGGAAACGGTAGCCAGGGAGAGAGACCAGGGGAAGTGTTTTTCTATTCACTGAATCTAATAGGAAAGTTAGCATACAGTTTAAATTTGTTCTGGTTTCATCTTTTTGCAAACTCAACACACTTTGCAGCTCTTCATAACTGCATGTTTTGAACTCTAAGATTAGATTTCAGGCTAAAATTCAATTTTTGTTTCTTCTCTTTTTTGTTAACAAAGAGCTACGGTGCTCAGTGAATGGATACCATAATCCTCCGGCCGTTTGTCCTGAGACAGGCTGATGCAGGTGACATCAGAGCAAGTGGGTAGCTACACGGGGTGGAGGTGGGGTGCAAAATGAGGACACGAGAGTCTGCTCACCTTGAAGCTGTGGATTCTTGGGGCTTGTGGTCAGTCTTGCTGTTCAATAGACAGGAAAATGGAAACTGGCCCATGTGCCCCGTGGCCTTCTGAAGATGGTATATGGAGGAGAGAGAAAGCTGGACAGTTAATGAAAGGCAGTATTCTTTACCCCTATCATTTAACCTTATCTGTTCTTTCATTTAGGACAAAAGTGAGTGTATTTGCTATAAAAAGACTTGGCATTTTAAGTCTATTTAAGAAATAAGAAGATACTCTGAAATACATCCCTTGAGTAACTTAGACATTTGCTTAGGGTGCTTAACACAGTAAGGCTGTGTTAAGACAGATGTATGGATTTTTTTTTTTTTTTTTACTGAATTATAGTTGATTTACAATGTTGTGTTTCAGGTGTGATTCACAAAGTGATTCAGTTGTACATATGTATATACATATATTCATTTTCAGTGTCTTTTCCATTACAGGTTATTACAAAATATTGAATACAGTTCCCTGTGCTATACAGTAGGTCCCTGTTGTTTATTTTATTGATACATATATAGGAGTATGTATTTGCTAATCCCAAGCTCCTGATTTGTCCCTCTCCCCCTCTCTTCCCTTTGGTAACCATAAGTTTGTTTTCTGTGTCTGTGAGTCTGTTTCTGTTTTGTAAATAAGTTCATTTGTATCATTTTTTTAGATTCTTAATCCTGTCAGTTGGCTAAGGAATGTAGACTCAAAACTGAGGACCTGCCAGTGCTGGGAAATAGGATGTGCCCTCGTTTCTAAGTGACAAGAAAATCAAAAAGAAAGAAAGGCAGACAGATCCAAGCAGTGGCAGGGAAGTTTACGCGATCAGAAGGTAGCTACCCAGACTTTGGAGTAATTAGCTTCAAACATTATATTTCTCTTCCTGTCTTACCTGTGGTCCAGGAAGTGGGTAAAGGACAGCCGAGTGGAGGGAAGAGGAGCAAAGCAGTGATGAGGGGATGGTTGAGGTTAGGTGGTCAGGAGCACTGACAGGGGTGGGGACCAGTGGATGCGGTGGTGTGGGATCCATGGCCTAGCAATGACATAACATCCTTTCCCTGTGAAGAAAATAATCCGAAGCAAACTAAGTGAAGTTTTAGCAGCTATGAAAAATTTTACCTTTGCTTTTATTTTAAATCACTGCCAGAAATAAGGTACAAATTAAATACGTTTTTAAAAATCAGATCTTCCCTCACTGACTGCTATTATTATGTCAGAGATCTGCTCTGATGAGAAAACTTAAGGACGTCTTTTCCAGGATAAAGTACAAATCATACTTAAGAATCATAATAGTCTCTTTAAATAACTTTCAGTTTTAGTAATATATAGTTTGTATTAATTATTACTAGCTTAATTACAGATTACATTTGCACAATACTTCATTCTTTTTTAAAAACACTTTCCCAGATACTCTGTCATCTCAGATTCCCAACATCTGAAACACAGAGAGAAATTCTATTTCTCATTTTAGAGAGAATTCTGAAAATCAGCTTGGTATTAATCAGCTGGTTTTTATTGAATGATTAAACACAAGGGAACCATGCTCATATATATGAGCTCTCATTTAATCATTTAGTCCTCATGATTAAACCATGATATAGTTAACACCTACATTTCCTCTGGTTCAGAGATGATGCCACAAACTGAGATCTGATTGATTCCAGAGTCTTTGGTTTGAAATCACTACAATTGGCTGAAGACGTGACTTAGCTAAGCTCACTGAGCTAGTAAGTGATGGAAGAGGAAATAAAAATTGTCTATTTTCCCTTAATTTTCCCATGTAACCCTAATAGAGAATTTTAATACGATGAATAATCAGTCTTAAAAACTCATTGCACAGTAAATAAAAACAAATATATTTAAATGGTTGCTGTAAATAATTCTTATGTTTTGGGAAATTTTAATAGATTTAATTGTTTTAAGCGAGCTGTCTTTACTATTCCTTTGTGTATTTAATAGTACTCATTAGATGGAAAAATCACCTGGAAATACTTAGCTATAATTAAAGTAATGTTAGCAAGCAATTTTGCATTGAAATATAGGCGTTCAGTTCAATTCAACAAGTTAATTTTGGGCAAGGTGCTTTATTTAGTCTACACAAAGATGAGTAGACAGTATCCCTCTTGGAAGAAATGTTCAGTCCTTCTTTAGAGGACTGTTCTTGAAAGAGATTATTAGGATTCCTAAGCATGATTTTTATTCTACATTGGGGGAAGGGTATCAGAAGAGGAGGAAATGGTTGAATGCAGATTGAGGTATATACTCATAAAACTACAACACAGAAAGGAATGTAACAGTTACTGTGAAAAAGAAAGGAAAAGAAAGTGCCTTGGAGGAGGATGAAAAGGGAGCTCTCATATCATATTGGAATAGAAGGGGAATCAGCAGAGGCTTCAAGAGAGATGTGATATTTGAGATGAGCCTTCATGGATGGCTAGAAATCCAAAAGGCACATGGCGATAGGGCATTCACACACAAAGGGGATGCTGTAAGTAAAAGCAGAGACGGTAGTTTGTCTTACATGTAGTGTGTGTAGTTTAACAAAAAGGCACAAGGCTGAAAACTAGGACCTTGTTGTAGAAGGTCTTGAATGCAGTAGAGTAAAAAACGAATACCGGACTGGTACTAACACGATAGATTGTGCAAGTATCAGTGGTGGCAGTTAATCTTTTTGAGTTTTGACTTCCTCACCTGCAATATGGAGATGATAATAATCACATTAAGGGTTGGGTGTCAATGAGAAAACTTGTGTGGAACTAGTACTCTGAAAACCATAAAACACAACCAGTGGCATCATCACCATCGTTATTGCTGTGTACGTGATGGTATATGAAGATTGTAGAGCAGGGGAGCTTTTTGTTTGGATCTGCACTTAAGGAGAATTAAGTTGGCAGGGATGTGTAGGATTTATTAATAATGGAAAAAAGAGAACCATCAGAAACCATTAACGTGAGGAGATGGGTTCAAGATGGCAGAGTACAAGGACGTGTGCTCACTCCCGCTTGCGAGAGCACTGGAATCACAACTAACTGCTGAACAATCATCGACAGGAAGACACTGGAACTCACCAAAAGAGATACCCCACATCCAAAGACAAAGGAGAAGCCATAGTGAGATGGTAGGAGGGGCACAATCACAATCAAATCAAATCCCATGACTGTTGGGTGGGTGACTCACAAACTGGAGAACACTTATACCACAGAAGGCCACCCACTGGAGTGGAGGTTCTGAGCCCCACGTCAGGCTTCCCAACCTGGGGGTCCGGCAACAGGAGGAGGAATTCCTGGAGAATCAGACTTTGAAGGCTAGCGGGATTTTATTGCAGGACATCGACAGGACTGGGGGAAACAGAGACTCCACTCTTGGAGGGCACACACAAAGTAGTGTGCACATCAGGTCCCAGGGGTAGGAGCAGTGACCCCATACCTGCTAGTGTTGGACCTACCTGCTAGTGTTGGAGGGACTGGTGCAGAGGCGGGGGGCGGCTGTGGCTCACCACAGGGACAAGGACACTGGGAGCAGAAGTTCTGGGAAGTACTCCTTGGCGTGAGCCCCCCCAGAGTCTGCCATTAGCCCCACCAAAGAGCCTGGAGGCACCAGTGCTGGGTCGCCTCAAGCCAAACAACCAACAGGGAGGGAACCCAGCCCCACCAATCTGCAGACAAGCGGATTAAAGTTTTACTGAGCTCTGCCCACCGGAACAACACCCAGCTCTATGCACCACCAGTCCTCCCATCAGGAAGCTTGCACAAACCTCTTAGATAGCCTCATCCACCAGAGAGTAGACAGCAGAAGCAAGAAGAACTACAGTGCTACAGCCTGTGGAACGAAAACCACATTCACAGAAAAATAGACAAAATGAAAAGGCAGAGGACTATGTACCAGATAAAGGAACAAGATAAAACCCCAGAAAAACAACTAAATGAAGTGGAGATGGGCAACCTTCCAGAAAAAGAATTTAGAATAATAATAGTGAAGATGATCCAGGACCTCAGAAAAAGAATGGAGGCAAAGATCGAGAAGATGCAAGAAATGTTTAACACAGACTTCTCTGGTGGTGCAAGGGTTAATAATCCACCTGCCAACGCAGGGGACATGGGTTCGATCCCTGGTCTGGGAAGATCCCACATGCCACGGGGCAACTAAGCTCGTGCACCACAACTACTGAGCCTGCACTCTAGAGCCCGCAAACCACAACTACTGAGCCTGAATGCCACAATGACTGAAGCCCACATGCCTAGAGCCCGTGCTCCACAACAAGAGAAGCCACTGCAATGAGAAGCCTGTGCACCGCAGCAAAGAGTATCCTCCGCTCAGCGCAACTAGAGAAAGCCCGCGCACAGCAATGAAGACCCAATGCAGCGAAAAATAAATTATTTATTTATTTATTTATTTAAAAAAAAAAGAAATGTTTAACAAGGATGTAGAAGAATTAAAGAACAAACACCTGGAAGAATTAAAGAACAAACACCTAGAAGAATTAAAGAACAAACAAACAGAGATGAACAATACAATAACTGAAATGAAAAATACACTAAAAGTAATCAATAGCAGAATAACTGAGGCAGAAGAACGGATAAGCGATCTGGAAGAAAGAATGGTGGAATTCACTGCCGTGGGACAGAATAAAGAAAAAAAGAATGAAAAAAAATGAAGACAGCCTATGAGACCTCTGGGACAACATTAAACTCACCAACATTCTCATATAGGGGTCCCAGAAGGAGAAGAGAGAGAGAAAGGACCTGAGAAAATATTTGAAGAGATTATAGTTGAAAACTTCCCTAACATGGGAAAGGAAATAGCCACCCAAGTCCAGGAAGTGCAGAGAGTCCCAGGCAGGATAAACCCAAAGAGAAACAGACAGACACACATAGTAATCAAACTGACAAAAATTAAAGACAAAGGAAAATTATTAAAAGCAGCAAGGGGAAATGACAAATAACATACAAGGGAAGTCCCATAAGATTAACAGCTGATTTCTCAGCAGAAACTCTACAAGCCAGAAGGGAGTGGCACAATATATTTAAAGTGATGAAAGGGAAAAACCTACAACCAAGATTACTCTACCCAGTAAGGATCTCATTCAGATTCAACGGAGAAATCAAAAGCTTAACAGACAAGCAAAAGCTAAGAGAATTCAGCACCACCAAACCAGCTCTACAACAAATGCTAAAGGAACATCTCTAAGTGGGAAACACAAGAGAAGAAAAGGACCTACAAAAACAAACCCAAAACAATTAAGAAATTGGTCATAGGAACATACATGTCGATAATTACCTTAAATATGAATGGATTAACTGCTCCAACCAAAAGACACAGGCTCACTGTGAGTGGATACAGAAACAAGACCCGTATATATGCTGTCTACAAGACACCCATTTCAGACCTAGGGACACATACAGACTGAAAGTGAGGGGATTGAAAAAGATATTCCATGCCAGTGGAAATCAAAGGAAGCTGGAGAAGCAATACTCATATCAGATAAAATAGATTTTAAAGTAAAGAATGTTACAAGAGACAAGGAAGGACACTACATATGATCAATGGATCAATCCAAGAAGAAGATATAACAATGTTAAATATATCTGCACCCAACATAGGAGCACCTCAGTACATAAGGCAAATGCTAACAGCTATAAAAGAGGAAATCGATAGTAACACAATAATAGTGGGGGACTTTAACACCTCACTTACACCACTGGTCAGATCATGCAGACAGAAAATTAATCAGGAAACACAAGCTTTAAATGACACAATAGATCAGATATATTTAATTAATATTTATAGGACATTCCGTCCGAAAACAGCAGATTACACTTTCTTCTCAAGTGCACACAGAACATTCTCCAGGATAGATCACATCTTGGGTCACAAATCAAGCCTCGGTAAATTTAAGAAAATTGAAATCACATCAAGCATCTTTTCCATCCACAGCACTGTGAGATTAGAAATCAGTTACAGGGGAAAAATGTAAAAAACATAAATACACGGAGGCTAAACAATATGTTACTAAATAACCAAGAGACCACTGAAGAAATCAAAGAGGAAGTAAAAAAATATGTAGAGATAAGTGACAATGAAAACACGACGATCCAAAACCTATGGGATGCAGCAAAAGCAGTTCTGAGAGCAAAGTTTATAGCAATACAATCCTACCTCAAGAAACAAGAGAAATCTCAAATAAACATTCTAACCTTACACCTAAAGGAACTAGAGAAAGAAGAACAAACAAAACCCAAAGTTAGTAGAAGGAAAGAAATCATAAAGATCAGAGCAGAAATAAATGAAATAGAAACAAAGAAAACAATAGCAAAGATCAATAAAACTACAAGCTAGTTCTTTGAGAGGATCAACAAAATTGATAAACCTTTAGCTAGACTCATCAAAAAAAAGAGGGAGGGGGCTTCCCTGGTGGCGCAGTGGTTGAGAATCTGCCTGCCAATGCAGGGGACACGGGTTCGAGCCCTGGTCTGGGACGATCCCACATGCTGCGGAGCAACTGGGCCCGTGAGCCACAATTACTGAGCCTGCGCGTCTGGAGCCTGTGCTCTGCAACAAGAAAGGCCGCGATAATGAGAGGCCCGCGCACCGCGATGAAGAGCGGCCCCCACTTGCCGCAACTAGAGAGAGCCCTCGCACGGAAACGAAGACCCAACACAGCCATGAATAAATAAATAAATAAATAAATAAAAATTAAAAAAAAAAAAGAGGGAGAGGACTCAAATCAATAAAATTAGAAATGAAAAAGGAGAAGTTACAACAGACACCACAGAAATACAAAGCATCGTAAGAGACTACTACAAGCAACTCTATGCCAGTAAAATGGACAACCTGGAAAAAGTGGACACATTCCTAGAAAGGTATTACCTTCTAAGACTGAACCAGGAAGAAATAGAAAATATGAACAGACCAATCACAATTAATGAAGTTGAAACAGTGATTAAAAATCTTCCAACAAACAAAAGTCCAGAACCAGATGGCTTCACAAGTGAATTCTATCAAACATTTAGAGAAGAGCTAACACCCATCCTTCTCAAACTCTTCCAAAAACTTGCAGAGGAAGGAACACTCCCAAACTCATTCTATGAGACCACCATCACCCTGATACCAAAACCAGAAAAAGATAGTACAAAAAAAAGAAAATTACAGACCAATATCACTGATGAATATAGATGCAAAAATCCTCAACAAAATACTAGCAGACAGAATCCAACAACACATTAAAAGGATCACACACCATGATCAAATGGGATTTATCCCAGGGATGCAAGGATTCTTCAATATATTCAAATCAATCAATGTGATACATCATAATAACAAATAGAAGAATAAAAACCATGTGGTCATCTCAATAGATGCAGAAAAAGATTTTGACAAAATTCAACACCCATTTATGATAAAAAACTCTCCAGAAAGTGAGCATAGAGAGAACCTACCTCCACATAATAAAGGCCGTATATGACAAACCCACAGCAAACATCATTCTCAGTGGTGGAAAACTGAAAACATTTCCTCTCAGATCAGGAAGAAGACAAGGATGTCCACTTTCACCACTGTTATTCAACATAGTTTTGCAAGTCCTAACCATGGCAATCAGAGAAGAAAAAGAAATAAAAGGAATACAAATTGGAAAAGAAGAAGTGAAACTGTCACTGTTTGCAGATGACATGGTACTATACATTGATAATCCTAAAGATTCCACCAGAAACTACTAGAAATAATCAATGAATTTGGTAAAGTTGCAGGATACAAAATTAATGCACAGAAATCTCTTGCATTCCTATGCACTAACAACGAAAGATCAGAAAGAGAAATTAAGAAAACAATCCCATTCCCCATTGCAACAAAAGGAATAAAATACTTAGGAATAACCCTACCTAAGGAGGTAAAAGACCTGTACTCAGAAAACTATACGACACTGATGAGAGAAATCAAAGATGACACAAACAGCTGGAGAGATATACCATGTTCTTGGATTGGAAGAATCAATATTGTGAAAATGACTATACTGCCCAAAGCAATCTACAGATTCAGTGTAATCCCTATCAAATTACCAATGGCATTTTTTATGGAACTAGAACAAAAGATCTTAAAATTTGTATGGAGACACAGAGGACCCCGAATAGCCAAAGCAATCTTGAGGGAAAAAAATGGAGCTGGAAGAATCAGACTCCCTGCCTTCAGACTATACTACAAAGCTACAGTAATCAAGACAGTATGGTACTGGCACAAAAATAGAAATATAGATCAATGGAACAGGATAGAAAGCCCAGAGATAAACCCATGCACCTGTGGTCAAGTAATCTATGACAAAGGAGGCAAGGATACACAATGGAGAAAAGACAGTCTCTTCAATAAGTGGTGCTGGGAAAACTGGTCAGCTACGTGTAAAAGAATGAAATTAGAACACTCCCTAACACCATACACAAAAAGAAACTCAAAATGGATTAAAGACCTAAATGTAAGACGGAACACTATAAAACTCTTAGAACAAAACAAAGGAAGAACACTCTTTGATGTAAGTCACACCAAGATCTTTTTTGACCCACCTCCTAGAGTAATGGAAATAAAAACAAAAATAAACAAATGGGACCTAATGAAACTTAAAAGCTTTTGCACAGCAAAGGAAACTATAAACAAGACGAAAAGACAACCCTCAGAATGGGAGAAAATGTTTGCAAACAAATCAAGAAAGGGTTAATCTCCAAAATATGTAAACGGCTTATGCAGCTCAATATTAAAAAAACAACCCAATCAAAAAATGGGCCTACGACCTAACTAGACATTTCTCCAAAGGAGACATACAGATGGCCAAGAGGCACATGAAAAGCTGCTCAACATCACTAATTAATAGAGAAGTGCCAATCAAAACTACAGTGAAGTATCACCTCACACCGGCTAGAATGGGCATCATAAGAAAATCTACAAACAACAAATACTGGAGTGGGTGTGGAGAAGAGGGAACCCTCTTGCACTGTTGGTGGGAATGTAAATTGATGCAGCCACTATGGAGAACAGTATGGATGTTCCTTAAACAAAAAATAGAATTACCATATGACCCAGCAGTCCCACTATTGGGCATACACCCAGAGAAAACCATAATTCAAAAAGACACATGCACCCCAATGTTCATTGCAGCACTATTTACAATAGCCAGGTCATAGAAGCAACCCAAATGCCCATTGACAGACGAATGGTTAAAGAAGATGTGGTACATATGTACAACGGAGTATTACTCACCCATAAAAAGGAATGAAATCGGGTCATTTGTAGAGTCGCAGATGGACCTAGGACTGTCATATAGAGTGAAGTAAGTCAAAAAGAGAGAAACAAATATCGTATATTAACACATATATGTGGAATTTAGAAAAATGGTACAGATGTGAACCGGTTTGCAAGGCAGAAATAGAGACAGATGTAGAGAACAAACGTATGGACACCAAGGGGGGAAAGTGGCGGTGGGGTGTGGGGAGAAGAATTGGGAAATTGGGATTGACATATATACACTAATATGTATAAAATAGATAACTAATAAGAACCTGCTGTATAAAACAATCAATAAATAAAATAAAATTTAAAAAATAAAGAAAAGAAACCATTAATGTTCTCCGGTTAAAAATAATAAAGGTGTGATTAGGGTGGTAGTTCAGGTAACCAGAAAGAAAGGTAGAGACATTGCAGAGATACTAATTCAAAAACGTACTGAGCACCACCTGTCTTCCTGGACACAAATTCAGCAGTGCTGCTTAGCATCCTTCTAAGGACTATGTACCAGATGAAGGAACAAGATAACAGGGACAGATACAGGACAGAACAGACAGGTACTTGGGGAGCAGAGGAGCGAGGGTCATAAAGGGACACTGGTTCTTCCTTTGCTTTCCATTGGAGAAACCTTAGTAACATCAGGATGGAGAAGGGACACCTCGAGTGCCTAGGAGTTTGACCACCCAATGGCACATGTGTCACGGTAGGTGAGAGGTGATATAGGGTCAGTAAATCCTTCCCCGTTGGGTTTGAACACACACTGTCCTTGTTCTCCGTGTGGGTCCATGCTCTCTCTGGTGCTGGGGGAAGAGTTACTCAAGAAAAGAAGGCACAAGAGCAGCCTCAAGAAACTCTCCCTTCAGACACCTCACAGAATCCCTTTTCAACCTCTCGCCCCACAACCAAGGGAAGTCAGAAGTTGTCTTCACCTAACGAGGGAATTTCTTACTTTTCTCAAAGTGGATCAACTCCTGCCTCTGTACTTGCTTAGATTTGGAAATGGAAAGAATCAAGAAATAGGCTTCAGAACTGATTCGTAAATTCCAAGTCACTTTCCTGGTAATCAGAAATGGATTTGATTTAATTCCACACTTATTTAGTGAATGCAGGTATCTTCCAGGAGAAGGAACTGGAGAAAAATACTGGACGTGAATGCAACAAACCCCTCCCCACCTTGCTGTCTCTCACAGTTTAGTGAGAGTGTATGTCAAAAAGCATATGAAGTATTACATGCTGAGCCTAAGTTGTGTTCTTAATACTGTTTTAAAAATCACAGCACTCTCTCTTTATTTCATACGTATAATTGGTTTTTTCACTTCTCCATGAATGACATTTTTATGAAGACCAAAATGATGTGTGGGACCTATTGGAAACTTACACTGATAGGAGTTTCTAATAAAATAAATAGTTCCTCTAATAATGATCCCTAATGTTAAAAGTACTTTGTTCATTACTTCAGAAACTTCCTGTAAATTTTGTGGGAAGCAGCTCCCTTTGTATGGCATTTTCCATAGAACTTTTACTACTGGGTTGTCCCTTTACTTAAGAGCGTAAATGAAATGAAAATAGGACAGGCTTGTAGATCTTTTTAAGGTATAAAGGGTTGATGGCAATAGCCATTGAACCAAGAATTGGTAAGATTAGGGAAAGAAATTTTAAAAGTGGGTTTTAAATCCTTTTTTAAAAAAATCGCTTTCATTTCTATTCATCTCTTGTTCATTCCTTATCCTGTCTATGCCTTATTAAGGCAGACTTGTGAAACTGCTTTGTATGCTACTGAGTTTAAATATTCTCGGTATTACAGTGTTGTTTCTTTTTCCCTCCCTTTAGGAGATGACCTGGCTTCCACCACTTTCAGCTATTCCAGCACCTGGAAAAGTGGAACCGAGCAAATTTCCATTTCCAAATAAGGTGAGATCCTGCGTCGCCCAGGTTGAATAGGCTTTACTCACACAGAGATTTTTAGTGGACAGTGGGTTTTCCCTTGATTGTCTTTTCCTCTGTAAATATTCCTGTTACAGGCACATGGATCTGATTTTCAACAGTTTGCAAGCATATGTCTATTCATTCCAAGGGAGGAAATCAAACTTACAGTCCTACCTACCTCCACTTTCATACTTCCTGCAAAATATGATGAATATTACAATTATCATGTTATCTAAAAACACTTGTGAAGTTGAAATGCATCTTACAATCATTTTATACATCCAGAGTGATTGTATGTCTTGTTTATTCCTGAAAAGCTGTTATTAAATTAATGATGTATTTTAAAATCGATGTCTTAGAACTGAGGACATTAAGTATATAATTTCTCAGTTATCTTTTATAAAGCTGAAAATATTTTCTAGGACTTTAAAAAAAATGATTTCCATATTTTCTAAGAACCAGCATACACAAAATATCAGCTACAAAATATATTTAAATTATACATGAGTCTAATAAGTTTTGATTTTTCTTAACCATCCAACCAACACGTAATTACATATTCATTATAAAGATGAAATTATGCACATAGAAGAAGTAAAATATGAAAGTTTCTCATGCCCTTGTCCAGATTTTACTTCCCTACCCACTGATTACTATCAAGAGTTTGGTGTATACCATTTCAGTCATTTTCCCCGTGCGTTATATACACATATGTGCTATGCAGTTTTTTAAAAATCCTAAATGGTATAGTACTAAAAGTACTTTTTCTAAGAGTTGACTTTTTTCCAGATACACACAGTACATAAATATCATTGCTAAATATTAACATCGCAACGTTCTAAATTATTGAAATAATTGTTCATTATTATCACAATGGTAAATTCCATTCTAAGAGTCAGTTTTTATTTCCCTTAACAAGGTGTATTTAGAGGTCTTCCCAAGTGAATATGTAGAGATTTTCTTACTTTTTCTTAACAGCAGCAAAATATCTCATAGTATGAATTTGTTGTAATTTATTTGCTCAAACTCCTTTAATGGACATTGAGACTGTTAATGGTTTGCTGTTAACACAAACACTGTTACAACACACAGTTTTTGTAAGTGCCTCTGTGTGTGCCTCCTATTCAGTGTCTCTTGTCCAGACACCTGGAACAGGAACTGGGGTGCTGGAGGCATCAGAAGTCTTATTTACTCTTGACTATGTTACAAGAGTATTTTTTTATGAATCTTTGCCAATGTTTAATATTATCTGGTTTTTTCTCATTGTGTCTGTAGTATAGATGAAAAACTGTTATTTCATTAATTTGCACTTCTCCAGTAATTTCTGAGTTTGAGCATTGACTGTTTTTCCTTTGCAAATTGCCCATTCATGTCCATTGCCACTTTAAAAAAATGATTTGTAGGAATTCCTTATATCTTACTCATTTGCCTGTTCTATATGATGCAACTATTTTCTTGCAACCTTACTTATGTACCTTTTATACTAACAAAGTGTTTAATTTTCATGTCAGAGAAAAAAGATCTTTCCTGGACCAACATTCTAACAACGTTCTCTATTTTATTGTAATTCTTTTATAATTTTTGGTTTTAGGTTTAAAAAAATTTTTGTTTGCATTGGTGTGTCATAGGAGTCTAGCCTTTTCATTGGTTGAGTAAATTATGATAACACTATCAACAAATTAGCCCATCTTCCCCCCACTGGTTTGAAATACCATGTACGTCAACAACTGAAAGTCTCATAAATACACAGTTTTCTTTCAGGACTGTCTATTCTATTCTTTTGATATATTCATCTCATTCTTTCCCAATAACTCATTGTTTAAGTCAGAGGTCAAATAACTTTTTATTTAAAGGATCAGATAGTAAATGGTTTAGGCTTTGCAGACAATATCTGAATGAATGAATGTGACTATGTTCAAATAAAACTTTATTTATAGAAGCACAATTAGTAAAGAAGTCTTACAACTCAATAATAGAAAGAGAACTCGTTTTAAGAATAATAGGCAAAGGATTTAAATAGACATTTCTCCAAAGGTGATCTACAGATAGCTAATAAGCATATGAAAAGACACTATTGCTATCATTTAGGAAATGCAGATCAGAACTACTATGAGATACTCCTTCACACCTACTTAAAGGGCTGAAATCAAAGACAGACAATACCCAGTGTTTGCAAGAGTGTGGAAAAGTTGGAACCCTGATGTCAGTTGCTGGTGGGATCTTAAATGGTGCAGCCTCTTTGAAAAAGTTTCAACATTTCCTCAAAGGTTAAACATTGCATTATAGTATGACCCAGCAATTCCACTCCTAGGTATATCCCCAAGAGAATTGAAAACACACATCTGCAAAAAATCTTTTACACGCATGTTCACAGCAGCATTGTTCATAACAGCCAAAAAGTGGAAGCAATACAAATGTCCATCAACTGATGAATAGATAAACAAAAGTGATATATCTTTATAATGAAATATTATGCAGGCATAAAAAGGAATGAAGCACTGATACATGATTCAACATGGATGAACCTTGAAAATATGCTGAGCAAAGGTGAAAGACCAGTCACAAATGACAACATTTTATTTGATTTCATATATTTGAAATGTCCAGAAGAGGCAAATACAGAGAGACAGAAAATAGATTAGTGGTTGCTTACAGCTTAGGGGTAGGGAGAGAGGGTGGAGTGACAGCTAAAGGATAAAAGCTTTCTTTTTGAAGTGATGAAAATGTCCCAAAGTCCCTTAATAAGAATGATTCCAATGTGTTATTAAATATAATAATTTCTTATTCTGTGTCCAGCTGAGGGTACTTCCTTCTATTTTTCTAGCTTTCTGAATATTTTAAAGGTTTGAATTTTCTTTCCATTAAAAAAAATTAAGGTATAATTTACAAACAGGCACTTCCCTGGTGGCACAGTGGTTAAGAATCCACCTGCCAATGCAGGGGACATGGGTTCAAGCCCTGGTCCAGGAAGATCCCACATGCCTCGGAGCAACTAAGCCCGTGTGCCACAACTACTGAGCCTGCGCTCTGGAGCCCACGAGCCACAACTACTGAGCCCACGCACCACAACTACCGAAGCCTGCATGCCTAGAGCCTGTGATGAACAACAAGAAAGCCACCGCAATGAGAAGCCTGCACACCACAACGAAGAGTACCACCGCTCGCCACAACTAGAGAAAGCCTGCACACAGCAATGAAGACCCAATGCGGCCAAAAAAAAAAAAAAAAAAATAGGTGACTTTACAGAGTGTGGGGACATTACATGATTTTAATACTGCTTTTCTTTCAAAAAGTTCACAATAAGTGCTGGTAATTTATCTTGTATCAGACTTCCCTGGCAGTCCAGTGGCTGAGACTCTGTGCTCCCAATGCAGGGGGCCCAGGTTTGATCCCTGGTCGGGGAACTAGATCCCACATGCCGCAACTAAGAGTTCGCAAGCTGCAACTAAAAGATCCCACAACTAAGACCTGGCACAGACAAATAAATAAATAAATATTTTTTAAAAAAATTTATCTTGTATCAATGAAATAAGACTTCATTAGTGTCATTTCTACTTTAACGAATCACCATAAACTTAGTGACTCACGACAACATAAATTTATTATCTTACAACTCTGGAAGACAGAAGTCTGAAATCAGTTTCACGG
Source organism: Balaenoptera acutorostrata (assembly GCF_949987535.1). Lineage (NCBI taxonomy): Eukaryota > Metazoa > Chordata > Mammalia > Artiodactyla > Balaenopteridae > Balaenoptera > Balaenoptera acutorostrata. The sequence goes on from NC_080075.1 coordinate 7,751,699, forward strand.
AGCTAAAATTGAGGTGTCGTCAGGGCTACGTTTCTTCTGAATGATTTAGGGAAGAATTTGTTCTCTTGTCTTTCTTGGCTTCTAGAGGCTGCCCTTCTTACTTAGCTTGTGGCCCTCATCATGCTGACCTCTGACCTCCTTGTCACATCTTCTCTGACTCTCCTGCCTCCTCCTTTCCCTTATAAGGAACTTTGTGATGATACTGGGCCCACCTGGATAATCCAGGATAATCTCTCATCTCAAAATAGTTAATTGAATCACATCTGCAAAGTCCCTTTTGCCACGAGAGGTAACATATTCACAGGGCCTGGGAATTAAGATACAGACATCTTTGGAGGAGCCCTGATTGTGCCTACTGCAAAGACATCACTATTTCTCACCCATAGTGCACCTCTTTTAACCTGTGTCTCAACTATTTAGTATTCTGACAGCTGGAGGCTTGCAGTTCATTAATTAGACTATTAATGTTTGAGATGATCACAGTTGCTAGTATGTAGGAGCTAGAATTGTTTATGGAATTTGCAGGGCAGAATCTCCAAAATGACTAATAAATAATGAAATTAAGCCCTTACTGAGATTAAAGGGGCAGTTTGACCTCACAAAGTCAATTTAAATGTGCTTTCTGAGTTACCAGTACCACTAAATTAATTAGCTACATACTTCCGAGAATTTCCCCAATTTGTCCGGGTATTGAAGGACATAATATATAATAAAGTCAGTTGATACTGAACTTGGATTTTTTTTCTATTCTTTGAAGGCTTAATTTAGAGTCACAATTTCCTAGACAAACACTACCAGACGTGCCTGCCTTATTCTTCAAATCTCAAAAGTTATTGAATTTGGTAAAGAAAAGAATGCATGCCATTATGAGGTATTTCAACCAAGAAAAAAAAATGAATTTGCTTTGTCCTTTTCCCTCGATTTCTGTAGCAGTCTCATAAGTTCTGAAATGCAAATAGAGAACTAAAATTGTAGAACTTTTTCCATACTCAGAAGGCATCTGTGCGGATCTAATGGCATTTCACAAGCATTTCACGTAGCAATGAATGCCAGATCTGATGGGATCAGACCTGGTTTGAAACTATTCTTGCTGATCAGTTTCTAAAGCATTAGGCAGAAGAGTTCTAGCATGATTACAGAAATGAGAATCCTATTGCCTTCCTCTTTATATGGTACAAGGAGAATGAAAGCCAGCAAGTGTGAAGGAAAGTGCTTTGAAGTTGGGAAGTTTATGATATGTCTCCCTCTTTGGGTTCCTAGCATGCTTCAGAAATGACCACAAAATGCTTGGGCTAAAACTTTATGTTTACTTCATTACCTCAAAGTAAACATTTAAATTTACTGTCATGTATATTATTTCAATTGTTTTGAGCTTTAGAGAAAAGAAAGTGATAGGTGGGGAAGAAGGAAGACCAAACCACATCAAGTGGTGCTTTTTCCTAGAGTAATTAGCTTTATGTGGAGGTCTGAAAATCAAAGAAGATATATTTCCATTTCTTGCCTTTTGTAATTCTAATGATGTATTGACAGACAAGCAAGAGGAGATATGAGTACAGCAGTCCTCAGATGGTTCCGAAAAACCATTTTTTTTAAAGGAATTCCTTTATTTTTATTATTATTATTAATTTATTTATTTATTTATGGCTGTGTTGGGTCTTCGTGTCTGTGCGAGGGCTTTCTCTAGTTGTGGCAAGCGGGGGCCACTCTTCATCGCGGTGCGCGGGCCTCTCACTATCGCGGCCTCTCTTGTTGCGGAGCACAGGCTCCAGACGCGCAGGCTCAGCAGTTGTGGCTCACGGGCCTAGTTGCTCCACGGCATGTGGGATCTTCCCAGACCAGGGCTCGAACCCGTGTCCCCTGCATTGGCAGGCAGATTCTCAACCACTGCGCCACCAGGGAAGCCCCAAAAAGCCATTTTTAAGGAGTGTTCTCACAGGATAAAGACTGCCCTCCATCAGCAACGTGGCTTAAGAACAACTATATTTTATTGGTTTAAGGTGCATATTTTTTTCACATTTTAAGATCCCCCAAATCAGGATTTGTTTTACAGCTGATAGCATTTTACAATTAATTGGCAGCCATTTTCTTCCATAGTAATACGTGAAGTAATGCAGCCTTATACAGTTTCGTTACGTTTGATGAAACATGGTATTTATTATAGTACTTCCTTGAATGGCTTTCTCAGCTACCAGTGTGCTTGGTTGTTTCTGCCTTCAGTACAATGATTTGTAAAACTTTACTTCCCAGCTAAATACCGCCTTTGAAGAAGTTTTGGGATTCCTGTGTACCCAACAATAGATTAGGTGTTGGGAATGCAGGATTTAAAAAAGGAGAAGAACAAGTTTCCAACTGCAGATATTCTTCTAAGTAACTAAGAAGTGGTTCTCCTCTTTGTGCATGTGACCGTCAGTATGACACACACTTGCTGAGTGAATGTGGGAAACTAAAAGCAGTAGAGTAACCTCAGAAATGCCCTGTTAGGGATTACAGGCAACTTTTTCTTATACTTTCCTATTTTTCTGAATTTTTTTTTAATAAATGTTACTTTTTGTTGTTTAAATAGCAAATGCTACTTAACAGGATGGAGCCATCCTTGGGTCAAGACAATTAATCATAGTAGCGTTCTTTTTATTATATTTATTATCTAGTTGTATACTTTAATATGTACAGTTTATGTTACATCGTGTATACCTTGATAAAGCTTTTTTTTTAAGGAGTCGTAGTTGAAAAGACAATTCCTGTAATGGAAATTTGACACAGTGTGGTGTAAACATAAAGAAAGCAAATAAGTCCTTCTGAGATTCAGGAATATTTCAAAGAACAGGTAACCCTTGAGCTTTTTTGTTCTGAGCCTGGAAGGAAGAATGAAGTTTGCCAGGCAGAAAACAGAAAATGGCAGGACACGCATCCCAGGGATGAGGACAGGCTATCGAGGCTTGAAGCACTCCCACACAGCAGTGGTGAAATGCCTTTCAGCCCTGGTTCTCATAATTTGCATACACATCACCTCATCTGCTGACTCACTGGGCTCCCAGGCCCGGAAGGCAAGGGCTTTGTACCCTCACTTCTGTAACCCTTGAGGACCCAACAGAGAACCTAGCAGGCCTCCTTGAATGCTCCCAGAGGAGGCTGAAATGACAGTGCGCAGATGTGTTGAGCCACGCCCCCCAGGCATCTACTCAGGGGCGATGTTCACAAAGGGAGAGAAGGCCTTTGAGACAGAAGCTGTAGGTGTAAGGGTGTCTGTCTGGATGGGGCAGCAGGAGACACAGAAGCGGAAAGGGCTTCAGTGCCTGGGGCTTGTGGCCCTCTGCTCTGAACCCAGCCTGGCTCTGGCTCGGTGGAGGATGAAGGCTCTGCACACTCTGCGGCCCCCAGGGTTTTGCAGCCAGCTGGGCAGGGCAGTAGTCCTTTGTGGGCCCTGTCTCCATTCATTCATTCTTTTATAACTCTCCTGTATATTTCATATTAAATAGGACTTTTGCAAGGAAAGAGGATGTGAATTCCCAAGACAAAATTTAGCATTTCACTTTAATGGAAATAAAATCAGGTTCAATCACTGTTTACCTGATCAGTAACTGAACTCAAATACCACATGGTACTGGCTTTCTGCCATTTCAGATAAGTGGAAATCTGTAATAATCTTTCTATCCACCAATGTGAGATTGACAGCAGTTGTTCTGTGGAGTGTCCCTGATGGGATGGTTGCCAGCCTCGTCTGCAGAAAGGTGGTGAGAGTGAAGGTACATTCAAAGGGAAGTGGGTTAGATTAAAAGTCAGTAATATAGGACACTTCCCTGGTGGTGCAGAGGTTAAGAATCCGCCTGCCAGTGCAGGGCACACGGGTTCAATCCCTGGTCTGGGAAGATCCCACATGCCGCGGAGCAACTAAGCCCATGTGCCACAACTACTGAGCCTGCGCTCGTCCCAACTACTGAGCCCACATGCCACAACTACTGAAGCCCACGTGCCACAACTACTGAGCCCACGTGCCACAACTACGGAAGCCCACATGCCACAACTACGGAAGCCCACGTGCCTAGAGCCCGTGCTTCACAGCAAGAGAAGCCACTGCAATGAGAAGCCCACGCACTGCAACGAAGAGTAGCCCCCGCTCGCCTCAACTAGAGAAAGCCCATGTGTAGCAACGAAGACCCAGTGCAACCAAAAATAGATTAATTAATTAATTTTTTAAAAAAGGATTGAAAAGAAGGACTCAAACAAGTACATGTGCATGTGTGCATGGTTACCAGATACTGAGGAGAGGGGGAAATGGGGAAACACTGTCGAAAGGGTAAGGAATTTTACTTTGGAATGATAGAAATATTTTGCAACCTGATAGAGGTGGTGGTTTAGTACATTGTGACTGTATGAAATGCCACTGAATTGTTCAATTCAAAGTGGTTAATTTTATGTTATGTGAGTTTCACCTCAATAAACAAAACAAAAAGTCTGTAATACAACATAGAAGTGATTGTGAGCTCTATTACCAGAACTGCTTAACAAACATGTAAATGTTTCTCATTACGGTAGCTGGTAGAGATTATGATCCGTGATTAGGTTCTGAATGACCAGTAATACATCTCATATTCAACTTACATTTTGAAAGTCAAAATAAGAAAATTAATTGATATTTCTTGTTTTTCTTTTTTCTTTTCTTTTTTTTTTTTTAGGACTCTCAGCTCACTTCCTCGGGACACAGTAATCCAAGTAAGAAAAATTTCTCACTATAGCTTCATATGTGGGGTGGAGCGGGTGAGGAGGGGAGATGCATGCAATAGATAGTAGGTTTAAAAGAATTTCACTAAAAGACAAAATCAAGTGGGGAAAGGAGGGCCATTTGTTCAAGTGCTACCCAAAATGGATAAGATGCGTGGTGACCTTGAATGCTCCTCTCTCTTTTTATTCAAGGGAAGGAGGGCCAAAACATAAAATGGTGAATTTCAAACCAACCCTAGGAGGAAGGAACACCATCCTTTCTTATAGTTGGCCTCTGGTATGTGTGAGGGGAAAATTTTTTTAAGGCAGCTAATGAGTTACCTAAATTGAAAGAAAATAGGTAGGTAAAGAGATCAGAAGACCTCATGATAAATGTCCTTAGAATCCATGAAGAAACCATGCCCTCTTCCAGGGAGAAACAGACTAAAGGGTCCAGGAAGGAATTTCGTTACTGAACCCAGTGTCTAATAAAACATGTGGGCTTCATCATCGAAGAGAGAATATCATTCCATGAAGTATTGTTTTAATTCTCTTCTTTGGCACTGTTAATTGGTATTAATGTTTTCTTGAGCATTAAATATGCATAAGCAACCCCATTCATGTCATGAAAGCACACCCACAAAGACTGGGCTTTGTTAGTCTCCTGACCATCCAGTCGGCTGAGAGCATCCCTTGCAAATTTCAAAGCTCTGTTGGAACATGAAAATCACTCTGAGCCAGTAGATGTGTCTTAGGAACTGAGGCTCACCTACTGAGCATCTGTGAGGGCAGGAGGATTATGGAGAAAAGACATCCAGACAGATGCATTGGGAAGCCCCAGACTTTTAATGCATAGCTAGAGAAAGGTCATAGGCAATATCCCTTAGTTATGCCACCCTCTGTTGGAATTTGCTGTGAGCATTAGCACCAGGGAAGAGGTGAAATGCCAAGGGACTTGAAATCTATAGAAACTAATAAATGTAATAGTAAGGAAAGGAATCAGGAGATGCATGGTTAGGTCCACGAGGTGTGCAGGCGTCAGCATCATATGCCAAAGGCTAGAGCGTACGGAAGAATTGCCATTGCTTTCCTCACCATTTCTTTCCATTTGAATTTAAACAGTTCAGGGTAAAGGGAGGAGAAAATAGATATGATAGAATAAATGTACCTTCTCTCAGCTTGGAGTCTTTGACATAAAGAAGAACAAAGGAAACAGCTGTTCAGTCCCGTCTGTGTTCAGTCTCTTCTTTATGTATGCTATTTTATTTAATCCTAACCATAGCTGTGTGAAGTAGGCATTACATCTCCATTCTGCACATGATGAAAATGAGATTCTGCAGTTAATAACTAACCCATTACCTTGACCCCCAAAATGTTGCTTCTGTCCCTTCAGTGTGAGATTGAATTCTTGTCCAAGATTTCTGTTTGCATCTGGCATATTTTTACAGCATGCCATAACTTTCACTCGCTGATACTACAATTGAGATTATGTAAAAGCAGACCTATCTTCTGTGGAATTGTGAGCGGCACTTGCATGGTGTGGTATAAATCCCTCTGGCATTTCATCATCTAGGACATTTGTAATTGGTTTTCTCTTTTCTAGGGGTAAGGGGATTTTTTTTTCAAATAAATCCCCCCCCTCAAAACCAAGCACATCTATAAAAAGGTAATATCACTATTTAAAAATCGTAGTGATGTGGTATATATATACAATGGAATACTACTCAGCCATAAAAAAGAATGAAATAATGCCATTTGCAGCAACATGGATGGACCTAGAGATTATCATACAAAGTGAAATAAGTCAGACAAATATCATATGATATCACTTACGTGTGGAATCTAAAATATGACACAAATGAACTTACTTACAAAACAGAAACAGACTCACAGACATAGAAAACAAACTTACGGTTACCAAAGGGGAAGGGGGGATAAATTAGGAGTTTGGGATTAGCACATACAAACTACTATATATAAAATAGTTAAACAGCTAGGTCCTACTTTATATAGTACAGGGAACTATATTCAATATCTTGTAATAAACCATAATGGAAAATAAAAAAATAAAAATAAAAATCGGAGTGTCCTCTGTAGATTATAGCACATTGGAAATTTTAGGAGAGCTGGTCCCACCAGCATTTCCCGTGCTGTTTCTTGTATTTGGTTTGGAATCATTACAGTTTTGGGAATCATGACTCCAGTAAATATGTAGAAAATAGGAAAAAACTGTACTTCAGAGAAACAAAATGTGTAGTGATGGACTGACCTTCTCCACTTTAGGTCAGTCATTTTTATCTTTTTGAAATTAGAAAAACTAAATTGAATAGGTACTAAGAGAAAAGAGTGTATAAATTAAACAGAAAATTATTTTTTAATCCAAATCTTTTTAAAGAGAGCTACTTTAGCCAGTTTGCTGATTACCAATTAATTTAATTTAATATTATAAAATAGAAGCTAATTAAGTATTGAGAAACTTAAATATTAAAACAGGTGACGTATGTCTACAGTTTTTTAAAAGTGTGAGACTGTGCTGTTCAGGTGACAGCCTGAGCGTAAGCACTTCTTTCCCTCCCTTCAGAATCTCCATTGAACTTACCATAAAGCAATAGTGATGGAAATAAATCCGTAACATCCCTGAGAACCAGAAATTCAGCTGAGTGTCTGGAAAATGGAGACTGGATAGGACCCTACTGTTAGATAGATAATCCTGGGCAGGGAAGGTCATGACCCAGAAAAAGAAAAAAGGAAGATAATGAACCAAACAGGAACAAGCTGTGGTGGTAGAGGGAATGTCCTTGGGAGCGCCAGGAGAGACTTGATTTCCTCTCAACCCCAACAGAGAAGAGGCGCGTGGGCTGTGCATAGTGATGGGAACATGGCCATTCTTCCACGCATTACTCCTCCACCGCTATCCTAGCAGGTTTTCATACAGAGCTTTCAGTCTGGCTTTCCTCCCTCAAAAAACCAAACTACAAAAAAAAAACATAGTAATATTTGCTAAGAAAATGGACAGCTAACTAGAACTTCTAGCTGGGAGCTAGTACCTAAGAGAGAAGCAGAATAGATTCTGAGATAATACCACACCTTAAACATAGATATCTCTGATGGGCGGAGGGAGAGCCAACTTTTCTCAAGAAGGAAATAAACCGAAATGCTATATATACACCCAGAGTAAAGTACTTCCTATTTTTGTTGGGGAGTGAGAGAGCAGTCAGGGCTCCCAGCTTGTCTTGAGGCCTCTTTTCTCCTGAACCCTAAATGAAGCCTTCCAGTTAACAAACCCTGTCCACTTAGAAAGAGCCCTAAATCAGCCCTTCCCTACAGGGGAGACATATGTTAGCAAAATGAATCAATATACTAATATGGGGAATCCATGCCGGCACCTTTGTTAACCAGCATGTTGTCATTCAAAGATGTGAATACATAACGCAGGAGCACCAAAGAGAAGGACTGACCCAGAGGAAATCTACTTAATTCAAGGAACAGAAGAAAAAAATTTCAAACGTAATTACAGTCTTCAGAAGGGTTTGAAATTATTTGCATCAAATAAAAAGACCAGATTGGTATGAAAAAGAAGCAGTTACAGAACAAATGAGCACTCTGGAATTAAAAATAGGGTTGACACAATTTAAAAACTTAATAGATAATAGCTGAAGTCTGAAGTCTGGAATATAAGGTTGAAAACTTTTTTTCTGAATATAAAGCAAAAGTCAGATGGAAAATATGAAAGGAAGTTAAGTTACATGGAAGATTAGTTAGGGTGGAAAGGTCAAATCCAGCTAGTAGGAATACCAGAAAAAGAAAATGGATAAGAATTAATAATAATAGAAATAGAATTCCTAAGGAAATGAGCACTCATTGTCAAAAACACTTAATGTACAATGAAACAAGAGCAAGGAAAAAGAACAGACAGCAGAGAATTAGAGAGACCTGCAAGGACTTCAGATATTGGAATTACCAAGCCCAGAATATAACGTTAAGAGTGCTTACTTTAATTTACAGAAATGAGAGAATTGAAAATATGATAAAGAACAAAAACATTTGAAAATGTACTAATCAGAACCTCTAGAAGTTAGAAAATAATAACGGAAATTAAAATTTCTTTGGTCAGGTTTAACAACAGATTACACATAGGTGAAGAAAAAGTGAATCAGGAAACTGAACTTAAGAAATTATCTAGAATGCAGCCTAGAGAGATAGAAATGGAAAATATGAAAAGGAAGTTAACAAACCTGGAGTATAAAGTGAGAAGGCCTAACATATATTTAACTAGAATTCCAGAAAAAGCTAAGGGAACAGAGGGAATATTAAAGGAGATGATGGCTGAAAATATTCCAGAATTGAAAGACACTAACCCATAGATTCAAGAAACCCAATGAATCTTAAGCAGGATAAATAAAAAGAAGTCCACCCTAGACGTATTATAGTTAAACTGCAAGCCACACAGGTAAAGAAAAAATTCTTAAAATACCCTTAATAATTTCAAAGAAGTAACAATTAAACTTCCAGTTGACTTCTCAACAGCAGCCATGTATCTGGAAATTGACAAGGTGATTCTCAAATTTATTTGATAGAACAAGGGACCAAAAATAACTCAGACACTCCTTAAGAAGAACCAGGTTGGAGCCTTGCCTTACTAATATTATTATATGAATGAGTGAATGAATAAATAAATGTTTTAGCTAAATAATGAAGATAATAATAAATTGAGCAATGAAACAGATATAAAGGACCCAGAAACAGACCACAGATTTATGAAAACTAGATTCATGTCAGAGCTAACAATGTAGATCAATGGGGAAAGAATGGGCTTCTTAATAGATAGTACCAGAATAATTGGTTATCTATAGGGGAAAAAAAGGAAACTAACTCCTACCTGACATCATATACAGAAACTGTTCCAGGTATTTGTAGAAGACCTAAATGTGAACAGTAAAATTATACACTTTCAAAAGGTAATAGAGAACATCTTTCTGATGTATTTCTTAAGTAGAACACCGAAAAAGTGTCAAATAAAGGAAAATGGCAGATTTTTATGAGGAGATTCTGCACAGCAGTGACGGTGAATGAACCAAAGCTGTGCACATCACACTGGCTGAACCTAAAAGTCATATCATTGAATGACAGAAGTAATCCCAGAAGAATGCCTACACTATGATTGCATTCATATGAAATTCAAAATCAGGAAAAACTAAAGACTGTTTTATTTACAAATTCATGGTGGCAGAAACTGTCAAGAAAAGGAGAATGATTAACACAAAAATCCATTGCTAGCTAGCTTGGCTGGAATAGGACACAAGCTCAGGAGGCTTCTGGGTTATTTCTTGTCAATGTCCCATTTCTGGGCCTGGAAGGTGTTTTTACAGTCAACTCATTTTACTTTTTAAAAACTGTATGTAAACATTTTTGTACACATTACATGCATGCTCTGTTGAATTTCTCTTTAGGAAAAGCATAGCCTTTACTTGAGACAAATGAACCTGGGCCATGATGAGATAGAAGAATGAGAATCCATTTGACGTAAATACTGGGAACCCTTGCCTTCACTCAAGTGTAGTGGCGGTCCCTCTGTACAGGTCCAGTCCCTCTTCTGTTCCTTAGAGACTAATATTTATGTTGTTATAATATTGTAAATTCCGTTATTCATGTATAATTTTTCTCATGGCCTATGGGAAATTCCCAAAATTAAATTATTGATTAAGTTAATATTAATGAGGATGACTCATTAATAGTTACTGAACAGAATATAAATATTTTAAATCTTGGCTATGCAGGAGGAAAGGTATAGCTTTGCATAGTGGGATGTGAGTTGCCTCACTTTGCATAGTATAAAAGAAAAGGTACTGTCAGAAGTTGTTTAATCAAAAACTGGTTAAATTTATTCAAAGTTAAAATACCCACTAGACACTAAAGTATAATAGAACTAACAAAAATTTTAAGCAGAAGGGAGGTGGTAGTATAAGTATATTAAATATCTTATCTCTCATTTTTCATATCAGAAATTATTACGTACTGTCTGAAGTTGATTCATCTAGAAATAAGCATATTACTTAGCTTAATAGTTGCAGGGCTAACAGGACTAATGACGAAAGTAAGCAGAGTCGTTACCTTTTCGCTACTGTTCAGTTTTCTTTTCTTTACCGTGAGCACAGATTACTTTTACTATAAAGTGGTAGCACAGCAAAACTTGCCTTCGAAGCAGAATGCAGCCTAGGTCTATTTTGATTTCCTTTTCATAGCGCTACTTATGGTACTCCAGCAGTGCAGTCATTTTCAGTTGAAGGGGTGTGAATTAGATATTATCTATGTTTCCAGACAGACTACTCGACATAAAAGTCCTTGGTAGATTTATTGGATTAAACATGTAGCTACTGTAATTTTTTAAGTGACCTATTGGAGGCATCAAGCTGTTTCATACCTTAACTTGTATACCATCTCAGTGGTATGTGTACCTTTCTCCTCTTTTCCCACTGTGGCGTGGGACACTGCATTAATGATAGGTCATCAGACAGAAGACATATACTGAGCATGTAATATATGTTTGGTAGTGTGGAAGACTCAGGTAGACAAATATGGAGTGTCAGGTTGAAAGTATACATGTAATATACATATACACATACATATGTATTTATATGTGAGTATGAATATATACATTTTCTTTCTATGGCTCATTTTTTCTCTCTTTCTCTCTTTAATTATATTTCCACCTGCAAAATGACCACACTGCACCTGAGCCTATCTCTTATGCCCAGTGTCTTAAAGATCAATGCAGGTTCCTTCCCTAGGAGAGCAGTGTTGAATCTATCATGAAAACAGCTGGAATAATCAGGACGAACCCCCAACACTCCTCATTGGCGGCGGAAAGGAAACATCTCCTGAGCACCCAACTGAAAAATCCCTTACTGAGAATTTCTTCCAGCTCGCATTCATCATTTTCCCTCGGGTCCTGATAAAGAGCCTGTGATTCTCCATGGCTTGTGCACATAGGCACTTCAAGTTAACGTCAGAAATTACATCACCTAAAATTTCCAGATCTTGGGGAGAATTTTGTGTTTCGTTCTTTCTGAAGGGCAAACATAGTTTTACTTCCTGACTCCATCCTGCGTTTACTTTTCCCCAAAAAGGTTAATTCATGATCAGCTGAGAGCGCTCATTCCCCGACTGTTCATAAATGCCCAGTTTGGCTCCACTGCGTCCTTCCTGTTTGCCAGAACCTATTCTGTTTTCCCTGTTGCCACAACATAAGTGCTGCTAAGAGCAGAGATAATCAGCTGCAGCTTTGCCCCTGTGCCGATCCGGCTCCCGATTCCTGCAGCCCCCAGATCCCATGTGCAATAAGGCCTCTGTCCTCGCAGCCCACGGGTTATCTGGCAACATTGTTAGTCAAGGTAAAACATATTTATTCAGACATCCAAACAATGTCTTCATGTATCATATTAATTTCCTTTTCTTTAATGACATAAGTTGTTTAGAAATGTTTACTGTTGCCTGGGCTTCTGAGCCTGGTGCTTACATTGCTGATGGTGATTGGATGTGGGGTAACTTCTGGCAGCTACAGACCAGGGAACGTAACCAATTTCTCCAAATTAAAGGGAAAAGAAAAGATCGCTGTGTTTGAGAAAAATTAAACCTCCATTTAGTTTTATCTTAGGTAACGCAGGTGTTACAACTCTGTACTTTAGGATTCTGGCAGGAATTGTGGTTTCTCATTGGAAAAGTGATTTTGGAAAGTACTAAGCTTATTTTCTAGCACAAAAGCCAGTTGACAAGGTCTTGCATGTCTCCTAAGTGAGTTTACAACAAACCTGGCCTGGAAGACAAAATATATTATGAACATACAAGCTTTAAAGCAAGTTTATTAATTCTCTGCCTCTATTTTTACTTCAGCATGGTTTCCCAAGTACTGGGACTCCGTAAGTGTTTGCTATTGAGGCAGTTAAAATAGATGTTGTGACTTCTTCACAAGGTGACTGTCCCTCACGGATGTCCCAGCAGTGTGTAGACACACATTAGCAGAGTGACATCTGAGATAGATGTATGCACTATATATCACTGTCTTCTTTCTCTCACAACCGTTTTGTTTGAAAGAACAAAAAGGAAAAGAAATTATGAAGTTTACTTTTGAGTTCAGTTTGGACAATATCTTCAGAATGTGTTCATCATGTAATTTAGGGGGTCATTCCCAAGCCTCGGTGTCAATAAGCTAATGGCTACAGCTGACAAAAGGGGCTTGGTACAGGACATAGGCCTGAAGCCCTAAACAGCAGACTGGGGGATTCTGTGAGGTCTCCAGGCCTGACTTGAAAGAGCAAAGCAAAGTAAGTTGCCACCATCAGGCCCATCTCTTGCAACTCATAACCTTCTCTGGGGTATGTTAAACTATTAGCACTACATAAGCAGCCTAACTAACCACAGCTAACTCACAATGGCAGTCATGACCCTTCCTCCATCCCCTAGCCTCAAGAAAATAAAAAGAAGTGCCTTACAATACAAGGATGTATGGTTTCAAACCATCAATGGTCGAGGATCTAAGAATTACATTATGTCAATTGCAAGAGGAATTTGCCCTTTAAAACTACAAAAAACGAACTGGTTCCAGGCTCCCTTCATTAAAACCCATTCAATCCTCGGTGACCACCGACGGCAGAAACATTTCTTTAACTAGTCTCTCAGATGGCCAGGAAGGATTTCTGATTTATATCTTATTCTGCATTAACAGGGTGACCCCAGAACCTGCTGCTGGGGCTCTCTGTGGGGTGTAATTCTTGGGAATCTTGTAAGCTAGGGTGCAACCTCAGTGTTGTGTAAAATTCTCTCCTCCAAGTTCTTTTGCCACCTGACTTGGTTTAGCTTGTGTTAGCAGAAGGGATCAGGATTCAAAACGCCTTGCATCTAGAATGCTAATGGGGTTTATTTCCTTAAGTTTTCTGTAAAAGAAGTAGAAGGAAACAGGTTCCATCTGTAAGGTATTCATCTTTTGGCAGGGTCTCCACTCTGAACCTCTGGTTGTTTGCAAACAGCTCCTTAGTACCTATTCACAGATCCTTGCCCGGGCCATTGTATTACAAAGAAGAAATTATTTTGCAAATCCGGTTCTTGGACAATAAGAAAGATGTTTTAAAAAACCTCCTGCTGCACATTTTGAATGATTGTTAGTAGGAGTGTGGAAATATATTGAACCTCTCTTAAATCTTACAGGCTGTAACACTCACATGTTGGTATTTTCTTCCTTTTTAAGAGAAAGGTGATGCTGAGACAGGGAGTCCAGACAATGGCACGTCGACTACATCGTAAGTCTGTTTCCTGCTTCTATCCCGAGATGACTGTTCCTTAGTACGCTCATAATGTGAAACAGCGCAGATATCTTGTTATAGTAACAATAATAATGGAAAGAAGCCTGTGGTTCTCTTTCTCATGATAATGCGTTCTTAAATGCTTTTGGGTGCAGATGCATTTTGAGGTCTTTCTTATGCTTTAGCCCAGTAAGAGTCATCTTGCAAACACAAGGCTCCTCTTCATAAAGTACAAATGTAACGAGATTTGACGGTATTATTTTGGCAGGGGGAGGGGAGGAAAGCTTTTGGAATTGGCTTGGCAACTTCCATCACTGTCATAAATAATTAGAGAACTTTTAATTATACTAGGAGATAGTCTGTCCTGCACACCTGGGAAGTACCAGTGTCATTTTAAAGCCTGCCCTTTGCAACCGCACCTCTGAATTATGTGAAATATACAATTATAGATATCTCTGGACCCTCAAGGGTTGGTTCATATTTTTGAGTTAACAAACGCAGTTTTAAAAAGATAAGAAAAGGCTCTTTTAAAACATGTTCTTCACTCTACGTTTTGTCTTTTTCCTCTCAATACTCAAGCAATCCAAAAAATGTTTTGACGATTAATTCGATGCCAAATTTATACACCAAAGTTTACATAATTCACAAGCTAACAAATTATTTTCGCTCCATAGGAATTAGTAACAGGTTTACTCCTTAAAAATCATTATTTTTTATCATTTCTGAGGAGTTAAATGTGTTTTCTTATTATAAGACAGTTTTGTGCATGTATCTATATTTGGACCAGTGGTCTTATTACTAAGCATTTAAAGTGCTATTCATTAGAAATGACAGCTTACGACATAACATTATTGAGTGTATTTGTCTAAGATCTGTTTCTCAATCTAGGAAGAGCCTTTGGCTTACATAGGATAGCTATTTGTTTCATAAAGGTTATGATTACATGTTTCTTAAGATGTTACCCTAAAAGTTCAAAATAGTTCCATTTTCATGATTTCTAATGATATAATGAATGTGACTGGTTTTAAATGGTTAAAATATTACTAATTTTTAAATTTTTGATTGTAAAATATAGTAGGAGAAGGGTTTTAATGCCATCTGGAGGCATTCTAGAGAACTGAAAAGGGTAGAATCATTTAAATATGTAGTTCTTTTGAGCAGTGTTTGAGACTAGATAAGAATTTATGCAACTAGAATGTCAACTATTTGGGAGTAAGTTATATTTTTTATAAATAATTTTATAAAAGTGTTAATTACTGTAGAAACAACAGTTTTTCAAATTCTCATTAACAAATCATCTTAAAAACAGGCAAAGGAGCGTACAAAATATTTTGGAAAGCTGCTAGCATCCTGCATTTACTTTTTTCAAATTTAAAATCACATTCAGTGGACTCCGATTTTGTTAATACAGTTTGACGTGCCGCTAAAGTTCTCCTCCCCTTATACATCTCCGAAAAGTCCATTCTCTAAAAGAATTGGTTTCCATAACTCATTACCTTATCAAAATAAATATGTTGTCCGAGGAATTATTTTTAAACCCTCTGGAGATTTGCGAACAGTGAAAGTTTGAAGCATCACCCCACATTCTTGTCTCTTTGAGCAAAGCAGACTTAGTCATCCATCTCATATCCTGCCTCTTGAACTGAAATAGCAGAAATAAAGCCTGAGGCTGCAAGTATCCCTCTTAAAAGTGGACAATTCTAAACTTGATCCTCCCAAAGAACCTTCTAACCGTGGTCTGTTATAATTAGGCAAGAGGAGCAGCTCATTATGAATAAAGGGCAGGGCCTCAGGATGCCTTAGACTTGGGTAGCATTTTACAGTCTCTGTGTGGTATCCTATCTGAGCTTTATTTATGCAGACAGATAGGTAAGACAATATCCTTATTTCATATATAAGGAATCTAAGGATCAGAAAAGTCATTCAACTTAAGTGAAAAAATTGGGACACACATCTTTGGATATTGAGCTTTTTTGGCCATTTACCATACTGAGGGGTCAGTGGATCTTAGGAGACAAAACAAAGTCATGAGTCAGAACCAAGGAGAAAAATGGAGACCCATTTATTTGTTAAGTGGTAAGTGTATTAGTTTGCTAGGGCTGCTGTAACAAAGTAGCATAGACTGGGTTCCTTAAACAACAGAAATTTATTGTCTCAGTTCTGGAGGCTAGAAGCCCAAGATCAGTCGTTAGGGTTTGTTTCTTCTGTGAAAGAAGGATCAATTCCAGACCTTGTTTGTTGTTTTGTAGATAAACATCTTCTCCCTGTGTTTCTTCACATCATCTTCCTTCTCTGCATGTCTCTGTGTCCAAATTTCCCCTTTTTATAAAAATACTAGTTATGTCAGATTATGGCCCACCCTAACGTTCTCATTTTAACTTGATTACCCCGTGAAGATGCTATCTCACAATAAAATCACATTCTGAAGTGCTGGAGGTTAGGACTTCAACATATGGATTTTGAGAGGGCACTCAACATTAAGGGTCAGAGCAATCAAAATGATTTAGAAGCCAGGTCAGGAGAATCAGGAATATACAGATGCCAGAAGATGGAACAAGGTGATAAAACAGACCAAAAATTATGAGCTCCATGGAAACCAAAGAGGTGAAGGAGAGCTGAAAACTGTAAATAACATACACACAGGCACTAGGAAAGATACCTCTTCCACATTTGTGGTTTGGTGGGACAGACTTGGCTTCAGTAATGCCTATACATCCCTCTGTCTGTATAGTTCCATGATCTGTGAGTCATTTAAAGCCATTTTTTGGTTTTAAATTGTAGTATAAAATTGAGAGTATCCAGACAGCTCATTTTCTGAAAAAGCATCTTTCCTCACTAGCCTCTTTTAAAAACGAGAGATTAACATTATTTGCAATGGCCAAGACATGGAAGCAACCTAAGGATTCACTGATGGATGAATGGATAAAGAAAATGTGGTATCTACGCAGTGGAATATTATTCAGCCATAGAGGGAAATCCTGCTACTTGTGACAACATGGATTGACCTTGAGGGCATCATCCTAAGTGAAATGTCAGACAGAGAAAAACAAATACCATATGACCTAATTTGTATGTAAAATCTTAAAAAAAAAAAAAAAAAGAGCTCATAGATACAGAGAACAGATTGGTAGCCTCCAGAGGCTGGGGGTGGGGAGTGGGCAAAATGGGTGAAGGTGGTCAAAATGTACAGATTTCTAGTTATAAAATAAATAAGTCCTGGGGATGTAATATACATCATGGTGACTATAGTTAATAATACTGTATTAAATATATGAAGGTTGCTAAGAGTAAATCTTAAAAGTTCTCATCACGAGAAAAAAAATTTATAACTATGTGTGGTGATAGAAGTCAACCAGACTTATGTTTTGCAATATATACATATATGGAATCATTATGTTGTACACCTGATGCTAATAAATAAATAAATAAAAGCAGGAGGTTAATCATGATACATTTTAGATAGCAATTGCCTGGTAAGAAAGCGTAGTCTGGGTAACACCTGAGGATCCCTTCAGGATATATTATTTAATGGTCCTATGAGTATTCATAAGGATGAGAGGTGCAATTTATTCTTCACACACACACACATACACACACACACACACACACACACACATAAATTAAAAATTTTGTGATAAAGTTCCAGTTGTCTCAATGATAGAGAAGCTTATATTGGATTAACTCTCCTGCAGATAACTATTAAAAACTCTGGATGAAATATTTTCTAAAAAGCAAAACTATTTGAAGACACTAGAGGCTGATCAAAAGAAGGCAGAAATGTTGGCAATTTGATCCTTGAGAGGAAGAATTAGAATGCATGAGACCTACATTTATACAGCTTCTCTCCTGAGGGCACTCCCCATTCCACAAAGAGTAACTACAACTCAAGGCCACAGTCATATATTCTTGAAGTGTATGAGGATGGAGTTGAAGGCTGCCGGAGTGTCTGGGATTTAAGGGAAGAAATTCCAGAAAGGAGGCAGCCATAGAGAAGAGAGTTCCACTTCTGTATATAAATTCTCCTCCATGCTTGGGTGACTTCTAAACTGCATAGGTATGGGAGAAAGGCCAATGAGCCCAGTGGAAAACAATAGCTAGAGAGCTGAAAAGCTGAGCAGAGATTTTAATAGCTGCCTACTGCCTACAAAGATTGGCTGTAGAGTTTGGAATTTGAATCTCACCCAAGTTATAGGGACTTGGCAAACACTTAGGTTTTTGTCTGAACCCTCAGAAAGCCGTCGCCTTAAGAATAAAGGATTCATCCTAAAACTAAGGGCAAAACCAAAGTAGATCATAACAAAGTGTAATCCTAAGCATTCACAAGTTCAGCTAGTAATTTGTCTGAAACAAAAAATATTAACACTCTTTAAAGGAATAAAACAGATCTAGAGCCTCTATTACATGTCATTCATAATATTTATTATCTAATCAAAAATGAACAGATATGTATAGAAATAGGAAATTGTTATCCATAATCAAGAAAAAAAGTAATTGCTATAATAGAACTTGAAGTAACCTAAATGTTGGAATTTTCAGACAATAACTTTAAAGCAGGTGTTAAAATATATTCAAGAATATAAAGGAAAACATGGTCATAATAATTGAAAGAAGAAGACTCTCAGCAGGGAAATGGAAATGATTAAGAAGAACCAAGTGAAAATTCTGGAACTGAAAAGTGAAATATCTGAAACGAAAATTTCACTGGATAGCCTTAGTGAAGAATGGAAATGACCAAATAAAGGGTAAGTAAACTTAAAGTCAGATCAATAAGCATTATCCAATATGAAGAACAGTGAGAATGAAGATTAAAAACAATAAACAGAACCTCAGTGAATTATAGGACAATATCAAGTAGTATAATATACATGTAATTGGGGTCTGAGAAGGAGAGGACAGAAAAAACAGATCAGAAAAAATATTCAAAGAAATAATGGCTGAAAGCATCCCGAACTGGCTGAACACATTAACTCACAAATGCAAGAAGCTCAACAAATCCTAAGCAGGATAAATAAAAATAAAACCACACCTTGAAACATTACAGTAAAATTGCTAAAACCTATATTAAAGATAAAGAGAAAAATCTTGAACATTGCCAGAGATAAATGACATATTATGTAAAAGGTAACAGTGACGCAGTTAATCAGAGGATTCCCACCACCAACTACGGAGGCTAGAATATAATTCAAAGACATCTTTAAAGTGCTGGAAGACAAAATAAAAACAATAAGTTAAAAAAAAATAAAGAACTTTATCAAGCTAGAATTCTAAATCTAGAAAAAATATCCTTCAAAACAAGGTGAAATAAAGACATTTTTGGTTTTTCAAAATCTGAGAGAATTTATTTCCAGAAGGCCTGCACTGCAATCAGTGATAAAGGAAATTTGTCAGGCTGAAGGGGCATAATATCAGGAGGAAGTTCAGACCTACACGAAGGAAGTATTTACAGGAAATGATAAATATATATGTAAATATAAAAGATTATGTAATGTAAAAAACAAGATACTCTTTTATGGGACTTATGATGTATGTAGATGTAAAATGTATGACAAAAATACCACAAAGGATAAGAGAGGGCAAATGGAATTGCATGACTCTAAGATTCTTAACATTTTATGTGAAGTGATATAATATTAAATCCAAGTAGACTGGCAATAAGTTAAGGATGCATAGTATAATAACCAGAAAAACCACACACACACACAAAAAAGCATAAATGTCATTGGAGGGATTAAAATAAAATACCAAAATAAATTAGATTTGAAAGACTGCCTACTGTCTATAAGATATACAGTTTAAATATAAAAACACAATAGGTTGAAGCCAGAAGAGGAAAAGATAGACTGTGTAAACAGTAAGCATAAGAAAGCTAGTGTGACACTATTAAACTACCAAACAGACTTCTATATATGTATTTTTTTTTTTTTTTTTTTTTTTTTTATGGCTGTGTTGGGTCTTCGTTTCTGTGCGAGGGCTTTCTCTAGTTGCGGCGAGCGGGGGCCACTCTTCATCGCGGTGCGCGGGCCTCTCACTATTGTGGCCTCTCTTGTTGCGGAGCACAGGCTCCAGACGCACAGGCTCAGTAATTGTGGCTCACGGGCCCAGTTGCTCCACGGCATGTGGGATCTTCCCAGACCAGGGCTCGAACCCGTGTCCCCTGCATTGGCAGGCAGATTCTCAACCGCTGCGCCACCAGGGAAGCCCCAAACAGACTTCTAGACAAAGAGTATTAGAAGAGGTAAAAAGAACATTTTATCATGCTAAAAAGGTCAGTTGGGCTTCCCTGGTGGCGCAGTGGTTGAGAATCCGCCTGCCAATGCAGGGGACACGGGTTCGAGCCCTGGTCTGGGAGGATCCCACATGCCACGGAGCAACTAGGCCCGTGAGCCACAATTACTGAGCCTGCGCATCTGGAGCCTGTGCTCCGCAACAAGAGAGGCCACGATAGTGAGAGGCCCGCGCACCGCGATGAAGAGTGGCCCCCGCTTGCCACAACTAGAGAAAGCCCTCGCACAGAAACGAAGACCCAACACAGCCATAAATAAATAAATAAATAAATAAATATTTAAAAAATAAAAAAATAAAAAGGTCAGTTAATGAGGAAAACAGACCAGTCATAAATATGTATGTATTTACTAAGAGATCATCAAAATACATGAAACAAAGACTGACAGAACAACAATAATAGAGATTTTTAACATCCATTTCTTCAGTAATCAGTAGAAAAATTAAACAAAATATTAGGAAGTATATAGAATATTTGAACATTATCAACCACTTTGACCTAATTGACATTTATAAAATACTACACCCGACTGGTGCAAGATATGCAATCTTATCAAGTACACATGAAGCAAGACCTTATTGTGCACAATAAAAGACATATCAATAAATTCCATATGATTAAAATCTTGCAAAATGTGTTCTGTGATTACAGCATGGTTATAAGTCAATAGCAATGAAATTCTAGAAAATGCCTAATACTTGAAAGTTAAATAACATTTCTAAATAGTTTTTGAGTTAAAATAAATCACAAAGGAAATTAGAAAATAATTTTAACTGAATGAGAATGCATGTACAGTTTATGAAAATTTATAAGCTTTGCTAAAACAATAAACACAACAAAAAAGAAATGTATAGCTTTACATGACTAGAAAAGAACAAAGTTGAACATCAGTAATTTATGTTTCCACTTTACGAAGCTAGAAAGGAAGAATAAATTAAACCCAAATCATTAGGAAGAAGTACATAATAAAGATAGGAATACAAATTTTTAAACAATAGAGAAAATTAATAAAGCCAAAATTTAGTTCTTTTAAAAATTTAGTAAAATTAACAAAACACTAACAAGTCTAATCAAGGAAGAGAGGAGGGAAACATAAATCACCAACATTAGCAACGAAAGAGTGGGTATCACTATATAGCCTACAGAAGTTTAAACAATAGTAACTGGATATTATGAACTACTTTCTGCTAATTAATTTGACAACTTAGATGAAATAGTCAATTTCCTTGAAAAATACAGTTACCATAAGTAACTTACCATAACTGCCACATGAAGAAATATAATATCTGAATGACCCTATTGCTATTAAAGAAATTGAATTTGTAATCAAAACTTTTCCACAAAGAAAATTCCTCCAGAGCCAGGTGGCTTCACTGGTAAATTCCATCAAAACTTAAATAAGAAATGTTTTTACCAATGAAACACCGACAAATGAACTGCTAGTCTTATACAAACTCCTTCAGAAAATAGAAGAGGAAGAAAAACTACCCAGTTCATTGTATAAGGCCAGTATAACCTTGATACCAAAATCTGACATAAACCTTATAAGAAAAGAAAATTGTAATCCAATATCTCTTATAAACACTAAAATATCCTTAACAAAACATTAGCATATATGTTCCAGTGATATATGAAAAAGACATTATTCATTATAACTAAGTAGGGTTTATCACAGGAATGAATGGTTGGCTTAATGTTAGAAGAAAAATTAACGTAATCCACCGTATTAATAGAATGAAGGAGAAAAACCATATGATCCTCTAAATAAATGAAGGCAAAGCATTTGACATGATTCAACACCCATCCATGATTTTTAAAACTCTCAGCAAACTAGTACAAGAAGGGAACTTATTTAATCTGACAAAGGGCATCTACCCCCAAACCTACTGCTAACGTCATATTTAATGGTGAAATACCAAACACTTTCCTCCTAAGATCAAGAACATAGCAGTAATGTCTGCATTTATCACTTCTATTCAGCGTTGTAGTTGTAGTCAGTACAATAAGGCAAGAAAAAGAAATAATAGGCATAAAGATTGAAAAATCTTTTGGACAAATCTTTATGAATGATCGTTTATAGAGAAAATCCTAAGAAATTTAATAAACAACTACTAGAACCAATAAATGAATTTAGCAGGGTCAGTTTACAAAAATCAGTTGTGTTTCTAATAGCAGTAAACAATTGCAAAATGAAATTTAAAAAGCAGTCCCGGGCTTCCCTGGTGGCGCAGTGGTTGAGAATCTGCCTGCTAATGCAGGGGACACGGGTTCGAGCCCTGGCCTGGGAAGATCCCACATGCCGCAGAGCGGCTGGGCCCGTGAGCCACAACTGCTGAGCCTGCGCGTCTGGAGCCTGTGCTCCGCAACGAGAGAGGCCCGCGCATCGCGATGAAGAGTGGCCCCCGCTTGCCACAACTGGAGAAAGCCCTCGCACAGAAACGAAGACCCAACACAGCCAAAATCAATCAATCAATCAATCAATCAAACATACGCATCTGATTCAAGATCCTCATTAAAAAAAAAAAAAAAAAAGCAGTCCCATTTACAATGATATAAAATACTTAATAAATTTAGCAAAAGATGTAAAGACATGTACACTGAAAGCTATTAAACCTTGATGAGAGAAATTTTAGACTTAAATGGAGAGATGTTCATAAATTGGAAGGCTCATAATGTTAATATGTCAGTTCTTCTCATAATGATATACAGATACAACACAGTGTTGATCAGAAGGCCAACAGGGCACTTTTCTAAAAAATGACAAGTTGATTCTAAAATTTTTATAGAAAAGCAAGGGTCCGAGGTCGCCAAAACAGTCTTGAAGGAGAGCAGGGTTGGAGATCTAACAGTACCTGATTTCAAGACTTACTGTAAAACTAAAGTAATTAAGGTAGTGTGGCATTGACATGGACAGACAAATAAATCAGTGGAACAAAACAGAGTCTAGAAATAGACCCACACATGTATGGTCAACTGATTTTTGACAAAGACAAGTCTTCAACAAATGGTGCTAGAGGAACTACTGGGGGAAAATCTGAATCTCACTCAAGACACAATTGAGATGGATCACAGACCTCCATATAAAGGCCAAAACTATAAAGCTTCTAAAGGAAAACATTGGACAATATCTTCACAACCTGCAGTGATTTCTTACAGAAATCACAAAACCACAGAAAAGAAAAGAAAACCCCAATGAACTGGATTTCATCAAAATTCACAACATCTGGTCATCAAAATGACAAGGCAAGACACAAACTGGGAGAATATACTTGCAATACATATATCTGACAAATACTTTGTATCCAGAATGTACAAGGAACTCTGACAATTCAATAACAAAATGATAAAGACACAAATTTTTTAAATGGGCAAAGCCTTGAACAGACAAAGAAGATACACAAATGTCCAGTAAGGAATTGAAAACATGCATTTTACTAATAATATTCATCTTCAGGGAAATGCAAATTAAAGCTACAATGAGATACCACTATACACCCACTAGAATGACTAAAATTGAAAAGACCAACACCACCAAATAGTCAGGAGATATGAAGCAATTGGAACCCTAGTACATTGCTGATGGGAGCATAAAATGGCATAACCATTTTTAAAAACTGTTCCTTTAACACACATTTATTGCACTCCCCAGCAATTAGGCACACACTTATTACTAGATCCAGCAATTCCATTTGTAATTATTAGCATGGGAAAAAAAGAAACATATGTCCTTTAAAAGATTAGTACAAGAATTTTAATAGCGGCTTTATTCTTGATAGTCGAAAACTGGAAACAACCCCAATATACATCAGCTGGTAAATGGATAAACAATCTTGGTATACTGGAATACTTTCCAATATATTGGAAACATAATGGAATACTTCTAATAAAAAACAAATTCCCCAACTTGATCTATAGATTCAATGCAATCTGAATCAAAATTCCAGAAAGGTATTTTGTGGATATCAACAAACTGATTTTAAAGTCTCAGTGGAAAAGCAAAAGACATAGAATAGCCAATACAGTATTGAAGGAGAAGAACAAAGTTGGAGGACTGACTCTACCCAACTTCAAGACTTACTATAAAGCTACGGTGTTGGCGAAAGAATAGATAAGTAGATCAGTGGAACAGTATAGAGAGCCCAGAAATAGACCCACATAAATATAGTCAACTGATCTTTGACAAAGGATCAAGGACAATACAATGGACAAAGATGGTCTTTTCAACAAATGGTGGTAGAACACTGCACATCCACATGCAAAAAAAATGAATCTAGACACAGACCTTACACCCCTCACTAAAATTAACCCAAAATGGATCACAGACCTAAATGTAAAACACAAAACTATAAAACTCCTAAAAGATAACGTAGAAGAAAACCTACATGACCTTGACTATGGTGATGACTTTTTAGAGCAAGTGATTAAGGTAGTGCCTGCAGAGGAAGAGCAGACTGAGATCCTGTTAGATTGTCATCTTCACTAGGAAAGTTCTAGGAATAAGGAGCAAATGGAGATTCCCAAGATACAACGAAGACCGCAATTTCGCAGGGTCACTGTGCTTGCTTAATCCAGATTTGCCCACCACTGGCAAATCCACGCTTAAGTCAGAGGTCAAAAGCATAGGCTTGTAGAAAACTCCTAACAGAGGACCTGTCCGCATTTGAACAAAGTAACTCTTACTTTAAAGAATAAATGAAGATTCAAAAATGACCTTCATAAGTTAAGGAAATTGGATTAAACACAAATAGTTAAACTTCTAGAAGAAAAAGAAATTAACAAAATGAAGCAGAAGGAAATGGTCTACCAGGTGTGCACATTGTGCAGTAAAAGACTTGGAAACTGCTATAAGCTCAAACTGAATTAGAGCAACCCATGAAATCTTATTTCTCCCAAGTTAATGTAGTAGTTGGAAGTAATATATGGAAAGTGCCCATTACCTAGTAGGCACTCAGTAAATACTTATTACTGCTATTTAATAGGATTCATGATTTAGAAAAGATAGAAAACAACCCTATCTCTGCAGTTGGTACAGATCAGAGCTTAATGAGAATTTTCATCTCTCCTTTAAAAAAGGTGACATGCTTAGAAAGGGTTAAGTTTACAAAGGTCTTCTAGTGAAGCCGGAGCTGTGAAGAAGAAGGCAGAGTGGTCAGTCTTCTCCAGAAATGTCAGTCGGAATGAGCTCTTCTCCCAGCCTTCAGACAACAGGACCAGAGGCCAGCAGTGCATGGCTTTACCTCTCCCCAAAGGAGAATGCATAGCCAGGAGGTGGCTGGAGAATTCACCTCCACCACTGACTTCTAATTTTAAATGTCTCGGAAGACTTGGATATCACTGACTGATGGAACAGAGTGGGTCTAGGTGATGCCCAAAGCTCCTTTCCAGGTGTCTGATGTGCACCTGTGAGTCATGTATAAAGGTGAAAGGTGAAGCGTGTTTATATCAATGAAAAGTATTTACCTCCATCAGTTCAGGCTGCTGTAACAAACCACTATAGACTAGGTGGCTTATAAACAGCAGAAATTTCTCTCTCATAGTTTTGGAGCCTAGGAAGTCTAGGATCAAGGTGCTGGCAGATTCAGTGTCTGGCCCACTTCCTGGTTTGCAGATGGCCATCTTCTGGCTGTGTCCTCACATGGCAAAGAGTGGAGAGGGGAGAAGCACGTTCTTTCGTGTCTGTTCTTATAAGGGCATTAATCCCATTCGTGACAGTTCTACCCTCATGACTAGTTACCTCCCAAAGACCCAGCTCCTAATACCATCACGATGGGGGTTAGAATTTCAACATATAAGTTTGAGAGGAGGGGAACACAAACATTCAGTCCATAGTTATTTATTAAAAATATCTTATGCCCATTGTAGAATTATCTTAGAAAATGTTAAATATGGAGGAAAAATATACAGAGGAACAATAATGTGCTAAACATGTAAAGAAATCTATCACTTATGCATGTGCTTTTAATAATAAGATTATACAAACTGATCATATAATAGGTTTTGGAATTTGAGAGATCAAAGTCAACTTGAGAACTGTTACCAAAAGATGGTTTTTTTTTTTCAGAGAAGTTTAAAACCTTCCTGATATTTATTTTGGCCATAGCGATGCGTGTCTAAAATGATGAACTCTGACTGTTCTTTTAGCCCACGAGGTACCTTCCCCAGAGACTTCCTTTCCGTATCTGTTTAAGTAATTTGCCAGGCTCCTGTCTGCTAGGAAAATGAGAAATCTAGTATAGACACTTGGCCTAGAGAAAATTGGCCAGATCCCATTTCTCCAACTCTTAGACACTAAGAATAAAAAATAACGTAGGAAGGGTCTCTAGGGCTCCTTGGACCCCCTTGTTATGTAGATGAATAAATTAGACCGAAGGCCTTGACCCAGCCTTCAAAGACCAACAAGTCCAGCTGGGGCTGGGCACCATTGCTGAAGGAAAAGAGAGGTGAGGAGGCTGTCAATTTTACCTGAAAAGGAAATTAGATGTTGCTGTTGTGTTGGTTATGCCGTCAGATTAAAACAGCAAACAAATCCAGGAATGTAGATTGGAAATTATGCCATCACAGAACAAGACGGCAAACCTTATCTTCCATGTTCGTACACCAGACTGGAAGGCCCATGGTCCCAGAGGTCCCATAGAAGAAAATTCTTCAGCAAAACTAGGAAGTCTGTTCCCCTCTCTTGTTTTGTTTCCCTAGACTGATGCTTTCTCTTTCCTCTACACCTGGACTCCATCCAAACATACCTCTCCTCAAGGTGTCATCTAGGTCAGCGTTTCTCAAGCTTTTTGGGGGGTAATTTAAAGGGTTTTAATTTTAATTGTGATAAAATATGCATAGCATAAAATTTATAGTCTTAACCATCTCTAAGTGTGCAGTTCAGGGGCATTAAGTACATTCACATTGTTCTGGCTACCATCACCATGAAGCATTCCCAGAACTCTTGATCTTCTCAAACTGAAACTCTGTCCCCATTAATAGGCCAAATTAATAAATTGCCATAGCTAGTAACTCTCCATTTCCTCCTCTGTCCAGCCCCTGGCAACCACTACTCTGCTTTCTGTCTCTCTAATTTTGACTACTCTAGGAACCTCATATAAGTGGAATCAGACAGTATTTGTCCTTTCGTGTCTGGCTTATTTCACTTAGCATTATGTTTTCAAGGTTCATCCATGTCGTAGCAGGTGTCAGAATTTCCTTCCTCTTTAAAAAGGCATTTTCTTTCTTTTTAAAACTGAATAATATTCCATTGTGTGTATAGACGTTTTCTTTATCCATTCATCCATCAATGGACATTTGAGTTGCTTCTACCTTTTGGCTGTTGTGAATTACGCTGCTATGAACATGAGTATACAAATATCCCTTCAAGTTCCAGCTTTCATTCTTTGGAGTACACACCCATCTCAAATTTTCAAACATAACCTACCCAGTCAGCCATATGTCACATCCTACGAGCGTGTATGCTTCAAACAACAGTGTCACAAAACAGGACCCACCATGATGCTGACATTTTCTTTTTTGTTGTTAATATTTTTTAAATGCAGGTCAAACTACACAAATTCATTTTTGGTCAACCCATGTTCACGAAACACACTAGAGGTTACTGACCAACTAACGAGATAGTTTGTGCCACGGGAGTGAGGAACGAAAAGGAAACCACCTGTAGGGGCCCTGCAATGTTTCTAACCCCAGCTTGGTCACCTGATGGAGATGATTTCTTCTGTCCTCCCAATAGCCTGGAAAGGAAGTTCTTCTTTCCTGTTTTACAGATGAGGAAATCACGGCTGAAAGAGTATAAGAAGCTTGTCCAAAGATTTGCCTCCATTGAGTCTGTCGCCTCTCCCATCTGCCACGGGCCGTCTCTGGCCCACACTGCCTGACAGGCTAGTTTATAGGGCGCCTGGCAGGACTCGCCTCAGAGAACCCAAGGCATTCTATTAGGGCCAAGGAAAGCTTTAGCTCAAGGGAGTGACAACTCAGAAAATTTCAGGACCCATTCACAGGCTCAAGAAGTAGGTATTTGGGGTGTATGCCATGCAGGAAGGGTTAGTTTTCACCAACCCCTAACTAGACCACAGAAGCAACTGCTTCCTTCACTTAATGATTCAGGTGGACAGTATCTGAAAGTGAGTTTGGCACCTTTGCAAAGAGCTCTTTCAGTCCAAAGAGACATTCACTAATAAACTGGAGCTCCTCTGTATTCAGTGTGACTGTAGCAGATGGCAGTGTTTTTCTGAGTCACTCTGGCCAAGGGAGACTGTGGTAAATCAATAAATATTACCATATGTATTGATTGCAGTGTGTAATCAATAAATATTGCCTGACATTAACAGGCTGATTGTGCTTCCTCCAAGTGTATTCTTTCATAAAGCTGCTTCACACTCTTGTGTTGAAGCCTGGCCCAGCATTTAGAACATAATACTTATTCAGTAAAAGATTATTAATATGAGTAAATGAATGAATGCAGGATAACACAGAGGATGGTTGGACTATGTCCGCTGTGCATTTCGTGTATCTTCTTTCAGAAATACCGTTAGCTTGATCTGTGCTTTCTTTTCTATGGATTTTAATTAGATATAAATCTGCAAAATGCAGAGCTTGTATATTTACAAACTGAGTTCTCCCCCGTCCCTCCCACCTCCAGATCACAGATTCTCTTTGCACCCCTATGCCTCTAATGCTGGTCCCTTCTCAGGCAGCCTGGTACCAAAATGATACTCCCCATGCATTCAATGTCTATCTTGTACCAGGCACTCTGCCGGACACGTTGTCTTATTTCAGTCTCACAACAATCCAGTGAGGTGACATTACTACGCCTCATATTACAGAAGGGATCATCGAGGTCTCAGCGAGTGAGACCTCACAGTTGGCAGTGGCAGAGCTGAGATCCCAGCTGGGTCAGAGCCACTTGGAGGCGCTGCCTTAGGTCTGGTGCGGAGGGCGCACGAACTAGAAGAGACACTAAGGAAGAAATCCTGTTTCTGAGCAGAGGGCGGGCATCTCCCTTCAAGCCCTGAATATCTGCTCTCCTTCCATAGTGTCGAGAGAATTGCAGCCCACAGAGCCTGTGAGGGAGCTTGCGGAAGGAGACAGGAGGAAGGCTGGTTACAGGCAATGAGTCAGGGTGGTATTTCTGCCCGGTGATGGAGGTCTTGGAAGTAGCAGAGGCTGGAGTCGGGAATTGATCTGACAGTCCGAGTAGCTGGCAGCAGTCAAAGAGCAGCTCCCCAGCCCTGGCCCACCTGCTCACCTCAAAGGGCCTTCTGCTGTTGGCAGAGTGTATTTTGGTAAAGCAGTGCTCACATGATCCCCCCAAAAGCATGTGAAATATTTAAGCCTCTGCCCTCAGGGTTCTGCCACAGAGAATTCCATGTCCACTCTGAGCTTCTTAAGTGACTGAAATATACAAAGGGGCAGAGCCTGTAGGAATAACGGGCAGATGACCAAACATTCACACACATGCATGCACTCACCCTTCTGTGTTAAGAAGGCCATTCCTGCTTTAAAAATGAGGGCTCCGTGGGATTTAAAGCATTTCTTCCGAATAGTACCAGTGTCGGTATATCATGATGAAGAGGTAGCAAATACTAACTCTAAGCCAGACTGTGTACTAAGTGCTTTCTAAAAATAGGAGAGCTGTATAATATAACAGTAATGGAGGGACAGCCAGTGTAAACGGAACACAGGATCACCCTGCAGATGAATCAATTCTTTGAATCCTCATAGCAACTGGGAAACGTCGACAGCATTAGAACCTCCCTTTTTATAGATAAAGAAACCGAGGCTCCAAGAGCTCACACAGGTGGTGTGGCCCAGCCAGGATATTCCCCTACAGGTGTCTGACTCGAAAGCCCCCTTTCTTCGATGCCGCCTTAAACTGCAGACACGTGCGCTGCACCGTCGTGTGGATCTAAGCAGTGCTGGGCTCAAAACACAGACAAATAAAGTTCCGAGTGGCCAGATGGCAGGAAACCCAGAGACTGGAGACTATTTCATTTGAAAGTCTGTTTAACACTAAAGCTAGAGGATTGAGTTAGATGAATTGGCTTGTAGGGATGGGGGAGAGAGTATTATTAATTTGCTTTTGGAGTTTTGGCAAGTAAGGAAAATAATAAGCAGGGTGAGACAAGAAAAACAAGCAGTAGTTGGGAAGAACTGGTAATCGTATAGCCTCACTTCTTGAAACAGGATGATGTTACTTTCACTTAACCCCAGAAGCAGATTACTCTGAAAACAGAAGATTTTTTAATGGTTAAATACGTAAAATAGCATTGTTTTTAATTTTGAAAAAAATAGATATTATCCATTTGACCACAAGAAAAAAAAATCTTTTTTCTCATGAGCCAATTGTAAAAATGGAGACATTCTCTAATTTTGTGAGTTTTGTTTTCCTATTGACAGTTTTGACTAGGTCGTATGACTCTTGCTCCTTAAATTTACTGAGCATTTATTATGTGCCTAGGCACTATTCTAAGCATTTTACTCGTATTATTCTCACAGCTCTCTGGGATGGTTATCCCCATTTACTGATAAGGGAAATGATGCACTGAGAGGGTAAGTAACTGGCCCAGAGTCACACAGCTAGTGTGTGACAGAGCTGGGATTTGAACTCATTTTGCCTCCTGAGCCCATGCTTTTAACTACGCTTCTATACAGCCTGCATTTCAGCTATTAGACTTTAAATTACTTCCAAATACTGAATATTAATGTGTCTCTGAACAAGAGAACAGCATTTCTGAATTGTGTGATACCCCTGGGTATATTCAAGATGTTGAAAAATACACTTGAATTAATAATTAGCATAATTAAGATTTTAATCTTATCTTTAAATGTCTGTAGCATATCATTATTTTTATCTTCCCCTTAAAATGTCCAAGAGGTGACCATTTCATTACATTTTGAAGTACGTTTGAATTCTGTTGTTTTTTCTAATAATACTGTTACCAATCATGCTACACAGCCTCAGAGTAAGAATGGCAGAGAGTTCAGTGCCTTTGAAAGTACTAAATTTGAGACTCAAATTTTGAAGAAAAGTGAGCCATTAAAACTTGAATATTTGTACGGTTTTTGTGGCTTGGACTAAAATCGCATGTTTCCTGAGGGACCGATTTTGCAAGTTCTGGATTCGGGTGGTGCTGGGTTAGCCCTGAAACCCTGGCTGGACTTCTTCAGTATCAAGATGTGATATCCTCTGTGGAGCTTTTAGTAAAACTTGATTGATCAAAAATAAATTGAAGTAATGCCACAGAAAATGTTACACCTAGACCAAAAGCATTCAGGAGGACGGGAATGGAAATGTCTCTTCTTCCAGTTGTTGTAAATAGATGTCTTTGTTGTTTCATGTCCCTCTGTTTAACCTCCAAACTAGGACTGCCAGATTAAATACCAGACACCCAGTTCCATTTGAATTTCAGATGAACAAGGAATAGTTTTTGAGTGTAAGTATGTCTCATGCAGTTGGGACATACACTAAAAAAAACGTTTTTTACCCGAAATTTGAATTTCACTGGCGATCCTGTATTTTTTTTTAATTATTATTAATTAATTAATTTTTTTATTTTTGGCTGTGTTGGGTCTTTGTTGCTGCGCTCGGGCTTTCTCTAGTTGCAGCGAGCGGGGGCTACTCTTCGTCGCGGTGTGCGGGCTTCTCATTGCGGTGGCTTCTCTTGTTGCGGAGCACAGGCTCCAGGCACGCAGGCTTCAGTAGTTGGGGCATGTGGGCTCAGTAGCTGTGGCTTGCGGGCTCTAGAGTGCAGGCTCAGTATTTGTGGCGCACGGGCTTAGTTGCTCTGTTGCATGTGGGATCTTCCCAGACCAAGGCTTGAACCTGTGTCCCCTGCACTGGTAGGCGGGTTCTTAACCACTGCGCCACCAGGGAGCCCCGGGATTCTGTATTTTTATTTGCTAACTCCAGCAACCCTGCCAAATCTCACATAGACTGTAGGTCCAAGTGGACTATCTTTTAAATCCATGATTTATCAAAGAATAGAAGAGACGGGGTGAAGAAGGGAGAGAAAAAAGAAGGGAGAGGAGATAAAGTAATAGGAGGAGAAAGAAAGTAAGAATGAATTCGGGCAATCCGCCAAGCAAAATAACTAACATTTTGCAAGAAAGAAATTCTAAAACAGGTCATAGGATGGAAAAAGTCTGTTTCACAGACTCTTTGGCCTGAACATTGGCCAAAAAAAAAAAGGCATCCTATTAACATCTGAATACCAAAGCTCATCCAGGAATGGAAAGATTTGGAATTTGAAGGTTCTTAGCTTTCAGCTTGGTTAGAATACCCCAATTCTTTATTAATTGCAAGGAGGATTTTGTTTTTTCAGTGAGATGCTTCGGTAATTCGATATCAAAGAAAGCTAACTAATTTCCGTTTATGTTACTAAGATGTATTTGAAACTTCGCGGGTCGTATTTTGTTTGCTTGCCTTGTGCTGACATGCAAAAAACTATCAGATGCCTGATAGGAGGAGAATTTACCTCTGTTTAAAAATCACACAGTTCTGCTGTGAAGCATGAAGATGGATTTTTTTTTTTAAGTGAAAAAATATTAACTGACAGCTCAAGACAGGTTTTTTCTTTAATCTCTAACCAGACAAATTACTATAAGCAAGAACCCTCTTGCCTTAATCCTGGACACGTCACAGATGTGACAGTGTTCTGTAGGAGATGGCTTTTTAACTGTGGATGAGGGAAAATAACCTTTGGAATTTTTAGGATGTTATTACAAGAAAGTTTACTAGTTTTTGACTTACTAAGCCACAGCTGGAGCCAGCCTTCATCGGGGTAAGAATATTTTCATGCTACTATTATATCGTTCGTATTTCAAGTGTAGGATTATTACATTGGGGGGAATATGGCCTTTGAGGCTTGTACTGTCTGTTGAGAATGCAAATGTGAATGTCCTATAAAAAGAGAGAGAAACTGCTTCCGTCTGTGCCGTAAACTTAAAGACTCCAACAGATGAGGTACTGGGGCTGCTGGAGCAGGAATTGGATCACACCACCATTTTGGATAAAAGAAAATGTTGTATTTCTCTGGGAGGCATTAAAAGAGCTGGGCTTGCAGCCTCCGTCAAAGCCAAACAATTATGTGTCAGGCTCTCATTTCTGTAGTTGTTGTATTGTTGCTGCTGCTTAAAAAAAAAAAAGAAAAATCGACAGAAGAGGGCAAGGAATTTTCAGACCAAATTAATTATGAATCTGCTTGATCAGATTTTCTTTCGAATTAATGAAACATGAACCATCATTGCTCTTTCTACCACCTTGTCTCCTCCATTCTGCATCTTACTGTTTCTTTCATAAGGTACAGTGTGTCGTTAGTTCAGAGAAAGAACAATGTTATTCTATATGCTTTCCCTTAAAGAGACTTCAAAAAATTTCAGTGTGTCTCCAAAGAGCAGAGATGACCTCCCCCCACCAGCCTGGCTGCCTGTGGAAATGCACTGAGAAGCCACAGGGAATCATATCAGTCCACCTGTGACAGCCAGGCGAGGAGCAGGTGCTGTTTCAATAGGAAAAATGTCCAAAGGAAATTGCCAGGTGATATCAACAACAGAGAACCAATCTGTATGGCGACTTCAGTATCCTTTCCAACCAGGTTGCTTTTTCAGTCCCATTTCTTCACTGTGTTTCTTAACCCGGGTGCACATCAGATCACCTGGGGAGCTTTTAAAAATATTAATAGCTGTGCTCTGCAGAGTCAACGTCTGCCCCCCGTGATTTTGATACACGTCTTTGGTTGAAAACATACTAGGAGGTCTCAAACCCAGCTAACCATCAGAATCACTGAGGAGGCTGTAAAATTCAGGTTCCTGGGCTCCCTCCGCCAGAAATTCTTATTCAGTGTGGCTGGGTTGAGGCCTAGGAATCTGTATTTTTTTAAGTTTCCCAATTAGTGTTGCTGATTAGTCAGATTTGGAAACCCCCTTTGCCCCAACCGAATTACATAAATTTCATTGAGAAAAGCATTTTGGGTTAAAAAGAAAATTAATCATGTGTACAGAGGCTTTGGAGCAGCATCCTACACTTTCATTCTTTTCACCTTAAATTTTTCCCTAGCTTCGTGCCTCCCTGCTTCTCTCCCATCACGGAAGAAGAAACGCCTGCTCCTTTTCCCCTCTGGTTCCCTGACCTCATCTCCTCCCTCCATCCTTCTCCAGGCCTGGCTTGTTCTTTCCTTAGGTACTCTTCCTCCTACAGCATACTCCTATTTTCCCAAAGTAAACAAGATACCCACACCCGTCAACCATTGTATCTGCTGAGCTCTCGAGCTCGTTCTCTCTCTCCCAGTCCTTGAACCTCTCGTGGGCCAGGCTTTCTGGCCACCTGTCCACTGCATCTGGTTTCGGGCATCTGTACATGTGGGCCACCATGATCTATTTGTCATCGGGCCAAACCAGTGGCCCTTTCCCAGTCCTTAACTTCCTTGACGCCTTGGCAGCCTGTGACCTGTCAGTCATGCCCTCTTTGAACCGTCTACTCTTTGTCTGCCATCTGACAGCACTCCCTTGGTTGTTTTGTTTTGTTTTTTTACCAGGGTTCAATCTTTGGTCTGTTTCGTTTTCTCTGCATCCTCCTCATGGTGAGCTCATCCACTCCTGCAGCTTTCACTCTCATCTCTGTCCAGGAGCCTACCAAATTGAGATCCCTAAGTGTGATGTCTTCCTTGAGCTCCTAACCAGTCTTTACAGCCAGCCACTGAGGCCTTAGATCCTACATGTTCAGAATCTCACATTCCTCTCCACCCTCCCCCCAGCTCTTTCTCTTATTCACCTACTTTTTTTAGTGCTGCCTCACAGACTCAAAACCATGGACTTTCTCTCCTTCCTTAGCTCCAGAGCCCAATCACTTGCTGTATCCTATCACATTCTATTTTTGCAGCCTCTCCTACATAATTCTATTCCTTTACATCTCCATGGCCACACCTTTGTTCAGGCCTTCCCTGCTTCATTCCCAGCCCTCTATAGAAGCCTGATCTCCCTGTTACCCGTTTCTTCATTCCAACTATATGATTAATGTATCTAGAGTACAGTTCTGATCATGCCAAAATGTGAGTGAGCCAGGTATTAGCACACTGACCTAGGAACATAATACATTCCATGATACAGAACTGTATGCTTTAATCCACTAACTAGATGATCCCAGGGCTAGAAAAGCAATAAAGGGCAAGAAACATGATTAGTTGCTTGTTGGTTTTAATTTCCAGAATTCAGAGATAGTATAGGAACCAAATTCTGAAAGTGGAGTGGCTGTCCATGGTGGGATCCACACCTTCTGAGACAAGTACTTCATTTTACCCAATTACAGCCACAGATACGATACTATATATTGATACTGACCATCTGCCTAGGGCTTTTAGACAGATGTTCAGACATCTGAGGTCTGAACTATAGTGGATGGTTACATTCTTATGTTTCTTTAAACTGCATTCATGGGCATAAGGGAGGGTATGTTATGTGGGGTACCTGCAAGCCCGTTGCCTGTACAAATAGGGTATTACTAGTACAAGAATGGCTTGAGACCTCAAGGTCATACCTGAAGTTCAGGAACCACAGGGCTTTATATTTTGGACCCGACCTTCTAAAACTCTATTCTAATCCCAGGTGAACTGTTGCAGTTTTCATAATGGAGAGGATAAAGGGACTTAAATGGAGGTAACTTTTCTATACTTCAAAGTGGATACCATTAGGCTGTGATAAGTTATCTATGTGTATGACATTACCTAAAGCAACCCCTAAGGAATCTATACAAAGCAACATCCTCAAAAACACTATAAATAAATTAAAACAGAGCTCTGAGAAAGGTACTAGTAAGCCATATGAAGGCCAAAAAAAAGAGGAATAAGAAGCAGAAGGAAAAAAAAAGTATACAATGGATAATATGGCAGACTTATACCCTAATATTATCAATAATTACATTCAACGTAAATGGTCTAAATACAGCAACTAAAAGATAGAAATTGGTAGAGTGGATTTTTTTTTAATGACCCAACTATTTACTGTCTACAAGAAACTCACTTCAAACATAATGACATGGGTAGGTTAAAAGTAAAAATGTCAGAAAATACATCATGCAAAAAGTAATTAAAAAATCAAGAGTGGCTATATTAATATAAAAAAGTAGATTTTACAGCAAATAAAATTACTACGGACAAAGAGGGAAATTACATAAAGATAAAAGGATCAACCCAGCAAGAAGATATACCAATCAGAAACGTGTGTGGAGAAACAACAGCACTTAAAAATAAATGAATCAAAAACTGATAGACCTGAAAAGATAAATAGACAAATCCACAATTATAGTTAGGGACTTCAAAACCCTACTTTCAGCAATTAATAGACTACTAGACAGGAAATCAGCAAGGATATAGATGAACTGAAAATACCATCAAACAGGATCTAATTGATATTAATAGAACACTTAACCCAACAACAGTAGAATACACATTCTTTTCAATCTCCCATGAAACATTCACCAAGATGAGCCTTATTGTGGGACATAAAACAAACCCTAACAAATTTAAAAGAATTGAAATCATATACAGTATGTTCTCTCACCATAACAGAATCAAACTAAAAATCAGTAATGGAAAGATAACAGGAAAATTTCCAAACACTTGGAAATTAAACAGCACACTTCTAAATAACCCATAGGTCAAAAAGGAAATTTATAATATACGTAGAAAGAAATGACAACACAGCAAAAAAAAAAAAGAGAGACAGCACAGCATATCAAAATTTGTGGGATACAGCTAACAGCACCAAGATGGAAATTTACAGCACTAAATGCTTACATTATACTTGAGTAAAGATCTGAAATCAGTTAGCTAAATCCTACTTCAAGAAACTAGAAAAAACAGCAAAATAAAGCCAAGGCAAACAGAAGAAAGGAAATAATACAGCTAAGAGCAGAAATCAGTGAAATCGAAAACATGAAAACAATAGAGAAATTAATAAACAAAAAGCTGATTCTTTGAAGAAATTAATAAAGTTCTAGCAAAGTTGAAGATAACAAGAGAGAAAACACAAATCAAGAGTGAATCGAGGGATAACACTATAGACCCTGCAGATGTCAAAAGGATAAGGTAATGCTATGAACAACTGTACACACATAAAGTTGATGACTTATGTGAAATGGACCAATTCCTTTAAAACAACAAATTACCAAAACTCAGCCAAGTTGAAATACTTAACCTGAATAGCCCTGTAATTATTAAAGAAATTTACTTTGTAGTTTAAAAGTTCCTTCCCCCCCCCCAAAAAAAAAATCTCTAGGCACTGATGGTTTCACTGCAGAATTTTACCATATATTTAAAGAAGAATTAACATTAATTTTATACAGTCTCTTCCAGAAAAAAAAGGAGGGAACACTTCCCAAATCATATGAGACCATTTTCCTGATGCCAAAACCAGACAAAGACAAAACAAAAAAGAAAATAACAGACCAATATCCCCCCATGAACTTAGACATTAAAAAAAAAGTTCAGGGCTTCCCTGGTGGCGCAGTGGTTGAGAGTCTGCCTGCTAATGCAGGGGACATGGGTTCGAGCCCTGGTCTGGGAAGATCCCACATGCCGCGGAGCAACTGGGCCCGTGAGCCACAACTACTGAGCCTGCGCGTCTGGAGCCTGTGCTCCACAACAAGAGAGGCCACGATAGTGAGAGGCCCGCGCACCGTGAAGAAGAGTGGCCCCCGCTCGCCGCAGCTGGAGAGAGCCCTCGCGCAGAAACGAAGACCCAACACAGCCAAAAATAAATAAATAAATAAAATTAAAAAAAAAAAAAAAGTTCAAGAAAGTTCAAGATGAATCTTACAATGTATAAAAAGACCATGACCATGACCAAGTGGGATTTATTCCAGGTGTGCAAGGCTGGTTCAGTATTTGAAAATCAACCATTGTAATCTACTATAACAACAGGCTAAAGAAGAAAAGGCATATGATCATATCAATTGATGCAGAAAAGGCATTTGACAAAATTTAATACACATGCATTATAAAAACTCTCAGTACACTAGAAATAGAGGGGAACTTCCTCAACCTTGTAAAGAACATCTGCAAAACACAGCTAACAGCTAACATCATACTTAATAGTGAAAGAGTGGATGCTTTCCCTCTAAGATTGAAAGCAAGATAAGGATGTTCACTGTCACCAGTCTGATTCAGTGTCGTACTGGAAGTTCTAGCCACTGCAATATGGCAAGAAAAAGAAATATAAGGCATACATATTGGAAAAGAAGAAATAAAACTGTCTCTAATTGAAGACAACATGCTTGTCTACATAGAAAATCCCAAAGAATCTACCAAATAGAACTAATAAACAAGTTCTGAAGTATTATAGGATAGAAGATCAACACACAAAAATCAGTTGGATTTCTATATGCTGACAAGTAGAAACCAAATTTAAAAATTCAATACCATTTACAGTTGCTTCAAAGAAAATGAAATACTGAGGTGTAAATCTAACAAAACATGTACAGGGGCTGTATGATGAAAATTATAAAATGCTGATGCCTAAATGCCTAAAATGTTCCCATGAGATATCTACAAATATGTCTCTATCAGCACCATGGGGAAGTCTGTCCTAGCAGAAGAGTGCTAACTCTGATCTATAGTGAGCCTTGGAAATTGCTGGGTAAATATGTAAAAGATTAAGTGCTTAAATGGATAAAAATTATTGGCAGCATGGATACTGATATAAAAGTTTTCCACTGTCTCAATATCAAAAGCCCAAGAATGCCAGATTCCCAAAGTGAGTCAGAGTGCTTGGATTGTTTTGCATGAATGCAGCTAGCCAGGATCAACACCCTTGGAGTAGAGCTTGAGGTAGAATTTCCAAATCCTACAAACATTATGGTGACAGCCACCCAGCATCCGAACGCTGGGCAGTCCAAGGCATGAGTCACAGGCAGATTCTTGGACAGTCAGCAATGAAGAGATGCCCAGCTTGGCCCCAGCACTCCATCGTTAACGGTGTCAGAAGACACGTAGCCATGGGGTGGGGAAATGAGCTAAAACAAAATAATAAGCTGCTAAAATAGTAGTCCAAAGGCAAGGAGGAGAGATGCCTGGCTAGAGATTGTTGTTGCTTAGATTAGATGAGTTTTCAAGCTGGAAAGAAGTTTAAAGATTGTCTGGTTCTTGGAACTTTGGATTAGGTACAGGAACAGCATAGCGCTCTGCCATTGCCCAATCCTGCAGATGATACACACTTGGAATTCTATTTTGAACAGGCTGGGAATATACAGAGAAGTTTTAGAGAAAAAAAAAAAAAAACCCCAGATATAGAACATTATAGATGAGAGTTTGTGATACAGGCAGTAGATATATTAGCAGCATGCAAATTCAGTCAGGTATTTGTTTACTACTGTATTTATGTACTTTAAAAAAATGTTTTTCAAAGCACTTTCGATTCTACTATATCACATTGTCTTCAACAACAACTTATAAAGAAGGCAGAATTGGGTTCTTTATTCCCATTATAAAGAAGCCACCGGAAAGTTTATGGCTAAATAGTTAACATCAGAACCAGGAGAAGTCAGATCCTCGGATCTTCCGGTCCTCAGCTCTGAACACCTGGCAGAGCTGTCAGACCCTGAAAACAGTTACTGGGACCTGGGTCCTTACTAGGACCTATTTTTCTCTTCTTTTCATCCCAAGGGCCTTTCTTCCAGAAGAGAATGCCTTGCTTATTTAAAACAAAAATAGCCTCTACAGTAGAAGTATGTCCAGAAACCTAACTTGTCATCTTAGTCACTGCTTTCTTACTACATTTTCTCTGTAGACCTGAAACTTGCATATTTTATTTCTCTGAAAAAAAAAACTCTGAGCTCTTAACAGTTGGTCTTTGAGTTGGAAAGTCTTTTTCAAGGTAGAATATCCACAATCCCAAACACACACACACATGCACGCACCACTCCCCACATCCAGGTCAGGAATGGGCAGAAGGCCATCTCATACCACAGGCAGGGCCACCTAGCTAAGTAGGTGGCAGGACCCCACATGGCACTGAGAATTCTCAAATCTGCAGGAACCTGATCTGAACTCTTGTGAAATGCCCTCTCTCACCAGCTTTCCGTTCCTTCTTCTAAATAGTTTCTGCTTAGGAAGAGCCAGGTGGGCTTTATTTCCTTGGGATGGGAAGAAAAGTTGAGTTGAGAGACCTGATGCTTTCAAATCTTCATGGCATGGCAGGGATCTCGGAAGAAATAGATGGTGGAAGAGGAGAACAAAGGTAGCAGAGAGACTGGCCAGTAATCCCACCAGAACATAGAAATCACATGCTGTGTCATAAGATGTGCAGACTTTTTCTTAGTCCAAGTTCTGGGCTTCCAGAGACCGTGTGTCCAGTGCAGAAGAAGGAAGAACAATGGGGAACAGTAATAAGCATGACTTGATTCTCTTTCCCTTGTAGGAAACAAAGTGGAGGTAGATATAACTGTGCAGGTTGCTGACACTCTGGATTATTAGACCTTTTCTATGAAATGCAACTAAAAGTTTAAATAACAACAACACAGGATAAACTTGGCTTGAAATTGCATAGTCTTTGGCTGAGATGCAGTGATTTTAGCTTTCTGCATGTAAACCACCCGAGCCTTGATGCTGTAAGATGATGGGATGCCGGTGGGAGGGCGTTGGAGGAAAATGAAGGGATATCAATGAAACTTTTTATAGCTCTTCCGAGCAGCCAAGATTTTAGGTGATCATATGTCAAATTGACTTCTCAGGCAATTCATCTGAGAATTTAATCTACACCCCTCACCAAAAAAAAAAAATCGGTTTTGTTTGAATGGGTTTGGATGGCTAGCTGCTTTGGGGGCCATCAGTCCGTGAGGAGTTGGTGCCTCCTTGGGAAAGCTGAGCAAGTATTAGGATGATTCATGTTTAGTAAGTACCCTGTGGGCATGGTTTGGGGTGTCTCCACACACACGAGTAATCTTTTCACAGATTCTGGAAAGTTCTTTAGCCAGATAAAACGACTCTGTGATGGATCTTTATTTTTGCAGATATTTTATTTCGACTTCTTCATCAGCTCCCTTATTTTATGGCATTCAAGCGCTTATAAGTGCTCACAAAGTCTCAG
Source organism: Balaenoptera acutorostrata (assembly GCF_949987535.1). Taxonomy (NCBI): domain Eukaryota; kingdom Metazoa; phylum Chordata; class Mammalia; order Artiodactyla; family Balaenopteridae; genus Balaenoptera; species Balaenoptera acutorostrata. The sequence goes on from NC_080075.1 coordinate 7,793,051, forward strand.
GATTAATCATTACAAATGAAATCCCATCTCTTACCAATAAAAAAAAAAGTGAAAATGTAGGGCTGTGTTGTTAGTTTGAGAAATCTGTTTATTACAGTTGTTGGAACTAAACATGTTCATTTATAATGAAAAAAAAGTGGGGGCAGAGATAACCCTACCTACTCCATCCTGTGTAGCTACAGGCAGGCATGTAAAATCAGAGTTTTTACAGGAAAACCCACATCCCAGATTTTCCCTTGCAGTCTCAGGACAGACTTCCAGCCTCTCTCAAAAGATCTAGCTGGAGAAGAACATGTTTATGCTCATAGATGCAGGCACCTGGTCTAAATCCCCTCATTGTTGGGAGGCTAATGAATTACCTGAGTCAGTTTGTCCAGAGCTGTAAGCATTCAGTCTACGAGGGTCCCACCTGGGAGACTCATCCAACAAAGAGCTGAGGCTGGGACCTGAGCCCCCCAAGGCCCCACTGGGGAATCTAGGGTTGCACTGCCCAGTCCAGGAGCCACCAGGCACAGGCGGCTGTCGAGGTGTGGAGAGTCTGGACCGAGATGGCTGTTAGTGTAAGATACACACCGGATTTCAAATGCTTCATACCAAGGGGAAAAAAAGTAAAAGGTCTCATTAGTAACTTTTTATTGATTACATGACAATACTTAGGGTGTATTGGCTCAAATAAAACATATTATTAAAATCACACCATTTCTTTTTACTTTTTTAGCACAACTACTAGAAATCTTTTAATTACCTAGGTGGCTCGCATGATATTTCTATTAGACAGTGCTGTTGTAGATAGAGAACGGACCGGCACGTGGGGTGGCCAAGGAGGGGACTTACGGAAAACAGTGCAAACAGTTTCAGAGTGGATGGCTAGGCGTTCCTGTTCTTGCAGGCCCTTGGCTGCCCCACTGGCTTCTTCCCCCCGGCTTCGTGGCATAGCTTCAGTATCCGTCCCGCACCAGCCTGCTGGGCCCCCTCCTCGCCCTCTGCCCGTCTCTGGGATTGCCCCACAGTCCAGACACCCTGCCTTCCATGGAGCTGAGCAGTTCCTCTGTCTGACCCCTCCCCGGACTCCTCTCCAGGCGATCAGCAAAACTAAGAGTCTTTGGTCAGCAAGACCCATCCTCCTTAGAAGGCTTTCCTTAAAATATCAACCCACAGTCTCTCTCCCTCAATTCATAAATTGTGAAAGCTCTGAACACCTGAAGTTTTTAAGAACTCATTTGGTAGAACTGACTGAAAGCGATATATAGCTTTGATGCCACTTCCCGTGATTGTCTGTTCATTAGACTGCCCAGGCCCTGCCTGGCGTGGTGTATGGTGTGTGGTGTAGGCATCAGTTTGCCTTCCTAAAATACAAAAGTTCTGAATCCCAAAACACATCCAGACCTGAGGGTTTCAGGTAAGGACTGTGGACCTGAAGCAATTTTTCCCTCCCTTGAAACCTGGCTTGGCTCTCCCTGTCTTCCATCAAGTCTACCTTAAAGACCATCTTTCTGAAAGATGGATCTAAGCAGGTCATTGTCCTGCTTTTAGTCCTCTGAAGGATGCCCACAGCCTCCAGGACCAGGTTCCAGCGCCTTCACAGCTGTCCAGGCTCCTCATCAGCTGGTATTTATCACCTGCTACAGGCTTGGTCCTCAGACAGGGACTGAGGGGATTCACAAGACACTTGAAATACAGTCTCTGACCTCAAAGCAGGGGAGGTGAAGCCCCAGGAACCACGGTGAACAGCAGAGGATTAAGTGCACAGGTGAATGAAACTGGCTCCACGTGCAGGCAGAATAAGAGAAGCAAGAGGGCAGAGCAGCCAGCACAGGCTCCCAGGTCCGGGGCGTGCGGAAGAGGCAGGCGGGGCTGGCCAGGTGCAGGATGGAGGTGAGGGGGTAGCAGAGGGAAGGAAGGGGGTGCGGTTTCCCGGTCCCTCACCTGGATGTCTGTCCTCTCCAGATACTTAATGAGGCTTGGCCTGGTGCCTGCCTTTCCAGGAGGCCCAGGGGACACCCTAAGGATGCCGCCTTCTAGAATTAAATGAGTTCCCTGTGTTTTGTCATTTGAACTGGTTCCTTAGAGCCACATCACCAGACGTTGAAGTTCATTACTTCCATCCTTGTGTCAGTTAAGAAAGCTGATTGGAGCGTACTGAGCCCAAGTTTAATCTGCCGACTAGATTTCCTGCCCTCCCTCACCCCTGGTTTATATGTCAAGTTGCCAGAAGAGTTAGTGGTGGCTCTTTCGTACCCTGCAATTCGGTTCCTATTTATTGAAGCCCTACTGTATACAGGACTCTGAGCCTACACTGATACAAGCCCTCATATTTATTTTGTGCTGTAAGATTTGCAGAATACTTCTGTCTACATTCTCTTATTCAATTCCCCAATAATCCTTTAAAGTTGAGAGGATATGTACTATTCATTCTCAATTTACATTGAGAAGTGGAGACCTGAAAAGGCTGAATAATTTACTCAGGGCCATAGCGCTCGTTAGTGACAAAGTTAGAAGTTAAAAATTAACTCCAGACCCAGCACTTTTTCCCATACAGGTGTCAGCCACTTCCTGTTCATGCCGTACATATTGTGAGTACGCGTGTTGGACGTTTGAAGGTCATTGAGCAGGTATGGAGGCCTGCCCACTGCTAGCCCAGAAATGTGACTTTTCTTATTATTTGCCGAAGCAATGTTGGCAACATTCAGCCTCTTTCCCTAATGCATCTTGACAGTTAGGCTAAAAATCTAAACAATACCCCAGACTTGTGAAGGAAAGGTTGACCCAACCATGCGAAATGGCAGAATGGAGCCGGGGGGGGGCAGCAAATAAATTATGAGAAGCTGTAGCAGAAACGACCCAGGGTGCGGGCTCAGTGAAAAGAGCTGCTGTCTTGTAGGGATATGAAAGGGGGATGCAAGGCTTTGGTAGATAAATCCCCGAGATATGAAATTGCAGTATATCTCATAACCAAGTGACAAACTTTTTTTAATTAGTTTTTATTGGAGTATAGTTGCTTTACAATGTTGTGTTAGCTTCTGCTGTACAGCAAAGTGAATCAGCTATACATATACATATATCCCCTCTTTTTTAGATCTCCTTCCCATTTAGGTCACCACAGAGCATTGAATAGAGTTCCCTGTGCTACACAGTAGGTTCTCCTTATCTATTTTATACATAGTATCAATAGTGTATATACGTTAGTCCCAGTCTCCCAGTTCGTCCCACCCCCCAACCTTGGCAACCGTAAGTTTGTTTTCTACATCTGTGACTCTATTTCTGCTTTGCCAGTAAGCGATATTATACAATATTTGTTTTTCTCTTCCTGACTTACTTCACTCAACAGTCTCTAGGTCCATCCACATCTCTGCAAATGGCACTATTTCGTTCCTTTTTACGGCTTGATGATGTTTTATTCCTGGGAGTACAGAAGCCTTAGTTCAACATAGCGTTTTTCAAATACACCATCCTGAGAGAGTATTTTATTTTCTCCTTTACAGAGGAGGAAATGAACAGTCAGTATCACCACCAGATCACCCAGCTGGTAAAGAACACTAGCAGGTAGAGCTGGAAACTCACCCACTCACACTCAGAGCCCCTGACTTCCTCTGGGCTGCCAATGTGACTGACTGCCCAGGGCCCACACTGATGCCACAGGCACCCCTCTCTTTACACCTGCTGCCTGACCAGTGTGGTAAGAGCAGCCAAACGGGTCATCCTTCAGAACTTGACCTTGAGGCCACAAAATCCTTTGAAAGCCTAAAGTACCCATCTCTCATTTCTTGGCTGGAGAGTTCTGAAAGGCATGTATTTACACAGTGAAAAGGCTAGAGATTTTATGTAGGATACCTTAACACTGGAAATAATGATGGGAAAAGAAAGAAGTGTTTTGAGTGCTTTACTTATTACCAACCTGAATATAAATAAGGCACCAAAAATCGCTGGCTTTCATGTTCATTCTTTAAAAAAAAAAATAGTGGCTTTATTTTTGAGTAATAAGGGAAAGGTAGAAGGAAGTACTTGGTGTCACAGGATAAAAAAAAAAAGTCATTTCCCTGTTATCAAGGAACGAGCAATAAACCTAGGACTTATAAAGTGCAGGATCCAGGAGGCAATGCCATTTCTGTAATATCCACTCACTCTTTAATTTTTCTTTGGTTGAAGTCGCCCTGGCTTCCAAAAATAAAAAATAAAAAGCATAAGTGTTTTCCTTTAATAGAAAAAATTTAGGATTACCATAATTCCCAGGTAAGAAATCTTTCCATATGAAAATTAGATTTGGGCACAGCTGGTTTTCGCAATATCTCAGAGTAGAAGGAAGGTTTATTTCCAAGAATCTGACTGAAATATACACAGAGAAAAATAAAATTTTCTTCCAGAATCACATTTAAAGATACCCATTTGGGGTAATAATCTTAACGTTCCTATCAATTAATACTGACTTGAGTTGAAGTTAGAATGGAATGCTCATCTCGACATCATTTTATCCCCCTTCTCTTATTCCGTCACCTGGCTCTTTCCTCTGTAACCACACAGCAGTCTGTTCCTTTCCATTTGGTTCAGTTGGGAATCTGTTCATTTGTTAAGTTCCTCCTCTGCTGGGGGCCCCACCCTCAGCACTGGACGTGACAAAATAAATCTGGGAAAATGGCACGGCCCCTGCTCAAATGACATTGACCCTGCGGGAGTGGGGTGGAACGGAGAGGGGTGTATCCAGAGGGGCTCAGAGCCCCACGTGAGAGCAGCAGCTCCAGCCTCAGGAAGCTTTGACGTTGAGTCTCCTCACGCTGCATTTAACCTGGTACCCAACCACCTGACTGGTCCAAAGGACGCCAGAGGAGTTTCATGCATCATCTCGGTCCTTCAGAGTCTAGAGGAGGAAGGAGACCCCTGGCGCCCAGCCAAGGCATTGGGTCCATGATGGGGCTCAGAGAAGAGTGGAGATCAGAGAAGGTGGATTTTCTGGTGGGCTTCCTAGAGGAGCGTTTCTGGGGATGGACATACTCCAAGGTGTGTATGATTCAAATTGCAGAGGAAGGAGGCCAGGCTGCAGGTGAGGACGCAGCGCCCGGCACTGCAGGATCTGGCTTGCTGCTTCTCCTCTCCTCTCTTCGAAAACTCCTCCCAGGCCTTCATCAGCCCACCCTCCTGCTGCTACCTGCGCCTCCCAGGCACAGCCCTCACCTCCAACCACCAGAAACTGATAACCTTTGCCCAACCCTTGCTGCTGTTAGTAAGACAGTTGAGCAAGAATAAAGAACAGTGCTGCTGAAGAAGGGACCAGGACCAAGGGACCAGCAGAAGTCACTGTCCTGTTCCCCTGACCACAGGGGCCGCCCGGGCTGATGGGCGACCTCTGCAGAGGCCAACACCAGATGTAGCAGCTGGGGCTTTTTTGTGCCTTGGGCCTCAGTCCTGCTGGGAAAAGAGTTAGCAGTGCTCTGGATTTGGCAGGAGGCGGCCTCAGCCCAGACTGGGAGGACATGGGCCAGGGAAGCAGCAGCTGCACCCTCTGTGGCCTTCAGCAAAGCTGTTCTGACCTTGCCACTCCGGCCAGCTCAGCCAGAGCCTTGGGGGATGATCACCAGTCACTGCTCCCAAGGAGAAGGCGAGAAGGCTCTTCTGAAACATCCTTAAAGGAGTCTGAAGTTTAGATAACATTAATTCCATGTTAATTACTAAGTTAATTTCATGAACTTAGCCCTTCCTTGGACCCTGATCCCTAAGACAATATCCTCCTGAAACATGACCTCTCTCAGAATGAATTTCTACCTTTTATCTAACAGCCCTTGTCCTGGGGAGCGTTTCCCTTAAGTTCCGTTTTCTCCGAACCTTGCAGGACTGCCCCACGTGCGCGGTCACAGTGCTATTTCCCTGTGCAGGACGGAGTGGCTGGTGAGACGTCTGAGGCCCCTGCCCTCCTGCACAGGCTCTCCTCTGCAGAAAGGGTTGGGATGCCAGCAGCAATCGCAGTTTATCAACCACCGGCCTCCATCGTCACCAAAGCCTCTCAAATCCCTTTCCAGAGGATTTCTCAGGTGCACGAGCTCATTCACGGCCTGAGTCCTTTTGACTGTGGTTTTGGGTGAAGGTCTTTGGGGAAGGCAGCTCAGAGGAAGCAGGGAAACGCTCTGGTTTGGACACGGTGGGGGGACTGGGGGCAAGGGTACAAGAGTGTTGCATCACCAGATGCTCCAAAATGACACCCTGCCCCAGACCGCAGGCCGCAGGAGTTCCAAGGGCACACGCATCTCAGGTGGAGCTTTGTGATGGTGTCTGTATCTTTCATGAAGATCATTTGAGTGCAGATATATTGAAAGATCCCACACGGAGCTCTCAGAGTACCCGTGAGACTAAATCTCCCGGGAACCCAGACTCAGCTGGGAGGACGGAGCAGTGACGGGTCACAGTCTGGGTTGGAGATCAGCCTTGGGAATCCAGCAGGTTGAGATTTCTCTGAAACAGGGAGTGCAGTGTAGGTGAGAGGGAGGAAAATCTGGTTAAGATGGTCTGGTGAGGAGGGAGAAAGGGCAGTGAGGGGGCTCTCACAGGGCTCGGTAGCACCTGCTTGGCCTCAGCTTTCTGAGGGCCTGGTCCTCTGGGCCGCAGACAAGGTCAGGGCAAAGTAGGGGTGAGTCCTGTTAACACCTGCCTTTGTGCCTGCCTCCTGGGCACCACAGCCTGGACATTCAGCTGGAAACACACCCAGTTTGCTTGACACTGCACAGCGGCCAGCGTCTGCATCTTTCCCCAATCAACCCTCCTGGCCCTCCCAGCTCCTGCCTCTCCACCAAGAAAACGCAAAGGAAGTGCACCACACCTGCGGAGAAACCCTTCAAAACACAAATGAATTTTCCTTTTTTTTTTTTTTAAAAAAAAGGATATTGTAGTAGGATACCTCAACCAAAATATATTTGTCAAATGCCAAACTCTTACTTGGAAAAGATCTGGATAAAAAGTAGCATACGCTATCTCGTCATCTCCTACAGGAGCTCCGACAGCAGCATGTGGGCGTCCAGTCTTGCAACTTTTATTACATAAGCGGCGACACAGCCGGAGGAGGCCCGGGGTTCTCAGCAGTTTCTGTGTGAGCTCTTCCCATTGTTGGTCTGACTCTAGAGCAGACAGATGTGCACTTTTTGGAGTAAAAGGCAGTGAGCTTTAAAATGTATAATTGTTATCCAGTGTTTTTTTTTTTAATAAGCTTTTATATAACTTAATTGGAGCTCATTGTTTTTCAGCTCACTAAAGGTATACTGTAAGTGTATTCCACCCCGTTTGGGGACAAGGATCAAGTTTTTCTGTGCACAGTTACAGGTCTTGTCTCTTATTTTGAAGGGGTGGGTGCTTATGTTTTTTCAGTTATACACATACCTGTGCCCCCAGACACTGGTGACACAGAAAGGAGTGAGGCCAGACATTTCCCTCAAGGAGCCCATGATTCAGGTAGGTGAGACAGACTTGAAGACAAATACTTACAATATAGGGTGGCAAATGCATATTTGCCTAGACATGTGTACAGAAGAGGGTAATTAGTTAAGGTCACTGAGCGTCAAGGTGTGTCCTGTGGGGTGGCCTTTGAAAGGTAATAGATGAGAACAGGGAGCAGAAAGAAGGGCACTTAAGGCAGGAGGAGAAGCCCTGGCTGACATTCAGAGAAGCAGAACCATAAATAGTTTGCGCTGTTCCAGAACTGAGTTCAAGGGCTAGGACAGGGGGGCAACTGCAGTGAGCTGAGGCCAGGCCGTGGGGAGGCTTGTGTGCCTTAGGAAGCAGCAGGCACCATGAACTTAGATTTTAGATGGGCTGAAGCAAGGTGGGAAATAGAATCTGGAGGAAGGACTGGAGAGAGGAGGGAGTGAATAAGCTATCACAGTGAGAACTGGAGTGTGGGAAGGGGTGAGGGTATGATAAGGGATAAAGAAAGATGGGTTCAAGAGAAAGCTGAAGAAATTGGACAGACACCTCTAGGAGTTTTGTTGTCCGTAAGGAGGAGAGAAGGGAAGTCAGAAACCACGTGCAGGTGACCAGGTGGATACAGAATTCAGCAGTGAGTGTTGGATTTTAGGTGGGGAGGTAGTGGGACCTGGTGTGGGGCACATCAAGGTGGAAGCACGTCCAAGTGGAGATGAACTTATTTGCTCAACAAACATTTACTGTGTGGTTATTCTATGCCAGGCATTTGACTAGATTCTCAAGATGCCCAATGACATAAAATGTGGGCTCTAGCCTCTGGGAAACCACAGTACAGAGATGCACTTGGCCCTTTAGAGCTGGCAGTAGGAGGACAAAGTCATGGTGGTCTCCTTGGGAGCAGATGAAGAGATGAGAGGGTGCAGAAGACCAGAGAACTGAGGGCAGGATCCTAGGATAGCATCAGCTTCTGAGCAGTGGCCAGAAGAGGTGGATTCATCCAAGGTAGTTTGAAGTCAAAGATAAAGAGACCCTTGAGAGGCCAGAGAGCCGTGCAAGGAACATTGCAAAGAAGGAGTGTCACATAAATGTCACATAAATCAGTGACCAAGAAAGACAAAGAAACAAAGATGTCCGTTTGATTCAGCAATTCAATGTCCCCGATACCCTTAGTCGGTATGCGTGCATGTGAAGTTATCTGCCATTTGGAAAAAAATTCTACTCTTGCTGGTCAAGAATGTGAATGCTTTGTTAGGACTTGCAGTGTCTGGCCAGAATTTAACCACTTTGCACAGGTAATGACAAGCCTTTGATTTGTGCCTGTTGCTACCACTGGCAACACATTGCAACCCCACCCCTTAGCTGTATCTATAGACTTCAGTCTAGTACTTTTTTTTTAATCTTTACATACTTTTCCCCTTCCTTTATGGGCTTTGGTTCTGTTACTTTATTTTGATTGAAGTATAGTTGATGTACAATATTATATAAGTTACAGGTGTACAATATAGTGATTCACAATTTTGAAAGGTTGTATTCCATTTACACTTATTATAAAATATTTGCTATATTTCCCATGTTGTACAATGTATTCGTGTAGCTTATTTTATACCTAAGAGTTTGTAGGTGACTAAGAAACAGCTGACTACTATTGGATTCTAATGTAGAAAGTAAATATACAAGAGTCCCTACTGATATAAATAAATGAGTAAATAAATAAATGGGGGCAACTATGTCCCCCGTACATAGTCCCTGCAAATGTCCCGTACAGAATTTTCCAGATAATTCATGTACGTGCTGCCCCCTCAAGGAGGTGGAACGTAACTCCCCATCCTTAAGTGTGGGCTGTCTTAATGGCTTCCACGTGCAGCCTGGAAGGGGCAAGAAGAGTAAGGTCTCAGCACAGGAGCCAGACCAGTACAGCCTCAGCCCAGTGATAAGTCACGTGTGTAACAAGCACCCGCGATGATGGGATGAGAAGGCCCCTTCAGCTCTGGGGCCCTTCACCTCCTCCCCCAAACCATAACCTCAGTCTCATCATGAGAAAAACATCAAACAGCTCCATGAAGGATCCTTCCACAAAATACATTGCCAACACTCCGCAAAATGGTCAAGGTCATCAAAAACAAGGCACGTCTGAGAAACTCACAGCCGAGTGATCCCATCCTGGACAGAAGAAGGTCAGGTGAAAACTAAAGAAATTGGGACAAAGTGTGGACTTTGGTGAATAATAACATCTCGATACCGCTTTATTAGTTGTGATAAATGGATCACACTGATGGAAGATCTTAACAGCGGGGGAAACTGGGTCCTGAGCTTCCAAGGACTCCCTGTATTATCTTGGTACCATTTCTGTAAATCTAAAACTAGTATAAAAGTTTGTTTAAAAATAACAGTGGCTGAGTATCACTGGCCTGAGTTTTCCCGCTGAGCCCCGTGCTTTCATGCACTGTTGGCTGGACCTCACCCAGGAGAGACCGCCACCTCTCCCTTCTGCAGGCCGGTGAGAGCCGGCCTCGTGGCTTGAAGTTCATCCCCGCTGAATTCACAGAACACTCCCTCTGTTCTTCTTGACTTGAAGTTACGTGTCTCTCCCATCACCCACGTAGTTAATCCGAGGATCCAGTACTCCTCCTACCGCACCCGGCCCCTTGCTGTACGGGAGCAAGGTGTTCCCCGGCCTGAGACTAGCCGATTCAAATCAACAAATACTCACAAAGTACCTCCTGTGGCCCATTTAGCTGCTTACTGTTAAAAACGGCCATGTGAGTCGTAGTGATGAAAATGCAGCAGAAGCCAGGGGTGAATTTCTGGTAGGAAGGTATCTTTGGGCCATATAGAAAGTGACATTCCTTCTGTTTGTTCTGAGTTTCATGTCACATCCTTACTACATCAGGGGACTCTAGGAGCAATCTTTCAGAGATCCCGGGACAGTTTGTTGTCTGGATAAGAAAATCCTGTAAGCCTGAGCTCCTTTATCAGACTGGAGCTCTGTGAGGTTGGGGACCATTTCTTATTTGTCCTGGTCTGCCCATCCGCTAGCACAGTGCCTGACACATGTAGGCTACCAATAAAATTTTACTTAAATAATTAATATCACTACAGGCGATATAGGCTGCCGCTATGCTGTTATTCCAGAACAAGATGGGCTCCCGGTTATAGGGGCACATTAAGGGCAGTGCTGCCTGGACCAGGTTAGACACTGTCTCATCTCTGTCGGGCCTTCACCACGGCTCCTGGTCAAGAATGCCCACTCTTCTCTGTGTTAACTGTGCAGTAAGGCTGGTTGAAAGTAAAATGGTCCATCCAAGGGCCTGACACTGTACCTGAAAACTTCTACTATTACTTTCACACCTTCAGGATCTTTTTTGATGTTATTTGGGGAGGTTTTTGTTGTTTTCTATTTTTCTGTTTCTTCTCTTTTTAACTGTGAGAAGTCATCACAGATCACAAGTGCCTGGGAAACTGTTAGAAGGGGTGCATTCTGGCCAACCTGCACCATGCAGTGTGTCTAGCTCACAGCCGGTTCCAAGGGTGTGGGCTACAGAGGAAGATTATTTTAGCAGGTAAGCAGGAAAGGAGACCCATTCTAGACCATGGTTAGGGGCCAGGCAGGGGCAGGGGGTGCTCCAGTGCCCGTGTAAGAAAGGAATCTGGATGAAAGCATAGCCCTGGAGTGGGGGGAGCACCCCCTGAAAAGGTAGGGGTTTTCAAAGATAAGTGTCACCTACTTCACAGTGTTGTCTAGTGTTGATCCAGAGATCAATTGATTTTCTGCCATTTTAATGAAAAACTATGTACCAGGAGTCTTGACTCATCTAAAATTGGAAAATCAAGAAGTCTGCATTGGTCATGGATCCTGTCTCTTTTCAGCCCTCCTCTCCTGTCCTCCGTCAATGAATAGACCCAATTAGGCAGGATTTAGCCATGAGTTCCAGTATAGTAACTAAATTTATCATGATTAGTACTGATTATTTTCTTAAGCAGCAAGTAGAAACACTTTTGAAGTCAAATTCTGTCTCAAAAGTGTGCACTCACACTTAAAATTTTTCATTGAATTATTTTTCTTTGCACTTGAGATTCCCTTCTGCCAGCTGAAAAGCAAGCGCAGGCGGACCTCGGAGATACTCTAGGTTGGGTTCCAGACCACAGCATTAAAGCAAATACGTAGTAAAGCGAGTCACACAAATTTTTTGGTTTTACAGTACATATAAAAATTATGTTTGCACTATGCTGTAGTCTATTAAGTGTGCAATAGCATTATGTCTAAAAAACAATGTACATACCTTAATTTAAAAATACTTTATTGGTAAAAAATGCTAACCATCATCTGAGCCTTCAGTGAATCAGAGCAGTAATACATCAAAGATTACTAATCACAGGTCACCATAATAAATATAATAATAATGAAAAAGTTTGAAATATTACGAGAATTACCAAAATGTGACACAGAAACATGAAGTGAGAAAATGCTGTTGGAAAAATGGCACTGATAGACTTGCTTAACGTAGGGTTGCCACAAACATTCAATTTGTAAAAATCACGATTATCTGCAAAGCACAGTAAAGTGAAGTGCAGTAAAACGAGGTCTGCTGTAGATGAATACATAAAAAGTTGGATAGGCAGCAAACAACTTGATTCTGCAAGTTTACTCTTCTTTACTTAAACCCAAAATACACCTGATCTAAAACCATGAGGAAATGCTAAAGCTTTCTGGCAGAGTGGCCTTGACCAATGCTGGTGTTAGTTTGTGGTATAAAGCAAAGTGATTCGGTTATACATATATATATATATTCTCTTTCTTATTCTTTCCCATTATGGTTTATTACAGGAAATTGAATATAGTTCCCTGTGCTATACAGTAGGACCTTGTTGTTTATCCATTCCGTATATAATAGGTTGTATCTGCTAATCCCAAACTCCTAATTTATCCCTCCCTCACCTCCGTCCCCTTGGCAACTACAAGTCTGTTCTCTCTGTCTGTGAGTCTGCTTCTGTTTTGTAAATAAGTTCATTTGTGTCATATTTTAGATTCTACATATAAGTGATATGGTATTTGTCTTTCTCTTTCTGACTTACTTCACTTAGTATGATCATCTCTAGGTCCATCTGTGTTGCTGTAAGTGGCATTATTTCATTCTCTTTTGGGTTTTTTTGACTATGCCACCTGAAAATTAGAACACTTCATATATTGACCTAATTTTCAAACCTATTCACTGTAAAAAAGAAAAAGTGGTGAATTAGTCTTGGTGGTGTGTGTGTGTGTGTGTGTATATATATATATGTGTGTGTGTGTGTGTGTGTGTATGTGTATATATACATATATATATGAGATCTTTAAAAAATTTTTATTGGAGTATGGTTGCTTTACAATGTTTTGTTTCTGCTGTACAGCAAAGTGAATCAGCTATACATACACATATATCCCCTCTGAGATTTCTTTTTTAATTGAGGTTATCTGACTTATGTATTCAGACCACCTGGATTAGTTTTATAGTGAATAGTTCTAGAAGCATCAGAGATAACATGCAAAGTACTACAAAAATGGTAGCATTAAAGGTGAATTCACGGAAATGCCTTGGTTTGAGGATCAAATACCAATCTCCCAGTTCAATGAATAGCTAATAGGATGCTTTTTCTTTAACATGGAACATAAATGGCTTTTCCTTCTCTTTGCATTTAAGTGATCCGCTTATTATGTTTGTGGCAGAGAGGGTGAGTGGATTTATATAGAAGCCTGCGTCTAGGCATAGGCAGCCGAAAGTCCTGAGGGCATATGTTCCAGAGGTGGACAGCTTGGAGGTGGAGCGCTGGCTGGATCCCTGCAGTATCCAGTTCCGGCTTGGTTCTGCCCATAATCACAGGAGCCAGAATGGTCATCTTGGTCCACACAGCATAGGAGGTTAACATTCCATAAGTCTCAAATGACCATACTATGGATACCCTGAACAGAGAGGCAGTGGCTTCTTTCCCTCAAGACTTAATGGGGATGGAATATTACTCAGCCTTAAAAAGAAACGAAATTGAGTTATTTGTAGTGAGGTGGATGGACCTAGAGTCTGTCATACAGAGTGAAGTAAGTCAGAAAGAGAAAAACAAATACTGTATGCTAACACATATATATGGAATCTAAAAAAAAAAAAAAAGGTTATGAAGAACCTAGGGGCAGGACAGGAATAAAGATGCAGACGTAGAGAATGGACTTGAGGACACGGGGAGGGGGAAGGGTAAGCTGGGACAAAGTGAGAGAGCGGCATGGACATATATACACTACCAAATGTAAAATAGATAGCTAGTGGGAAGCAGCCGCATAGCACAGGGAGATCAGCTCGGTGCTTTGTGACCACCTAGAGGGGTGGGATAGGGAGGGTGGGAGGGAGACGCAAAAGGGAGGGGATATGGGGATATATGTATATGTATGGCTGATTCACTTTGTTATAAAGTAGAAACTAACACACCATTGTGAAGCAATTATACTCCAATAAAGATGTTTAAGAAAGAAAAGAAAAAAAAAGACTTAATGGGGCAGGAACAACTCAATGCACTAAAGTGGAGAAAGCTTTAATTAGAGAAACTTAGGAACTGTTGACTTCCAAGGTGGAACAGGTACTTCTCCCCCTCAAGTTAGTACTGAGTTAGCTTGGGTAGTGGACTTTGTCCTTCACATGACTCTGTACCCTGGGAAGGACATTGGGGAACTAATATTGAAGACTATACAGGTGTTTCAAAGACTGGAGAATAAAACCTATGAGGAAAGAAAAAAAGGGGCCAGGATTGTCTGACAAGGAAAGAAGATGGGGGTCTGTACTCCCACTTTTTATCACTTTACTAGGCTTACTTATCTGTCTTTCCCTTCAATAAACAGTGAGCCATGTGAAGGCAAAGACTTTTCAACCTTCTATCTCGAGCATCTAGAATGTACCTGGTTCACTGGTGGTGGTCAATAAATTAAGAAGTTTATGTTCTCTGTTAGAAAAAACTAAATGGACTTAAGTTATAGCCTGGTGATTGTTACGAGATGGAATGGGTAGTAAAATTCCAATACTAATGTTGAATATTGAGTTATTCCTATGAATCAGCCACTGTATAAAATGTTTTATGCATTTTCCCCCATATAATTCCCACATTCCTTGGGAGTAAACACTCTTATTTGTCTATTTTAAAGATGAGGAAACGGAGAGAGCAACTCTGAGTTCTTTGCACAAGGACACACAGCTAGTATGTGGCAGAGCCAGGATATGAATCCATCAATCAGGCTTTCTGACTGCAGAGCTCAGGCTCGTAATTACTATACATACCAGTCAGAATTCAATCTGGAAAAGAGAAACCACTCTAGGTGTTTTAATAGGAGGGCACTTAACATAGGGCATGAATGCCTTCCAAGTCCTTCAGGAGGGCTAGGGAATCTAAGGTCAGGGGGCCAACAGGAAATCAGTGATTAGTTCAGGAAATCAGTAAATGCCAGAATTGTAGAGAACTGCTAACAGACATCTCAGCATCTACAGGTTTTATTCCCAGAAGGATGCCTAGAAGCCTCTGGCAGAACCTCACATCTGTCACCTGCTGAAGCTTATACACCTGCTTCCACTGCCCCGGTACAATGATGGCTTCTGTTACCCTTCAGCCTTCCAAACCCTATGTGGGTGCCTCTCATTGGCAACATCTAACTCAGAACCCTGCAGGCAGGCACGTAGGAAATGTAGTTCCCAGTCCTCTAGCCCCTGTGAAATAAGGCAGTGCTCCAAGGGAGAAATGATGCTGAGATGTCCACAGATAACCTTGCATACTGTGCTGTACTGTCTTGAAGAAACCTTGGGGACTTCTCCAGAGAACTTGGAAGGCAGGATAACCTATGGTATCTTTTGTGTTTCCTCCCAGAGGCTAAAGAACAGGCCAGAAAATGATCTCAGATGCCCTAGCACTGCCTATGATTTCTGAAAACAATCACTGAAGAATTCTGAAACACGGGAATGATAACTCCTGAACTCATTAGTAAGGATGGGTTTGTGCCTTACCCTAGGTACTCAGGAAATAACACCCCTCCCCTGGAAGCATTCATATTCAAATGGAAGGCGGGGGAAAGGTGGAGGCTGTTGAGTTGTTACACAATCTTAATACAACGCACTAATTCTGTACAAAGGCAGATAAGATGTGGAGAATTCTATTCTGTGGATTGCAGATGGTTTTAATGAGAAGGCGAAAGTTCACTTGGAATCAGGCAGTGGTTTTCAACCCTGGCTGAATAGTAGATTCGTCTGGGATGCTTGTCAAAAATACCGATGCCTATGCCCAATCTAGGACCAATTAAATTAGCGTCTCTGGGAAGGAGGCCCACGAATCAGTGTTTAAACACCACGGGGAATGCTGACCTCATCATTGAGAAACCCCTCGGAGGCTTTACGGTTTCCAGTGTGCTTTCACTTTTATTGTCTCATTTGTGTCTCAACTGTCATACCGTTTTATTAGCGGACAAACTAAAACTCAGAGTTCGGGACTTGATCCAGGGAACAGAGCTATTCAAGATATTCAGCTCTGCAGACTATCCAGTTGACTCTGTTGTATAGTGGTTCCTACGCTTTGCTGTCAATCAGAATCACCTAGGGAGCTTTTAAAACTCTGGATGCCCAGATCACACCCCAAATCTATTCCGTCAGAATATGGGGGTGGGGTAGGAGCCGGGCATCAATATTTTTCAAAGTTCCCAAGTTATTCCAGTGTGCAGTAAAGTTTAGAAACCACCATGTTAGGGCCATACTCAGGAAACGTGTGACATGGGCGTAGCTCAGCATGTGTGCATTTGCTTATTTGGAGATTATGCTTGGTTCTCTTTCCTAACCCTAACAGTTTATCTGTTCAATTAAATCTCTTAATTAGGGGCTGTCTCAGGAATCAGCTTGTCAATAACGATAGCCACAGACATGCAGAAACTGGTATTGTGCCCGCTGTATGTATGACCCTTCTAGATTCAATATATTCTTCTTGTCAAAAGTTATGAATGAAATAAGCAAAGCATTAGTTAGCCAACAGAATTGGCAACCGCTTTACTAGTTTACTGGCCGTTAACATTTGACCTCACAGACTGGAGCCTAATCTCTGCAGGTCTCGTTTCTCATTCCCCTCAGGGGAGGTACACAGTTCCCTTCAGAGAGGTTCATGTAAAGAAATGCCCATGGTCAAGTCTGTGCAAAGGTTCCCAGTCAAGGTCCCCCAACCTCTCTTCCAGTTCTGCCGAAAAAGGACCATGTTCTTTCACACTCTGTACTTGAATTCATTACGCCTTAGAAACAGAATCCTCTAATACCAAGAACATTAGTTCAGAAGCTAATTTTCTAAAAGTCCTTGTAACGAACAAAGAGAGGAATTTTAAAACCATCTTTGAGGAGCGAGCCTTCCCTATTAAAGTACTCTTTCTAGAGTCCAGCTTGTTTTTTGATAGAAATGATCAAGTCCGTCCAGCCCTCTTTCCCTATAATTCTTTTAGGAGGAAGCAATTGTCAGGTCAGTTCGGAGAAAGCTACTTTACAACCGTGGCCTGCAGTGCCCTGAATGAAAAAGAGGGAGCATCTTCATATTTTCACAATCACACCAACTGTGTGTGGTGCTTACAGCTTTCTGGGTGGAAAGAGTCCTGAGATGTTCAGGGAAACTGGGCCCAGCATTCCATTTCTCCCAGACAAAGAGTTCCCTCCAGGCTGCTCAGATCCCCTATCTAGTCCCCTTGGAATTGTAATTCCAAGTAAAAAGAACAACGAGCACACTTTTTAAAATAGACAACTAAAAAAAAATAAGCAAAAAACAAAACCAAAAAAAAAAAAAACCTGGGATATTTCAAATAACTTTAGTGAGATGTGTCTTTACTACATCCAACAGAAGTGGGGGCGCGATAAATGAGAGCAAAAAGTGGACAGACTTCCCTTGCCAAGTGGTCAGCGTTTTACAAGGTGTATTTGCAAGGCTGCCCCTGTTCTGTTTTCCGAGGCCATGGCTCCTAAATGCAGGACCCCCTGCAGCTGTGCGCTGGTTTCTGCCTTACAGCTGTTTTGTAAGACATCATGGCATGCCATGCCATGAGCAGATAGCATCATCAGAATTGGGAGCAAGATGGGTCGTTGACACGTTCAACTGGCTCAGAAACAGGCCTCTGGAATCCCTGTCTCCACCAGGAATCGTCATTGGGGGTGTGCAGTTGCAATCAGTTCTGACCAGCCTTCCCTTTTTCCCGCTCAGCTCCTCCACACTCTAAGTTACCAGAGCCTTTACCTTCACTGGCTTGTCCAGTGCACCCTGTGAGGCAGGAATTGTAGAGAAGACTGACGCCTGCAAGAGGCAAAGGAGAGCTGCGGGGAGGCGGGGACATGACACCTTCTGGAGTTGGGAACACCCCTCACCTTCTGCAGAAGCTCTGAGCCCGTGTTGTCCAGTCCAGCAGCCACTGGCCACACGTGGCTACTGAGCCCTTGAAATGTGTATGTTGTCACCTTGAAGTGCTATGTTGGCTTAAATATATTGAATATATTGTAATTTTACCTGTTTTTACCTTTTTTTAATGTGGCTATTAGAACATTTTAATGACCTGTTAGGCTTGCGTTATACCTCTGTGAGACAGTTTGAATGATGGCTGTTCATGCTTTTAGCTCAAGCAATTGAGAGTGACCTTGAAAAGGGACACACTAAATATTTACTACCATCCAGTGGCATACCAGTTACTTATTGATGCCAACAAATTATCCCCAAACTTAGTGGCATTTGTTATCTCCTGGTTTCTATAGGTCAGGAATCTGAGCATGGCTTAGCTGGGTCCCCCGGCTAAGGGTCTCTGGAGAGGCTGCCATCAAGGTGTCAGCTGGGGCTGCAGTCACTTCAAAGCCTGACTAGGGAAAGATCCATTTCCAAGCTCACATCGCGTGATTGTTGGCCAGACTTAGTTCCTTCCAGTGATTGGTCTGAGAGCCTCATTCCCTCCTTGGCCATTGGCCAGAGGTCCCCTGAGCTCCCGGCCATGGGGATTTCTCCGTACAGCAGCTCCCAACGTGGCAGCTTTCATCATCCAAGCAAACCAGCCAAAGAGTATGCATGCCAGCAGGTGGACGTCACCCAGTCTCACGAGTGACACCCCATCACTTTGCCCTACTCTGTTCCCTGGAAGGAGGTCACTAGGTCCAGCCACACTCAGGGTGGGGAGGACACAGTACCAGGAGGCTGGGATCGTTGGGAGTGTCTTAGAGCTGCCTGCTGCAGCCAGATAACAAGGGTCCCGTTAACCTTACATCCATCCACCAATGCCATGTACTGACTGTAAGGGGTCCAAAGTGCTGTGTTCCCATTTGCTGGTTAATGCATAAAGAAACTCGGACATCATCTATAAGAAACTACAGACAGTGGTGACTTTGTGGGAAAGAGTGGGAAGTGAGCAGGTAGAGACAGGACGGGAGGTAGACATTTCCCTGGATTTTTTCTTTGGTCGTGGGGTGGCATTGGAACCCTGTGTGTGTATCACTTTTCCAAAAGCAAAGAACATCATGGGAGTGCAGGATATAACCTGCCTCCATCCCCAGGCATGCCAGGCTCGGGGGTCACCTTCCCCGACTCCATCTGACTTCTTTAGGAGTCTGAAGCCGGCACGGGTCCTTCCTCCTCCTCTGCTCGAGGGCCCATCCCACTGCATAACAATCACTGGGTTACTTGTCTCTGTCCCCTGCTAACCCGACGCTCTGAGGGCAGGCACAGAGCCTTTGGAGCTTGTATTCAGTGAGTCAGGCTCAGTTGGTTGAATGAACGAGCTTTTTTCCTTAGGAGATTTGGGGGTGAGAGGAGGGGGGTCCCTGGTCCTCTCTGGGGTCCTACCCTGTGGGCCAGGGCAAACTGGGAGAGATCTGGGGAGGAGTACACATCCTCAGGGCCCCAGGCCCCCCACCTATCCACCCAGACCACAGGCCCCAATATGCTCTCAGAGGTGGCTCAAGGGACCATACCACAGGCTCTCGGCTTTCAGTAGCTGACTAGAGATGCAATAAACCTCTGCGGGCAGGAGGTGATGGCCTAGCCCAGTGCTTCTCAAAATGTGGCCTCTGGCCGGCAGCCTCTGCATCACCTGGGGACTTACTATAAATGCAAATTTGGGGGCCTCTTCCCACCCCTGGAGGTGGGCCCGGCCACCGGTGTCTTAACAACCCCTCAAGCGATGGTGCTTCTGCTCTAGTCTGAGAACCACTAGCCCAGCTTTGACTCCCAGGGTGCCTGTGGAGGGAGCTTCCTGCTTCCCCGGGGGCTGGAGGTCAGGGCAGGTGGCCTGCTAAGGCCGCTTTTCTCTGTAAACGTTCTCCCACCGCACCTCCGAGTCCTGGGGCAGTCCACCTGCCCCAGAGGACTGATCTGATGAGGAACTCCTCGGTACACTTGGCCGCTAGCGTCTCGTTTTCAGTTACTTGGAAGAATGTTTTGTGACTTCATGCTTTTCTAAGTGTGCCTTCGTGATGCAGCTCGGGGACACATTGTTCCTTAGACAGAATGAAGGATCCTGCAGACACAGAGCGTTTGAGAGGATGTATACTTCTGGTGTGTGTGGACCAGAGCCTAGAGGACTCGATGAAGGCTCGTTGGGGGCTCAGCAAATTGCTCTGTTGCTCTGCTCATCATTTAGCGTATGTGTCATCTGACTTTATTTGCAGATGCTGTTAGGAGAAAAGAAAAAGATGAATCTAGGTTTTTTAACTACCCAAAAGCTGTTGGATGTGGGTTTGGGGTCACATTTCACTGTAATAAGGAAGCGTCTAGAAAATACCTTAGAGACAATTGATCAGTTTGTAACAGAGGAAAGAGCACTTCCCTGGTCTCAAGCCCCGTTGGGGAACTGGCACCATCTCCCAGTCCAGTCCTCGTGGCCACCTGGTGCAGGAGCACCGGGGTCCAGTCTGATTATTGCCTTTGTTCCTGGTCCACGGGAAGCTGCTCTGTTACTACAGATTCACAGGCTGTTGCCTGAGGGCGAGGCTCTGTCCTACACACCATATCACATGGGAAATGTTTCCAGAAGTAGTCAAACACTCTATGTAGCACTGTACCATCTAAAAGCACTGCCATGTCCATTTTCTGTTGAATTTTTAGAACAGCGATGGGAAATGTCTTACCTGACATACGAGGAAGTAAGTGCTCAGAGAAGTAACCGGACTTCACCCCAGGCTCCTGACTCCAGTGTGGATCTTGACTCAGATTCCAACCTGTCAGTTTTACTTTTATGAGTCGTATCAGCTCAGATCCAGGGAACCCTCTAAATCTCCAACAATCTAACTGGACTTTCCACCCATTGGTAAAGGCAGAGAGTCAGAATTCAGAGCCACAAGAGGCTGTAGAGGTCATTTTATCCCAGCTTCATTTTAGAGATGTGGAAATAATATCCAGAGTGAGTGAACAGTTTGCCCACGTTTACAGAGCTGGTTATGGACAGAACTCAGACTCAATGCTGGCCAGCCTCATTCCACCACTCCACACTCTAGTACCACGGACTGTGTCCTTTTATCAGTGTTGATTTTCACTTTCCTTTGATTTCCATTAATTCTATATTAATATACTAGATATGGGACTATTTGGAAAGGCAGTTGCTTGATTGAGATTTTGAAGACACACGTTCATCCCATATCTCACCAAGGTTTGACAGGTTTCCTGAATGAGGTTGGCTTTTGCGAGGGTCTTGAGTAGCAGGAAATGAGATGCTGTCCCCCAGGGAAAACAGGCCTGTGTCAAGGTCGCAGGTGGGCTCACCGTATAAGTGGAAGAAAAGGACCATTGGAACCTATTGTCCTTAAACAGAAGAGCTACAGGACACCTTCGCCCCAGGGTGAACATGGCAGAATCAGAAGATCACTTGTGGTTTCATTGACAGCTAGAACCAATCCTAGGAAGAGGGGGTCCAGGAAGAAGATGTGTGTGAACAGAAACTATCTCCCTATGCTCCACATTGCCTCAAAAGATGTAGATAGGAAACCCGGGTAGGAAAGCATCAGAGCTGGAAACTCTCAGGTCATCTAGACCACCCTTTGTCTCGTTCCTGATTTCTACATTGGCTTCCAGACTAAGTTCCTTCATTTGTGCCTTGGATGCACTACATCACCAACCCCAGGCTGAGCCTGTCCTAGCCGTGCTGGTTCCCAGTTAACTGGGGAATGGCGCGAGCTAAATTCTTCTGAACGAATGTGAAGAGGAAGGTGGTCAACTGTTGTTGAAAATAAGCCCAGGCAGATGGTAGCACTGACCCTGACAGAGCAGTGGACTTCAAAAACAATGAAATGAGTTTTATAACTTCTCCTCCTGTGTTCCAAGCAGTGGAGAGGATGGCTTGGGGGATTCCTTCAGAGGGGTGGACTTGCATAACGAATAGGTTTATCATGCGCGGCTAATTGTTAGAATAGATATTTGCGTATATGAATACGGTTTTTTTTTAGTAGTACTATCATTTAATCATTGGGTTGTTGTGAGGTTTAAATGAGATGCACTATAGAAAATGTCTTTTTTTTAACATCTTTATTGGAGTATAATTGCTTTACATCGTTGTGTTAGTTTCTGCTGTATATCAAAGTGAATCAGCTATACGTATACTTATATCCCCATATCCCCTCCCTGTTGAGTCTCCCTCCCACCCTCCCTATCCTACCCCTGTAGGTGGTCACAAAGCACCGAGCTGATCTCCCTGTGCTATGCGGCTGCTTCCCACTAGCTATCTGTTTTACATTTGGTAGTGTATACACGTCGATGCCACTCTCTCACTTCGTCCCAGCTTACCCTGCCCCCTCTTTGTGTCCTTAAGTCCATTCTCTATGTCTGCGTCTTTATTCCTGTCCTGCCCCTAGGTTCTTCAGAACCTTTTTTTTTTTTTAGATTCCATATATATGTGTTAGCATATGGTATTTGTTTTTCTCTTTCTGACTTACTTCACTCTGTATGACAGATTCTAGGTCCGTCCACCTCACTACAAATAACTCAATTTCATTTCTTTTTATGGCTGAGTAATATTCCATTGTATATATGTGCCACATCTTCTTTATCCATTCTGCATATATGAATATGTTTGATGGGGATTCGTAAACATTTGCCTTTGGCTTTAAATCTCAAATAGGTGGAGATCGTAGAAGCACCGGCTATAGAAACAAATCTGCAAACCAAACAGCCCAGTTAAAAGTCAGATTTTCAAGAAGCCATTAAGACATAGCAAAATGAAATGAACTTTAAAGGACTAAAGGATTCAGATCTGATAAGGGCCCCAAATGACAAGTAATTCCAGGGAAACCCTATTAATTAAAAACTGCTGCTCTGTGAAATGACTGCCATTACATTTGAAGGTATTTAATGTGCCAGTTTGCAATACCTGTGTGAGATACAGATGAGCCCTAGAAGCAGCTGGCCGTCTGTTATGGGTAGGCTACTATTTCTGCTTCCTGAGAAATTGTGGAACTCAAAAATATAAGCACCAGGGACTTCCCTGGTGGTGCAGTGGCTAAGAATTTGCCTGCCAATGCAGGGGACATGGGTTCGAGCCCTGGTCCGGGAAGATCCCACATGCTGCAGAGCAACTAAGCCCGTGTGCCACAACTACTGAGCCTGCGCTCTAGAGCCCACGTGCCACAGCTACTGAGCCCGCGTGCCACAACTACTGAAGCCCGCGTGCCGAGAGCCTGTGCTCCACAACAAGAGAAACCACTGCAGTGAGAAGCCCGTGCACCGCAGCGAAGAGTAGCCCCTGCTCACCACAACTAGAGAAAGCCTGTGCACAGCAATGAAGACGCAACGCAGCCAAAAATAAATAAATAAATTTATTTTAAAAAATATATATATATAAAAGCACTAGCTACAACGTAAAGTTGTCTACTGCTCAATTAAAAAATAGTACACACAGGGAAGCTACCATCATCAAATATTAAAGTTGCAAGGGTTGTATTGAATTCCTCCCTTTTCTGAGGGCCTTACCTTCAGATGAGGCGACTGGGTTCCGTGAGAGTTCGTTAGGCCAGACCTTGAAAATTTTAAGGCACTTAAAAATGGCTAAAATGGCAATGCTGATTTGAATGTAATGTGTGAGAAGAACCAGCCCTGGGAGACAGTATGCTTTCCGAAGATAGGTGCTCACCACTGAAAGAACGCAGTAGAAAATTGACTGTGTAGGTGATTGGGAGTTTGAATGCCAGTTCTACTGTTGGTGGTGAGGCCATGTTTTAATTCGTCCTTCACTTCCAGAAACAGAGAGGTTCACCTGAGGTGGCCCTTGGCAAACCACAGATGGAAATGTTTGTACTGGGTTCCCCTATCTGAGCTCAGAGGCAAACCTCCACACACCCTTTCGTCTACACAGTTCCCATGGGACCCTCTGTCCCTGTGTGAAAGCATAAGAGCCTTCAGCCCATGGCTCAGACCTTTTGACCCTTTGTACCAGGTGTTCAGGGGGCATGTTGTAATTTTCCTGGGACAATAATTTTAAGAAACTGTTGTCTACACAGTTCACCAGTGAGAAATGGATAGAATCTGAATCACCTAATTGCATGTTTAAAAAAAAAAAAATCCTGCCTCGGTCCTGTCAGGGTCCCACTGTGAAGTCAGCTGTCTGGTCAGACCCCACTGTGAAGTTGCCACCAGGCACTGACCGGAAGTGCTCTGGACACAATGTGACAACTCCTCAGGTGCTCAGGGCACGAAGTCCAGGTTTCTCTGTACCTCTGGCTGCACCTCTGCTCTCTGGCCTTCATTCGCAGAGTTTGATTTTATTATCTATTTTATTTCAGTGTCCCCTGTTGTCATCAGGCTGTGGGTACTCCAGGCTGTGTGGCCGACCACAGGCTCCCAGGATACGTCCCCTGTGCACTCAGGCTGGTGGGCATGTTTTCTGTCCTCTGCAGGCATGAACTCACATCAGATCAATCAACCATGGCAGCAGTTATATCGTAAAATATATCCCCCTCCACAGCCTCTAGAAAATGTCATCTTTTCTTCTCAAGATGGCCTGAAACTAGAGCAAATGGCTTAGTTTTAAGGCATCATTACAGAAACATCTTCTGTCCCAAACTGTTTACGCATGCAAGTTTCCTAAATGCTCTAAGGCATGGCCCTCCGAGGTAAAAGAGGAATACTAATGAAAAATGAACATGTGTTGAATGTTGCTTCCACACAAGGTTCTATGCTAAGCACTTTCCAAGGACTGTGTAATGATTTCCCTGGAAAACCCATTGAGGCAGGGCTAGCTGAGTGGCACAGCCAGGATTCCTCCTAGGCAGTCTGACTCCAGAGTCTGTGCTCAGACCCCCGAGGTCTGCTGCCCTGGCAGCGCCCACCTCGAGGTAGGGTTGAATGAGGTCAGGTTGGTGGCTCTGGGTGGGTGGGCGTCACCGTCGGGAGGAAGGCCTGGTGGTGCTCAGATGGAGGGGTGCAGGGATGCAGAGGTGCGTCAGGGCGCCCTGCGAGTCAGTGTGATGTGGAAGCACGGGCCCTGCACTTATGTGCTGATGACCCAGCCCAGTCTCCATCCTCAGCACTTCAGAGCATCAGAGCCGTGGCCTTCCTTCCTTTTTCAGAAACAGAGTCAGGGATGGTATCCCGACTGGTATGGTATCCTCCATCTCTGCCCTGTGTCCTAACCAACACTTACTTTGCATTTTCTTTCACTCTTGGTTTAAAACTTTTGTTATTATTATTCTTGTTTAATTTACTTACGCCAGTGTGATTCCTTTTGAAAACAGACAGATGATAAACGTGTTGTCAAGCAGGTGGGATCAGATTTGGGGCAGACTGCTCCCATGGTGCCATTTGTGTGCTTCGATGGCGGCAGACGCGCCTTCACCAAATGAGGACAGCTCTCAGGCCCTTTTTTTTTTTTAATTTATTAATTTATTTATTTATTTTTGGCTGTGTTGGGTCTTCGTTTCTGTGCGAGGGCTTTCTCTAGTTGCGGCAAGCGGGGGCCACTCTTCATCGCGGTGCGCGGGCCTCTCACTATTGCGGCCTCTCTTGTTGCGGAGCACAGGCTCCAGACGCGCAGGCTCAATAGTTGTGGCGCACGGGCCCAGTTGCTCCGCGGCATGTGGGTTCTTCCCAGACCAGGGCCCGAACCCGCGTCCCCCGCATTGGCAGGCAGACCCTCAACCACTGCGCCACCGGGGAAGCCCTCTCGGGCTCTTCAGTGGTCCCAGCTCTTCCGTGTTCTTCTCTAACTTCACATATTCTTCAGCTCCTCCTCAGGCTCTCTAAGAAGCCACTCTGGTTTTCCCAGCATTAAAAGGGGCAAGCGCTGTGCTTTGGAGGTTGAGTCACAGGGACTCCGCTGTGACCAGAAGAATGCAGAAGGGCCGGGCGTGTTCTTGGGTGGCCTTGAGACTGAGTCGTCTCAGCGCATGCCTGTCGGGGTCTGGGCCGCCGGGCGGTGGTGACTGTCTGTTCCAGGAATGCGGTCCCTCGTGCTGGTAGCAGCAGGCTGGCAGGATTACTGTGCGATGTGAATGAGCTGTCAGACTCTCGGTGTTCCCATTTTTCCAAGACATTTTGAAGTTTATTGGAGTCTAACTTCTCTCGAAGCCTCTCTTGAATATAGAATATTTTTACATTTGATCCTTTGTTTTTGGATCTCAGACCAGAAACACACTTAATCTTTTTTTTTTTTTTTTAACATAAGAGAGGTAAATTCAGTGATAATTTCTATTCCCAAAGCGAGGTGGATCTCTGACTGCTTTTCTTCTGGAAAGGATGACAAGGGAGCTGAGTCTCACTATAGAAGTGACAAAACCTTGGCCCAGAGGTGTGACTCTCCCAGGATCAGGGTGTGAAAGGCAGCCTGAGATTCAACCAGACACATGTTCATGTGTTGACGCATTTAGCGTGCACCTAGAATAAACAAAACAAGTTCCACTCCCTACCTTAAAAGGAACCCCACACAGGGCTTTTACTGTGCCAGCTTCATGTGGTAACCGCGTCACAAGACGGGTGTGCAGCCAAGCTAAGGTCCCTTGCTTTGGGGCATTTAGGGGCATCTTGCTCTGGTTGGCCATGGCCTTCAAATCTGTCCACACTGTTGCCCATACGCAGAGGAAACTCCTCAGTCACCCTTGACGTGACTTCCATCTAACTGGGGGTCATTAACAACGATTGTGTGTCCTTCCCTCCCCCTTCCTATCCCCCGACGGGACCACCCACACTTTGAACACCCAGTGTGTACAGGGCAGTCCTTGAGAGTAAACCGAATCTCAGTTGGCAGCTGACCCCAAAAGAGGGAGTGAGGAGTGGGGGTAGGAAACTGTCCTGACTTCTCTGGTCCTTTTCATCAGAAAGGTATTTGTGCCTTTGGGTAGGAAAATCATCTTGGGGGGGGACTTCCCTGGTGGCGCAGTGGTTAAGAATCCGCCTGCCAATGCAGAGGACAGGTTCGAACCCTGGTCAGGGAAGATCCCACATGCCACGGAGCAGCTAAGCCCACAAACCACAACTACTGAGCCCACGTGCCACTACTACTGAAGCCCGTGCACTTAGAGCCCGTGCTCCGCAACAAGAGGAGCCACCGCAATGAGAAGCCCGCGCACCGCAACGAAGAGTAGCCCCCACTCACCACAACTAGAGAAAGCCCGCGCGCAGCAACGAAGACCCAATGCAGCCAAAAACAAAAACAAAAACAAATCGTCTTGGGGTAGCTGCCCAGACCAGCCAACCAACTGGTGCTGTACTCTGTGCCGTCACCGTGCTGGTCAGTAGTGCCCCAGGACAAAGGAAACACCGTCCTCTCCTAGATTCTGCCCCAGCAGCACTCTAATATAATAAATCACCAGTATCTCTTCTCTTCGAAGCCCAGGTTCAAGTTTGTGAGGCCAAGGGAAATGAGTGACGTGCCACACAGACGTAAAGGGCGGTCGAGGTGCAGCTGCGCAGTCTTTGCCAGGGTTTGGCTGGCTGGCTTCTGGTTTGAATAATAAAAGAAGGGTACCACTTGCTACTGGTAGAATCGCTGTAGCCAGGGGGGATTTGGTGTCCTAATGGTTATGGCTTAAATGGTACACCAAGAATTGCTTTAAAATTTCACAACTGTGCTCTTTAGAACAAATACAGGAGTTGTTTTACTTTAGGAAATAGGGGGCAAATTTATTTTGCAGACTCTCAGACGCTAAAGGAGGACTGGACCTTGGAGAGGTCCAGCACAACCCTTCATTTTACAAAGATAGAAATGGGGCTGGGGGCAGGGCCGTTTACTGATTTGCCCCAAACACACAGCCGTGAGACGCAGAAGTGGGCCCACGCCCTGCCCTGGCAGATCTTTACCCCAAGCTCACCCCAAAAGTCACTGAAATTACTTATAAAAATATTTGGAGGAATGTATCTACAGTAGGCCTATAATTGGCTTTTGTAGGAAACAACACATTTTAGGGGTCAGTCTTTGGACTTGGAAGGTGATTTCAGAGAAGACAACGAGGCCTTCAAACACAGGGACTCAGTGGCCTCCAGACTGATCCCTGGAGCCCCAGGGTCCATCCAAAGACGGACTCTTCCCCTCACTCCAGACAGAAGAGCTCTGCATTCATCTGTGTGTAGAACACGCTTCTGAGTGAGACTTCTTTTGAAATGACTTCATCTGAAAACTATTATTCTACAAAGAAATAAATCAGCAATGCTGATAAGAATACAATTTCATCATCGTCAGAAATAATGTTTGAAATTTTCTTCTTTTAATTTAATTTTTTTTAATATATCCTCTCTCTTTTTTTAATTTCATATTGGAGTATAGTTGATTTACAGTGTTGTTAGTTTCAGGTGTACAGCAAAGTGATTCAGTTATACATACCCATATATTCATTCCTTTTCAAATTCTTTTTTTTTTTTTTTTTTTAACTTTTAACTCTTACGGACCCAAAAGTAAGCTACCCCACTGCGGCTGTCATGACGCAGCTGAGGGACCCAGGGGGCGCTGGGGAGTTCCTCCCCAGAGTCTTTGCAGAAAGTTTCCTTCTATTTGGTTTTCCTCATCCAGTAGGATGTTCAGGCAGCTGTCTTTTCCAGATCTTTGATGGGGGAAGACCCAGCAGCTGCTCTGAGAACTTGAGTTTGTGGTTTTCTAACTCTCGGCAGGGTTCTGCCCGCTCTCTCCTTCTGCTTCCCACGAACGGTGATGGAGATGTAGCTCAGCCCCCGCCACATGGAAAACACTGGACAAATAATTGTGGAATTACAACTTCACAAGCAAAAGCACCTATTTGACTCTGTTTGTTTAAAACCTCATATTCTTGAAGTAGCTCATCAAACGTCCTTTGGCTGTTGTGAGGGTTTATTTTTATGATGTGGCAGTTTGTAATTTCCTAAGTGCATCAGAGGAAAAGGGCTCAAAAGGAAACATTCTTTTTTTAATTAGGAAATCTAATACGCTCATTACTGAAACATTGCTCTAATACAGGTATTTTGGTGCTAAATTCTCTTGAATTTGCTAAGTATCTGTACCTCTTTGTTCCCTCTTTCAGAATGCTAGAAGATGACCTTAAGCTAAGTAGCGATGAAGAGGAGAATGAACAGGTAAGATTTTCCTTGATGTTGCGGTTCTCTGAATGTGATATGATGATGCCAATCTGGTAGACTGTCCTGGGTATTAACTGAATCATACAAATGCTCAATTGTGATGCTCTAGGACGCTGGGTATCCTCTGCTGATTACGAGATTCTGTGCCATTGGGCCAGTCTGTTCAAATATCTTGGCTTTAATTTCCCTTAAAACTGTAATTCTGTGATCTTCATGGCATCGAAGCCAACAGCAGCTATTTATAAGGACGCCGCCTGGGATCAGGCTTCAGTGTGAGATAGAGCTTTCTTTTTGGAAAGGTTACTGGCTTTCTGGAGATCAAATGTGTGAGCTTCACCTCATCAGCATGCAACAAGCATGCTTTAGCATTAAATATTGAGAAGTCTTATACAGATATTATTAACATTGAGCGGAAGCAAAGGTAGAGGTGAGCTAAAACGATGAATAAAAAATAATCGCGCTCAGAATAGCCTGTTTGTCTTAAGTGATAAATGTGCTTGAAATGTTCTCCCCTGGTGTTGATTTATCAGCTCAAGACATCAGTCAGGGGTTTATAAATACTCTTCTGTGATCAGTCAGTTAAGGTGAAAAAATACCCAATTAACATTCATCACTCTCACTTCTGCATTTCAGGAAATGTTTGTATTTTAAAGCAAGTTTGAAAACATGAAAAGACAGATTTTCCTCCACTTCTGTTTCCTTTGTCTCATCACCTGTTTTGTATCGTGTCAAGGTGGGATAAACGTGATAGGTATAAAGACAATTCAGAGAGGTTTTCTGTGTCATTTTTACACGTGATACACAACATGTATACTGTTCAGTTGATCTTGGAATAGTGAATTTTATACAGAGGTATCATGGAATGCCATGCAGGTGTTGCAGCTGTCTAGACATGCAAATGCACATAATGTACCAAGAGAGCATGCAGAGGTGAGATCAAAGGAAATTTCCGGGAAGAGCATCTGAGCCAGATATGACTGTGAGATCACAGAAAAGCTTGCTCACCTTGTAAGAGAAGGTGAGGCATCAAAGAAGGGACTGGGTATGAGATAGAACTCAATGCAGTTTGAAACTAGATTGGCCAGCTGAGAAAAGCCCAAGTGAAGAAAGTTTGAGCAAGGAGGGCCACTCGGGCTTTTTTAGAGATTGATTGATCTGTTTCTAGGTGCATGAAGCAGGCCCGTCAGATATCCACAACCCAGCAATCTTGGCAGATCTGGGGAACAATTTCACCCCTCATGTTGGTTCCTCGTCTTTGTGTCTACAAGCAAATGATTTCATCTCTTGTGTTTTTTTTCCCCAGTGGAGGTCCAGATAGGATTGGACCTATGTTTGCTGTGGATTAAGTCACAGCAAACATGTAGAGTGTGTATACTTGATACTGGAAAAGGGATTTACAGACTGTTTCATTCAGCGAGACTTTCTTAATTTGGAAAGAATTTCCTGAATTATCTCCAGGAAATGTTTCCACTGAAAACACAATTAAAAAAAATTAGTTATCAAGGATGAACTAGACACATTCTCTAAGGCAGTGAGAACCTTTAGTTTACTCATTTTGCTTCATTAACTACTCCTTTTCAGTCTGTAGCTGTGGAAAATATTGTACTGTGAATCTACCAGTCACATCCTTCTTGCTTTCAGTCCACACGTATGTACACCTTTCTGTCTTTTACAATGAAAGCAGCTGGCAGAATGAGTGACTTTCATACCCTAATCCTCCCTTGTAATTAAGACTCCAGAGAGTGGTTTTGTATGTGGCAGTTTAGTGATTGCTCTAACACTGATTATATTAAGTTATCCTTTATATATCCTATATATACCGTGACCTAATCACAGAATCGTAAATCCCATGCTTTTAAAAAACACTAATGACATAGAATTCTTTTTCTCTTCAAGACCAAAATATGATTGCACACCAAAAGAGCGGAGCCTGTGCATATACACAGCACACATACATGCTCTGCATTTCTCTGGCATTGAGAGATAATTAAGCATCTAACGTAAATTATTTTTTCAGATATAATCAGAGTCTGTCCCTTAACCCAAAATCTTTCAAAAATGTACTGTATATTTCCCTGCCTCAATAAATGTAGTGTACTAAAATCCTTGTCCTTTTCTAACATGACACCTGGTTGTCTTTGTGACTATCGGTCACCAGCCTGTGTAGCCACTGTGATAAAGGAACATCCACAAGAGCATCGAGTTGCTACACCTGTTTGCTCTTCCTAAAGTAGCCTCATACACTCATGCACTTGCATATTCCTGTCTTGATGTTCCTTTATCATTGCCTTTGTGCTCTCAAAATAAGAGACAGGCTAGTTTAGTGAGTGAGCACCAGCTCAGCAGCCCTGCTCCCTGGGTCAAATCCCTGCTCTGCTACCCAGTAGCTCTGCAACCTTGACCCAGTCACTGAACTGCTCTGTACTCTGGTGTCGCCATTTGTAAAATTGGAATTAACGTTAGATCCCTGCAGCCTGCCACTTCCTCACAACTTGTGCTCACCCACAATCTTCATGTCACCAGATCCAGTAGGCTTTTTTCTTCTTTTTTAGTCAACTTACAATGGAATACACCAGGCATAGAGAAAAGTTACACGTTACCTAAGAATACAACTTGATGAATATTCATAAGCCACACTCACCCATGTAGCCAGCACCCAGATCAAGACACAGACATGACCAGCCTCTTGGGTCTCCCACATCCCCTTCAGGTCAGCCTCCTCCAAAAGAATAACCACTCTCCTGATTTCTAACACCGTAGGGTAATTGTGCTTGTCTTTGAAGCACAGTTACATCAATAGGATCATGAGTGCACACTGCTGTGTCTGGCTTCTGTCGCTCAGCATTTTGTTTGTGAGACTCATGCATGATATTGCATGTAAGTGAAGTTTATTCATTTCCATTGCTGGATCCTATTCCATTATGTGCATATACTGTAATTTGCTTACCTGTCCTACTGCTGACGGACACGAGGATGTTTAGGGCTATTGGAATAGTGCTGTTACTAACATTCTTGTACAGGTCTTTGGGGAGTGTATGGGAACATTCCTATTGGTCTGTCCCCAAGAGTAGAAGTGCTATAGGATGTTCAATTTGAGTAGACTATCCCAAACCCTTTTCCCAAAATGGTTGTACCTTCTGACACTCCCACCAGCAATATAAGAGAATTCCCATTGCTCTAAATTTTCCTCACATGCTTGTCTTTTTATATTCCTGAGGAATATTGTTCCTAAGGTTTCTTTTTTTTATTGTCTTTGTCTGGTTTTGATATTAGGACAAATAATGTGAATTATTATTCACATTATTATTATTATTATATATAATATTATTATATTATTATTATTCACATTATTATTATTATTATTATGTGAATTGCAGAGTGTTCCTTGCTCTTCTCTTTCTTGAAGAGATTGTATAACATTAATGTTAATTCTTCTTTAAATGTTTGTCAGAATTTTCCAGGGAAGCCATGTGGGCCTGGAGACTTTTAGAAACTTACAAATTCTATTTCCTTAATTGTTAAAGGACTATTCAGATTATTTCACATTGGGTAGGTTATGGTAGTACGTGCTCTTCAAGTAATTAATCCATCATGTCATTTACGTTGTCATATTTATGTTGTGTAGAGTTGTGTTCCTTCATTGCCCTTTTGATGTCTGGATCTATAGTGATAGCCCCTGTTTCATTCTTGATACAGATCTTTTTTTCTTTGTCAGTCTTGCTAGAGGTTTATCAATTTTATTGCTCTTTTCAAAGAACTAGCTTTTTGTTTCATTGATAGTCTCTGTCAGTTTTTCTTTTTTCAATTTCATTGATATCTTATCTTTATTATTTCCCTCCTCCTGCTTGCTTTGGGTTCATTTTGTTCTTTTTTTTTCTAGTTTCTTGAGGGAGCTTAGATTATTGATTTGAGATTTGTCCTCTTTTATTTTTTTTTTTACTTTTGAAAACTGATTTATTTTGATTTTTTTTAACATCTTTATTGGAGTATAATTGCTTTACAATGGTGTGTTAGTTTCTGCTTTATAACAAAGTGAATCAGCTATACATATACATATATCCCCATATCTCTTCCCTCTTGTGTCTCCCTCCCTCCCACCCTCCCTATCCCACCCCTCTAGGTGGTCACAAAGCACTGAGCTGATCTCCCTGTGCTATGCGGCTGCTTCCCACTAGCTATCTGTTTTACATTTGGTAGTGTATATATGTCCATGCCACTCTCTCACTTTGTCCCAGCTTACCCTTCCCCCTCCCCGTGTCCTCAAGTCCATTCTCTAGTAGGTCTGCGTCTTTATTCCTGTCCTGCCCCTAGGTTCTTCATGACATTTTTTTTTTTTTTTAGATTCCATATATATGTGTCAGCATACGGTATTTGTTTTTCTCTTTCTGACTTACTTCACTCTGTATGACAGACTCTAGGTCCATCCACCTCACTACAAATAATTTCATTTCTTTTTATGGCTGAGTAATATTCCATTGTATATATGTGCCACATCTTCTTATATCCATTCATCTGTCGAGAGGCACTTAGGTTGCTTCCATGTCCTGGCTATTGTAAACAGAGCTGCAGTGAACGTTGTGGTACGTGACTCTTTTTGAACTATGGTTTTCCCAGGGTATGTGCCCACTCCTCTTTTATAATACAAGCACTTAGTGCTGTACATTTCACTCTTGTCACTGCTGTAGCCACATCTCACTAATTTTTGTATGTTGTATTTTCATTGTCATTCAGTTCAGTGAGACGTCATCCTCTTAGATGCTTTTAGAAGTGTGTTGTTATATTTCCAAGTGTTTCAAGATTCCCTGTGATCTTACTTGTATTGATTTCTAGTTTGGTTCCATTGTGGTCTAAGTACACATCCTGTATGATTTCCATTTTTATAAATGCATTGAGTATTCTTTATGGCCCAAGATATGATCTATGTTGGTATATGTTTTATGTGTATTCTGCTGATGTTGGGTGGAGTGTTCTAAAAATGTCAGTTAGAACCTGTTGGTTGATGTTGTTGTTGAGATACTCTATATCCTTGCTGACTTTCTGTCTAGTTGCTCTATCGATTGTTGGGAGAGGAGTGTTGAAGTCTCCAACTGTAATTGTGGATTTGTCTATTTGTCCTTTCCATTCTATCAGTTTTTGCTTCACATATTTTACAGCTGTTATTTTGTGCACACACATTTGGGATTGCTACGTCTTCTTGGTGGATTGACCTTTTATAATTATGTATGTTCCACTCTGGTAATCTTCTTTGCTCTGAAGTCTACTTTATCCTATATCAATGTAGCCACTGTTAGTTTCTTTTGATTAATGTTTGCATAATATAACTTTTTCCACATTCTTTTACTTTCACCCTACCTATATTTGAAGTGAGTTTCTTACAGACAGCATATCCACTTTGCCAATTTCTGTCTTTTAATTGATGTATTTGGACCATTTACATTTAATGTAATTATTAGTTGATAATTAAACTGATTAACTAATATTAATGTAATGTTACATTAATGATAATTATGTTAGGGCTTAAGTCAACCACTTTATTTTTCATCTTCTGTTTGTTCTCTTTGTTTTTTCATTTTTCTGTTTTCTTTTTCCTGAATTCCTGTAGCTTCCTTGAACATTTTGTAGAATTTCATTTCTGTTTATCTATAGTATTTTTGAGTGTATCTCTTTGTATAGCTTTTTTTAGTGGCATTTCTGGTATTGCATTATATATACATAACTCACAGCAGTTCACTGGTGATGGCATTTTATGAGTTTTCTCCCTGAGTATCCTATAACTACCTCCATCACAGAATTGATAATATGTGGATAATATGAGATTTAGTTATCTGTCTTCCTGATTTCTTGAGTGAGTGACCTGAATCTGATGCTGTGTCTTATTCATCTTTACTTCCCTATTGCATACCATGCTGACTGGCATCTAACAGGGAAGCCTCATCTTCCTGTAACCAGATGCACGCAACTACCTTTGTCTTCACTCATCGTCTCCCTTCCCCCCTATTACAAGAGGACACTGCCTTCCTCTTATCAAAAGTTTGTCCCATTTCCTCTCAGTTACTTGGGGACTTCTCCTTTGACTCTTTTCTGCCCCTCCTCTCCACCAGAACCACTCACTGGGTCACCAGTGACCGCAGTGGGTCTGCAGAGCACATGTACCAGGCTCTTTTCAGTCCTTTGTCTCACCAGAAGAGTTACAGCATTGAAAACTGTTAATTACCCCACTTTTATTGAGTTGTCTAATACCATTACCCTCCTGGTTTGTTTCTTGCCCCTCTGGCTGTGTCTTCTCAGACTCCTTTGCTGACTGCTCCTCCTGCAGCCAATCTTGAATGTTGGAATCTTTTTGCATTTCTGATTTTTCTTCTCCACGTCCTCTCTGTCTCTCTGTCTCTCTCTGGATGATCTCATCAATTCCCATGACCTTCAATTTCTATATACTTACAATTTCTAAAATTATATCCTCAGCTCAGAACTCTCTTCTTAACCACAGACCTGTTTGACTTTTCCACTTGGATGTCTCACAAGCATTTCAAATCCAATTTGTGCCAAACTGGAGTTCTGGTCCTTGCCACCCCTCTACCTATCCACACACAAATATGTTCCTCTTGTGACTGTTACCATTTCTAAACCTAGAACTGCCAGGCGCCCAGTTGTTTAAGTCTAGAAACATCGGGCTTATCCTTGACGACTCCCTATTCCTCACTCAAATGTTAATTTTATCTCTAAGCCCTATAAATTCACAAATATTAGTCTATCCACCTCTTTCCATCCTGGCTAGTCTAAACCAGTCCAGTAGAAATCAGCATATTTCTCTTCTCCCCCCTCTATAATACAACTTCCTCACAGGGATCTTTTGAAAAAGATCAAGTCAGAGCATCAAAATCAGATCAAGTCATTCCTTGGTCTAAAATCTTAAATGGGTTCCCATTTCACTTGGGGTACAATCCAGAGCCTGTAGTGTGGCCGACAGTACCCTACACAGCTGGCTTCACTCAAGGCTTCCCCTTCACTTCACACTGACATGGTTCATGGTACTTCCACCCCATGGGTCTTCTTTCAGCTCCTCCAACAAGCCAAACTCAGCTGCCTCAGGGCCTCCATAGGCCTCTCTCCCCTGATTTTTGCCCCATTAATACCTACTCATCTTGGAGGTGCAGCATAAATTTCACTTCATCAGGGAGTCTCCAGTTGTCTAACTTGGACCCCCGGTTAGTCCGTGTCACAATAACCTAACCTTTCTTCTTAGGTCTCATCATAATTTTAGTTGTGTAGTACGTTTACTTTTTTAATTTATTTATTTATGGCTGTGTTTTGTCTTCGTTTCTGTGCGAGGGCTTTCTCTAGTTGTGGCAAGCGGGGGCCGGTCTTCATTGCGGTGCGCGGGCCCCTCACTATTGCGGCCTCTTTTGTTGCGGAGCACAGGCTCCAGACGCACAGGCTCAGTAATTGTGGCTCACGGGCCCAGCCGCTCCGCGGCATGTGGGATCCTCCCAGACCAGGGCTCGAACCCGTGTCCCCTGCACTGGCAGGCAGACTCTCAACCACTGCGCCACCAGGGAAGCCCCACGTTTACTTTTTTAAGTATCTCAACCAAGCAGACTGGAAATTTCCTGAGGGCAGGAACTGTATCTGGCGCAGCAGAGGTGCTGGATACTTGCTGAATGGATGCATGAATGATGCATAATGTTGTTGAATTGGGAGTATTTCCTGCTGTCTGTTGTCCAGTATCAAAGATGACTTTGGGTCTCCCTTTTTTTTTTTTTTTTTTTTTATTAAACACTGTGATTTTTTTTCAAATTAGTCCTATCCAAAGATCAAAAGTGTTGACAAAGAAGAAAAAAACATAGACCCAAGGACAAAAATTGTCTGTAGATAAATACACAAATCACCTACCTATTTAGGAGAAAAGCATTTATCCAATCTCTGTAGAAATGTCAATAGTCACTTCTTAAATATGCTTCATGCCAAGCCGTATTGAGGTTATAACTTTCCAGAAGTTATCTCAAACAGAAGCTTCCAAAACCAAGAGAGTGCATTTCTTCACAGCCTTCCCTTTCAAAAACTGTAGCATTTTGACTGTCACCTCTAGAGCTAGGATTGTGACCAGGTTTAGAAAATGTGGAGGTTTAATGGAAATGGAGTCGTATTCTCATGTTTGCTTCTATAATTTTCATACTTGATGAGGTTCAAACTAGAAACAGGACAAATGATTTGAGAATCAGATTTTGTGTCTGAGTAAATGAAGGAAGGACACAAGATATGTGTGGCAGTTTGTTTGATCTCCAGTTAAAACCCGTGGCTCTTGGTTTTGACAATTCTAGACGCCAGTGTTTCTTTGGAAGAAAGTGAAGGAGTTAGAAGATTTAAGACAAAATGACTCCTGAAGGTACTAAGTACTCAAGCCATTTTTTAAATGGATTTGGAAGGGAGAAATGAATTATATTGCCTATCTTCCCATTTAGTTAAAAAAAAAAAGAGTTCTGGGACTTCCCTGGCGGCCCAGTGGTAAGTCGCCATGCTTCCACTGCATGGGGCACGGGTTGGATCCCTGGTTGGGGTACTAAGATCCCGCATGCCACCTGGCGCAGCCAAAAAAATTAAATAAATAAATAAATAAATTTTAAAAAGGCAGATTTAAGGTTATTAAAAAAAAATGAGTTCTGCCTCTCAAGTGAGGAGGGTAAGCTTGGGAGGTTGGACACAGCAAATATCTAGATGAAATGATTACAGCTAAGGCATGAGGACAGGGCCACGTGAATAAGACACTCAACAAGGAGCAGCTAAGATCGTGTCAACTGCACACAGTCTTGCAGAGATGACAGATACATATGCGCCGGGAAGTAAGGAGCAGGGATCCAAACTGAATGTCTGTGTATGTGCCTGCAGCTTCCAGTAATTACATTATCCACACATATTAGGCAGTCTTTTCATTTTAATTATATAACTACATTTTTCTCTTTAAATGAGCATGGTTTATCCACTTAAACTGACAGTTTTAATTTTACAGGCAGTGATCATGGGATATAATCTGTAGAGGGAAATTTTCCTACTGGCATCATTTACTTCTCACAATGAAGAAAAGTTACCTTTTAATCCCCAATCAATATTTGGAGAGCACACAATTCATTTAATAGATATCCAGGTAATTAGCATAAATCTGCAAGTTAAAGAGCCACTTCTTTTCTTATTCTTAATGCATGGAGTACTAATCATGTCTCTCAAAAAGAATCTCGGTCCTCTTAGAGTGACTCTAAAGCTTCGCTCATCAAGGTGTCAGGATTATAGGTGGTGAGATTGCTCTGAGCACTGAATTGCAGTTCTTTACTGCCTTTTGTTAACGTTGGTTTCTTAAGAAGAAGCACAAGGAACATTCCCATCTCAGTTTTCTGCTGTTGACCGTAGAGGTCACTGCATAAGTAACATCAGCTCTGGGTGCAATATTAAAAGCAGATTGCCAATTGTAATGGCCGCTGTTCATTTTTTTCCTTGTTCCTTTTGAATATGACAATTGCATAACAGAAAGCAGAGCTTTTCAGAAGAACCTCTGAAGCCATCAGCAGTGCGTGTCCATCCGTCACCAGATGTATTAGCTGAATGATATGCAGATGTGAAATAAAAATATAGGAGATTTTTGCAGCCCAGCTCCACTTCCCTGGGTGTATTTTTCTTCTCGGAATCAGCTTGGTTGATGCTGAAGTTCTTGGCCTGTGAAAATTTATTACCCACAGAGTCAATCTGCATTCAGGCGGCCAAGTCTGAATAAATAGAGTCATTGTGCTTGTCTGGGATTTGTGGCCAGAGTTCATCCAGTCAGCTTGACATTCACATCCCAGGAGATTCATAAAAGCCAACACCCTGGTATGTGCTCTTGAATCCTGCCAAAATTGTGTAGAATTATATAAACAGGAGTTGAAGCAGTAATCAGGACCAGGTTTGAGGGGTGAGCTCCAAAATCAAGTTTCTCCTACATTAGAAATGAACTATATCGTAGATGGGATTTGTAGCCAACAAGAGCTAAAACATTTTTCCAAAGGAGTCATTCTGAGAAGAATCTTGTGTGCCTACTAAATGTAAAATATTGTGCAAGACGCTGGCTTTGTTGGTCTTGATGAATTACACATTCGTAATATTCATTATGATAATTTAACCTCAAAAATCTAAAGTACTTTTTAAATGCTGGGAAATGCCCTGTTCTCAATGACTATACAAAAAAGTATATATTACATATATTAAACCTAACAGCAAAAATAGAAAAAAAAAGAGTAGTTTATGTTTTTTTTAATTTTTAGTCCTGCATTAATGTTGAACCTAAGCTACCTATCCAGTTTAATTATACTGACAAGTTGGTTTCTTTCTAATATGGAAACAGCACAATAACGCTCATTGAAAACTATCAGATCTTTGTCATCTGTATGTGAAGTAATCATAATTCAAACCTTCAGGCACAGTCAGTGAAACACGAATGTTCAACAGGAGGTTTTTGTCTCTTTGTTTATTTGTTTGCTTAACAGCCCTAAAGCTTACTTAAGTAATATTTTATAAATAAAATTTTACTGTCACCAGAGGCAAATGCAAAACTCTTTTAAGAAGGCCAGTTTTATTACATCATGCCACTCTTTATAAACATTTGTGAGAAGCACAAGCATTCGTGGAGATACACAAAAAAGTAGTTGTCTTTTTTTATGTTAATCAACTGTCATTTCCAAAATTGAGATGGTCAGCAAACCTAAATGTCACAGAGCACAGATATACAACGGCTCACAACCCCATCTCCTCACTTTTTTTCTCAGACCTCCTCTGGGGACCTGAGATTGATGGAGGTTTAGTTGTGTCCACCCAGCTTGGATCATAGGATGTGACTAATTTCAATCTGAGGACCCTCAGTGGATATCTGGAAAATGACAATATTATATAAAAATAAAGAGATGATCCACTAAATTTGGGCAAACATGCAATTAACACAAAAACGGAGAACCATGGCTTTGTTAAGTTGAAGAATTCAGAGGAAGCTACATTCTGGAAACTAAGCCAAGCTTTTTTAACGGTGCATATCAGTACCACCAAAATAGACTCCATTCAGAAAACAGAAGAAGGGCCATGTACCATTATTGGATAGGCATGCTCTTCTCAAATACAACTGCCAGCCGGGTTGCTGGTTGGCAGAGGAAGTGGAAATCTCCCTCCGGAGGACACTGCTATTTAACTCAGAGGAATAGCCCTTTGTCCTGTGACTTTTATGGGGGTTTTTTCTTCAATAGCTTTTGCAGAATTGTAACCATTCAAGACTGGATGCTCCTTGGAGTCTGTACTATCACTCATATCCAGGCTTGGGGGCTTTCATATAGGAAAGGATTTACCTGCAGTCATTCAGGTGTCTGGTCCAGATATGCACTCGGAAAGTTTTGTTTGTGTTTGTGTTTTTCCAAATCTTCTCCAAGTGGGGCCGGTTATCTCAGAAGCACAGATTTTCTCAGGAGACTATCTTAACCTCTTGTTTCTACTGGAGCAAAATCATTTGCAGGAATTCAGTGCCCCTGGGCACTTGCAGTTCCATGTTGACCAGATCTTTAGCCAGCAAGTTGTGCCGAGTGAAACAAGAAGCAGACCAGGGACTTTCCTGGTAGTCCAGTGGTTAAGACTCTGTGCTTCCACCGCAAGGGGCATGGGTTCGATCCCTGGTCACAGAACTAAGATCTTGCATGCCACGCGGTGCAGCCAAGAAGGAAAAAAAACAAAGAAGTAGACCAGACGGTTTCTGAAATGTCACCAGACATGGTCCTCTTCACATAGAAAAGTGCTAGAGTGTGGGTTAGCCAGAATCTCTCTCTGTGGAGATCTGATTCAGCAACATGTTTCTGGGTACCTCTCCTTTCTACCTGGACTTCATTCTTAGAAGTCCAAGGCAGTTGAAGGAAGAGGGTGTGATCACATGTTATATGTGAAAACATTTTCAGGTATAAACCATCAAGCAGTGGTGGTCACTTGAGAGGTGAAAATCCTAATACCAATAATAAAACAATCAGTATTGCTTCAGCTTTTCTCTTATGTTATATAATTGGTTTGCAAACTGCAATTATGAGACTCTTACCTAACCATGACAAACCTATTTTTACCTTCAAATATTGCTACTTTGTCTGACTAAAAGAGATGTTTTGCGAAAACAGAAAGCCAGACTTAGATTTTGGTTCTTCATGCACAGGTTGCATTATTTTAACAAAACTATCAAAATAGTTATGTTACTTGCATCTTGTCTTTAAGCAAAAACAAAGTAACATTTGTATTCCACAACCTGGGCTCTGGTTACATTAGTAAGAACCAACCACCTACTGAGGCAGTGACCTTGACAATGTAAACACAGAACAAAGCAGGTCTCTGGATAACATCTATTTAGCTGCTGAATTAAACCAACCGCTAACCTAATAAACTGCTGGAATTAAAAAAAAAAAGAAAGAAAGAAAAAGTAAATGGGACTCCACCAAAGCATCGTATGAAGGTAAAGTAAGGATTCTGTTAAAAGCTCCAAAAGACATTCGGCAAACCCACCAAAGTGGGGAGTGAGCAATCCCCGTGTCCACCTGCTCTGCCAAAGATGAGAGTTATTACTGGGCCATCATCATCTTGGCTGTGCTCAGAGTCTGGCCTGTACTGACATAGCACTGTGAGAAGAGTTGCAGGAGTGTATGGCTGACCAAAGCCCTGAGGAGCAGGCCAGAAAGCCAGGCAGCCACGTAGAAGCTGCGGGGCCTGGATTGCATCACCCTGCACGCTCCAACTTTAGCCTCCCATTCCCAAGAACCAGGAATTGCAATCCATGCACTACCTGTAGCGTGTCTCCAGGCAGCTCAGCTATCATTAGTTGGTTCTTCTTGCTTGCTTTCAACGTGAAGTTGACAAGCACGTGCACGCACACACACACACGGGCGCGCGCGCACACACACGGACTCATTCACATGGAAGGTGTTACTGCCTTGCCAGCACTCTGCCCCAGAATCCAAAAGCTGCTGCCATTCTCACAGATCTGAGAGTTGACAGCCGAGCTTGGATCTTTCACCTTCATCCAACAGCACCAGACCTGACTCAGGCAGGCACTTCCTTTACATGTGTAGTCCCGTCATAGTGAGCCCTGGAGGTAAAAAGAATTCTTCCCCGGGAGTTTCGGGCAAGCTCTAAATGACCCATATGCTTCTGCCTATAAACCGCTTGAGGAATCAAGATTAGTCTCAAAAACCTAAAGCCGTCCTGTCTTCTTTGCAGACATCTAAGAGACGACTCCTTGCTGCTTCTGCATTAGCATACCCAGAGGAAGCTTGCCCCTGTGTCTGTTTATGTCTGCTCAGTATCCCATCAGTCGTCTTGGCTGGGATTGGCAGAATCCAAAATGTATCTGGTCCCCTTCCCTTCAGTCTCTGCCCTGAATAGTCCACAGCCCGTCAGAGGCAGGACCGGGGTGCTCTGTGGTACTTCACTGGCCTGGTTCCCTTACTTACCAACTCTGACCGTGAGCAAGCCAACTTCACTAAACCTCTGTTCCAATATCTTAATGTCAGTAGACAAAAATGCTAAAGTAGATTAATAGAAAATATTTTAAAAACAAACCACCCAATCAAAACATGGGCAGAAGATCTAAATAGACATTTCTCCAAAGAACACATACAGATGGGCAAGAGGCCCATGAAAAGATGCTCATCGTCGCTCATTATGAGAGAAATGAAAGTCAAAACTACAATGAGGTATCAGCTCACCTTACCCTGGTCAGAATGACCATCGTTAAAAAATCTACAAATAATAAATGCTGAAGAAGGTGTGGAGAAAAGGGAACCACCCTACACTGTTGGTGGGAATGTAAATTGGTGCAGCCACTATGGAGAACAATATGGAGGTTCCTTAAAAAACTAAAAATAGAGTTACCATATATCCAGCAATCCCACTCCTGAACATATATCTGGAAAAGGTGAAAACTCTTAATTCGAAAAGATATATTCTCCCCAATGTTCATAGCAGCACTATTTACAACAACCAAGACATGGAAGCAACCTAAGTGTCCATCAGTAGATGAATGGATAAAGACGATGTGGTACATATATACAATGGAATACTACTCAGACATAAAAAATACTGAAATAACGCCATTTGCAACAACATGAATGGACCTAGAGATTATCATACTGAGTGAAGTAAATCAGAAAAGACAAATATTATATGATATCATTTATATGTGGAATCTAAAAAATAATACAAATGAGTTATTTACAAAACAGAAACAGACTCACAAACATAGGAAACAATCCTGTGGTTACCAAAGAGTAAGGGGGGAAAGAGAAATTAGTAGTATGGGATTAACAGATACTCGCCACTATGTGTAAAATAGATGGGCTTCCCTGGTGGCACAGTGGTTAAGAATCCGCCTGCCAATGCAGGGGACA
Organism: Balaenoptera acutorostrata; assembly: GCF_949987535.1. Lineage (NCBI taxonomy): Eukaryota > Metazoa > Chordata > Mammalia > Artiodactyla > Balaenopteridae > Balaenoptera > Balaenoptera acutorostrata. The sequence continues at coordinate 7,836,385 of NC_080075.1, forward strand.
CAGGTTCGAGCCCTGGTCCAGGAAGATCCCACATGCCGCGGAGCAACTAAGCCCACGCGCCACAACTACTGAGCCTGCGCTCTAGAGCCCACGTGCCACAACTAGTGAAGCCCGCGTGCCTAGAGCCCGTGCTCCGCAACGAGAAGCCACTGCAGTGAGAAGCCCACGCACCGCAACGAAGAGGAGCCCCCGCTCACCACAACTAGAGAAAGCCCGCGCGCAGCAACAAAGACGCAGCACAGCCAAAAATAAAATTAATTAATTAAAAAAAAAATAAAATTAAATAGATGAACAACAAGGATATACTGTATAGCACAGGGAACTATATTCAATATCTTGTAATAACCTATAATGAAAAGGAATCTGAAAAATATATATATACATATGTGTGTATATATTTATATATACATATATGGCTGAATCACTTTGCTGTGCACCTGAAACTAACACAATGTTGTAAATCACCTATACTTCAATTTAAAAAAGAAAGTATTTTATATTACAATAAATAGATATTAGTGTAAAACCATTAAGCTGTACATTTTAACATCTTCCCCCCTCCCTCCCTCCTCTTCCCCTTCTCCCCAGAAATGTTCTTTATTTACATTGCTGGAACCTTTTTTAGGCTTATAGGTAATAAAAGGAGAGGAGTACAGGAAGAAGCCAGAAAATTGATTTATCTAAGCAAAGGCAAGGAGCTAATGATAGAAGAATAGATCTAGAAGTCAGAGGAGGAAGTGAGAATGGTGAGCTGTCAATTTAGGGGAGAGAGTAAGGAGGGGGGAAGGAGGCAGAGAGAGGAGAAGAAAGATTAGTAATTTACCACCTGCCCAGCAGGGGTCACATAGAGTAAAATAGTTCCTTATATAGTACCTCCATAGAAGCTTTTACTGAAAAATGCCACAAGGAAAAAAGTGAATTTCTTATAAGGAAGCAGGTACATAGAGAGTGCCATTTTGATTTTTAACAAAATAATAGTTCAGCAAAGATTTGTCAGATCCTCTTATCTAAAAGGGTAATTGGCAATTGAAGGGTGATGCCTGTTTAAAAGCAAAAGACTGCCTTGTTCATTTCTTTAAAAAAAATAATTTTTTTTAAAAAATTGTAATTGTACTAACAGAAGCTCGAATAAACTTAAGAATCTGTTAAAGCCTAAAGCCCGGTTGTCCCATCCTCTGACACAAATCGTTTTTGAAATGAGACCAAATTGAATGAATGAATGAGATAAAAGCTAATCCATCATCCCTCAGGGATTCAGGAAGGGCACCATTTATGGCTTGGTCACCTAGTGACATTATATTCGTCAAGCATTTATGTGCCTTGTGCTATTGCTTAGACTTTGTACCAAACATTGTTCCGTCATGTAACTGGTACCCACTTCCCTATTCTCAAGGAGCTGGTATCTAGCCTCCCTAAGTCCAGTCCTTTATGGGGTAAATATCCAGATGACCAGGTAGAAGAAGCTACTTGCCATGGGACAGTGATGCCACAGCTCTTGAAGCACAAGTTGCTCCCCAGGACCTGGCCTGGGGCTGAATGTCACCCAGCTCACTTCTCCCTCCCAGCACCCACACTAATAGCCTCATGCACGGCCATGGATCTTCCTGCCACCACCCGCCCACTTCAGACTGACCTCTGACCACCTCCGCACCAGCCACCCCTGGTGCACAGACAGCCTCCAGGAATCCACGGGGATCCTCTGACCCATCGTGTTGCCCTCATGGCAGTCAGTATGGCCCATCACTCGGGGCGCCTCATACCATCCAGACCCTCAGTGGGGCCCCCGCCTGCTGGGAGGACCCTGACATCAGTCACTGTGGGGGAGGGACAGCCCCCGGGGCATGTACTCACACCATCCCCACACCTTCCCTTCTTTCTCCTAGCTCATAGCAGCTGCCCCCAAGTTTTCTGTTTTGATGGCAAAAGCCTCAAGGGCCTGGAAGCAGAAGGGGCCACATGGTAGATGTCACCAGTTATTCATAGTGTTATCTCTAGAATACAATGTCCTGGAAATGCCCAGTGAAGACAAGAGTGTCTCCCTTAATAATCCCTCTCAGAAGATTTGAGTTGCCAAATTTGGTCAGCCCCCAACCTCAAATAATGCCCCCAAATCAGTCAATTGGAACCGGAATCCGAATTATGAGATAATGTTATCCAGCAAACCATCTGGTGTCATCGACCTTAATCAGCACTTCCCATAGGATATACTAGGTACTAATAAATGTCTGTTATTGTCTTTATCAAATTTCTGGTAGACATATGCAAATCTGAGCCACACAGTTAAAATAAAACAACCAGTCAAAATTTCTCTAAAGAGAAATGTGTACCCTAGTTTTTCAAGATAGTAAAATAGAGAAAGAATATACAGCTAAGGGGGAAAAAATGTATTTCAACAAAGCTCTGAAATTGGAGCCATGGCAGATAGTAACATTTGTTATCACCCGAAGTTAGCTACTCACATCCTACTGGCAAATCACACGGCAGGTGCTGTCCGTCAGCAGGAAGCTCTTTCCGGTGGAAGGAGGATGAGCTGGGATCTCCGCCTTCAATGATCTTAAAGAAACTTGAATTTTTAGCCAAGACTAAAATTTCCATGAAGCAGATGGCAAGCTCCCCAGGAAAGAACAGAACCCAGCGCTAAGCCATGTTCTAGACCAGGAGCTCTGAGAGCTGAGGGGCAACAAGAGCTTGAGCAGTCGAGGCAAGCTTCATGAAAAGGACCTTGGGTTGTAGGCAGACTCTAAAGAGAAAGAGGACGAACTGGAGAGAGAACAGGAGAAGCGCTGACTTGATTTAAAGAGACACCAAGGGCTTCCCTGGTGGCGCAGTGGTTAAGAATCTGCCTGCCAATGCAGGGGACATGGGTTCGAGCCCTGGTCTAGGAAGATCTCACATGCCGCAGAGCAACTAAGCCCGTGAGCCACAACTACTGAGCCTGCGCGTCTGGAGCCTGTGCTCCGCAACAAGAGAGGCCGTGGCAGCGAAAGGCCCGCGCACCGTGATGAAGAGTGGCCCCCGCTTGCCACAACTAGAGAAAGCCCTCCCACAGAAACGAAGACCCAACACAGCAAAAATAAATAAATTAATTAATTTATTTTTTTAAAAAAGAAAAATACTGGAAAATTATGTTTAAAGAAAAAAACTAAAACATTTATTTAAAAATAAAATAAAATAAATTAAAAAAATAAAATAAAGAGACACCAAGAGTCGCAGTGATTTGTCCACAGCTGACCCCTGTTCAGCTGTTTGCTTTCATTATTGGCAGGTTCCTCAGCCCCTGAATTTCTGTCCTCTCATCCTGATCTTGTTTATATTTGTAGAGTCATCTTTATTAGAATGACCATACATTGTGCCCCCAAAAAAGCAGGGTTTTCTCCCCTTGTCCCTGACTCCCACCTGGTTAGCACCCCCTTTCACTCTCAGAACTGTTCTTATTTGGATGATAAATTATATTGTCCTCCCTGACTCTGCCTGACCCCTGTAGAGTACTGGATAAGGTCAAAGTCCACTGAACAAAATGCTTCCTAGACAGCATTTCTAGGAATCCGAAAATGCTAAGTACTCATGATTGAGGAAAAAAAAAAAAAAAGACCAGAAATAGACTCTTTCCTTTGTCTTACAAATGTTGCTAAATGGGTTGTAAAGCACCAAATGGAAGCTCACAACATAGAAAGTTAAGACACTCATCAACTGGGACAAAAAGGAAAAACAACAGCATAAAAGTTAACGAAACATAAAATATGCTAATAGAGGTAGAAGGAAATTAAACAGGGAAATAAGTTAATAAATAACAAGTCTTAACTTGAAGAAGAATGACAAGAAAAAAGTAAGGCCTTACCAGCCAGAATTCCTAGAAAGACAGGCGTGTCCATATAAATTTCACAGGCTTCTTCCAATAACAGCAAAACACAAATGAAGTAAGATTAGCTGTGATAGTATTTATTCAGGTAATTAAATGTGGAGACAGTGTCCTAACACAGGTGAAGCAATGTGATTACAATCACTGCTGCAGTGATACCTCCTTGACTGTCAGTGTCATAAACCTGATACTGTGTGTAGCAGAGATGGAGGTCAGTCCCACATGGAGTGCAGAAACAAAGGTGTGTTCTAACCAGCTGTATCCTGGATCTTCTTCTCTTAGAACAATAGCAAAATGTAGATCCAGAAAATCAAGCCATCTATCTTCTTCTTATGACTGTCGTTTGTCAAAAACACATGGATGGGGGCTTCCCTGGTGGCGCAGTGGTTGAGAATCTGCCTGCTAATGCAGGGGACACGGGTTCGAGCCCTGGTCTGGGAAGATCCCACATGCCGCGGAGCAGCTAGGCCCATGAGCCACAGTTACTGAGCCTGTGCGTCTGGAGCCTGTGCTCTGCAACAAGAGAGGCTGCGACAGTGAGAGGCCCGCGCACCGCGATGAAGAGTGGCCCTCGCTTGCCGCAATTAGAGGAAGCCCTCGCACAGAAACGAAGACCCAACACAGCCATAAATAAATAAATAAAAATAAAACTTATTAAAAAAAAAATAAAACCTGGGCTCTGTGCCCAGGAACCTGAACCAACTAAGCCAATCAGTGGCCAGATTTAAAAAAAAACACAAAAACAAAACCAAAAAAAATATGGATGTTGTGTACTTGTCATTTAACAGCTTTAATCTCATAAATCCAACCATCCGTTTAACATCTGCACTTGACTTCCCATAAACAACTTGAACTTCACACACCCAAACTTTTTTGGGGGGCAAGGGAGAGATCATAGCATTTTGGAAATACAGTTTTTAAAGGTTACTTTCCACTTACAGTTATTACAAAATATTGGCTATGTTCCCCCCATGTTATACAATAAATCCTTGAGCCTATCTTATACCCAGTACTTTGTACCTCGCACTTCCCCACCCCTGTAATGCCCCTCCCCGCCCCCCCCTCTGGTAACTACTAGTTTGTTCTATATCTGTGAGTCTGTTTCTTTTTTGTTATATTCACTAGTTTCTTGTATTTTTTAGATTCCACATATAAGTGAGATCATACAGTATTTGTCTTTCTCTGTCTGGCTTACTTCACTAAGCATTAATGCCCTCCACGTCCATCCATGTTGCTGCAAATGGCAAAATTCTTCTCTTTTTTATGGCTGAGTAGTATTCCATTGTATATACATAACACATCTTCTTTATCCATTCATCTGTTGATGGCCACTTAGGTTGTTTCCATGTCTTGGCTGTTGTAAATAATGCACCTGTGAACACTGGGGTGTATGTGTCTTTTCAAATTAGAGTTTTGTACATACCCAAACCTAAACTCTGCCTTTGTCTTCTCCTGCACCCATCTTGCCTATCAGTGGCTCTCGATCTGTACAAGGTGCTCAAGCCAGGAACCTGGGACTCATTCCTGACGCCTCCCCCACTTCCCACGTTCAATCAATCACCAGTTCCTTCAGCCCTACCTCCAAAACGTAGCATGAACTTTCTCCATCTCCACTGCTACCGTGCACTTCTCTCGCCTGGATCACTGCAAGTGACCTTCAACTTTGTCCCTTCCTGCCGCAATCCATTCAACACACAAAGGCCAGAAGGGAATTTGAAAAGTGTAAGTCAGGGCTTTGCTGGTGGCACAGTGGTTAAGAATCCACCTGCCAATGCAGGGGACACGGGTTCGAGCCCTGGTCCGGGAGGATCCCACATGCCGGGAAGCAGCTGGGCCTGTGCACCACAGCTGCAGAGCCTGCGCTCTAGAGCCCAAGAGCCACAACTGCTGAGCCCCAGTGCTACAACTACTGAAGCCCGCGTACCTAGAGCCTGTGCTCTACAACAAGAGAAGCCCCCACAATAAGAAGCCCGTGCACCGCAATAAAGAGTAGCCCCTGCTCGCCGCAACTAAAGCCCATGTGCAGCAAGGAAGACCCAATGTAGCCATAAATAAATAAATGAATGAATAAATAAATAAATAAATAAATAAATAAATAAAAGAAAAGTGTGAGTCATATTGCCTCACTCCCTACTCTTTTTTTTTTTAATTACTTAGATTCACCAGAAGTTGCAAAGAATGTACAGGCAGGTCCCATATATCAGGGGTCCACGGCCTGTTATGAACCAGGCCGCACAGCAGGAGGTGAGCGGCGGGCAAGTGAGTACAGCTTCATGTGCCGCTCCCCACCACTGCCAATTGCTCATATTACTGCCTGAACCATCCCCCCCGCCCCCGGTCCTTGGAAAAATTGTCTTCCATGAAACCAGCCCCTGGTGCCAAGAAGGTTGGGGACCGCTGCCATATATCCTTTGCCCAGCTCCCCCTCATGTAAACTTTTCAGTGACTTCTTATTGCTATGGATAATGTCCAAAATCCTTAACTTGACCTCCAAAGCCCTTGGGACCTGCCGCTGTCCCTACGGCTCACTGACCTCCCCGACAGCAACCTTCCTGTAGTTCCTCCGCTGACCAGAGATCTAGGCCTGCCTCGGGCCTCTGCTCCCAAACACTTTTCCCTTCCTTCCTTCCCCATTCCTACTTCTCTCTTTCAGTAGCTCTTCTTTGCCCTCCTTGTGACAGCTTTGTTATCCCTTCCTTAGAGAACCTTCCTTGAGCACTCATTCCAAATGAGGTCCCTTCACATTCTGGTTCACAGCGCCTGTCCTCTTTGGTCATAGCCCTTGTCTAGATCCAGGATCTAGAATGCTTGTGTGTGTTTAACTTTTCATGTCTGGCTCATGTGTAAACTCCAGGTACAATGTGGCAAAAGCTTTGTCCGTTTTTTTTTGTTTTTTTTTAAAGTATTTATTTATTTATTTATGGCTGTGTTGGGTCTTCGTTTCTGTGCAAGGGCTTTCTCTAGTTGTGGCAAGCGGGGGCCACTCTTCATCGCGGTGCGCGGGCCTTTCGCTGCCGCGGCCTCTCTTGTTGCGGAGCACAGGCTCCAGACGCGCAGGCTCAGTAGTTGTGGCTCACGGGCCTAGTTGCTCCGCAGCATGTGGGATCCTCCCAGACCAGGGCTCGAACCCGTGTCCCCTGCATTGGCAGGCAGATTCTCAACCACTGCGCCACCAGGGTAGCCTGCTTTGTCCGTTTTGACTGTCACCCAAGCAGAGCCCAGCCCCTGCACTTGATAGGTACAGCAGATGGCTTTATGGAGCTGTCCACGTGGTGTTTCTGTTTCTATCAAGTAAGAAAGAAACTGGATTATGCTAAGACCCCTCTGAATTCTAGCCTCTTCCCTTTGCTTTCTCCCCCTCCAATATCCATGAACTTGTTCTACGCTCGACCCAGTTACAGTAAGGGCACTTAATTTCCTCTTTGATTTCCCCTCAATAACAGATTGTGACTGGTAATTCATTTAGCGTATGTTGAAACCTGCAAGTCTACTGATTAGGTTCCCAAGCACCCAGCTTGTTGTAATAAAGACAGAGAAAAGATGTCATCTCTCAAAGAGAACCTGGAAAATAATTATTTCTGGCAGAAAACTTGTTTTGTCTCACAGACTTACCCTTCAGAGTCATTCATGAATGAGTAATGAACTCAGGAAAGATCAGTGACGCATTGTCTTAAGGCTCTCAATCTATTTTGCTGAGAACTGAATAAAAAGAAAGTTACATGAGGAGATGATGATTTAGAAAGAGAAATATGGTTGCTGTAACGTACAAGTCTTGAAAGAAGGAAATTGGGCAATTCATCTAGTTTTCTATGAGTAGTTTTTCAGGTTTCAATCATGAGTCACCTAAGTAATTTTTTTCTCTGCTATTTAATTCCAGTGTTTATTTATTTTATTATTTTCCAACAGTAAAATGAAATCGTGTGCAACAGCCAAAGTTTATTTTAAGAGAGGAGCCAGTAAAAAAAAGTTGGTGGTCTTTGCTTTGGTATATAACATACAATTTTAATGCCGTAAGTTTTTTTTTTTCCTCAAGGAGTTATTTAAAACATTTAATATATTCTCGTCTCCTTTTTGATGGATAAGTCCTCCTCTGTAAAGTTTTGAATGATGTAGAATAACAACAAATTAAATAGAACAATCAAAAGCAGGCATTAAAAATAGTAGTGCAGGCAGTCATGTGGCAGATTGAAGAGTGAGGGTCACAGAAAGACATTGCTTGGTGACTGGCTAGATGCATAATGTCTAAGCCCAGAAGGACCTTTTGGTCCCAGCATCGTGTCCATCTGCTAAAGGAAAGCAGCCCCTGTTCCCAGCTTCTAACTCAGCTTACGTTAGAGGACTCACCAACGTCAGTCCTATGGAGTTATTCTCAGCAGGTACCACCACCTGGGATGCATCAATTCGCAGGCATTCTAGTGACGGTTGGGCATCTCAGTTTCTTGTATTGGATTTGTTTTGCTTTGCTTTTGCGTCTTAAATCATCTTCTTATAGACTGCACATCAACAAGCGCTGTGTTTCCTTATCAGAAAAGTCAGCGGGAAGTATTTGCAGGCAGGAGAGAAGAGAATCAATAGACTTTAAAAAAAATTGACATCCAGGGCTGGGCGAAAATTCAGATGCCATGTGAGAGATTCCTATTGACCTTTTAGTCACATCTCCTGATTTTTGTTATTCCAGGAGTCTGTCTCCAGTGCCTCCTGCTGAGATGATAAGAGACTGTGCTGATAACACGTGCCATCTTTCCTTTGGGGAGTTCCAAATACTTTTTGTATATTTAGCCAAACATATTGTATATTTACTAGAGAGTGAAGTTCTTTTCAAGGATAACTGCTGAAAATGGAAAGCCATCTTGCTGAGGGAGGGAGAACCCTTTAGGAGATGAACCTGGGAACAATGACAGCTGCCTGTCACCTGCTGGGTGCTTTTTGTGAACGTGCTCCTGGGGTGGCCCTCGGGAGAGCACAGACAAAGGAGAGAGAGGAGAGGGCAGGGAATGCTGTCCAGGCCTTCCTCGGCTTCTCACCTCTTCCCCCTGCCACATTCAACTCCCTCAGGTGTCCCCGCAAAGAGAAAGCACTGTAGTTATTCTTCTTTTCTATCTTGAACGAATAATGTGACACTAGAATGCCAGGTCACTTGGGCTGTCATTCCCTGTAATCCAGGCAGGAGGGAGGGGACCCCTGTCCCTTGGATTGTCCACAGTAGCCTGGACCTTGACTGGCTCCCTCAGCCTCCATTTGGGGCAGGAAAGGGTAGTTTGGAAACTGAGGCCTGGGTCGAGGACCAGACTCCAGGTCCATGATATAAATGAAAGGCAGAACCTGTCCCAGAATGTAAGACTCTCAATTCTCTGTTCAACAGATTTTATGCTTTTTCCTAACTCACTGTGGTTGCGTCTCTTGTGGAATTATCTAAGTTTCTCTGACTAATTTACTTTCCATTCGTGGTGCCAGGCCCAGGAGCTCATGTTCCCTGGGTTCTTTCTTTCAGATCTGCCTTTCATTGCTACTTTGCTGCAGCATCTCCACAGAGACACGCTTGTCAATTGAAGGGGACAGTTCCTGATTGTACAAGGGGACCTTCCTGACGTTTGGAAAGTGTTAGCATCCCTGGGGCCAGGCACTAACTGCCAGTAGTGATCCCCTCATGAGTGTGACATGCAGAAACACCCCGACTCAATTCCAGACGCTCCTGGGGTTGGGGGGAGGGTAGCCCAGGTGAGAACCACTGCCAGGGGCTCGGACAGGCCCTTTCTCCACCGTCTAGTGCAGGACCACCAGTGCCTCTTCTCGCCTGACCACATTTCAGTGGGAAGGATCCCCTAAGTGATTCATTCGTTGATGTTTACTCTGCAGATACTTCCAGAGCACCTGCTAACAGCTCCACACCGTTTGAGGAGCTGTAGATCTACCAGCCATTAGTCACCACTCATGTCTGCCCCTTCCTAGCTCTGTCCTACCTTCATCTTTTTATTTGCATGTTACTTCGTAAATGTCTGCCAGTCATCCCTGGACCTCTATTCTGACTCCCTACATGGGGGCTCAGCTTGTCCAGGACAATGACCACTTCTGCTTTTGCTTTTTTCCTCCTGAGACCCCAGAGCAATCATCTTCATGTAGTAGGAATTCAGTAAGTGTTGGTCTGACTGCCTGATCCAAGGATATGCAACTATCACCAAGGGTGTATTTCTTTTCTGTAATAGAGATAATGGTTCTGATGTGTCATTTTTTCTAATCTGAAGATTCGGTTTTGTCTGCCACCCACCTGTGATGAGGAATAGCGTGGGAAACATTGGTGTCCCTGGTAAACAGTAAATTTGACATACGTCATGTCCAAGGTGAAGATGGACTGTAGACACTCCTTATTTCCTGCGTGCACCCTGAGGAAGCCTTGGTCTTTGAGGCCATGCTTTGATCCCCTCCCAATTATGACTTCTCAGTCAGAGAAGTCTTTTTCTGCCTTCCGTAGATTCAGAGTGCTTGGCAGCATAAGGCAAACAGACAAAAAAATGGGACAGACAGACGAAAGGAAAGTGAGTGCAAAACTGGGAGAATCTGAGGGAGGCCTTCTTATTTCCTTTTTTCTTTTAATGTTTATATTATGGAAAATTTCAAACACACAAAAATTCCCAGAATACTGTACTATTCCCCCAGTGTTCTTGTCACCTAGCTTCAACAGTTATCAACCCAAGGCCATCTCATTTCATTTATATGCCTACCTACCCTCTCTTCCCTCCAATTGTATTATTTTAAATCCCAGCATCGTGTAATTGTATTCATAAATATTTCAATATGAATCTCTAAAAGACTCTCTATAAAAACATTGCCACAGTTACGTTACTGTGTCTAAAACATAGCAACAATCTCCTAATATCATCACATAGCCAGTCAGTGTTCCAATATCCAATTGTGATCCTTTTATCAATAAATCTGAAAACCAGGTCCAAAATTATACCTTCATAAGAAAAGAAGCTGCAAAGGAACCAAAACAGATCTTTTCCTTACAGGAAAGTAGAATAAAGCAATGGTAAAAGTGAATTCCGGAAGTAAAGATGAAATAGCTCCGATGAGTACCACGTCTCCTGAGACGTGTCCAACCTCACCTGTGGAGTATGTCCAGTCTCCTCAAGCTCGCCCCCTGGTGGCAGGTGTGACCCATGAGGGCTTCCGGTAACTCTTCAGAAATGTTCGTTTCCTAACACGAGAGGATTCTCTACTGTGTTACTAGTAGTTTCATATTTGGCCACCTGGCAGAAGTGTGGGTGACACAGGGTTTCTTTTTAAGTATTGATCGAGCACGTAATTTTAAAGTCAGAATATTAAATAAACATCTCTGCCCTTTCTTCCAGCAGGCAGCCCAGAGAACGGCTCTCCACGCTCTGTCTGACAGGTACATTTTGTCATTTTTATGAACTATAAATTGTTTTATGAAACATTGAGCCCTATTTACTGTGGCATATAATTCATAATCGGATTTTGTCCCTAAAGTATCTGTGAACTGTGATGTTAAACATTTTGCATGCTTCAATTTGTCATGCATGTGTGGAGTTTATTACTGTAAAAATCGCCGTGTTGTATTTCATAGAAAGTATGAAGAATCCCTTGTTGTACAATGAAACAGGAGACAAGAAACTTGGAGGGAAAGTCCTGAATGGTGCAGTAAATTCTGAACTTTGGAACTGGTTGAGATCTAAGCTCATTTTTCAACAATAAGTACTTCATTTATTCTGGGATGTTTTCTTCAGACTTTTTTCCCACATCATTTCCCTGAGAGCTATCTGTCTTCTGATGAGATTCTCTCTCGAAATTTACTTTATGCACGGAACCCAGTTCATGGTGCTGCATGCCTGACTTTTTACTCCTTGCTCTGGCTTGTTTTTTCTAACTTGTGTTATTGAATGAGATATGTAAAGCTAATCAGTAAACGTACTCCAGCTGTATTTCACGTCTTCCTTTGCCTATAAGACTGTTCAAAAATATTTGAATGGGGATATATAAAGTTACTTTCTAGAATAGACCAGACCATCTCTTGGTTTGGGTTGGTTTTTGATTTCTCATTTGCCGAAAAGTGTGTGTGTGTGTGTGTGTGTGTGTGTGTGTGTGTGTGTGTGTGTGTGTGTGTGTGTGTTTTAAAGAACCATCAGGAGGTAAAGATGAAGCTTTGTTTTCTCTCCACAAGTGAGGTTCTCACAGGGCTGGAAACAGCCGAAGGAGCTGTTCACCTCAGCGGGCTGGCAGGCCTCTCGGCATTGTCTAGCTACCACCACCCCCCTCCCTTCCTTCCCAGTTCTTTTCTGTGGAATGAGCAATAATTGACTGTGTAAACCAGCTCAGTTCAATGCTTCTCCAAGGTAAAACCTGTCACTTAGGCGAATTATCTGTGCTCATGGGTGAAAAGCGTTTTCTCGATGGTGGCAGGCTGAGCCCAAGTGTTTTGATTCCAATTGAAAAGCCTTCCCCATGACAACCACACAAGCCTGTGGGCTCTAAGAGTGGCTGCCACGTGATCTTCTGGGGTTGCTTCTGGGATTTTCACAAAAGCTGATAACTGTACTGCTTCTGAGTCTGTTGGTAGAAAGAAGAGAGACTCTGGATCAAAACACACTTAAAATCTGACACATTAATTCTTTTCCTCTACATATTTCTTCTTTCCCTTTGACTTTTCTTCTTCCGTGATTCCTTCAACAAAATGCATTGAGAAGCAAGAGAAAGCCCTCAGTTGACAATATTATGCCTCTGCCAATGGTGACGAGGTTTCTCTTTGGGGTGATAAAAATGGTGTAAAATTAGATTATGGTGAAGACTTCACAACCCAGTAAATATACTAAAAACAATTGAATTGCATGCTTTAAATGGGTGAGCTTTATGGTATATAAATTACATTTCAATGTGTGTGTGTAATATACACAATGTGTGTGTAAATGTAATATAAATTACATTTCAATGCTACATATCTAGACACAAAATATCTTTATAACCTTTGGTAGAATGAATCAAGAACCATTTTTAAAAACATGGACTCCCCTTGAAGACATGATTGTAGGTACAAAGACAAGTCATCAGAAACTAGGACTGGTATATTCTAAGGCTTCTCCCCAAAAGATACATGACTTTGTCCTGGGTAGAAAATGTGCATAGATTTTCATGATGAGCAACGCTATTACCTTTGACATTTTCTGATCTTCTCTCAAAAACCCCTCCTGAAGCCCAATAATTAATTGACTAGTAAGTTAGTATCTTAGCCCTTGTTCTTATATAACCACTTAATGCAGATACTGTGAGGAAAAAAAAGTTCATTCCCTAGAAACAGAAAAACAGAGGTTCCCATTGTCACTGCTCTTCTAACGAATTTCCCTGTCTTCAGACGTAACTGAGCATTTCCCTCTAACTCTAACAGTTTTTCTGTTCACAATGGGAGGAACTCAGCGCCTCTCAAAGTAATGGGCTGACTTTGCCTACTATTCTAGCAATGCATTTGTGTAAAGCTACTTCTCTGTGCTTTTCCTGTTTTATGTTTTCCATTAATTCAGGAACACATGAGTATTTCCATGAGTGAGAAGTCTCTGTAATTGTTGGGAGATACAATTAAGAACCCTTCTTCAAAATAAGGACTTGTAACACCTACTGAATTAATTGGATTCATGTTTTCTAGTTTCTTAAATTAGAGAATGCTAACTTAACACATGACAGATGTCATTTTCTATCACATTATCTATTCTGTTAAATAAACTAGTCTTTTCTAGAAAATGAGGGATGTGGCTTTGGGTCCAACCACCATATGACTTGCCTAAAATTCTGTCTGTCCCAAGAACCACCTCAGGTTGGGAAGGGAATTGAGTAAAAATTCCCCTCCAGGTTGTGCCCTTCCCAAGGTAGAGATCTAACCCCAGTATCTCTGGCTACTTACAGCCTGGTGGTGATCTATTATACATTCATTAACGCAGACTCTTCTGGTTTCCTAATCTCTTTTTTCAGCCCGTTATCACCTCTTGATATAAAATTCCATAATGATTAGGCAGCAATTTTGTTTCTGTCCGAGAAAAAGAAGGAGCACTTTTCAGGCCTTCAAAGTTGCTTCCTGAGTTCTGCGATTCTGGAGTTGGACAGAAAGCCCATGCTGGCTTGTATCAGGCTACCATGTGACGCTGAGGTGTCCCACTGGCTTGCTCCTCTCTGGGCCTGTGTCACTTCCGTTTAACCTTATAACTGCCTAAGTACCTGGTGAACACAGGACGTGTGATCCAGGAGGAGAGCTGTTTTGTCTCAAGATGTACAACTTGATGATGAAATGGGATTCACTTGACTGGGATTGTAGGGGGGATGTGAGTTTACACTGTAAACTCTGTACACTGTAAACAGTTGTCCTCTGCTTCCCCGTAAGAAAGCCTTCCTTCGAGGCTTGGGGACCTGGCCTAATGGGACTAGATATAGGGAAAAGGGGTGTCGTTTCCCTCTATGAGGGCAGATAGAAATCTCATCCCCGTGGGGTGTCAGAGGGTAGAGGATATCCAGGGGATATCCAGACATCTTCTGAAGGTCAGTCTTGTCTATCTTTTCATTGCTCCAGCTTCCTGGTTTCCAGGGGCGTTCAGCAGAAATCCAGCATCTGACAGTTGCGATTGTAATGCTTTCAAGTTCAGTGAGTCCTCAGTAGTCAATACACAACCTTGATCATTTAAAACTCTGATACTGCCATCACTAAAATATAAAAAGCATCTGTGGTCACTCCCATAGAAAACCTTTTGCCTTCTTTGACTTTGTCTGAGTGATGGGCTTAGTTGATGGTTCAGCCAAAATAACCCAAATGCTCCACAAATCCAAACAGGATCCCAACAGCGAGGCAAATGTGGGCTTTGGCCCAACTCACCCATGCCACCTGCAGCAATGGGAAGGGTGTGTGAAGGTGGGATGGTGGCTTGGGTTTTGTTCTTTGCTACTGCTGCCTGTAGAATTTTTCATCCATCTGTTTTATGCCATTGAGAGGCAGCTGGCCTACCAGAGGCCTGCCAATGTCCCAAATAATGAAAAAGCAGGACACCAGGGCAGGAAGAGGTGGCAAAATTCTCAGCAAGGTAAACCAATCAATTACAAGAAAACCTCCCTTTGCAGAAGGGCATACTCCTTTTTTTTTTTTTTTTTTTTTTGGTGGAAAGTAAAGTTTGCTTTATTTTGGATGCCGGCAACTGGAGGGAGGTGCAGACGCGTGTCCAAAGGCCGACTCACCCCCCCGACAACCAGCGGGCAAGAGCTTTCATAGGCAAAGAGAGGGTGCTACACGCAGAAACAGCACAGGCAGCTCTGACCGTCATCGAGAAATTGGTCATTGGTGGTCTGACCAGCACCATCTTGATTGTTTTAGGTACAGTTAACCTTCAGTTCCCGGGTCGGTTTGTTCCCATTTCCTTGAGGCCAATTCTCGGAATTGTGGCAGCTTATGTCATGGCTACAGCTTGGTCATCATGTAGTTAACTTCTTCCACCTGGTGAGGGTTTCAGTATGTGTAAGACAGCTCACAGGATATGGCTCAGAATATTATCCAGAGCCCTTGAGAGGGAAATAAATGTCCTTGACTTTGCTTACTGACTAAACTGTTATCGTTTTGTCCTGTTTGACTGCTTTTCTTTGCTTCTACATTTTCTCACGGCTCTGATTAAACTTATTCTTTGGCTAAAGTTTTTACGCAGACAAAAGATAGGAGGATATATGGGGGTGGGGGAAGGACCATAGGGTCCTGTTTCATTTCACTCCCCATTGCCCTCTCCCCTGGCAAATGCCAAACCACTTTCTCTCTGTGAATTTGCCTCTTTGGGGTATTTCATGTAAATGGAATCCTACGAAATACACTCTTGTGTTTGGCTTCTTTCACTGAGCATGTTTTCAAGGTTTATCTGTGTTGTAGCATGTATTAGTACTTCATTCCTTTTTGGGGGGGGGGATGTCTTATCAGTTGTCAAATTAATTTATTCTAAATTGCCAGTGTAATTTTTTTTGGAATTTTATTTTATTTTTTTATACAGCAGGTTCTTATTAGTTATCCATTTTATACATATTAGTGTTTACATGTCAATCCCAATCTCCCAATTCATCCCACCATCACGCCCCCACCCCCCCCCGCCACTTTCCCCCTTGGTGTCCATACATTTGTTCTCCACATCTGTGTCTCAATTTCTGCCCTGCAAACCAGTTCATCTGTACCATTTTTCTAGGTCCCACATATATGTGTTAATATATGTTATTTGTTTTTCTCTTTCTGACTTAACTTCACTCTGTATGACAGTCTCTAGATTCATCCACGTCTCTACAAATGACCCAATTTCATCCCTTTTTATGGCTGAGTAATATTCCATTGTGTATATGTACCACATCTTTATCCATTCGTCTGTTGATGGGCATTTAGGTTGCTTCCCTGGCGTGGCTATTGTAAATAGTGCTGCAATGAACATTGGGGTGCATGTGTCTTTCTGAATTATGGTTTTCTCTGGGTGTATGCCCAGTAGTGGGATTTCTGGGTCATATGGTAATTCTATTTTTACTTTTTTAAGGAACCTCCATGCTGTTCTCCATAGTGACTATATCAATTTACATTCCCACCAGCAGTGCAAGAGGGTTCCGTTTTCTCCACACCCTCTCCAGCATTTGTTGTTTGTAGATTTTCTGATGATGCCCATTCTAACTGGTGTGAGGTGATACCTCATTGTAGTTTTTTTTTTTTTTCTCATTGTAGTTTTGATTTGCATTTCTCTAATAAATTAGTGATGTTGAGCAGCTTTCCATGTGCTTTTTGGCCATCTGTATGTCTTCTTTGGAGAAATGTCTATTTAGGTCTTCTGCCCATTTTTTGATTGGGTTGTTTGTTTTTTTAATATTGAGCTGCATGAGCTGTTTATATATTTTGGAGATTAATCCTTTGTCCATTGATTTGTTTGCAAATACTTTCTCCCATTCTGAGGGTTGTCTTTTTGTCTTGTTTGTAGTTTCCTTTGCTTTGCAAAAGGTTTTAAGTTTCATTAGGTCCCATTTGTTTATTTTTGGTTCTATTTCCATTACTCTAGGAGGTGGATCAAAAAAGATCTTGCTGTGATTTATGTCAAAGAGTGTTCTTCCTATGTTTTCCTCTAAGAGTTTTATAGTTTCCAGTCTTACATTTAGGTCTCGAATCCATTTTGAGTTTATTTTTGTGTATGGTGTTAAGGAGTGTTCTAATTTCATTCTTTTATGTGTAGCTGTCCAGTTTTCCCAGCACCACTTATTGCAGAGGCTGTCTTTTCTCCATTGCATATCCTTGCCTCCTTTGTCATACATTAGTTGACCATGGGTACATGGGTTTATCTCTGGGCTTTCTATCCTGTTCCATTGATCTATATTTCTGTTTTTGTGCCAGTACCATATTGTCTTGATTCCTGTAGCTTTGTAGTATAGTCTGAAGTCAGGGAGTCTGATTCCTCCATCTCCGTTTTTTTCCCTCAAGACTGCTTTGGCTATTCGGGGTCTTCTGTGTCTCCATACAAATTTTAAGATTTTTTGTTCTAGTTCCGTAAAAAATGCCATTGGTAATTTGATAGGGATTGCTTTGGGTTGTATAGTCATTTTTACAATATTTATTCTTCCAATCCAAGAACATGGTATATCTCTCCATCTGTTTGTATCATCTTTTTTTTTTTTTAATTTATTTATTTATTTTTCGCTGTGTTGGGTCTTCGTTTCTGTGCGAGGGCTTTCTCTAGTTGCGGCAAGCAGGGGCCACTCTTCATTGCGGTGCGCGGGCCTCTCACTATCGCGGCCTCTCTTGTTGCGGAGCACAGGCTCCAGACGCGCAGGCTCAGTAGTTGTGGCTCACGGGCCTAGTTGCTCCGTGGCATGTGGGATCTTCCCAGACCAGGGCTCGAACCCGTGTCCCCTGCATCGGCAGGCAGATTCTCAACCACTGTGCCACCAGGGAAGCCCTTGTATCATCTTTAATTTCTTTCATCAATGTCTTGTAGTTTTCTGCATACAGGTCTTTTGTCTCCCTAGGTAGGTTTATTCCTAGGTATTTTATTCTTTTTGTTGCAACGGTAAATGGGAGTGTTTCCTTAATTTCTGTTTCAGATTTTTCATAATTAGTGTATAGGAATGCAAGAGATTTCTGTGCATTAATTTTGCATCCTGCTACGTTACCAAATTCACTGATTAGCTCTAGTAGTTTTCTGGTAGCATCTTTAGGATTCTCTATGTATACTATCATGTCATCTGCAAACAGTGACAGTTTTACTTCTTCTTTTCCAATTTGTATGCCTTTTATTTCTTTTTTCTTCTCTAATTGTCATGTCTAGGACTTCCAAAACTATGTTGAATAGTAGTGGTGAGAGTGGACATCCTTGTCTGTTCCTAATCTAAGAGGAAATGCTTTCAGTTTTTCACCATTGAGTATGATGTTTGCTGTGGGTTTGTCATATGTGGCCTTTATTATGTTGAGATAGGTTCCCTCTATGCCCACTTTCTGGAGAGTTTTTATCATAAATGGGTGTTGAATTTTGTCAAAAGGTTTTTCTGCACCTATTGAGATGATCATATGGTTCTTATTCTTCAATTTGTTAATATGGTTTATCACATTGATTGATTTGTGTATATTGAAGAATCCTTGCATCCCTGGGATAAATCCCACTTGATCATGGTGTATGATCCTTTTAATGTGTTGTTGGCTTCTGTTTACTAGTATTTTGTTGAGGATTTTTGCATCTATATTCATCAGTGATATTGGTCTGTAATTTGCTTTTTTTGTAGTATCTTTGTCTGGTTTTGGTATCAGGGTGATGGTGGCCTCATAGAATGAGTTTGGGAATGTTCTTTCCTCTGCAGATTTTTGGAAGAGTTTGAGAAGGATGGGTGTTAGCTCTTCTCTAAATGTTTGATAGAATTTACCTGTGAAGCCATCTGGTCCTGGGCTTTTGTTTGTTGGAAGATTTTTTTTTTATTTTTTATTTATTTTTTTACTTATTTATTTATGGCTGTGTTGGGTCTTCGTTTCTGTGTGAGGGCTCCCTCTAGTTGCGGCAAGCGGGGGCCACTCTTCATCGCGGTGCATGGGCCTCTCACTATCGCGGCCTCTCTTGTTACGGAGCACAGGCTCCAGAGGCGCAGGCTCAGCAATTGTGGCTCACAGGCCCAGTTGCTCCGAGGCATGTGGGATCCTCCCAGACCAGGGCTCGAACCCATGTCCCCTGCATTGGCAGGCAGACTCTCAACCACTGCACCACCAGGGAAGCCCTGTTGGAAGATTTTTAATCACAGTTTCAATTTCATTACTTGTGATTGGTCTGTTCATATTTTCTATTTTTTCCTGGTTCAGTCTTGGAAGGTTATACCTTTCTAAGAATTTGTCCATTTCTTCCAGGTTGTCCATTTTATTGGCATAGAGTTGCTTGTAGTAGTCTCTTAGGATGCTTTGTGTTTCTGCAGTGTCTGTTGTAACTTCTCCTTTTTCATTTCTAATTTTATTGATTTGAGTCCTCTCTCTCTTTTTCTTGATGAGTCTAGCTAAAGGTTTATCAATATTGTTTATCTTCTCAAAGAACCAGCTTTTAGTTTTATTGATCTTTGCTATTGTTTTCTTTATTTCTATTTCATTGATTTCTGCTCTGATCTTTATGATTTCTATCCTTCTGCTAACTTTGGGTTTTGTTTGTTCTTCTTTCTCTAGTTCCTGTAGGTGTAAGGTTAGATTGTTTATTTGAGATGTTGTTTCTTGAGGTAGGCTTGTATTGTTATAAACTTCCCTCTTTGACCTGCTTTTGCTGCACCCCATAGGTTTTGGATCGTCATGTTTTCATTGTCATTTGTCTCTAGGTATTTTTTGATTTCCTCTTTGATTTCTTCAGTGCTCTCTTGGTTATTTAGTAATGTATTGTTTAGCCTCCATGTGTTTGTGTTTTTTACGTTTTTTTCCCTGTAATTGATTTCTTATCTCATAGCGTAGTGGTCAGAAAAGATGCTTGATATGATTTCAATTTTCTTAAATGTACTGACGCTTGATTTGTGACCCAAGGTGTGGTCTATCCTGGAGAATGTTTCATGTGCACTTGAGAAGAAAGTGTAATCTGCTGTTTTTGGATGGAATGTCCTATAAATGTCAATTAAATCTATCTGGTCTATTGTGACATTTAAAGCTTGTGTTGCCTTATGAATTTTCTGTTTGGATGATCTGTCCATTGGTGTAAGTGAGGTGTTAAAGTCCCCCACTATTATTGTGTTACTGTCGATTTCCTCTTTTATAGCTGTTAGCAGTTGCCTTATGTATTGAGGTGCTCCTATGTTGGGTGCATATATATTTATAATTGTTATATCTTCTTCTTGGATTGATCCCTTGATCATTATGTAGTGTCCTTCCTTGTCTCTTGGAACATTCTTTATTTTAAAGTCTATTTTATCTGATATGAGTATTGCTACTCCAGCTTTCTTTTGATTTCCATTTGCATGGAATATCTTTTTCCATCCCCTCACTTCCAGTCTGTATGTGTCCCTAGGTATGAAGTGGGTCTCTTGTAGACAACATATATATGAGTCCTGTTTTTGTATCCATTCAGCGAGCCTGTGTCTTTTGGTTGGAGCAGTTAATGCATTCATATTTAAGGTAATTATTGATATGTATGTTCCTATGACCATTTTCTTAATTGTTTTGGGTTTGTTTTTGTAGGTCCTTTTCTTCTCTTGTGTTTCCCACTTAGAGAAGTTCCTTTAGCATTCGTTGTAGAGCTGGTTTGGTGGTGCTGCATTCTCTTAGCTTTTGCTTGTCTGTAAAGCTTTTGATTTCTCCGTCGAATCTGAATGAGATCCTTGCTGGGTAGAGTAATCTTGGTTGTAGGTTCTTCCCCTTTCATCACTTTAAATATGTCATGCCACTCCCTTCTGGCTTGTAGAGTTTCTGCTGAGAAATCAGCTGTTAACCTTATGGGAGTTCCCTTGTATGTTATTTGTCATTTTCCCTTGCTGCTTTCAGTAATTTTTCTTTGTCTTTAATTTTTGCCAATTTGATTACTATGTGTCTCAGCGTGTTTCTCCTTGGGTTTATCCTGTATGGGACTGTCTGTGCTTCCTGGACTTGGGTGGCTATTTCCTTTCCCATGTTACGGGAGTTTTTGACTATAATCTCTTCAAATATTTTCTCTGGTCCTTTCTCTCTCTCTTCTCCTTCTGGGACCCCTATAATGCGAACGTTGTTGCGTTTAATGTTGTCCCAGAGGACTCTTAGGCTGTCTTCATTTCTTATCATGCTTTTTTCTTTATTCTGCTCCGCAGCAGTGAATTCCACCATTCTGTCTTCCAGGTCACTTATCCGTTTTTCTGCCTCAGTTATTCTGCTGTTGATTCCTTCCAGTGTATTTTTCATTTCAGTTATTGTATTGTTCATCTCTGTTTGTTTGTTCTTTAATTCTTCTAGGTCTTTGTTAAACATTTCTTGCATCTTCTCGATCTTTGCCTCCATTCTTTTTCCGAGGTCCTGGATCATCTTCACTATCATTATTCTGAATTCTTTTTCTGGAAGGTTGCCTATCTCCACTTCATTTAGTTGTTTTTCTGGGGTTTTATCTTGTTCCTTCATCTGGTACATAGCCCTCTGCCTTTTCATCATGTCTATCTTTCTATGAATGTGGTTTTCGTTCCACAGGCTGCAGGATTGTAGTTCTTCTTGCTTCTGCTGTCTGCCCTCTGGTGGATGAGGCTGTCTGAGAGGCTTGTGCAAGTTTCCTGATGGGAGGGACTGGTGGTGGGTAGAGCTGGCTGTTGCTCTGGTGGGCAGAGCTCAGTAAAACTTTAATCCGCTTGACTGCTGATGGGTGGGGCTGAGTTCCCTCCCTGTTGGTTGGCCTGAGGCAACCCAACACTGGAGCCCACCCGAGCTCTTTGGTGGGGCTAATGGCAGACTCTGGGAGGGCTCACGCCAAAGAGTACTTCCCAGAACTTCTGCTGTCAGTGTCCTTGTCCTCATGGTGAGACACAGTCACCTCCCGCCTCTGCAGGAGACCCTCCAACACTAGCAGGTAGGTCTGGTTCAGTGTCCTGTGGAGTCACTGCTCCTTCCCCTGGGTCCTGATGCGCACACTACTTTGTGTGTGCCCTCCAAGAGTGGGGTCTCTGTTTCCCCCAGTCCTGTTGAAGTCCTGCAGTCAAATCCCGCTAGCCTTCAAAGTCTGATTCTCTAGGAATTCCTTCTCCCATTGCTGGACCCCCAGGTTGGGAAGCGTGACGTGGGGCTCAGAACCTTCACTCCAGTGGGTGGACTTCCGTGGTGTAAGTGTTCTCCAGTTTGTGAGTCACCCACCCAGCGGTTATGGGAGTTGATTTTATTGTGATTGCGCCCCTCCTACCGTCTCATTGCGTCTTCTCCTTTGCCTTTGGATGTGGGGTATCTTTTCTGGTGAGTTCCAGCGCCTTCCTGTCGATGATTGTTCAGCAGTTAGTTGTGGTTCCGGTGCTCTCGCAAGAGGGAGTGAGAGCACGTCCTTCTACTCCGCCATCGTGAACCGGTCTCTCCCATTCTCCTTCTTATTCACTCCTTAGGATGTGCCTCTCAGGTGTCTCTTCCTTGTACATATTATTGTGCTAGATGGGGTAGAGAGGCAGAGAAGAATTGGGATAAATGGGCTTTGAGGGTCGTTTCTAAGGGTGTGTCTTTGGTATCGACACTGCCGCATCACAGGTAATGTGGAGAATATGCAAAGTGCTGTTAGGAGAAGGCAGGATATGTGTGCAGCATGTGAAGTGCCTCTGAAAACCATTAACTTCCCTTCCCAAGTAGTAAATAGTAGATAACTGTGATCAAAAAAAGGGTTCATGTGATTTATCAAGCTGAGCGACTGTGCATCTGCAGAAGAGCTGGAGGTCAATCTTGAAATCCAGGGCAAGAGGAGCACTAGGCAATTGCCAGGACTAAGAAGTTAATCATCCCCTTGGACCGCTTCCATCTGTCTCAGAGCGACGGAACTGCTGCAGAGCGAGCAGGGATGCTTTATAGCCAGAGATCAGGAATTAATATTTTCTGTGAAACCTCCAGCATCGTTTTCAGTAACTTGGGTTTTATAAAAATGGAGCATAATTTCATATGAATAAATCACATTCGGCTAGGAAGATGAGAAGCTGGGGAAAAAAAATTGTGCTTGACTTTAAAAGAAAAAAAAAAAAAGGAACGAGCAAGAAAGCCAACATGAAAACAGTTGTTGAAGCCATGGCACTGGGAGGGTGCAAATGGCCATGTGGTTAAATTGTACATATAATCATCTTCTGAAATGTCAGCCTATGACTCCAGAAATGGCTACATTTTTACAGCCTTGGAGATGCATCACCAGATTGTAACCTGTTTGCCCATCTGGCAATATCTCAGGTCTGAGATCCATTTATATTGGAATCCAAACAACTGCCATTGACTTATTCATTTGTGCCACGAGGCTTTATTGATTATGTCCTGTGTGCACAGCGGGCACTGGGCTGGGGCAGGTGGACGGTGGTAAGAAGCAGCCAGCCCTCTGCTCGTGGCCTCCCCGACCGCGGCTTTGCAAAGAGAAAGGCCTTGTTAGCTGCATGCATCTGCTCACCTCAATTTTTTTAAAAATTTTATTTATTTATTTATTTATTTATGGCTGTGTTGGGTCTTCGTTTCTGTGCAAGGGCTTTCTCCAGTTGCGGCAAGTGGGGGCCACTCTTCATCGCGGTGCGCGGGCCTCTCACTATCGCGGCCTCTCTTGTTGCGGAGCACAGGCTCCAGACGCGCAGGCTCAGTAATTGTGGCTCACAGGCCTAGTTGCTCTGCGGCATGTGGGATGTTCCCAGACCAGGGCTCGAACCCGTGTCCCCTGCATTGGCAGGCAGACTCTCAACCACTGCGCCACCAGGGAAGCCCATGCTCACCACAGTTTTGCCCTTCCTCAAATAAACCTCACCCATCAAATCTCCTCTTCCCATTAGGGAGAATATAATGAAATTAAGTAAGTGAGGAATCATGTAAAATGAAGTGGTCACCTCCATATGAGTGTGATCTGTGTCTGGAAGCGGGGCTGGTAATGAATGGTCCCACGACCCACGGGGAGGGCAGGCTAGGCATCTGATGGCAGGGAGGGGGCTTTGCATTCAGCCTCATCTTCCTGACCTGTCGCCAAGTGGACCAGCTTCAGCCAAACCAAGGGAACGTGCTGGGAGTGGCCACCAGCACCGAAGGGTGTCTTTCCAGGTCACATTTTACATACTGTCCCTGAAGTCTGAAGAAGAAAGTCACAGTTGCCAGGCACTGGTAACGGTTGGCCTCGTCTCTAAGGGTCCAGAAAGGGGGCTTGGGGGACTTTTAAGAAAGTTTCACATTTCCCACTTGGAAGATGACAAGGTAGCAGGAGGACATGTATCAGCCCCACCTTCGAGACCCACAGTGGTCTCCAGTCTCTCCAGTGCAGGGGCTTCTGATGATGAAGTCTTTTTGGTAAAACTTTTTTAAAGAGCTTTAGAGTTTAGAAGCCCTATCTCATTGGCTATCTCATTTTGTGATCCCACAATAACCCTATGAGATAGAAAGGACCCATTTTACAGATAAGAAAACTGAGCCTGTGACAGGTGATGGACTCACCGCAGGTCACAAGGTAGCAAGTGGCAGAGCTGGGACTAGACTCCAGGTCCTCTGACTTGTGTGGAGTAGAATTCTCTCATCCCCATTACGCAGCAAGGAAACAGGCTTGGATGGGGTCAGAGGCAGGTCGCTCAGGCCACGTTTTATATTGTAACAAATAGCTTAGTCTGCACTACTACTTTGTTTCTACTAATAATTATAATAATCCGTACATTTCTTGCCTAGCTGTCTTTTTATCCCTAGCACCTAGCACAGTTCCTGGCAGTTAGGAGGTACAATAAGTTATTTGATGAATGAAAGAAAACGATGAACAAATGAATGAGTGAATCAGAACCCATGTTTTGTGGTTAAGCAATGGCAAATTTGGGCTTAAAATAGAAAATAGTTTTCTGAAACTATGGCTGTCCGCCATTGCAGCAGACCGTCTCAGGAGGCAGAGTTCGATGGTCAGGGACTTAAAAGAAAAAAAAAAAAAAAACCCTTCAAAAGATTGAAAGCATCCAGTGCGATTCAATTAGAGTGAAATTAAATTCTTAGAAATCAGTAACCAGAGAGAACTGTAGGATGCCTTAGAGAAGTTTCCAGCCCGGAGATGATCCCTGGCTGCTTCCTGTCTCCCCCTCCCCACTCCTCATTGCTGTGCTTCCCACCGTGGACGCGATTTAAGATGCTCTCTCACATTATCTCCACCAATTATTCATGTTTCTTTTTTTCCTTCCTTCATTTGATGCACATTTATAGTGCGGACCCCCTACAATGGGTAAGGGCGTCACGTCAGTCTCTGTGGTAGACACGAAAATGCTTTACCCATGCATCCCACTCTCCAGGAGTTTACGGGTGGTAGCGGAAACATGCGCAGATCTACTGCGTGTATTAAATGTCAACGTGTGCTTGTGTGGTCCTGGGCCTTGTTAGTACAGCAGTTGCGTGTAGGTACACCACCAAGCATTTCACATGCATCACTTATCATTAATCCTCACGATAACCCACTCAGCCAGGAAGGAGGAATTCAATATTAGGGCCTTAAAGAGATGGACATTTATTTCATTTCATTTTCCAAATACCCTCCCTAGAATCCTAGTGAATCTGGGTTTACAGAGACACGTAAGTGACCCACAGTCTTATGTCTGTAAAGCTGCCGCGTGGCCTGTCTGGCTCTAGCTGATGCTCTTAGCAGCTTCAGTAACATCCTCCCACCCCATCAAGTTATAAAGAGATCATTGTCCCCGGGGGGATGCAGGTAGAACCGAAGTCCTCTCAGAGCAGAGCAAGGGGCACGGGGAGGGGGCATTTGAAGTAGCGTGTGAAGGAGGGGAGCATCAGGGGACCCAAGAGCGGAAAGGGGAAGAACGGCTTTCTCTGCAGACAGAACGAGCGCCCTGAGCAAGGCAAGGCTGGGGGGTCAACAGGGGGCAGCAGGCCCTTCGTTCCTCTGGGGTGTGGGCATCCAGAGGGATAGGGGTCTGGGAGCCAGCTCTCCACACCACCACCCCTGCTGCCCCAGTGCAGGAGGCAGGGGAGCTGGGTTTCCCTCAAACATGGGATCAAGCCTCACCTTCCACGGAAACCTTAACTAACCACCTACCCTGAGTCCTACAATCCTGTTCCATCAGTACCTCATGGAATTGCTGACGTAGGCCTGCTTCTGCCCTCGGCTCACTTTATGTGTTTGTGTGTGTTCTCAACAACGGGTGGAGAACAGGAGCCACGTCGTGAATAGTAGGTAATTCTGTATACAGAATGACTGCTCAGATGTAAGCTATTGTATATAGGACGGATAAACAAGGTCCTACTGTATAGCACAGGGAAATATATTCAATATCCTATTATAAACCATAATGGAAAAGAGTATAAAAAAAGCATGTGTAATATATATGGAATATGATGAACCTAGGGGCAGGACAGGAATAAAGACACAGACTTAGAGAATGGACTTGAGGACACGGGGAGGGGGAAGGGTAAGCTGGGACGAAGTGAGAGAGTGGCATGGACATATATACGCTGCCAAATGTAAAATAGGTAGCTAGTGGGAAGCAGCCGCATAGCACAGGGAGATCAGCTCGGTGCTTTGGGACCACCTAGAGGGGTGGGATAAGGAGGGTGGGAGGGAGACGCAAGAGGGAGGGGATATGGAGATATATGTATACGTATAGCTGATTCACTTTGTTATAGAGCAGAAACTAACACACCATTGTAAAGCAATTATACTCCAATAAAGATGTTTAAAAAAAAAAGGCATGTGTATATGTATATGTATAACTGAATCACTTTGCTGTACAGGAGAAATTAACACAACATTATAAATCACCTATACTTCAACTAAAAAAAAAAAGAAAGAATGCTCAATGATGACTTACTCAATGCCTTTCAAGCATGAAAGACCAAGAATTCAAATTATGCCACTCATCTCTACTGCCATGATAAGGAGGGGGGAAAACTGGCCCAGCTTTCCCTAATCACTTTTTTACAAGACGTCATGAAGGAAGCATGGGATTTTGAATCCTTGAGCTTGGGCTGGAACTTACTTTGGGCAAAGTATTTATCCATCTGAGTCTGAACTCTCACAATTGCATAAACAGGATGGTGATAATGTCCTCCTTGTTAGGCTTATGGACAGATTAAATGAGGCGATAAATAGAAAAAGTGCTTTGTTAATCTATCCATACAATAGTAATTACTCTGTTGCATCACTAAGAAAATCCACTCATCAAGGTACCATGAGGTACTCTTTAAGTCCTGCCAGGAAGCTTAAAAACAAAGAGGAAAATATGACAGAGTGGATTTAATTTATGAAACCATGAATAACTAATAGTATGGAGCGTGTTTTTACCTTGACATTATAGAAAAATAAATATCAACAAAGCCCAAGAACTATCCCTTACTATTGCTCGTTCCATCCCTACTTTGTAATAGGTTCTAATCTAGCCTGTTCTCCCATCAAAGCCCTAACTGTGGGTCTCTGGGTCCTGGGTAAGTTCACCTCGACCCCTGAGGAGGCAGCAACCCGTGTCTCCTACATCAGCATCCTACTTCACTCACCTGGAAAAGTCATCCTGGTTCATTTCCGGATACCTTTTCCAGCTGATCCCTGAAGAATTGGATTCATCTTATTATTTTCAAAGTAAATCATCCTTATTTCAAAAGCAAACAGTGACTCTCAGATAACATGGGGGATCCCTGGTAGAGATCTGTTTGGGGGCCCTGTAAAGAGAGAAGAACACTAACTGAGCCTCTGTGTGAGCTCTCTTCTCTAACGGGGCCAGCGGTACCCATGGACATTTACAAAAGTGGACACACTCTCCTTACTGCTTTTTCTTAACTGCCACCTAAGTGTCCCCGACCGCCCTTCGGTGACTGTTAGCCCAGCTGACTGCATCAGCATCGTAAACAAACGTAGGCTGTCGAATCTAAAACTCAGCTTTTAAAAAGTTCCCCTAAGTACTGGGCTTCCCTGGTGGCTCAGTGGTTGAGAATCCACCTCCCAATGCAGGGGACCCGGGTTCGATCCCTGGTCCCAGAAGATCCCACATGCCACGGAGCAACTAAGCCCGTGCACCACAACTACTGAGCCTGCGCTCTAGAGCCAGCGAGCCACAACTACTGAGCCTGTGAGCCACAACTACTGAGCCCGCATGACACAACTACTGAAGCCCATGCGCCTAGAGCCCGCGCTCTGCAACAACCACAATGAGAAGCCTGCTCACCACAACGAAGACCCAACGCAGCCTAAAATAAATAAATAAATAAAATAAATTTATTATAAAAAAAAAAAAGTCCCCCTAAGTACTAATTCCCACCATAAAACTTAATGGCTCCAGAGAAGACATTGAATTCTATCAGGTAAATAACACACATTTTAAAAGGTCCCAAACATGTATTTTACACAATAGAACAGAGCAGCCTGGAAGAAACTGTTAACAGTCTTTTGAGTAAATGAATAACAAGTTGTATGAAGCCACTAATTACCTGTTAAGATGGTTTAGTGGGGTGGGGATGCCTGCAGGTTCTTGTGGACCCGCTGCCTGAGGTCTGGGCGAGGAGGATGCAACCCGGAGGGACCTCTGGGTGAAAGGAGGTGTTAACCCTTTTAGTCAATGCCCACAGTTGCCAGGAACCTAAAGGAGCAGATGGGGTGATGCGAGCAGGACATACTTAGCGGGGTTTAACCTCTTTCAAAAAGAATGAAAATAAACGGTTTACTATGGGATTATGTGAAATCATCTGTGTGAGACTTTTGAAAAGTGTAAAGCACTATTGAATGTAAAGAATCTTTCATTCACTAAAAAAGAAAAAAAATTTAAGGAATGGTAGTGGTGACAGCTGCACAACGATGTGAATATATTTAATGCCACCGAATTTTTCACTTAAAAGTGGGTAAAATCATAAATTTTGTATGTATATTTGCCACAATAAAAAAGAAAAAATGACTACATCTCTGCACGTACTACTATCCCCAGGTCTTCAGGGTGGTCCCTTCTCTCAAATTTGTCTAGAGTGGGAAGCAGGCGTCTCTCTCCCAGGATTGAGGTGCTAGATTCCAGCCTGGAGATTTCTTCCTTCCTTCCTTCTCTCCTAGCAGAGGTGCCTCTGGTATCCTGTGCTGGACAGACCCACCGTCCCTCCCCTGCTCTTGTTACTGACTCAGATCCTTGGACTCTTTAATCAATAGAAGTTGATAAGATGACAGACAAGAAATTCAGGCAGGGCTTCACTGGGACTCGTGCTGCAGCACAAGGGAGCGAAAACAAGTAACAGGTGCCCTTGCTCACTCCCCGAGGAGAGGGGACGAGCTGGTCTGTTAAGTGGGGTGAAAGTAGAGGTGGATCTGTGGGTGGGGCCGGAGGGGGGGCTTAGGTGGTGTGCCCACCCCCTTGGTGGTGTCACGTACAGGGATCATGCGCAGGACCCTGCTTTTGCTCCCGACAGCTCAGAAGTGGCACTTGATTAGTGGCCTTTTGGTATCTTACTGTTCATAACTGCCCTGACTGTGCATGCGTGCAGTTATTTTTCGTCCCTTATAGTTCCTTTGTATTCTGTTCTGGAGGAGATGTTTGTCCAGGTGCAAGCCCTGCAGCCAAGGGTCCCAGGTCCCAGCCCACCTCCCTCCTATCGCCAGGGATCTGTGGCTGCAGAAGAACTAAGCTCATCGTCCACACCGCCTGGTTTAACCAGCCTCAGGAAAGGGACCAGAGGAACAAGACACCCCATGGATGGAGTGACCTAACAGTTAGGACCATCCCTTAGGTTACTAGCTTGGACCCGTTGCCGTCCACACGGTGTTCCTCTCTTCTGGACTCGTTCCTTCAGACTAAGTTGATAGAGCTGCAGGTGGTAAAATATTTAGATAACAGAACTGGAAGTTGTTTTGGCTGGAAGGCTTTGTCTCTGTGTGTTACCTCTTTTGAACACTGTGTTGCATCACTTCTAGACCAAGGACGATGGTACCGTGTACGTCTGATGTTTGTTGTTCACTTAAGTTTTAATGCATCCCCCCCAAATTTATTTATTTATTTATTTATTTATTTATTTATGGCTGTGTTGGGTCTTCGTTTGTGTGCGAGGGCTTTCTCTAGTTGCGGCAAGTGGGGGCCACTCCTCATCGCGGTGCGCGGGCCTCTCACTATCGCGGCCTCTCTTGTTGCGGAGCACAGGCTCCAGACGCGCAGGCTCAGTAGTTGTGGCTCACGGGCCCAGTTGCTCCGCGGCATGTGGGATCCTCCCAGATCAGGGCTCGAACCCAAGTCCCCCACATTGGCAGGCGGACTCTCAACCACTGCACCCCCAGGGATGCCCCCCCCAAATTTTTAATGTATCCAATACATGAGACATCTCCAAGTTAAAATTAAGAGAAATAAAAGACTGTGTAATGAGCATAGTTTTCAATATTTCTCAATACTGCCTATTCCTTTTTAAAAATATGTATTGCTGGAGACACTACTTTGGAAAAGATCCCTGGTGTTCTCCTTACTTGCTGCAAGTAGTAAATCTTTCCTTTTCTTAAAAAGAAATATATATACACACACACACACGTATTTATATATATATATATATAAACATATTTGTATATATATCTGAAGTGGAATTATGCCTGTACTTTCTTGAATAACTACTTAGATTGAATTAAGCACTTGCTGTCCTGCACTGAATGTGTTGATGATTGGTTATTAGTGGTCAGTTCTATTCAAATATTTAAAGTGATTACACATGAAGATATAATGCAGTCTCCCCCGCCTCCCCCCTTTTTAAACTTTGCATTCACACTGACTCAGATCTGGGAAATTGAACGAACGTAAAAGAAACCCAAGAGCAACCAATCATATATTTTACAGAAAAAATTCACAAAAGGTGCATATTTAATACCCACGTATATTTCTTAACACACTGAGGCCACTGTCTGTAGCTCTTTCACTGGTGTCTGTGCCTTTAATAAATGGAGGGCAGCTGGAGAAACATTTGTAGTGGGGTGGGTAGTTTTAAAACGAATAGATTAGTGGTGTTTTTTGTTTTGTTTTGTTTTGTTTAAAACCAAACTCCTTAGCTGCTTTTGATGAAAGTTTATTTAAATCGTGACACCACAACTGTTTTTTGTTTTGTTTTGTTTTTAATCTCCTTTTAGTGGAGAAAACTAGCCAAAGCCCTGGAGCCTTCTTTCTCTGCTTTAAGAGCCTTTCAGGCCAGCACCTCTCCATCCCCCTTATTCCCTCCCAGACAGTCCCACCCAGGCCGGTTCGCTCTCGGGATGCTGAGCCAGCTGGAGCGAGCTGCCCATCCTGCTGCTAACTCTGGGCATGGGGCCTGCCCCTCCGCCTCCGACCCCTCACCGCTCGCCTCCTGTGACTCAGGCCTCTGGCGTCCCCCAGAGGCAGCCTTGGGCCAGCGTTGGTCGGCTTGCCCGCTGGCTCTACTGACTGGGTTTTGGAGCCTGATGAGCTCCCCTGCTGGTGTTGAAAGGTTAACGTGCCCCCCCTGGAGGGGAGCAGGCTGACCTTTCCCGTGCTGGCTACCGGGCCAGCTGCCATACCGGATCCTCCCGTTGGCCGGCAGAACACGGCGCCCGCCTCTGCCCTCATCAGCCGGCATCGGAGCCCGGCCATCTGCATCCCTGTTGTTCCGGGTCTACCACCTAACCTGAGCAGATTCCTGAACCTTGCCTCCCCTCCCTGTAATTCTCCGTGGCCTTGAGTTTCACTATTCACGCTGCCCGGTACCCATTGCTCCTCCCGTCCTGAGAGACAGCGTTCGGTACGTCAACGCTCATTAATTAATTAGAGGTCAGTTGGGTTAAATGTTGAAACCAGACCAACTCCTTGGGAAGGGAAAGGCCATGGCCCCTTTTCCCATCTCACAGACCAGGTCCGCCTGCTTGCTGGCCCCGCTCCGCTAACTGGATGGGGCCCCCAGAAGCCCAGCCCAGGCCTGGAGTCCAGAGGCCCCGCTTGACCTCCCTGTGGCCCCATTTGCCCTGCTCATGGCCAGGGAGCCTCTTTAGGCCATGGCTCCTCATCTTAAAATGAAGATATAACCCCTGTTCAGCCAGCCCAATCCAGGTGCCAGGGGGAGGGAAGGCGGATAGAATGCGTGAAGGCCCTGTCAGCCGTGGACGCTACACAGGCACAGAGAACTGGGGTATTTATTAGTTTTTGCAGGGCTGTGTGAAGGAGGTCCCATTTTCTTTGAGTCATTGCACAGCCACTGAACTGTTTAATAGAATTCTGAAAGGACAGCCAAGTGGGCCTTTGGTGTGGTTGGAAGACGAGCACAAAGCTGAATGATACCCCAGCCCTCTGACAGGGGCCCGTGGTCTTCAGGGTCACCCCCAGGCCTCCAAGAGTCCCATGGCCACCACACCCTGTCCTGCGCTGGGACTTGATGTCATAATCCCACTTCATCCCCCCGCCTGCCCTCTGGGGTAGGTGTCACTGCCCCTACTTTCCACACTGGGAAACTGAGGCCTGGAGGATGGAGTCATGTGCCCAAGGTGGCTGGAGCCCAGGTTTTGGGGCGGCAGTGTGGCCTTGCAGACCGAGCAGGTGGCGAAGGGCCCCATCCTTGCTCTGCCTACGGAATCCCCTTGAAACAGGACAAAACCCAGCCTGCCGCGGCCTTGCACTCACGACACAGGCCTGAGCACCGCGTGCAGGGCCATGAGCTGCCCTTGCCCGTGTGTCAGAGCGGAGGCACGTTTAATCACGTTTCATCTTTGTCCGCTTCACGTTTGAATGTAAAACAGGAATGACCACACGCCCACGAAGGATCCTGCTGGGGGCTTGTGTGTTAGGACAGACCTCATCCAGTTCTGTTCTCTTCAAGAAAGTACTTCTAGGGATCTCAGCCTTCCTTCTGTGCTCTGTGCTTAAAATAGAAGATGGCAGAAAACTTGAAAAGCACTGTGGTCGTGCTTAGATGGATTTATACGATGAGGAAAGGAGAGCCAAGCCAGCGTGATTGCCTAAGACTTATATTTCTTGAAGATTTTTTTTCCTTCCAACTGGCTGGAGAAATATTAGCTATTCACTAACATTTCAAAATGAAGGCCACATTTTGCTCACATCCCTACAGCAACTCTGTGCCCCTGTGAGTCTTTAAAATGTGAACCTGCCCGTATGTTGTTCCTTTGCTCACCGGTCATCCTGACTGCCTTGCCTCAGTCAAGTGAGGTGAAGCCTCTGGATAGTGGAGACCACAGGCGCTCTCTCTGGGTGTCAGAAGGGGTGTCACACCCACAGGGGCTCAATTTCCAAAATATACAAACAGTGCATACAACTAAATAACCAAAAAACAAACAACCCAATCAAAAAATGGGCAGAAGATCTAAATAGACAATTCTCCAAGGAAGACATACAGATGGCTAACAGCCACATGAAAAGATGCTCAACATCACTAATTATTAGAGAAATGCAAATCAAAACTACCATGAGGTATCACCTCACACTGGTCAGAATGGCCATCATTTAAAAGTCTACACAGGGGGCTTCCCTGGTGGCGCAGTGGTTAAGAATCGGCCTGCCAATGCAGGGGACACGGGTTTGAGCCCTGGTCCGGGAAGATCCCACATGCTGCGGAGCAGCTAAGCCCGTGCGCCACAACTACTGAGCCTGCGCTC
Source organism: Balaenoptera acutorostrata (assembly GCF_949987535.1). Classification (NCBI taxonomy): domain Eukaryota; kingdom Metazoa; phylum Chordata; class Mammalia; order Artiodactyla; family Balaenopteridae; genus Balaenoptera; species Balaenoptera acutorostrata. The sequence continues at coordinate 7,869,934 of NC_080075.1, forward strand.
TAGAGCCCGCGAGCCACAACTACTGAGCCTGCATGCTGCAACTACTGAAGCCCACGCGCCTGGAGCCTGTGCTCCGCAACAAGAGAAGCCACCGCAGTGAGAAGCCTGTGCACTGCAACAAAGAGCAGCCCCCGCTCACCGTAACTAGAGAAAGCCCACACACAGCAACGAAGACCCAATGCAGCCAAAAATAAAAACAAATAAATAAATTTTAAAAATAAATAAATAAAAAATAAAAGTCTACACAGGAATTCCTTGGCCATCCAGTGGTTAGGACTTGGCGCTTTCACTGCCGAGGACCCAGGTTCAATCCCTGGTGGGGGAACTAAGATCCCACAAACCATGTGGCTCAGCCAACAGAAAAATAAATAAATAAAATAAAAGTTTACAAATAATAAATGCTATAGAGGGTGAGGAGAAAAGGGAACCCTCCTACAGTCTTGGTGGGAATGTAAACTGGTGCAGCCACTATAGAGAACAATATGGAAGTTCCTTTAAAAACTATAAAAATAGTATGATCTTGCATACCGTATGATCTTGCAATCCTACTCCTCAGCATATATCCGGAGAAAACTCTTAATTCGAAAAGACACATGCACCCCTATGTTCACAGCAGCACTATTTACAATAGCCAAGACATGGAAGCAACCTAAATGTCCATCGACAGATGAATGGATAAAGAAGATGTGGTACGTATATACACACTGGAATATTACTCAGCCATAAAAAAGAATGAAATAATGCTATTTGCAGCAACATGGATGGACCTAGAGATTATCATACTAAGTGAAGTAAGTCAGAGAAAGACAAGTACCATATGATATCATTTATATGTGGAGTCTAAAATATGACACAAATGAACTTACATACAGAACAGAAACAGACTCACAGACAGAACAGACTCGCGGTTACCAAAGAGGAAAGTGGGTGGGGAAGGGATAAATTAGGAGTTTGGGATTGGCAAATGCAAGGTACTGTATATAAAATAGATTAACCACAAGGTCCTACTTGTATAGCACAGGGAACTATATTCAATATCTTGTAATAAACTATAATGGAAAAGAATAAAAGAGAAGAAGAGATGTCACAGCAGGAGCTCAACTAACAGCACTCCTCGGGTCCCCTTCAAGCCCAGGCGCTGTTGCAGACTCATTTTGTGAGTCGAGGCACAGGAGTTTTAGTTCCCCTACCCCTGCACACATGCTATTCCTTCTGCCTGGAACAGGGTCTTTTCTCCCCTGTCCTCCCCTCCAACATGCCTGGCCACCCCTATCCATGCTTCAAGTCACAGCTGAAACAGCTGGTCCCCCATTAGGCCTTCGTGCCTTTGCCGTCCGCCCCCAGAGCACTTGCCTCTTGTGTGGCCCTCATCACTATGGTAATGAGCTGCTGAATTGCCTGCCTCACCCTGCCCGTATATTGTTCCTTTGGGCACGGGTCATCCATCATTCCCGAGTTCCTTGCCTTAGTCAAGTGAGAGGAAGACCCTTGGTAGTGGAGACCACACAGGCTCCTTCTGGGCATCAGAAGGGATGTCACACCGACAAGGGCTTAATTTCTCCTCTGTAAAGTGGAGAGAGTAATGCTCGCTCTGTCCATCTCAAGCCATTGTTGTCAGGCTTTGGGAGATTATTTTTGCAAGAGAGCTACGTTTAAAAAGGCTGATTACAGATGGCCCACTTTTTAGTAGTAGAGTTGCTGCAAAAAAAGAAGAAGCAACTTGAATAGCTCTTACCTTTGATGAGGAATAAAAGGTAACTTCAAAACACCCCATTCCCTCCTTTACTCTTAACCCTTTATACCCCAACCTAGGGATGGCTGTGGCTTTTCTCCAGTAGTAATTAATAAGTTACACAATGGCAGTGGTGGTAAATACTATAATATAAAAGCAATCACTGAAGTGGCAATCTTAATTCAAAATTACTTTACACAGGACTCCAACTTATTTTTTTCTTGTCTGTTGAATCTATAATGTGAACTAAAGACAGAATTACTTCAAGGGGTTTAGAGCAAACACGACATTAAATACGATGATTTTAAAGTTGTATCATAAATTGAATATATCCAAAATCAATATAGAGATGCTGTTGACATCCAGTTGCTTTTCTGGAAAGGTTAATTGAGATGTCCCAATTACTAAAATCATAGAGTCATTATAGTAATAGTAATATTATAATCTGTTATTAAAATACCATTAGATATTTCACAACTAGAATCCTTCCTCATAGCACTGCCTCTTAACAGTAGGATGGTGTTGGCTGAAGAATACTTTAACAGTGGTTTTCTCTTTTTCCATACTTGGAATAGAACCTGAATAATACCCACTGTAAAGCCTTGAGAATGTTTTAGTTTGTGTAGGTTTGGTCAAAGTTCTAAAATAATAAATCTGTAGGCACTTCCCTGGTGGCGCAGTGGTTAAGAACCCGCCTGCCAATGCAGAGGATACGGGTTCAAGCCCTGGTCCGGGAAGATCCCACATGCCTCGGAGCACCTAAGCCTGTGCACCATAACTACTGAGCCTGCACTCTAGAGCCTGTGTGCCACAACTACTGAAGCCCACATGCTCTAGGGCCCACGTGCCGCAACTACTGAACCCGCATGCTGCAACTACTGAAGCCCGTGCACCTAGAGCCCATGCTCTGCAACAAAAGAAGCCACCGCAGTGAGAAGCCCGCGCACCACAACGAAGAGTAGCCCCCATTCGCCACAACTAGAGAAAGCCCGCACACAGCAACGAAGACCCAATGCAGCCAAAAAAAAAAAAAATCTGTAAATTAGGAAACATTAAAACAGTATAATTGGTAATTTTGTTTCTTTATTTGGGGCACCTAGTAGACTGGACATGGGATGCTTGGAATATTAGATACTTAGGATAAAGAACAGTCTTTATACAATCTTTGATATAATCTCTCTTCCCGTAAATATCCTGGATCACCAAGCATAAAAACAACTGAGTTTCTATGTTGCCATCCTAATCTTGAGCCATTCTTATGTTCATTAAATCCAACTTTCCCATGAGGTAGTTTCCTGTATCATCATACTGCAGTCTGTGCATCTGTATTTTTGTTGTTGTTGTTAAAGAGTTTATCAGGATTAAGAACTGATTCATCTGTTCAATTTCTCAGTAACTGTATTAGTATCTGTCTTTTATTGTTCTTAACTTTTTATTGAATGAAAGATTTTTTTCAGTTCTATAATGCTTTACGGTTTTCAAAAGTTTCACACACATGATTTCATATAATCCCATAATAACCCTTTTTTTCTTCCCCCTGCCCCTACATTACCCTTCCCCCCTTCCCTGTCCCCAGTGGTAACCACTAATTTGTTCACTATTCTATGCATCTACCTTTTGTTTGGGTCTCTAAAGCTTTACTCATAATCCGTATTGGCCTACATAATAAATCTTTGCATGTAAATGGAGAATGTTTGTCACAACCAAAAGTTATCATATAAAATACCCCAATCCAAAATAAAATGACAGGTATAAAAATAGATCCAGTTAGAGATGTGGATTATTTGAAGCACACAGCTAACTAGCTGTACGAGTGTAGCATAGTAGTTAACTGCACTGCCTTTGTTATCCGCCCAGCCAGGTTCAAATGCCCACTCTTCTCCTAACCAGAATGTGAATTTCGACAAGCCTAAATTTTCTTTGTGTTTACTATGCAGTAAATAGCAGTGCTTGGGGACGCCAACTTATTTAAAATCCTGTCTCTACAGAGCCTCCTTGAGCTTCCAAAACTGTCACCACCTTGATTACCTGGAGATAATCTGCAAAATTTTCTTCCACCTTTGCAACTCAGGAATGCCAGCAGCTAGGTAGCAGGTAGATGACAGGGAAGAACTGTGCCCCCTCCAAAGACTGTCAGGCTGCCCTGCTGCAAAGCCCTGCACGCTGGGCTTCTGCACCCCCAGCACCCAGAGATGTGAGGGCACAGGAGCAGCACTTGCGGCGTGACTCCCCGGGCTGAGTACAGCGGCAGTCACCGTGGGGCCCAGCAGGTGCCTCTGCCCCAGCGTAATGACAGGCAGTGCCTCCCTCACTCTTAAAAGTGTCCCAATTTAAACCACCAGGAGTTACCACCTCATACCCATTAGGATGGCTACTATCAAAAAAAAAAAAACAGAAAACATCAAGTTTTGGCGAGGATGTGGAGAAACTGGAACAACGTGTGCACTGTTGGTGGGAATGTAAAATGATGCAGCCATTATAGGAAAAAAATATGACAGTTCCTCAAAAAATGAAAAATAGAATTACCGCATGATCCAGCAGTTCCACTTTTGGATATATATCCCAAAGAATTGAAAGGAGGATCTCCAAGAGATGATTTGCAGACCCACGTTCATAGCAGCGTTATTCACAATAGCCAAGCAGTAGAAGCAACCCAGGCATCCATAGATGGATGAATGGATAAAAAAAAAAGTAGTCTCTACATGCAGTGGGATATTATTCAACCTTAAAAAAAGAAGGAAATTCTGACATGTGCTACATAATATACTTTGAGGACATTATGCTAAGCGAAATATGCCAGTTCCAAAAAGATAAAAACTGTGTAATTCCACTTGTATGAAGTATGTAGAGCCGGCAAATCCAGACAGAAAGTAGAATGGTGGGCGTCAGGGGCTGCAGGAGGGGAGATTGGGGAGTTAGTGTGTAATGGGTATGGAGTTTCTGGTTTGTAAGATGGAAAGAGTTTTGGAGATAGAGAGTGGTGATGGTCGCAAAGCAACGTGAATATACTTAATGCTACTGAACTGTACGATTAAAAATGGCTGAGATAGCGAATTTTATTTTATGTGTATCTTACCACAATTTTTTTTAAAAAAGCAAAATGTCCTGGTTTAAGACCATAAATTATATGTCCACCCTAATTATAACTAATTTTGAATATGTGTCAGTCAGTGTTAGGAAACATTTTCAATCTAAGCCATTTATTTCTAACTATGGAATAAAAAGCTCCTGTTACAAAGGCAGATGGGGAAGAGTTTAAAGGACATTTGTTTGGAGTGGGTGGCATGATAGGCAAGAGTTCACACAAGAATCAGGCCCCCAGTGAGGGGGAACCCAACTGAATCCTTTCACTGACTCGGGGCTGCAGTTCTTTGAGAAAGAAGGCTCCCTGCGTTTCTAGAATACTGGTAGGAGGGCCGAGGGAGAGGCTCCCACGTCCAGGCCCCTCCCGGGAGCCTTCACTCCTGGACTGAGCCTTCCACCATGGCCTGCAACAGCTCGCATGCCTTCCTCGTCTTCCAGACTTAGCTCGTGGCTGCTTCCTCCTGAAATGCCCTCCTCCATCTCAGCTCCACTGTCCCTTTTGAAACCCTGGGTCCGCTAACAGGTCAGCCCCTCCACAAGGTGAGCCCAGGACCCACCAGGCTTCTCCCTTTCCTCCAAGTTACGGGCTCTTCTGCTGTGTCATCACTGTGTTAAAGCACCCCCATCCATTCTCCCCAGGTCTGTCATCCTTCTTCCACTGGCCTCACATCCTTCATTAGCTGATAAACTTCTGGAGGGAAGTATGAAGATGGTGTCTTAAAGTCTTCTCTTTGGTTCCATGACAGGTGTTTGAACACCAGCAGTGGATAGCTACTGTAGACCATTTCCCATTTGCTATCACCGTTGTCGTGACTTCAGTTACTGTTTAACGCGTCGGCGTGTTAACCTTCCCCTTTGCGAGCTTCGTGCGATGCATCCCCATGGTAGCTGTGGTGTTATTTTTATCTCTGAGCTTTCTGAGGAAGATCATCTGTTGGAAGTCTAGAACCCTTGTCGAGGCAGAGCTTCTCCAGGAAACTTGGATCTTGATGAGCTCGCCCCTTGCAGTGGTCATGTTTCTGAGGAGCTGGGTGGCTTGCCCCCATGAGCAGACCCCAAAGAGGAGTCTGGAGTAAAACTTGGTGTGTGCTATCAACCTCACCTACCTCTCCATCCTCCCTACCTATTCTGAAAAGGGTAAGCTGCGTCCAGGGCAGTAGGAAGGTCTAATAGGGTCTAAAGGAATAGAATTGCTTTTCAAGGGAAGTTTCTACCTTGTCTGTAGTATGAGAATGAAAATTTCCCAAGCCTGAGCTTGGGAAGTCGGCTCTAGGTTTACAGATCCCACTTTCTTTCAGTGAAACACCCCAAAGAGGGCATGTCTTTATTTTTTATTTTTTATTTTTTTCAAGTTTATTTATTTATTTATTTTTTTCAAGTTTAAATCCACAAGCAATTATTTACAATTCTGAAAACTTCCACATAACTAAAAATGGGACAATATTAGTAAATTACTATTTGGATAAAGAAAAGATACAAGTTAGCACAACATAGTTTACAAACTTACAATTAGGCACATTCAATTTGGTGCTAAATGATAAAATATTCTTTTGCAATTTATGAAAAATATCCAATAGGCATGTAATGGCCAAAAAGTACAAATGATACAAATATCTATAGACATGACAATGTACAAATTGTGACATAAATCTATCAGAAACTAGAAAATCTATGTTGGTCTTATAGTTCCAGCTTGCTAAAAGATACAGGCTTTGGGTGGGAACACAAAAAAATGCAGACCTGGCCATAACAGGGTTTCCAGAAAGTATGGCAACTAGCAAAGAGTAGGCCTCTGGATGGGAGTGGGTCCAACATGAGATAAAACAATGCCTTAATAGAGGGCATGTCTTTATTAACTCCAGCATTATCACCAAGCCTGTTCTGTTGAATAAAATAACATTTTCCAATGTCTGTTGTCCAAATGCAGCAGCACACAGCTCAGGGCAGGTGGCACCTGGCCATGGGGATGCACTAAAGGCCCTTTGATATGGGCCGTCTCTCCACCTGCTCTGGTACATTTCTTTTTATAGAAGTTCTAATCTATTCGTATGGCCACCTTAAGATTCTAAATTAGCTGGCAGTGTTGCAGTTGTAAACAAGTTTTGTTTCACTGGGAAAGTGATTACATAGGGCTCACTTTTCATCCCTTTCAGCTCATTCAAAAGCTTTAAAAGGCACCATTCTATCCCTGAATTTTGTGACTTTGAAATAGACCATATCTTATCGTCCTTTTATCTTCTGACTGTTCCTCCATCAAAATGTCTGTTGTATTACATTGCTCTTAAAATACAGCTTTGGCAACCTGAAATATGAACTCCCAGGTCCCCAAACTTCCCAATCTGTGATTAGTTGTAATTAATCCTCTCACATGGCATTCCATCTTGGATCCTGTCAAGTAACCCAGAAGGCACTTTGCAAAGCTTCAAGCAGGAAATCCCTGCACGTTATTTAATGGTGATGCTGTTTGCCAGATGTCATGCATCTTCCTTCAGTAATTCATCCACAAACATTCCAGGAGCGTTTCTTCAGTGCTTGGCACCGAACATTTCTACATTGGATGGATAAGAAAGATCACAAACCTAAGATTGCCAGATTTAGCAAATAAAAATACAGAAATGACTTTGGTATAAGTATGTCCCTAATATTGCAAATTATTCATTGTTTATCTGAAATTCAGATTTCACGGGGTGCCTTGTATTTTATCTGGCAAACCTACAGATGCCATATTTTGATTGAAAGACCATTAAAAAAGTATTCTGTGAAAGTATTTGATCTTTGTTGGAAATTACATCAGAAAGTGTCAAGATCTTAGAGGGCCATCTGTATATAAACTGTCAATGCAGCTTAAGTCAAAATTCTATCTCACTCTCCTAGAGAGCTTCCTTGAAAACGAATTTTCTCTCTTTTCCGACAATAGCATAAGCATCTCACTCCCAATAGGACAGTGCTCAAGGATTCTTTCTGATTTTTCATCCTATTATGTATCTTTGTGCATGTGGAGTGTGTGTCTTCCTTGTAGCGAGTGTTGGCCTGTTTGGAAATTCAAGTGAGGGTTGGTACCATTTACAGGTCAAAGCCATCTGGCTGAACTCTTGCCCCTCCACCCCCGTCCCCACCCACCATCCATGTCCCGATGGAAAACATCAGGCTTCACTTTCTACGAGGCACAGGCCACGGCCTCAGCACCATGCTGACCTTTTGGTGCCATTTCTAATTTATATTTTGCTGAGTTATTTGTGCCAAGGAATGTCTGTTTCGATAAAGTGGAAGCTTTTTTTTTTGCTGCCACTGAGGCAAATTCCTGACCTGTTTCCACATCTGCGAGGAGACCAAGGAGGTTTGTGTGTTGACCTCTAAAAACAGCCGGTGGTGGTCGTGGAGCATCACCTCCCAGCACGTGGCCGTCAGGCTTCGAGGTTCTCATTAACGGGACTGCGTGTGGGTGACACTTTCTTTCAAGCTCTGTGTCTTAAGCGCTATTATTCCCTCAGTTATCACATCACATTAATTATTCATTGCCTAACTTTTTTCCAGATGTAATTAATGAGATAAGTTACACAATGGCAATGGTAGTAAACATTATAACATAAAAGCAATTACTGAAGTGGCAATTTTAATTCGAGATTATTTTAATTACATGGGACTCCAACTTATTGAAAATCCTGTCTCCACAGAGCCTCCTTTGAGCTTCCAAAGCTGTCACCACCTTGGTTACCTGAAGATAGTCTGCAAAATTTTTTTCCACCTTTACAGTAGTGAGCAAGTAGGGGCATTTGAGCAGATAGGTAACTGGGTAGATTATAAGCAGGAACTGGACCTCCACCCACCCCAGGAGCCAGGAGACAGCCTGTGTGTTGGGCATTTTGTTTCAGAGGAGGACGAAGGTAGAAGAAAGCTGCGCTCTGGGCAGGACCAGCTTCATGGGCCGCTGACCCATGTGGTCATACAGCCCCATGCTCAGAGGGTCCACACTCGGTTTAATGCTCCGCAGTTGTCCTCTTGAAATTCTCAAGAGTTTGATCCTTGAATCTGTGTTTTGTAAGCGAAGTCCAATGGGACGACAGAGCATGCGGCGGGGCTTGGAGCCTTGGCTCGTGGGTAGACACTCCTTCCTGCGCCGGGTTCTCAGACGTCTGCGTCCCTGCCTGGTGCCTTGGCCCCATCTAGTGCTCTCCTCTGCAACCTGCATGGTAACTGCTGCCGTCCTGCGCCCCAGCAGGGCATGGACACACCTGCGGTCGGGGTAGGGTAGCACGCCCAGGGCACCGCAAAGCCCTTTCCGCTCCAAGCTGGCAGCACCGGGGTCTTCAGTGGGCAGCTCTTCGGGGGCAAGCCTCCTCCCCCAACCTGATCCAGGTGCCTCATGCGTCCTGGTGCAAAGGTCACCCTCGGAGGTTACCCCATGCCCATGTTGGTTTGGGTCAGTGGGCCTATGGGAAGGGGAGACGTCTGGCTCAATTTCACAACCCCCCGGCCAGGGCACCACCTGATAAGACCCCCCAATGCCTGTGAGGGATTATACTCACCCCACAAGTATCCTAGGGCTCAGAGAGCATGGCATGAAATAGCAAATAAAAAATGCGGTAGCACACTGAGAGACCATGGAAGAAAGAAGGGCTCTATATCTTCGTGCTTGTAATGACACTTGTTTCCCTGCCTTCTGAATAAGAGGTCCACATAATCATTTTGCAGTGAGCCCTGCAAATTATGTGTCAGGTCCTGGCTCCAGGGCTTAGGGAAGCCAGGCCACTGCCCTTATTTAGCATCAGGAAAGACCTGTCTTTTAAGGTCTTAAGATCCCCATGGAGTGCATTCTCTCAGGTGACACTCTGAGGTCCCAAAGGCATTTTGCTCCTTGGAATCATGCGAGGCAGACACTGCCAGCCGTGCTCTGACATCTGGCTACAGACCTTCCCCCTGCCGTCTCTTCCTCCTGTTATCAAAACTCTCCTGTGAATCCCCTCGCTCCTTTTTTCCTCATTGGGAAAAGAAAAGTGAGACTACCTTTGAAGCAGAGTGATTCTGATCAAGGAGACAAACCGGTTTGAAGTGGGAGCTCCCTGCAGGCAGGGACTGTCCCCCCGGGACAAGGTGCAGTCCCCCTGCCTTTGCCCAGAGCCTGCTGGGGCCTTGACTGCCTTTCCTGACTCCATCCTGGTGTCCAGTGAAAAAACAAGCTGCAGCTCTGCAGGCCTGGCTCGTCCCCAGCTGATGCACAGGACCATTCAGACCCTCCCGGGAGAAATCATCACATCAGGCTGGGCCTGGGCTGAAAGTTTGGCCTGTGGCACGATGCTTGGTGATTCTTTTCCTTTTAGCAGGCGGCTCATTTGTGAAGCAGGATTGCTCACATTCTCCACGATGGTGGAGCTGGGGAGTCACAGGACCCAGTCTAACTTGGCACCATACTCAGGAATAATAAAGCAAATAAAATTATATTGCCCACATTCTAGATTATTTTGCTCCCCCTCCCTTTTCTTACCTCCCTCCGCTCTTCTGGTCTCCCTCTTTGCTCCGCCTGCCCATAAAGCACCTTTCCATGTGCGGCAAACCGTAAAGAAACAAAGGCCTGACCCGAACATGTCTTTCCTTGACCAGAATGTCCTCGTGGTCATTTCCCTCTCACAGGTTCGGCTATTCCCGGCCTCTGTGCATGGGGGTTGCTTTCAACCATGAGGTCTCACGAAGTGTTCTCTTGGGGGCGCAGCCTCTGAAGGGTGTGTTCGCAGGGGCCACACTGGTTGGAGGGGACCCCCCCCTTCCCTGACTCATTTGCCCCCCTCTCTAGCCGCGCCCGCACCGAGACTCCTGGTCCAGTGTTTTTCTCAAGAGTGTCCCACTCAGAATAGTCTTTTAGATTACATAGGATGTTGGCTTATAGATATTCACTTCACTTGGTCCAGGAAATCAGTCAATCCCAGTCTATTTTTCCAGCTCTTTTCATCATCACCCGTGTGCCTAAATAGAAGGGCTAGACTGCAGAGATCCGCAGAGCCCAGCTTCGTGGGAGGCACCATCGTGTCCACGTGGTTCTGGAGAACTCGGGTACCTGAGGGCAGGTTGTGGGTGTGAACTGCGCATGCGCGAGCCCGCAGGCCTCAGGCTCCAGGATTCCCGGGACCTGGTTCGCTGTCCAGACTATCGAGGAAGAGGCTGGATCACAGGCGCGGGCTCCTGGGACCTAAATAAATTAATTAATTAAAGGGCTACTTGGTACTGGACTCTGTAAACTAGAAAGAAGGATAAATGATTCCACCCCCTGGTCTGAGCCTGTTTTGCTTCACCCTACACACCCGCCCTGGTGGGTCTCCATCTCCTTGTCGGCCTTGGCTTCGCGCCATTATTCCACCCCCTTGCCCTGAGGCTTGCTTTGCCTCTAATCTCCCAGAGAAATCCTACCTGTGGTCAGGGTCCAGCTTAGCTCTCACTTCCTCCATGGACTCCTACCTGAAAACGCTAGTAGCCCTCCTTATTCTCCTGGTCTCTAAATTCTTAGGACTAAGAATTTTATCGCAGAATTTAGCACTTAACGTACACTGTCTTCTTTGGAACTTTGTTCTAGGCCCTCCAAATTTGAGGGCGTGGATTGGCACGGTGCTTCTTTCCCCCAGGACGCTCGGAAGAGTGCCGGGCAGGTGAAGTGCAAAGCTACAGTGCAAGGAAGGAGCCGGGCAAATTCCAAATGGCAGAGAAACCCCCATTGACCTAAAACTACGTGAAGATGCTCTGGATGTGACTGGCTTCAGGCAGATAGTGCCTCCAGCTCATCCATGAAGTCAACACCTGGCAAGATAAGACATCTCCAGCTCCCAGCACAGCACCCGACGAATCAGAGGCTCAGTGCGTGGTTGTCAATAGAATGTCTGCGATTACCTGGGCTTGTAGAGGGAGCAGAGCTAAGCATTTGGCATATGCTCAGCTGTTACACAGTAACCTCCATGCACAGCCAGGAAGAAAACACAGGACAGCATGTGACACTCCAGTCGGGACTAACTAGCAGTAACAAGTCATCGTGACTTTTGGCTCCAATGTTCTCTGGTTCTCTCTTGGCTTCCCCACGGCTCATCACCCTGAATGGGGGAAAGGAAATGAATTGCATAGAAATGAACATACCTTCTAGTTAGAAATTTTGGTATTAGGCATTTCTAGGGATAAGTAACTAAAAGGAGGGTCACTGGGTTTTTAATTACAAAGAATATTAGTAGTGCGAGGGACCTCAGCAGTCATCTGGTCCAAGCCCATGTCTTAATAGATGGGGAGGTGGAGACCTTCAGGGAATGACTACAACCCAGGTGTGAAGGTTTCCAGGCTGCCTCACTCTCCTTGAACCTCAGCCGGGATGACCCATCAAGCTCACCTTGATGGTCATATAGCAGGTAGCTGGGAAGTTGGGTTTGTGGCATGTGTCCAGGATCTCCTCGATGGAGCAGGCTGTATGATGGCCTGTCCAAGGGGCACCCTTCACTTCCTTACAGAGAGGATCCCCTATTCGGTTCACCCCACCCTGAGCTGCAAGTTCTTCAGGGGAGGTTGGTTAGGCTTCAGTCCTAAGAAAGGGCTATCGATTGGTCCAAGCCAATCTTCGTGGTCTTATTACCCTTGCTGTGGAACTGGTTTAGTCGTGGTCCTGTGACACAGTGCAAGCCCAGCGAGACATGAGGGGTAGTCTGTGTAATGAGGGAAATAAGACAGGACCATTGCTTTCTCTGGACATGGTCAGCTATGAGTGATAACCGTGGCAGCTCTCTGAGGGCCGTGAGGAGCGTCAGCCTGCAGGCAAGCCAAGGATGGCAGTGAGAGAAGATGGAAAGAACCTGGGTCCTTGATGCGGCCTGGGAGCCTGTGAATTAGCCAATCCTGGAAACGCCCCTCCCTGGGGCTTCCCCTTTGAGGCCTGCGTGTCCTTCCTTACTATGTTTTCACTTATCACATAGCCTTTCAGAAGGCCCTTCTGCGCAGCACTTCCTGCAGAAACACCTGAATGATACTTCACACATTTGCCCTGAGAGTCCTTATCTGAGGAGCGAACCCAGCCTGGTTACGGCAGCTCGCAGGATCGCAGCTTGAGCGGGTACGGCCGCAGGTCTGTGTCTCAGATGCTATCATTTGGTTTCCGTAAACTTGTACTCATCATCCTGAAGTCTTGTATTCCTTGGTGAGATGCCAATTAAACACCCATCGTGCCGACATTCAGAAGCTCACTTTACTTGCTTTAAACACAGGAGCGAAATGGAATTGGTTTATTCCGATGGAGATGAGGTTAGGAGGAGTGTTTTCAAGAGCCAGACACAATTCCGGGTGCCACCAGTCTCTCTGAGCCCCACCAGCCTCCCTTGGGAGCTGCCTTTGACCTCATTCAAGGCCATAGCTGTCTGGAGCTCTGCACTAAAACAGCCAGGTTTATGGAAATAGGAGACTTCTAAGAAGTAGTGTTGGAAAGCTCATTGGCTGAGTCATTTTGGACATTCCTTTTCTGGGGAGACAGAGTAGCTAATCTCCCAGGTTTTTTCCTGATCAGACATTTTATAATCCCATGGAATGACCGGATGGGTGAAGTAAGTTAAGAACGCCAGTAAACTGGAGGAATTCCTGTTTGTTTGGGCCGCCATGTTGGAAGAAGTATTAGAGTTCTTAAAAATTAAAGACCGGTATTAACCTTATGTATTGAGCACTTGCGATATGCCCGGCACTCTGCTAAGAACATGACAAGCATGTTCTCATTTGGTCCACCTAGCAGCCCTGTGAGGTCAGCACTGTTATGACCTCGTTAATCCAGTGAGGCAGCTGAGTCTCAGAGAGGTTAAGTAACTTCCCCCAGGTCACACAGCCAGCAAGCAGAGGAGGTCAAATGTCCATCTGGGTCTGTCCATCTGATTCTAAAGCCTACCCAACATTCTGCCTCACGTGGTAAAAATTCTCTAAATGTGGCCGAGGCCGGAAAGGCTGATAATTTATCTCACTTGCTGGGAAAGTCTGGCTCTTCAGAGGGTACAGGTTAGCGTTAGGAGCCTAAGATCTGGGTTGCAGCCTCTCTCCTCCACTAACTAGGTGTGCAGCCTTGAGTAGGTCACTTAATCTCTCTGTTTTGCCTTCTGTAAAGTAGACATAATGACTTTGCTACTTTATAGGTTTATCGTGAGGCTCAGAGGAGGGACTTGAAAAGAAAGTGCTTTGAAAAATGTTAACGAACCATATAAATTCAAGCACTTATTACTATTAAAAGTAAAGTAAGGACAAGAAATCAGATTAATTGGACTACATCCAAATTAAAGTGTTTTTGCTGCAAACAATATCATCAAGAAAGGGAAAAGACAGCCCACACACAGGAGAAAATATTTTCAAATTGTATATCTGACAAGGGACTTTTATTTAGATTATATAAAGAACTATTATAATTCATTAATGAAAATTTTTTGAAGGGAAAAAGACTTAAATAGACATCGTCCAAAGAAGACACACACATAGCCAGTAAGTACATGAAAAGATGTTCAATATCTTGAGACAAATACACATCAAAGTCACAATGAGCTCCTACTCCACACCTACCACTATGGCTAGAATCATAAAGATAGACAGTAACAGGTGTTGGCAGGCATGTAGAGAAATTAGAACCCTCATACATGCCTGGTGGGAATGCAGAATGGAACAACTGCTTTGGAAAGCCGTCTTGACAGTTCCTCAGAAGATTAAACACAGATGGGACTTCCCTGGTGGTCCAGTGGGTAAGGCTCCGTGCTCCCGGTGCAGGGGGCCCGGGTTTGATCATTCAGAGCCTTCAGTCCAGAGAAGATAGTTGGGTGGAGAATGTTCTCCGACAGGCCTTTACTTTAAAATAAGTTAATTAAATATTATTTTAGAAACCAAAAAAATATCAACAGGTCCAGGACTATTCGGAAACCAATGAATATTTGTACATTATTGTATTTTTCCTTTATTTGTGAAATGTCTTCCTCTTTGGTTGAGTCACATGTGGGTCTTTAGTCAACTGAAAGTAAAACTTTGTTCCAAATATGACCCAGAACTCCAAGCAATAACTTTTTTTTCTCTTGGTTCATCTGCAAGAGAAAATTCTTCACCCATCCCTGAAAAGAAAATCAAGTAAATCCAATAGCAGGGCTGACCCCAGAGCAGAAGAACTGACATTCCTTAGCAAGTATTATTAGTTGGGCAGTAATGCTGTAACCTCAGGAATCCTAAAAGAATGTTTTGGTGCTGTTCAAACAGAGTTCCCAAACCATGGCACCCATCTAAGCTAAGGAAGCAGAGCACCAGACAGCTGGTTAAGAATGAATGGCGGGACTTCCCTGGTGGTGCAGTGATTAAGAATCTGTCTGCCGGTGCAGGGGACACAGATTCAATCCCTGGTCCGGGAAGATCCCACATGCAGTGGAGTAATTAAGCCCGTGCGCCACAACTACTGAGCCTGAGCTCTAGATCCTGCGAGCCACAACTACTGAGTGCACCGCAACTACTGAAGCCCATGCGCCTAGAGCTTGTGCTCCGTAACAGGAGAAGCCACCGCAATGAGACGCCCGTGCATCGCAACGAAGAGGAGCCCCCGCTCGCCGCAACTACAGAAGGCCTGCATGCAGCAACGAAGACCCAATGCAGCCAAAAATAAATAAAATTTAAAAAAAAAAGAATTAATGGCTTACTGTCATTTGTAACATTTGATGTCATAAAGGTCAGAAATGTGGAACATGACAAGGGCCCCATGAGGTGACATCTGTGCTCTCTGGTGTTTGAAATTGACGATCAAGCCTTATGTTCCAAAGCCTTTCATAAAATTGGAATTTGGGCATTAGTTCTTCATTCCTTGATAGAACTATGTAAATGGCCCCATTAACTGATCAGGAGGATTTCTGGTTTCTTTGGCTTGTAACACAAAATATTCCGTATGCTACCACAGGATCAGCTTTGAAATATGAGGCATGATTTATGTCCAAGCTTATAGACCTCCTATATGACTGAATTTCTCTCCTGCTAAATGTGGCAAGTTCTGTTGACTTTTATCCTCCCCTAAGAGCGGCAGAAATTTTCCGAGACCTTAGGATATGTGCCATGCTGAGTAAGTCTTCATGACCTTAATCCCTTCCCCAAGCCATTCCCTACTCCCATCCAAGTTCCCTGCCCCTTTCTTCTCACCTTTAACAGGTTGTCTTACCCGAGCCCTTGGATTCCCCCTTCAGGCTGAAGCCACCATCCTGCCTGAAGTGTTTACATAGGCTAAACTATATCCCCCATGCTTATTTTTGGACCTAAACATCATGTTTATCCTTCTTAATTGTCATCTTGTACTGAAGAGCAATCTTCTAAATAACATTTGATTAAAGGAAGATTTAAAACTCCTACAACAATCTATTTAGAAAGTAAAGAAATGAAAAACACAGCATTTGAGGATGATCACCTGCAACCACAGGAATGTTCAAAGGCAAAATGATAGTTCCCAGAGCTTCCGTTATTAAGAAAGAATAAAAATAGCCAAGATAGGGACTTCCCTGGTGGTCCAGTGGCTAAGACTCCATGCTCCCAATGCAGGGGGCCCACGTTTGATCCCTGGTCAGGGAACTAGATCCCACATGCCACACTAAGAGTTCGTACGCCGCAACTAAAAGATCCCATGTGCCGCAACTAATACCCAGCGCAGCCAAATAAATAGATAAATATTTTTTTTAAATAGCCAAGATGAACAACTCAAGAAGTTCAAGAAGTTTATAAAAGTATTATAATCCTGAAAAATGTAGAAGGAAGCAAGGCCAGAAAATAGTCAGATTATTATATAGATCAAGAGCTGTTTCTTGGAAAATAAAATAAAATAGACAAACCCTTGGCAAATATAATAAAGAAAAAGGGAAGAGAAAACAAAATTTAGAGTAAATACAATTTTTTATTTTAAGAGACTATTATATAAATTTTGTAAAATAAACTAGAAAATATAAATTAAATAGAATTTTTTTTTTAAAAATTAACAAAATTGACAAGAGAAGAAATGGACAAACCAAGAAGTAAATTGTAAAATAAACCGAAGAACTGCCATTCTAAAAGACTTTATGACTAGGTGTTATTACTGGTGATAAGTTCTAAACTTTCAAGGAACAGATAATTCTCATACTATATAAGCTTTTCTTATAGATAGAACACTATGAAAGGTAAAACACTATCCAATATATTCTTTTAAGCTAAAACCACCATGATGCAAAGCCTGCCAAAAATTGCCCCCAAATATAAATAGATCAATGTAAATATATGTCAAGTTCACCTATAAACATAGATCTTCCCAAAATGCTAACTAAAATAGTAGCAAGCTAAATTCAATAATATAGTAGTAGAATCATCTTCCACAATGAAATAGACATTTAAAAGGTAACATATGTTCTGTTGGTGAAAAAATGAAGAACTGGAAAAAATAGGAAAGTTCAAAAAATATTTATCCTTGTAAGTCCACCATCGGAAAATATCCGCAGTTAACATTTGAGTATATATCCTTACAGTGTCTTTTCCTCTGAATAAATTTTTTATGTAATTACAATCATGCTACTTTGTAGCCAGCAGACTGTCAGGGAAAGACCATGTACAGATATCCTGTGAGGTTAGATTAGGTCCTCCACTAATTTGGCAAAGAATTCAGAAACACAGCTGAGACAGAGCTGGAACGGGTGTACCCCAGGTGCCCTTGGAGGTTGTAACAGAGTACTTAACACCTCAATCCTTTTATGCTTGGACCTCACATATCCACTCAAGAAGACTTACACAGTCTGTGTTCTTAATAATCCCATGTCTGGGCTTCCCTGGTGGCGCAGTGGTTGAGAATCTGCCTGCTAATGCAGGGGACACGGGTTCGAGCCCTGGCCTGGGAAGATCCCACATGCCGCAGAGCGGCTGGGCCCGTGAGCCACAACTGCTCAGCCTGCGCGTCTGGAGCCTGTGCTCCGCAACGAGAGAGGCCGCGACGGTGAGAGGCCCGCGCATCGCGATGAAGAGTGGCCCCCGCTTGCCACAACTGGAGAAAACCCTCGCACAGAAACGAAGACCCAACACAGCCAAAATCAATCAATCAATCAATCAATCAAACATACGCATCTGATTCAAGATCCTCATTAAAAAAAAATAATAATAATCCCATGTCAGAGCCTGTTTACAGACAGTGGGACCCTCTGATTCTTAAGCAAAACCCTGAGTCAGCGAAACCCCATCCTCTGCGCCAGGGAAAAAGCAGGGTTTAACACTTACTCCTGATCCATTTCTCTGCCATTGGATGACTGGCATACTGGAAAGCCCATTGCTTCACAAATACAGAGTGAGAATTTTTCACAACAGTAAATATTCTGGGCTAATATGTTTATAATGACTACATAGTACTGAAAAGTATTCTCATAAGGGTGTATAATCCCCTAGTGTTGGGCATTTTGGTTGTTTACAAATCCTTTCCTATTGCAAATAACATAAGAGCCTATATCCTTGTAGATAAATGTTTTCAAACATACCTGATTATTTTCATAGGGTAAATTTCTAGAAGTAGAATCTCAGCTCTGTCCCTTATTAGGATCCTTATTGTCCCTACCTAGAAGGAGACAGAATAATACCTACCCTATAAGAAGGAGACCAAGGCATAAAGTAACAACTACAAAAATCCTGAGGGTCTCTGGTCTTGAGGGAGGTATTGTCCGTTATCCTGAGTTGCTATTTTGTGTTGGGATATGACTGTTGTCCTCCCCTGGGGTCTGAGTGCTCCATTCTGATTTATTTGTAGAACTTTTCTTTGTTTGATTTTGTAGATTAATGAAAAATGTGCAGTTTTTGCATTGTCAACAAGTGGTATTGTAACTTGCATTACAGTTTCTCATAGCTGATTTCATCTACTTTTTATGATTCTGTATGGTTTCTGACAGTTACACTCTTCTCCTGGGAGAAGCTGACTCCTCTGTCCCAAGCTCTCTGCCTGGCTGAGTGTCTATCAAGTCCCTTCCCTCTCTCTCTCTCTCTCTGTCACACACACACACACACACACACACACACACACACAAGCTATGACTCTGCGGTACCTGGCAGCAAGTGAATTCTCAGCAAAGGTCACACCAGTATCATCCCTTACCCCCATGCCATTTACTCTGAACATAAATTTAAAGAACCACCCACCTTTTTATCCTTAACATTTTTCAAACCTCACTTATTTGAGTCATTTTTCTCACAAGGCTATTATATACATGTTCTTTCTAGCTTTGGTACACAGACTTTTAAAATCAGAGCTTAATTTCCACAATAATGGTTTTTAACTAAATTAAGTAATGCCTAATTTGACTGGGTGATGAAATGGGCAGTGACTATAGAAGAGACCTGCTTGGTTGTTTCATTCATCAGCTTTTGATACAGTTAATCAGAGCTGGAGGTTGGAAGTACTGAGAGAGGGTTCCTTTCCACTTGATAAATTTTTAAAAAATTTTTAGTGGAGTATAGTTCCTTTACAATGTTGTGTTAGTTTCCGGTGTACAGTAAATTGATTCAGTTATACGTATACATATATCCCCTCTTTTTTAGATTCTTTTCCCATATAGGCCATTACAGAGTATTGGGTAGAGTTTCCTGTGCTATACAGTAGATCCTTATTAGTTATCTATTTTATATATAGTAGTGTGTATATGTCCATCCCAGTCTCCCAATTTATCCCTCCTCCCCCTTATCCCCCGGTAACCATAGGTTTGTTTTCTACCTCTGTGACTCTGTTTCTGTTTTGTAAATAAGTTCATTGTATCATTCTTTTTTAGATTCCATATATAAGCAATATCATATGATATTTGTCTTTCTCTGTCTAACTTCACTCAGTATGAAAATCTCTAGGTCCATCCATGTTGCTGCAAATGGCATTATTTCATTCTTTTTTATGGCTGAGTAATATTCTATTATATATATGTACCTCATCTTCTTCATCCATTCCTCTGTTGATGGACATTTAGCTTGCTTCCATGTCCTGACTATTGTAAATAGTGCTGCAGTGAACATTGGGGTGCATGTGTCTTTTCGAATTATGGTTTTCTCCAGATATATGCCCAGGAGTGGGATTGCTGGATCATATGGTAGCTCTATTTTTAGTTTTTTAAGGAACCTTCATACTGTTCTCCACAGTGGCTGTACCCATTTACATTCCCACCAACAGTGTAGGAGGGTTCCTTTTTCTCCACACCCTCTCCAGCATTTATTGTTTGTAGATTTTTTGATGATGGCCATTCTGACTGGTGTGAGGTGAAACCTCATTGTAGCTTTCGTTTGTATTTCTCTAATAATTAGTGATGTTGAGCATCTTTTCATGTGCTTTTTGGCCATCTGTATGTCTTCTTTGGAGAAATGTCTATTTAGATCTTCCACCCACTTTTTGAGTGGGTTGTTTGATATTGAGCTGCATGAGCTGTTTGTATATTTTGGAGATTAATCCCTTGTCAGTTGCTTCATTTGCAAATATTTTCTCCCATTCTGAGGGTTGTCTTTTCGTTTTGTTTATAGTTTCCTTTGTTGTGCAAAAGCTTTTAAGTTTAATTAGGTCCCATTTGTTTATTTTTGTTTTTATTCTCATTACTCTAGGAGGTGGATCAAAAAGATGTTGCTGTGATTTATGTCAAAGAGTGTTCTGCCTATGTTTCCCTCTAATAGTTCTATAGTATCTGGCCTTACATTTGGGTCTTTAATCCATTTTGACTTTATTTTTGTGTTTGGTGTTCGGGAGTGTTCTAATTTCATTTGTTTACATGTAGCTGTCCAGTTTTCCTAGCACTGCTTATTGAAGAGACCGTCTTTTATCCATTGTATATCCTTGCCTCCTTTGTCATAGATTAGGTGACCATAGGAGTGTGGGTTTATCTCTGGGCTTTCTATCCTGTTCCATTGATCTATATTTCTGTTTTTGTGTCCATACCATACTGTTTTGATTACTGTAGCTTTGTAGTATAGTCTAAAATCAGCTCCGTTTTTCTTTCTCAAGACTACTATGACTATTCGTGGTCTTTTGTGTTTCCACACAAATTGTAAAATTTTTTGTTTTAATTATGTGAAAAATGCCATTGGTAATTTGATAGGGATTGCATTGACTCTGTAGATTGCTTTGGGTAGTATAGTCATTTTTACAATATTGATTTTTCCAATCCAAGAACATGGTATATCTCTCCATCTGTTTGTGACATCTTTGATTTCTTTCATCATTATCTTACAGTTTTCTGAGTACAGGTCTTTTGCCTCCTTAGGTAGGTTTATTTCTGGGTATTTTATTCTTTCTGATGCAATGGTAAATGGATTGTTTCCTTAATTTCTCTTTCTGATATTTCACTGTTAGTGTATAGGAATGCAAGAGATTTCTGTGTATTAATTTTGTATCCTGCACCTTTACCAAGTTCATTGATGAGCTCTAGCAGTTTTCTGGTAGCATCTTTAGGATTTTCTATGTATAGTGTCATGTCATCTGCAAACAGTGACAGCTTTACTTCTTCTTTTCCAATTTGAGTTCCTTTTATTTCTTTTTCTTCTCTGATTGCCAAGGTCGGGAATTCCAAAACTATGTTGAATAGTAGTGGTGACTACACCACTACAAGACAAGGAACATCCTTGTCTTGTTCCTGATCTTAGAGGAAAAGCTTTCAGTTTTTCACCGTTGCGAATGATGTTTGCTGTGGGTTTATAATATATGGGCTTTATTGTGTTTAGGTAGGTTCCCTCTATGCCCACTTTCTGGAGAGTTTTTATCATAAATGAGTGTTGAATTTTGTCAAAGGCGTTTTCTGCATCTATTGCGATGATCATATGGTTTTTATTCTTCAGTTTGTTGATGTGGTGTATCACATCGGTTGACTTGCGTATATTGAAGAATCCTTGCATCCCTGGGATAAATCCCCCTTGATCATGTTGTATGATTCTTTTTAATGTGTTGTTGGATTCAGTTTGCTAGTATTTTGTTGAGGATTTTTGCATCTATGTTCATCAGTGATATTGGCCTGTAATTTTCTTTTTTTGTTATATCTTTGTCTGGTTTTGGTATCAGGGCGATAGTGGCCTCATAGAATGAGCTTGGGAGTGTTCCTTCCTCTGCAATTTTTTTGGAAGAGTTTCCGAAGGGTAGGTGTTAACTCTTCTCTAAATGTTTAATAGAGTTTGCCTGTGAAGCCATTTGGTCCTAGGCTTTTGTTAGTTGGAAGAGTTTTAATCATAGTTCAATTTCAGTACTTGTGATTGGTTTGTTCATATTTTCTCTTTCTTCCTGGTTCAGTCTTGGAAGGTTGCACCTTTCTAAGAGTTTGTCCATTCCTTCTAGGTTGTCCATTTTATTGGCATATATAGTTGCTTGTAGTAGTCTCTAATGATCCTTTGTATTTCTGAGGTGTCCGTTGTAACTTCTCCTTTTTAATTTTAAATTTTAAAATTTCTAATTTTCTTGATTTGAGTCCTCTTCCTTTTTTTCTTAGTGAGTCTGACTAAAGGCTTATCAACTTTATCTTCTCAAAGAACCAGCTTTTAGTTTCATTGATCTTTGCTATTGTTTTCTTTGTCTCTATTTCAGTTATTTCTGCTCTGATCTTTATGATTCCTTTCCTTCTACTAACTTTGGGTTTTGTTTGTTCTTCTTTCTCTAGTTGCTTTAAGTGTAAGGTTAGGTTGTTTATTTGAGGTTTTTCTTATTGAATCAGTAATTTTTTTTTAAATTTTAGATGTTTAAATAAGTGGACTGAGAGAATAAGTGTATTTGGCTAACCTCTTGTTTGTCCCTGCTAACCTGAATCCCTGAGAGAGGCGAAACTCCTGGTTGGGGTCTTTTTGTGTCTCTTCTAAATGGAACCATCTTAGGCTTTCAGAAGGTGTAAGAGTAAGGCATAGATTAGCGAGTCTCAAACTGGTACCCCACAGGCCTCATCTGACCTACAGATGTGTCTCATTGCAAAAAATAAAATGAAACTTTTCATTGTTAAAAATTCTCAAATTAGTTACTAGCGTTTTAAAATCAGGAGATTTGATATAAACATCAGGATTTGGGGCTTCCTCTGAAAAATAAAATTGAAAGATTTGGTAACACTGGCTCTCATTTCCACGTGGCAGAGATCTGCTGGCCTGGGGAAGCAGTAGGCCAGTCAGGACTATCCAGCTTGACACTTTCCCACTGGGGAGCCAAGGGTCCACTGTCTTGATCATCGTGTGTTAGGCATTTGTTTCTCTTCTAACTGGACACTTCACTCATTTATGCTACTTGCCTGACCCCTATAGGTTTTGGATTTTCAACCAGTGATGTAGATAGTAGCTCTCTAAGTCATCTCTTTTATGAAATCTTTGGCAGCCCCAAAGCAACAGAAAAACTACATATGTGAATATATGAACATCTCATAGGCTATTTCATAGTATAATAAAATGCATTGACTTACTTTGTCAAGAATCATTTTTCTTTCATTCATTCAGTTGATAGTTGTTGAGAACCTATTCATGCCTCACCCCCTGCTAGCACTGGGGATACAAGGATAAAGTAGATAATTCCTATCCTTAGTATGGTAGGGGCTACAAAAGAAAAATAGGTGATGTGCTAAGGGGCTCAGGGGAGGAAATATTAACTATGCCTGGGGGAATTGAGGAAAACTTTACAGAATAGGGTAATATTGCAACCAAGTCCTGAAGAGTGAGTTGGAGGTACCCAGAAGAAGAAAGGGAGAGATGGCTTCGTGGCATAGAAAATAGCGCACGCAAAGGCACGCAGATTGTCAAAACGGTGAGAAATTTATTATAGATAAGGTTTGGGGGTGCACCCTATGAGGTGTGGCTGAAGATTTGATTGAGGCCAGACCATGAAGAGCTTCAAAAACTATGTTTAATAGAAGACTTGTTCCTGGAGGTATCACAGGGCTAACAAAAACTTTTAGTACAAGACCAACAGTCCTATCAGCGAACCTCCTTGTGCCAGCTTTCCATTTTCATGTCTCATTATGTGATTATAATTTTAGATCAGTTAATATCAATAGAGATGCCAACAGTAAAGGAACACCATTGCCAGGGCACCGATTACAGTTTAGAAATCAAGCATGTGTTGAGTTCATCCGGAGTGTTGAATGGGAAGGAGCTGGGACCTCTTCTAAATTATTAACCTTTCGTCCATCAAAGGTTGTGGCGTGCCCACAGGCTGTTGGGCATCACGACCATCCACACGGTGCCCACCGGGCACAGAGCCTGCCACCAAGTTCCTTGTTAGTTCAAAGCTCGTGAACAACTTTGGATATTTACCCAGACCCCACAATATACTTGGCAGGAGCACCCATGGCTGTAAGATCCAGGCATGTAGGTTCCAGATCTCTTCTTTTACTGTCTGTATTCAGATTCAGCCCAGGCCAGATTCGGAAAAGAATGTGCCACTGCAGCCAAAGGAGGGGACACAGCAAGCAGATCATTTAGAATAAAGCTGGGACTCTCCCAAACGTGTGTTTGGTCTTGGCCACTCACAAAACCAGCAAAACATTTCATGAAATCAAAATACCAAAAGTAAATAAACCATCCAGGGGAGAACTGGGCTTATATAGCAGATGAAATTTAGGGTACATTTAAAGACATTCTGTGCAAGGAAGAGGTGTTAACATTGGAAAAGCACAAGAGGGGCTGAAATCCCCCTTAAGTGTTTGTTTTTTTTTTTATTAGAAAAGAGAGATTGTAACCTTTTTGAAAGGTTAAATCCTTTTTCCTTTAACTCATTAACCTAGCGATAGACTTTTTTCTATTGATTCTTTCGTTTAGTAATCACAGGAGAACACCTATTACGCCCCAGGCACTGTGCTAAGTTTGGTGACGCAAAGGCTTTTATTCCACGGCCTCAATGATGTTTTCATGCCCACATGTTCCTGCAACAGCAGAGGGTCCAAGAACTCTCCTAAAACTTGGCCAATGCTGTGTCATCATGTCAGTCAATCCATGTCATCGTTTCAGAATAAAGTTGCTTTTTTAATTGAGTTGAAAGAATTGTTAGCGTCTTTGGTACGGAAACATGACAGCTAGTAAGCACACCAAACTTTGCAGTTTGCAATTTTAAATACATAAAGCTTCAAGTCTTCTTTCAGGAGGGTCTGTCTGATGTGTCTTCTTCCATCTTCTTGATTCCATGACTCCAGAGAGCCTCCCTGGCTTAACTGAGCCCATCCTTCTCTTAGTTCTTATCTGCAGTGATGACCACCCCCGGCTTCTTTGTTCTGCCACGCTGGCTGCTATAGCTCCCCCAGCAGAGGCAAAGCAACTGCACGCGTTCATGGCAAGAGCAGCCATTGTGCTGAGTCCTGAATGACCAGCTGTCCCCCAGAGACCCACAAAAAGGCTAGTTAATGGAGCAGGCTTTCTGGAGGTAGGGCTAGTTACCTCGATCCCACGACTGGAGTCACCAGAGCCCTTGCACACGAGCCTGCCCCCCATCCTTGACGTGGATTGCTTCCAGCGACACTGTCTCCACCGGGACCATTGAAACATGAATGTATTCGGCCCTGACTCCAGAGGACTGGGGCCTCACAGCGCTTCAAAGCAAAGCAGGAAGAAAACCTGAAATTCTTGGCTCTCCCGACGGTTTCAAAAACAAATAATAATTATGCCAGTAAAACTGTCGTTTTAAGTCAATTTCCTAATTTAAGGAAGGAAAACATAAAACTCTAAGGCTTTTCTGCCAATCTAATTCAGATCAGAGACTCTGTCTCGCTGGGCTAGTGGGTCTCATTACGATAGGACAGCAGTCAGAAAAGGAAGGCGGCACAGGAACTGTTTAATGGATATTTTCCCAGAAATTAAAGTGCAGCTTTTCAAAAGACAGTCACCTTGCGGTGCAAGCCTCAGGGAACCGCACACACGTTGCTGCCTCTGCCGCAAACACAGCAACCAGGTGCACACAGCAGCGGCCTCAGTGTCCTTTGTTGTCGGAATGAAAGCGGGAGAATGTACCGCTTGGTGCTCGAAGCCTTTGACCATCATATAAAACCAATCAGAATGCTCTTTATTTCTCTTAATTTCCTAGTCTTCAGCAAATGTCATTCCAGAGTGTGGCAGGGAGACAGATCTCTTTCCTCCACCATGTGTTGTTTGGCTCTGGGGAGTTTTTACGTTTTGGTTGGTTTGTTTGGGTTGGGGTGGGTTTTTGTCTGTTTGTTTTTGGAGTTTTTCCCCAGTGTTTGGGGGACTTACTGACACACTGATAACATGGATCCCAGCCATTCGTGTTCAGTCACAATCTAATAGCCTTTTTTTTTTTTTTAATGACTCCATTGATAGTAGCCATTTCGACTCAGCCGCCAGGAAAGATGGATTTTAGTTCATAAGGGAAGAAAGAAATATTACAACACTTTGATCACTAACCGTCCCTTCCCAGCCTCTGTAAAAAGATCCAGGATCCCTCACTCAACACCAGAACAAACAGCAGGCTGGAATAGGAATTGTTGCAGCTCAGGCAAGGCGTAAAGGTGCAGATGTTGTCTGACGTTGAAGAATTTTGTCAGACAGTAGGTATGGACCATGACATTGGCAGAAGAAATAAAAACCACTAGGGAAGGTTATGTTCAAACTCCATTTTTCCCTAAGCCTGCAGTTCAAAACAGTGCTTTGACTTTCAGGTACATCCTGTAAGATAGTTTCTTGTCTTATCATTCCTCTGGGAGAAGCAAGGTTCCAGTGAGTTTTAAACACCGCCCCCCCCTCCCTGTCCCAACACTGAGGATTTATGAGACTCTGTCCTTGAGCAAAGCATTTGTCAAAGATTTAAGGGGCGGGTGAAAAGGGTCCTTTACCTTGTCCTGGCTGCTTTGCACTCGAGACCATAAACTCTGACAAGCTCCCTCAGCCCTGGGCCTTCACTCGCATTCATCCTGTTGAAGCAGTGGTCCCAGCTGGAAGGGGCAAGCAGATATTTGCTGACTCAACATTTAAAAAGTGGTCACTGCATTTTCTGGGTTAAGAGTTTGACCTCGAAAAAACAGTCAGGTGTGTTTCAATGCAATTAATAAAGGACTTTGAAGATGTTGACTATTATGTGAGTATTGAAACTTTCTTTTTGGCTGACTGTTTGGGTGGATGTGTGTGATTTGCATTTTTGTGGTTAATTAATTACCATGAGAAGTGTCCATGTTTCCTGTTCTCTTTGAGTCTATAATTTGAGTATGTAACTTTCTGGCAAATTTCAGCAGGGATATGGACATCGAGTATAATTCAAAATAGTATTGCTATTAGCCACTGTACTGGGGTTGAATTTTAAAGTCTAGAATATTTAAAAATGTGTGAGTGAGGGATCTTCAGTTCTTTAATAAAGAGCTCAAAGGAAAATTACTGTTTATACAGCAAGCAGGCTCCTGTAAAGACTACAGGACTCGACTCTGTGGGCAGGAAGAGGTGGGAAGCAAGACAACTTTGTCGGTCCCGCCGTCTCCGGAACCTTCCAGCAGGCCGTGAGAGCACAGAGCAGGACACTGTGCCCTTCCTCACAGCCCACTTCCTAAAATAAAGCAAACAGACATTTTCGTTCTTTACAAAATATTTCAAGCATTTTAGATTTCCTTGCCTTTTTGTCAGTGATTGGAATCGGGAATGCGTTTGAAAAGCCATTCCCAGAAATAGGAGCAAAAGAGAAACAGTCCTTCTGCAATTACACCACCTTCCCCTCTAAAATGATCACACAAACTAGTCACACTGACGAGTGCCTGATTACCAAGTGGCACCGACTTTCACTCCCAGTTTAATTTCTGTGCATCCATTGTTTTAACTGTGAGGCTGCTTTGACCTTGACGGTGGCTCTGGAGCTTCAGGTGACGCTGACAGATGCGCAGGCTGGTGGAACAACAGCTCGCTCCGTGGTGTATGCGTGTTTGCTCACTCGGCTTTCCTTCCCTCTCCTTCCCGGGGCCCTGTGGGCTGGCAGTGCCGGGCTCCCGCAGGCCAACTGCAGGCCCTCCGTGCCCTCCAGCAAGGGCAGCAGCAGCGGTAGCAGCAGCAGCGGGAGCAGCTCCTCCAGCGACTCGGAGAGCAGCTCGGGATCTGACTCAGAGAGCGAGAGCAGCTCCAGCGAGAGTGAGGGCAGCAAGCCTCCCCACTACTCCAGCCCGGAGGTAAGGACACGCTGGCCTCTGAGCACCTCCCCTGCCTGCTTCTCCCCAACCCGGTGAGCGAAGTCAGTCTTCCTCCCAGTGTGGTTCTCACACCTTCTGCTCCTCCAACCTCAGTGCTATGACGCTGGCCTGCGAGCCGCCGTGACCTCTCTAGGCCACCACCTCCTGGCAGCCTGCCAGGGTTGGTTTAGGCTCATTTCCCCCAGCCCCTCCTCACGGTGCTCCTAATCACAGAGCTTCCTTTGAAGTCTAGAAACTTCATCTCTTATGGTCCAAAATTCTCTATCTTGACTTCCAGAACTTTCCAAGTATGCTGTAAACATCACTGACTGGAAATAACCTGAGGATCGGGTCTCCCTAAGGGTCAGCCGAGGCAATAAGCAGACAGGGCAGCTCCCCGCCTGGAAGTGTGAGCCCCCATAAATCATGGGGAAAGGAGTTTTGTGGATTAGACATGGTTAGAATCTTACCTTTTTTCAGTTCATCACAGATTAGGAGAACAAGGACTATAAATATGAATAAAACCTCCTTTGTTTTCTTTGTGAAAATATGAAAAGGAAAATTAGCATCAACTTACAAATACTAATGAAAACTTTTATAGCTATGATGAGTATCTGTGTGGAAGATTCAGGTGCCTCGTATAAAAATATTATAAGGTCCCAATAAAAGCCATTGCTACTTCTACTTTAAAGGGGAAAAAGGGGGAAATTTAATAGTAATTCAGAGCATGGATTCTTGAGAGACGGCTGAGAGCACACTTCTCTAATCCCTGGATCTGTAAGGGTAGACTTTGATTTCTAAAGAGGGAATAAAATATGCTTCTTGAGTGTATAAACATTTGATGTTACTGTGGCTCATAGGATTTAACTTTTTACCTACAACCTTCTGTACCACTCTGGGCCCAAATTTCTAAATATGCTCTAAAATGAAACCAAACCCACATATGCAAACCTTGGTGGTAAGAGGTTTTTTTTTTTTTTATTTTTTTTTTGCCGCACCACAATGCGTGTGGATCTTAGTTCCCTGACCAGGGATCGAACCTGTGACCCCTGCAGTGGAAGTGTGGAGTCTTAACCACTGGACCCCCAGGGAAGTCCCCAGGAGCACCTTTAAAGGCCAGCAAGACCCATGTTTCCAGCTTGTGTACCTGTGTCTCTGTCTCTCTCCCTTTCCCTGCCTATCTTTCTATCCCTATCTCCTTATTTAAGGGGAAGGCCCTTAGCAACATTAACCTATAAAAGCCATATGTTGATATAATCCTGACTTTTCCCAGAAGCTAAATTATTTTTCCTTCTTCATCATTTCATTCATTCATCCATTCATTCACTCATTTAGTGTTCTTTCAACGAAGATCTATTGAGTCTCTGCCACAGATACGATGCTTGGCCCTGAGAGACAGCAGTGATCTGACAGAGAAGGTTCCTGTCTTCACGGAGCTGATATTCTAATAGGAATAATTTGAAACAAACAAAAATACAGGAGTTAAATAAAACAGAGGCGTTAACCGGGCTTCTTCAGAGCCAGCTTTATGCTCTAATTTGTTGAAAAACTCCAGAATATTTAGTAGAAAGAACTGGGTTCCAGGGACATCGCAAGAGCCAAGGGGGACAGTGGCAGTGGATTAAAAGCGTTAGGGTCTGTGAATGTTACCTCTACCCCAGGCTCTTTGTGACTTTGAAGGTTAAATTCAGGAAAGTTGAGTCTCATTTGCACGCTGAAATGTGACTCCTGGAGTTTCTAGGTGAGGCTGAAAGCAGCCTCGGAGAAGTACAGCTATAAAGGGCTTTAAGCAGATTCTCTCTAAATGTCACTGAGATAATTACAAAGACTTGAGCTCTTTGGTGATGAAAGGAAGCACTTGCCATTTCTTGTTTCTTCCAGCAGCTACCAGAGGCCCCTAGCTGAGGAGGAGGAGGGGAGTCAGCTAACCCAGGCCTCAAAGTTTAAGTTGCCTGAGGCCACGTGTAGCTTTCAACTCCTGGCTTCTCTGTGCAGGGGGAGTGCAGGAGTGACAAGAGATATAGCCACACTGCAGGTGACTTCTTTCTGCTGGAAAGGAATGTATTCCTTGGAATAAAAGTAAGGTTTCTTTTAACATTTTTCCCAAGGTGACTAGAGACACACGCCCTTCAGAAATACAATGAGGGAATTCCCTGGTGATCCAGTGGTTAGGACTCCGCATTTTCACTGCCAAGGGCGTGGGTGTGATCCCTGGTCGGGGAGCTAAGATCCCAGAAGCCATGTGGCATGGCCAAAAATTAAAAAAAAAAAAAAAAAAAATTAGAAAAGAAATACAGTGAGTTTGCAGAATGAAAGTCGCAAAGAGGGGAAGCATTACCTGCCGAGTCTCCAAGGCATCTCTGCTTTCTTCTGGCTGAGCTGGCCCAGGACCCCTTAAAGAGAGCAGTGAGACCCCTTTTCCTTTCCCCCCACAGGACAATCCAGCTCTTTATAGCCACACACCTCACATTCCGTTGTGAAGACCTGTTTACGCTGCTTTGCGGCAGAACATTTGTGGCCCTCCTTTCCTTCCTGGAAATACCCTGATGTGAAAGCAGGAGACCCTCATGATATCCCAAGACACCTGCATTCTCCCCCCCAACGTCCAGCACTGGACACCCACTTGGCTCTCCTGAGTTTCATCGAGCTGTTGTTTATGGCCGTGGCTATAGAAAGCCACTGCATTTCACATGAATCACCACAGTATAACCCCTTGTCTGCAAGCTAGCACGGAAGAGACCCCGAAAACAGTATTTCCATCGCTGCAGACCCCCTCTCTATGGCCTGACGTCTGCTTGCTTGTCCTCAGCCTAATTGTTTTCATTTGAGTTGTATCTTCCCTTTCACGCCCGAGCTTCACAGTGGGGAGCGCCTTGCCCTTCAGTTAGCACGTTTACACCAGCACACAGAGCTCCTTAGACCGGTGTTCCCCAAGTAAAGGATGCTGCAGGGACAAGAGCCTGGTCACAGGATTTTGAGGAGATCCAGAATAAAGTAGGTTTCACCTGTTTCTTTACCATAGGGCATCATTCATCACTTAATTTTGCTCATGTAAACAGTGTTCTCCATTGTGGCATTTTCCAAATGTATCTGACCATGGAAACCTTTCTTTATGGGATATATGAACTCAAAGCACATTTTGGAAAATGCTGCCCTAGATTGTTCTTGAAAATCAGCAGGTACAGGATACAAGTTATTCATTGATTCAGCAGGCTTCTCCTTAATTAGGCATCTGTGGGGTATGTGGCAGTGGGTGCTCTGAAGGGTATAGATGAAGTGGAGACTAAAGTACACGGTGGAGAGCTTATACACTAATCAGAGGGAAGATTGATCAGAGAGGAGAGTCCTGGATGGAAATACAAAGCAGCAAGCCAGGAAACAATCAAATGCACTGGGCAGAAACCCTGATGGACAGCTCAGGAAGTGGACCAGAGCCAGCAGCGTGGCAGGAAAGGGACCCCAAGCCCTGAGTTCACCCTCCTCCCCTGCCACCTAATTCTTGGCTGTTTGAGCTTCCTTGGCCACAATTGTTTCATCCCCGAAATGGCAGATAATCCCATGCCGTCTAATATGTGACGTCGTTCTGAGGAACAAGTGATACAAATGGAGTGACAGCTCATTGTGAGTCATTATTAGTAGGAGCAGAGTCATAGCATGCTGTCCCCCTAACCTATTACGGGTCCTGCGAGGGATACAAAGAAGCAGAGACCTGGCCCCTGCTAGAAAGCAGTGTTTGGCTTTGTTGAAGACACAAGATTTATATACATGAAACGGCTGTGGACATCAAAAGATGATGCAGTTAAGGATAACAGAAGGCCACAGGTATTATTTGGAGAGTTAGTGGTGTCTCCAGAAATCAATCTAATTCTATCATTTTAGGTTGAAGACTGACATTTCTCAAAAGAAACGAGGTCCCTCTTTCGTGAGGCTCCACCAGAGAGTAGTGGGAGGCTGGCAAAGCAGCAGGGGAGAGAATCTGGCCTTCAAGCCCAGACAAATGTGGGTTTAGCCTTGGTGGTGCCTGGTCGCTCTGCAGCTTTGGACATTCCACTTAACCTCTCTGAGCCCCATCTGCAAACTAGGGGCGACAGTATTTCTTACCTGTATGGATTCAGTTAGATGATACATATAAAGTGGAAGCACATTGTACGTGTTCTGGCGAGGAAAGATGGCTGTTAGATGATGGATGCCCGAGGAATTTGGATTTTTGTTTGAGGGGCAAGAGGAGGTCCTTGGAGATCCTTTGAGAAAGAGAATGTGATTTAGTGATGTGTTGAAAATGGTCCTTCAGCCTCATTTCTCCAGCTGTGAAGAGCAGAAAAAAAATGACCCTAGAACACATCAGGCAGTGGGCCCACACCCAAGTTCTTCAATTCTCCCTTCTCTGTGAAGGCTCCCTCCAGGGAGTTTTAGTGGGAGCCTCCCTGTGAGCCGCTGTGTTTTGGCTCCAGGCACGCGTCTGTGTTCTCCCACATAAGAGATGTGAGGTGTGGGAGGCTCAGGATGCTGGGGGTGAGGGCGAGCTAGTGTGAGATGTGGTGGGGGGGCCAGTGTGAGTGGCAGGCTCTGCCATAAATGGTCCACCCTCTCCCCGTGTGTGGCGCCTTCTGCAAGGCCGCGTCAGCATCCATTCATATTACTGGGCCCCATTTATCTGGGGAAGCTGAGGCACAGAAGTCACTGACTCGCCGGTGGTCCGAGAGAAATGGGGTGGGGAGGAGACAGCCTCGGAGCCATGGATATGTTTGCCACCAAAGTAGGCTTCAACCACACCCAGCTAATCTCAGGGCAGGCGAGAGCTTCCCCTTGGCGAAGAAGAGGTCCTGCTGCCCTGCTTCCGCTCTTGCATCGCTGTTGCAGGATGGACCAGGTCAGGTGTGCTCTGCAGGTTCCATTGTTCCCTATCTCTGGAGAAGCCGAATTAAAGCGAGGTCAGAGTTTACACAGGACAACTCAAAGGTGCAAAAAAAGATGTATCGTTTTGTTCTTTTGCCTCTTGCTTGGGAGCCCTGGTCCTTTGGGTGGCGTGAAAGCAAACAAAGCAGAAAGTTAAGTCAGAGACCAGACTCCCTATCAGGGTCATGAGAGATTCCCCTTCCACACCTGTATCCCAGGGGGAGGCTCCCCATCCTCAGGGTGCCAAGGAAAGGGCCTGGAATCCCCATGCTGGCCTCCACTGAAATGTCTCTAGTCATTCCCAGTCCCTGGACACCCTGCGCCATGGTTCCCTGAAGTGTAGACAGTCTCATCTGTTTTGGGGGAACCAGCAGGATGTCCACGGTCCCTGCCACAGCTCCAGTGCCTGGTGCCCACACTCTGTGGCCACTTCATCTTGGCCCCAGGCCCTGCTGGCCCATTAAAGGCTTCCCATCTCCCTAAGCTGTGCCCCAGACGCCTCCAGACTCAGCCAGGACCCTTGGGTCTAATATACTGCCCTCCCCTCTCTCCCCTCCCCTCTCTCCCCTCCCCCAAGAGCCTTGCTGCATGTGGCTGTGCCCCAAGTTCTGCTCTTAATACTGACCTCACTGTTGAAAACCAAATCTGGATACATGAAAGCAAGCTTTGGGAAATTATTATGTTAAAAAACAGTGGTTTTCTCCTACAAGGGCGCCTGACTTGCTCTGGGCATTAACCAAGCAAGTTTGAAATGCAAAGCTAAGCCGATTCTTTATTTTAGGCTGGTATCTAGTCTTCCCCTGGATCATCAGAAGCCATGAATTCGTAGGGTAGAGACCATAGGGAAGGAAAAATACATCACCTTAATCACTTCAAAAATTTTCCCCATTTCACATATATTCACAAATTGATAATACTCTAGCTAAAGTTCTATACTTATCAATATACCTCTTTTCTATTAATAATCACAGATGCTCGATAAATGGACTTTTATTATAAATCAACAACATTTACTCCCTGTAAAAGCATCAGTTCTTCACCTTTGAATAAGACATAGCTGCCTAGAGATGCGAATGAAAGCTATGTCCCTCTCCCCGAAAAATGCGTCTACATAACATTTCACATTCTGTTACAGGGCATTCACTGACCTCCCCCCCACAACTCCCCACCACCACCCCCGCCCCCCCAGAGCCAATCTATGGGCCAGAGTTGAAAACCTGAAATGTCCAGGATTTGCTTTAAGGTAGCAAAACTGCTTGCAGGAAAGGTTTCCATTGTCACCTCCTCATCTGAAATATTTCGGGCAAAGCGTGATGAATGCAGGTTGAGGATGGACGAACCAAGTCCAGCCATCAAAGTGCACGGGGCACACACAGGTAGTTCTTTGGGAGTTTAGTTTCCACTGAGTCCCCTTTTCTAATTCCCCCCCCCCCCCATATTTTAAGTCTCACAAAAAATGAGTGCTTTAAAACTCAGGGTCTCCAAACTACACCCCAGTTAACTTTTGTGGACTCTCAAGTTTATGTATGTCTGTATAGATATAAAAAAATATATACATTGTATAACCCTCAGAAATGTTGGAAATGGGTCCTAATGAAGCACAGTGCATCCCCTTATTTTCCAAATAGGCCTCAAACTGCTGCACTGGCATTTCAGTGCCGGGGCCCAGGAAGCGGACGGCATCTCTGCACCTTGTGTGCCCATGGATGCCGCACACCCCTACAGCTTCCACGCTCCTTGTGTTTCCAGCCCATCCATTTTCTGCCCTAAGTCCAGAGGAAAACGGCCAGGCCCCTTTTAAGTGAGCCCATCATAAAAGATATTTGTTTGTTGCCGGTTTTCTGCTTTTAGGCCGAACCAGCGTCCTCTAACAAGTGGCAGCTGGATAAATGGCTAAACAAAGTTAATCCCCACAAGCCTCCTATCCTGATCCAAAATGAAAGCCACGGGCCGGAGAGCAATCAATACTACACCCCGGTGAAGGACGAAGCGCCAGACTGCGGGAAGCTTCCCGACAACGTCTGCCCGACCAGCCTGAGAGACAAGGACATCAAGAGCGCCTGCAAGGAGGAGCAGAGGCCGAGGACCGCGAACAAGGCCCCGGGGAGCAAAGGGGTGAAGCAGAAGTCCCCGCCTGCGGCCGTGGCCGTGGCCGTGACCACCGCCAACGCCCCGCCGCCCACGGTGGCAGGTGCGCCCGCCGAGAGCGCGCCCGCGCCTGCCCGGAGGTCCGCGGGCAAGAAACCCACCCGGCGCACCGAGAGGACCTCGGCCGGCGACAATGGCCACCGGCCCGAGGAGCCCGCAGGCGCGGACGCGCTGGGGGCGAGCGTGGGGATCCCCCCGGAGCCCCCCAAGCCCCGGCCCTGCGGCAACAGTAGGACCAGCCACCGCAAGGAGCTGCGCTCGGCCGTAACCTGCGAGAAGCGCCGCACGCGGGGGCTGAGCCGGATCGTCCCCAAATCCAAGGAGTTCATCGAGACGGAGTCGTCCTCGTCGTCCTCCTCCTCGGACTCGGACCTGGAGTCGGAACAGGAGGACTTCCCTCTGTCCAAGGCCACTGCCGCCTCCGGGAGCGACCCGAGGCTGAAGGAGGCTGCCAACAGCATCAGCGGGGGCGGCCCCCGGGCCCCTGTGGGCTCTATCAACGCCAGGACCACCAGCGACATCGCCAAGGAGCTGGAGGAGCAGTTCTACACACTGGTCCCCTTCGGCCGCAATGAACTTCTCTCCCCGTTGAAGGACAGTGACGAGGTCAGGTCACTCTGGGTCAAAATTGACCTGACTCTCCTGTCCAGGATCCCAGAACACCTGCCCCAGGAGCCGGGGGTCTTGAGCGCTCCCGCGGCCAAGGACACTGAAAGCGCGCCCCCGAGCCACGCATCTGATGCGCCCGCAGAAAAGGCTTTGCCAAAATCCAAGAGGAAACGCAAGGTAGGCCTGGAAGCCCGAGGGGCTGAGGGCAGGGCGGGAGGGAGGGCTCTCCCTGAACTTGCGGGCAGCAGGTCTGCTGGTCTAGACTGTTCGCGGAGCAGGAGTTTTATGTGTCTTTCCTCAACAGACGTTCATAGAGCACTTTATATATGCCAGATACCTTTGTAAGTACTTGACATGCATTAACTCAGTTAAATCCTTAGAACTGCCCAATGAGCGAAGTATCCTTATTATTCCCATGTTATAGATAATTAAGGCCTGTCTCACTGCATGTGGAAGTAGGCGAACAGGAAATCTTCCCTGAATATGTGCAGAGGCAAGCTGGAGGCTGGGCCTATGAGAAAAGCTAAACACGGGTGAACCCCATTCTTTGCTGGAAGGGGTGGGATCATTCATTGACTTTAGAAACCAACAGCCTCATAGAGTTTAGTAAGGCTGTGACTGGGGTGAGGCGTGAATCTGGAAGGGCCTAGTGGGGACCGTGGACGACGGGGCCCCGGGAGGGGACACCAGCCTGGTGCATCAGAGCCAGCGGCTGTGCTCCCGTGGCATTGATCAGGAGAACTTTGTGGTGGAGACGGGCTGGGAACAGGGCCCTCAGGAGGAGGGACTTTTGAGTAATCAGAGGGTCAGGGATGAGGTGGCGCCAAAGGAGGGAAGCAAGCTGAACAAAGGCGGGTTGAACAAAGTGAGACAGGCAGCTCAAGTACTCAGAGAGCAGGACGTTTGTCAGGAGGCAGACCCAAATGCTCGGCCGTTTGGCCGTTTTTGAAGATTTTTGAGCACAGGAATAATTTAATCATAATTTAAAGCCTATTTTGAGGATTTTTATCCCCTCCTGTTACTACATCTTCAAAAGTAACTTGGACCACAGTGGAAAACACAATGCATGACAAACCAAAGATTGTAGTCATCGTGGATGGTCCCAAATTTAGGACAAAATCATTCACAACAGTTAACACGTATATATGTCCCCATGAGAGATGCTGGTTTTGTACATATTAAATCGTTTATAAAGTCCTTACAACTTTATGAGGCAAATATTATCGTCATGCCCATTTTACAGATGAGGAAACGGAGGCTCAGAGTTCCTAAAGGGACTTGCCCCAGGTTCACATAGGTGAGAAAGGGCAGAGCCAGGAATGAAGCCCGGATCTGTGGCCCCAGGGTCTCCCAATGAGAAGTCAGCATGTGGTTTGTGCAGTATTTTCCCCACAGGACCCCTGCTCAGAGGGCTCTGTACTTGGAGTTTAATGCTTGCAGTTGCCATCTTGGACTTCTTCATTTTATCTTTGAATTTGTGTTTAGTAAGTGAAGTGCGATGGGGCGATAGAGCCTGTGCAGTCCCACCTCCTGCCCATTTCCCAGGACAGGTTCTGCCTGCCCCGTGGCCCCTTCACACTCCTAGCCCTGTGCAGTCTCCCCATCCAGGGGCCAAGGCACAGGCATAATGAGGGTCGGGGTCAGGATGGGCATCTCCCCACCCCCAATCCCAGTACTGAGGGGTCCTCCAGGGGAGACTGCAATCCGCAAGGGGTTGCCAGTTGGCCTTGGGGAAGGGGAAATACCTAACTGGACTTCCTCACCCCTTGACCCATGGGTTCCACAACTGGCTGGCTGGGGAAACCCTTCACTGGTGGGCTGCGCACAAGCGCCCTGTCGCAGGCCCAGGCCCCCCGGTACTTGGGAGTGTCTACGCATGCCCCCCAGGTATCCCCATGCCTCAAGGAGCACAATATGAAATAGCAAGTAAACGCACCATGACAGGTCAAGAGAGAGACTTTGAAAGACACGAAAGACAAGAAAATGTTTCCGACTTTAGTACTTTATAATGTTACTTTCTTTTTTTTTTTTTTGAGGTAAAATGTAATGATTTGATATTGGTTTATAAGTATTGCAAAATGATGACCACAATAAGTCCAGTTGACATCCGTCACTATCCATAGTTACAAATTTCTTTTCCTCCTGGTGAGAACTTTCAAGATCTCCTCTCCTGGCTACTGTCAAATATGCACTACAGTATTATTAACTATAGTCACCATGCTGTATATTACATTACATCCCCATGACTTATTCATTTTATAACCAGAAATTTGTACCTTTTGACCTCCTTCATCCATTTTGTACTCCCCCCAACCCCAAGCAATCAGCAGCCTGACAACATAAGCTGGGAGGAGGTTTGGTTTTTGTTTTTAGATTCCGCATGTAAGTGAGGTCGTAAGGTATTTGTCTTTCTCTGTCCGACTTATTTAACTTTTCATAATCCCCTCTAGGTCAATCCATGTTGTTGCAAATGGCAGACTTCCTTCTTCTGTTGTACGTACATATATGCTGCAGTACCCTTATCCATCTGTCTAGCCGTGGACATTTGTTTCCTTGTCTTGGCCATTGTAAATAACGCTACAGTGAACATGGGGGTGCAGATATCTTTTCAAATGAGTGTTTTCGTTTTCTTTGGATAAATACCCAGAAGTGGGATTGCTGTATCATGTGGTAGTTCTATTTTAATTTTTTGAGCAACCTGCATCCTGTTTCCACAGTGGCTGCAGCAATTTACATTCCCACCAACAGTGCACAAGGGTTCCCTTTGCTCCACATCCTCACAGACTTATTAGTTTTAGTTTTTTTGATAATAGCCGTCCTGAAAGGTACGAGGTGATATCTCATTGTGGTTTTGATTTGCATTTCTCTGATGATTAGTGATGTTGAGCATCTTTTCATGTACCTGTTGGCCATCCATATGTTTTCTTTAGAAAATGTCTAATCAGCTCCTCTGCCCATTTTTCAACTGGATTTTTTTTGTTTGTTTCTTTGCTGTTGAATTGTATGAGTTCTTTGTATATTTTGGGTATTAATCCCTTCTCAGATACACGATTTAGAAATATTTTCTCCGATTCAGTAGGTTGCTTTTTCATTTTGTTGATGGTTCCCTTTGCTGTGCAGAAACCTTTTAGTTGAATGTAGTCCCACTTGTTTATTTTTTGCCTTTGTTGCCTTTGTTTTTGGTGTTAAATCCAAAAAAATCATCACCAAGACTGACATCAAGCATCTTTTCCTGCTTTTTGAACAAGGCTCCCAGCATTTTCATTTTGCACTGAACCCCGCAAATCACGCAGTCAGCCCTGGTCTCCTGGGTGACCTTCCCTTCTGTGGACTTCAGTTTCTTTGTTTGTAAAATGGTGACATCTTTGCAGGGGTGTTGTCAGATTCAGATGATATAATGCAGTAATGCGGGTTAGCTCACTACAAACCTACCCTCTTTCCTTCTGTTTTCCTCTACATACCCTGCCCTCCCCCTTACTCATTGGATTGATTTGTCCATCAGTCCCCAGGTGATTAATTGATTAATGAGTGAATCAGTCAGTCATCTGGAGATGGATGGTTAAATGGACAGGCTGATGGAAAGAGAGAGAGAGAGGTATTTCAGAGATAGAAATTGATAAACATACAGATAGATTGGAAATATATATAGCTGTATAGGTATATGTAGATAGAGAGATGTGCAAAAACATATACATGTATATTCCATAATATTCTGTATTTAAATAATTTTATTATTCATGGACTTTTTAATTTTAACTTACAAAACTTCATTTACACTAAGCCTGACACTCAGCTCTCCTCATAAAATCTACTGAATCATCATTAAACTCGCACAGAGAAGTGAAAGAACATTTTCACAGCACTCTTTACTCAGTATCTGGGGTGTGAAGCCCTCAGTTTTGGGTGCTGGAGATGGGACACCACAGACCTGGCTGTCCAGGGTGCAGAGTCTAGCCCTGCCCGAGCCCTGGAGGCCAGAACTGGGGGTTCAGAGCTTTGGCTTGGACCCTCATTGGGGGCACAGTTTCAGCGTGAGCTGCTGAGGTCCTTGCAATAGAGGCTGTGTAACAATCCCAGCTAGAGAGAGAAGGTCAACATTTCTCTATCTTTGGTGCCGGTGCTTGTCTCCTGGAAAGCTCTGCTGAGGGCCCTGAATGTGCCTGTACTGTGTTGCTGCGATCTCACCAAAAATGGAATTTGGTTGAATGCCTGTGCATCACACGCCTAGTACATGCCTAGGTTAAATACAATCGTGGAAAACAAGAATCCAGTCAAACTACTGTTTTATAAAAATATCCTTTGAGGCCATGAATTTCAAAAGAAAAGTCCGAGCTTGTCACTGCCCTTACAACATTAAGCCCAGGATAGGTCGCTATGCCTTGTTTGGGTACCAAGAAGTGCCAAAGGGAGGGACGCTGAAGCTCCGGCGGGACCCCAGAACAGGTCTTCTCTGGAGGGTGGAATCTGCCTGTTGGTAAAGAAGCGTTCATCGGTCACAATGGTCCCTCCCGAATTTTGATCTTCGTGTCATGCTGTTTCCTCTCAGTAAGCTGACAGATTTCTTGCTTGTTCGCGGGGTAGCTGATGGGGAACCCAGGCCAGGGCCGAGAGTGTTGCAGCCACATTGGTGCTCAGGATGTTGTCCGGAGAAGCCCAGTGAGCTGGCTGGTGATGGGGGCTCGCTGTGATCCCTTGAAATCGGAAGCTGATTGGTTTTTGCTTCTTTCCGTGCAGTGTGACAACGAAGAAGACTACAGGGAGATCAAGAAGGCTCAGGGAGAGAAGGAGAGCTCTTCACGACTCACTGCCTCTGCCAACAGTACTTTGTCCGCAAACCACTGCAACGTGAATGTCAACAGGTACTCACGCTCCCAGGAAGGCAGACGCAGCTGGAGGCGTGTCTGGGTCTGAGAGGCACATGCCTACTGGGGGAGAGTCGGATTTTTGAATGACTGCTCTGCTCTGGGTCTCCATGTTACCTACCAAGCCTCTTGGGCTCCTTCATCAATAGAAATTGAGAAGAGGCCAGACAAGAAATTCAGACAAGGCTTTACTGGGGCTCATGCTGTAGCACGAGGGAACAAAGACAAGTAACAGATTCCCTTGCTCGCTGTCTGATGGGGGGCAAGCTGATTCCTTAAATGGGGTGAGGGTGGGGTGGGGCCAGGGGTCAGGCTGGAGGGGTGGCTTAGGAGGTCTGCTCACCCCCTTGGTGGCGTTGAGTGCAGCGTGCATGTGCAGTAACCTACCTTTGCTCCTGACACCCTGCTTTTTTGCTCCCGACTCCTCAGAAGTGGCAGTTGGGTTTTTGGTCTTTTTGTATCTTGTTCATAATTTGTTCCAACTGCCCCGTGCATGCAGTTATTTTTAGTCCCTTGTAGTTTCTTTGTATTTTGTGGCTCAAGGACATGTTTGTCCAGGTGCAAGCACTGCAGCAGAGGGTCCCAGGTCCCAGCCTGTCTCATGCAGACTCGCTTCCCTTGGTTTAACCCAAGACTAACCAGTGTGCCTGGATGTGTGCTTCTTTTTTAAGAAATTCACGTTCTTTATTTATTTATTTATGGCTGTGTTGGGTCTTCGTTTCTATGCGAGGGCTTTCTCTAGTTGCGGCAAGTGGGGACCACTCTTCATCGCGGTGCGCGGGCCTCTCACCATCGCGGCCTCTCTTGTTGCGGAGCAAAGGCTCCAGACGCGCAGGCTCAGTAATTGTGGCTCACGGGCCTAGTTGCTCCGTGGCATGTGGGATCTTCCCAGACCAGGGCTCGAACCCGTGTCCCCTGCATTGGCAGGCAGATTCTCAACCACTGCGCCACCAGGGAAGCCCTGGACGTGTGCTTCTTGTCACAGCTCCAGGTGCGCTGGAAGTACTTCTTTGTAACAAAAGACCAGTTACTAGCTGCACACAGTTCTAGCCTTTCAAAAACACACCCTCCACTCTGAAAACTTACAAACTGAATTAATAGCCAGTAAACCCGTGAGAACACTAAGCTAGTTACACAAATGAAAAATATAAACTTGAGCATAATCTCCATATGACACACCTAAAGGCGTTGGGTGTAGACTGAATTTGCGGTGATAGACAGGATCCAGGTCTCCAAGGCGAAACGGCTACCAAGTCCCTCCTGTCAAGGGGTTCCAGAGAGACCCACGTGGCACTGAATCCCGTCTGTGACAAAGGCTTCCTAGCAAAGCAAGGTCCCAGATATTTATTATAAGTGAGCAGCTTATCATCAGTCATAGAAAAGTCCTTTCCATTTAGAAATAGCACAGATCAG
Organism: Balaenoptera acutorostrata; assembly: GCF_949987535.1. Lineage (NCBI taxonomy): Eukaryota > Metazoa > Chordata > Mammalia > Artiodactyla > Balaenopteridae > Balaenoptera > Balaenoptera acutorostrata. The sequence continues at coordinate 7,911,750 of NC_080075.1, forward strand.
AAACCACTTTATCCTCTGCTAAGACACTCCTCACTCTCCCTGACTGTGTACATAGAATTTTTAAGGGGAGATTAATGTTTCAGCGCAACACATAAAAATGTAGACTGAAAGGTTAGGAGAAGATGTAGAGTGGTACTAAAACCCGGAGAGGAAATTGGAGAGCGAGGGTGCCTGAGCACAGGCCCACTGCAGTGTTAGAGTCACCTTGGGAAGACGGGCGAGAGCCCTTGAGGGTCTGAGCGAGACAGAGCAGCACACACAAGCTGGCCGAGCCCACAGTCCTCTGTGCCAAGCAGATGGTATCCCAAAATATTGAGGAAACGTGAATGGGGAAAATACGGCTCAAAAATGTCTCTTTAAATGTGTGATAGAGTTATATATGTGCTTCTTTGTTAATGCCTTAAATAACCTTTCTAGCAGATCTAGTAATGACCCTAATTTCTAGTAGTGATGAGTGTAAACCATATTTCAAGGTGTCTGCAACAACTGATAAGGCATGAAAGTATCTGTGATTTCCACTGGTGACACAATCACAGGTATTGCTAGTAGTACTCCTGCTAAACCACGACTCTGGTTTCTTGCCTTCGTTCATAATTAAAAGAAATGTTCAGTTTCAGTGAGAGGTTAAGGAAAGTGAAGATGCGACTTCTTTTCCATGCAAGTGCAGGGACCCCAGGATACAAGCTCTTGCTCTAGAGCTTTTGCTGGCAGAGCCTCCTGGCCCTGATAGTTTCACTTATGTTAAGTAAGGACTCAATGCATATGAAAGTGCTTTGAGTTTTTCTGGGAAAGGTGGCCTGTGTACCTCTGGAATTGTGATTACCACTGTTAAGCTTTACCTGTGTAATAAGACAGTCCTACATATATGGTGATTGCCCATCCCAAAGATGCGATCCCAAGAACGTTCCAAAGTTACTTTGGTCAACTTGAATAGATAAACTTATAATGATGAAGAAGAAATAATCATATGTTCATGACAATATTTAATGTAATAATTTAGTTTTCTGCAAACATTTAAAATCATGTAGTGTGTAAAATAATTGAGACTTAGAAATAAGACTTTTTCACTCACATGTCAAGAAACAATTATATTCAGGCGGTTCATATCCGTCTTCAACATCAGTGTTTTCATCTTCACTGGCTGAGCCACTTTTGACTCGTCCAAGCCAGTTTTCGAGAACACACCTTCTCACTGCTAAGTTGTTGGATGCACAGTACTTTTTGAACCAGAAAGCTGTCATCAGAAATTCTCTCCCTACACAGATCTGTTTGCATAACATTAAGAACCTTGGCTTCTCATTTGTTCTAGAGGCCTGTGTTTGTAATTTCTACGCTGTGACCACCAACTAAGGAAATTGCTTAAAAATAAAAAGTGACTTTAATAGTCAACACATGCAATTAAGAAGTCACAACTGCGGGAATAATGACTAAATCTTTGTTAAATGAATTTATTTTAACTGACTCTACCAGGTGACTTCTAGAAGCATCCCAAATTAGCAATGATTGAGTTTATTTGAGGCTAATGTGTCTTCCCCCAATTTTTGTTTCAAAGTAAAGTAACGGAGAGAGCCCTATCAACATAATATACATTGCAAAGACTCAAATATGACTCCCTTCTCTGATGGTCTTTGGCAGCGGGGGGATTTATATTCAGGCATAGACAATAGTTTGGAAGGTAAAATAAGGAGCTAGGAATCAGAAAATGTCATTTCTAATGACAGTTTTCTATTCTTTGTTTATTCTGATCAGTGCCTGGCTACCTAACAATTAGAAGGTGGGTTCATGCTTGGTTATTCTGTGATTCTGTTATTCTCCATATAATAATTAGTACAAGCTCAGGTGTTAGCAAAAGTCCTTTTGGAAGTGGAGACCTCGTGTATAATTTGAGTTTCCCGTTACCTGCTGTTTACACTTGTTAGGAAAACAGTAAGTTGTTTGTCGTGTATTTTGAGATCCTTGGATGAAAAACTTGGGAAATGAAGTTATTATTATGCTTAGTCATTTAACTCCAGAATTACTATTTTTTTCTGGGAGGACGAGTAAAGAAACAATGAACGAAATTTGTTTATTGTTTGTTACGGTCCTAATGCCATAAAATCGTTTCCTGGCATAATAATTCCCAATAAACGTCTTCCTACCAGCAGGTTTTAAATGGGAGGGTCACATATAAAACATTTACCTTGCCATGTGCTGAGTGTGTGACATTCCATTACTGTGATTTCTTTTTACAGCTTGGCCATCCCAATAAATAAAAATGAAAAAATGCTCCGGTCACCCACCTCACCCCTCTCCGACGCATCTAAACACAAATACTCCGGTGAGGACCTGACTTCCCCCAGCAGATCCAACAGCAATGGTTTGTTCACTTCCGCCTCCTCCAACAAAAAGCATAAGGCTGAGAACCAGCTGCAGACCCATGGTGGAGACCTCACGGTACGCTGACGCCCTTCTGCCCCAATTAAAACACGAGTGAAAATGAGCATACCCCTCTACTCTGCCTCTAGCCCAGCACAGTCCGAACACAAGCATTTTTTTTTTTTAATTGCAACTTCAGGAAAAGCTCTTGCTTTATTATTCCAAATAAATTTTCCCAGGTAAAATAAATGTCCGATAGTTTCTGGTATGTGGGAAGATAATGTTTGTTAAAGTCCCAAGGAGGCCTTATTGACAGAAAGCTTGGCTGTATAAACAGCACAAGTTGAGAAAAGGTTTAATCTCCAAACCTATTAGACTGGATGACGTAAGATCAGTAACAACCACCTTGCGACATTGCAGAAGGTCTCATTCCCATCCGAGGTCGAGGAGGCCCACCTTGGTAAGGGGGCCCCATTGGCGGTCCCTGCCCACATGGCGGCGTAGCAGCAGGAAGGTAACCTGGCATGCCTTGAGGAAGACCACCGTACTGACCGTGAGGCGGCATTGGGGGTCTCATTCCTTGTTGCTGTGGGATGCCTGGCTGCGGAGGCATCATACCTCCATTTGGTCCAAGGGGTGGATTACCAACGGGAGCCTGTCCTGGTCGAGGAAGATTACATTGATACGTGGTGACCAACGAGGTCCCGCAAAGCAGCCCTAAATGCTGGTCTGGGAAGACCTGGCAAAGCAGCTGCTCTTCGCCTCTTGCACAGGCAGCTGCCGAAGAAACGGAGGAGGCATTTTAAGCCTCTTCTGCTTAGGAACGCTCTTTGGAGGACTTCATTTCCCATCCTGAAAAGAATTAGCCCTAACGTAACTCTCCCAGGACAAAGTAAATTGGGAGTTTTGGACCAACCAGTCTTTACATTTGAAAAGATTTCTTGCCCTGGGGCAGAGCTAAATCTGGGATTGGAGCCCAAGGCCAAAGTCTCAGGGCTCCCCTCTGCCCTCAGTGGCCAATGTGGGACAGCTGCCACCACCCCTCTTCCAGTGACTTTGTCAAGGGTGATTCCAACACCCTGTATTCCCCTGGGAACCTGGGTTCACCTCTAACCTCATAGCTTAGTCACCATGTGACCTTGGGCCAGTTGCTTAATCTCTTGAGGCTGTTTCATTTGCAAGACGGTGGTGTAAGATTTAAATGAGGCAGAACCGTCTAAAGAACCCAACCCCTATGGACCCCTGTGCAGCTAACACTGCATGTAAGTTCCTCTTTCCTGCCACCCTCCATCTGACAGCGGGTGGCCCTGGACTGTGCATCCTCCGGGTACATTATTAAATGCCAAACTCTCCCCCCCTGTGCCTCTCAAAACCAGTGGGGCTTTGTGAGGCAGGGAGAAATGAGACTTGGCAATAGGACTCTGCAAAGAAAGTCGGGGGAGGCAACATTTCATGCTTTATCCCATGAATTAAAGAGGCAAAAGAAGTTGGTAGATTGTCCAGCAAGAGCCTAAATCTTACTGAACCATCAGGAAATTAACCCCTTTATGCACCCTCATTTGGGAGCAATTATCTTTAGTTCTAGGATACACGAATCTGAGAAGACCGTATTAGAAAAAACAAATAAAAAGCTAACAATTCCAATTTTAAACCAAACACAACTTTTCTTTGCCTCTAGATCCTTCAATCACAAGCAACTATGATATGCAGAGAATCGTAAACCAATTATAGACTTTATTGAGGCATTCTTTCACCGAACAGGTGTTTATCGAGGAAGTATTTATTGTGTCCCAGGCACTTTGCTACATAACAGAGACGCATTGATGATCTAACGGGTTCAGTCTCTGCCTGCAGGATAGCTTACAGTCTAGCTGGGGAGAGCCACTTAGAGCAGGGCTTGCACACATCCGTTATTTACTACCCTGCATGCCAGAAAGGAAACGCCCAGAGTCCTGGAGGCTCTCGTAACAAGGAGGCTTGATCTACGCATAAAATCGGTCCATATTTAAAGAAGCATTGATATACACTCCACTTTAATTATTTCAGAGGAATCCATTTGAATTTCCGAACTAAAAAAGGGGTGTTTTATGATCCAGACCTTCAACACACCATAGGTGCTCTCTATAATGTCTGTATCTCCAGGAAAAAGGATGTTTCAGTTTTTCCCCAGATCAAGAGTGTTCCTTCTTAAAAAACATTTTAAATCATTTCTAGTGATTGCCTGTGGCTCTTCCCTGTTCTTCACAGACGGCTGATGAGAACCAGTCACTTGTGACCTGAGTGACCTCTTTTGTGAGGGATGATTATAGCTCAGTGGTTCTGAGAGCTTGGGTCCTGGACCGGCATCACCTGGAACTTGTTAGGAATGCATGTTCTCAGGCTCTTCCCCAGACGTACTGAGTCAAAGATGCTGGCGGTGAGGCCCAACTGGCTGTGTGTTAATGGTGATTCTGATGCAGTCCATTTGGAGAACCATGGGTCTAGCCAACTGGGAAGAGTAGGAGCCTGAATCCTAAGCCCCCAGCCTCCACCCACAATAGCCATCTGAGCTTGGGCGAGTTCAGGATCTGGATCTGCGTGAGTGGGCACACTGAGAGTTCCCTTTTGATGTCGTGGGAATGACATTTGACGACGTATGTAAAAACCTCCAGCTTGAGACCTGTAATGCAAGTATTTCTTCTTCTTTATTTCAACAAAGAAAGCACCATCAGCTCTAACCTAGGACACAGAACACAAGCGATTCTAACAGGTTGCTCCTTCAGCCAGGTGGCCAGTTTCTCAGATACAAGTGTGTTTGTTTGTTGTTTAGAAAGCGGCTCACAACAATTCTGAAAACAACGTTCTCCACAAGTCACGGCCACAGACAGAGCCATGGTCTCCAGGCTCCAACGGCCACAGGGACTGCAAGAGGCAGAAACTCATCTTCGATGACATGTAAGTGTGGACTCTTGGTTGATATGGTGAGGCCAGATCAGTGGGAGCGGGGAGATGGTTTAATATGCGTCTCATTCACAGTGTGGCCATTTCTGTCATGTGATCTGATCTGTTAAATGTCACCCTCTCGAAGGGAATTGCAGCTTCACTCCAAGTGTACCCCTGAGTCCTGGGGGGCTTCTGAGTGAATGGAACAACCAGTGCTAACAGGGTTGCATCCAGGATGTCAGAAAACTAAGCTAAATGGCATCAATGAGTCATATTTCTAAGCCCCTGCATTTGGGGTTGTATGCTACCAGAAAGAGAAGCATTTTTTGTTTTTGTACATTCTAACAGGCAAAGAATAATAGTGATTCACTCCTGAAAGCTTTTTTTTCTCTAAAATGCTGTAGTCTTTATAAAAGTGTAAACAGTTCTTATACAGGAGAAAATATCCTGTCATCCATCTCCCAATCCTAACACTGAAACCCAAGTATTAGTTCCGTTCCCGGCATCAATTTAAGAGGAGGAGAAACAAAAGAAAATGAATAAATGTAACATCCTGGAATGCTCTGGAGATGCTGAAAATGACAAATGAGAAATGATAACATGATACTGAAAATTATTTAGGCTCTTGGGGAAAAAATATGTGTCAAGGACAAGCCTGGAAGGCGGCAGGGATGGTTTCAAGAGTTCGGCTTGAATCCTCCTTTCAATTTTAGCTGTTCACCAAGCGTGCAGTGTGTGTCTGTTTGAGGCACGCCCTTAAATCCCTGGAGCAGCGGGCACCAGTGAGAGAACACCCTGCTCTCTGACTGTTGACAGTCAGACTGTCAACTGAGGGGACAGACTGTAAGCCACGAACCTCACCCAAAGTCAGAAAATAAAATGGTGCTGAATGTGTCTGAGTCCCAGCTTCCTAATCAGAAAAAGTGATTGTCATGACAGGCTCTTCCGAGATCCAGTGAGATGGTCTCTCCTGAGCGTGATCACCTGGAGAATTGAAAGCTTGGCGCGGTGGTGATGACTTTTCCACCCTCATCTCCCTCCCGTCCTACTTTCCAATCCTAACTTCACCCAGAGTATAGACACCATCAGTTGATTCACCTCCAAGAAACAATACCAAGTTGTACTCCTCAAGCCCTGCTTGGACTTCATTAAGCTACTTAGGGCACAGACTTTGAGGGTTGAAAGCCAAATCCACATTTTTTTGTTTCTTTATTGAACACGTTCCCAGATCATTGGATTTACGAAAGTGTAAGGGTGGCCCAGGAGGACGTGTGTTTTTCTCCTCTTCCCGTGGCTGCCGCAGCTGCACTCAACCCCAAGCACGCTCTGTCCTGACCCTCAGCATCTCCCCTTCCCCTCCTCGCCGCTGCCCTGGGCATCAAGGGAGGTGGTAATTAATCTCCAGGGTGGGGGGCGTGTAATGGGAGTACAATCAGGCAGTCAACTCCATATATAATTAGGGTTTGGTGGTGTAAATTGTTCCAGGGAGCTTTAACCGTTTGCAAAAACAGGAGATTAGAATTGTGTTTAATGACAGTGTGGAAATTTGCATTCAGAAGATATAGGAATCTTTTGATTTTCATCTTAATTAAAGATGCTCTTCCTAATATTAAGAAGCAAATTGAAGACAAAGTAGTTATGTGGATGGGTCAGCCTCCATATCGTTCAGGCTGCAACCCAGTTCTTTGAGGAATTAAAAACAATTATACTTGTCTTACAAATCAAGTCTTTATAAGAATGGAAACGGGGCTTTAGACATCACTCAAAGCCCACCTGTCATTTTTACCAGTCCCAAAACTGCCCTTATTCATCTCAAGAAGCTTTCAGAGGGGGAGGGATGGAGTGGGAGTTTGAGGTTAGTAGATGCAAACTATTATGTATAGAATGGATAAACGACAAGGTCCTACTGTAGAGCACAGGGGACTAGAGTCAATGTCCTGAGATAAACCATAATGGAAAAGAATATAAATAAGAATGTAAATATATATATGTATAACTGTGTCACTTTGCTGTACAGCAGAAATTAACACAACATTGTAAATCAACTATACTTCAATAAAAAATAAATTTAAAAGGAAAAAGAAAGTTGCAGGTATTATAAAAGATCTGGACTCAGGGAGCAAAAAAAAAAAAAAAAAAAGAAGGAGAAGCAGTCATAATCTACAACGTGATCAAGCACACGTGCATTTGACAGTAAGGTACCCAAAGCATCAGATGTATCAAGGGCATGGTGTTTAAACACACACATGTATGGGAAATTAAAATGTAAGGAATTTTCCAGTGTATGGACCAGAAAGCTAAGTCTGAAACAGCAACAACTAAATGGTCATACTTCTACCGGCAGTGTCTTGGACTGTTTACAAGAGGAAATGTTTCTCAATCTGCTGAGACTGCAACTAATATAATTTTGTCCCTATCTGTATCAACCAAGAGGCTGTTATCATTCGTTCTTCCCATTAGCAATGTGTGTAATTTTTCTGGCTGACAGCTACAATACAATGTTTCTCCCTTTATGGATAAAGATACAATAGAATAAAAAAGCACTCTTTCATATCCATCATAGAGAGAGAGAGAGACATCTTCCAGTTGCCACGTGTCCCAATTGATTTGAAATCCATGACAGTAAGAGAAACATGCAACTCAAACAGCCGCTTAACCGCTGAACTGAGAAAGTCGTGGGAAGATTCTTCAAGCTTGAAAAGCAAAAACAGGCATTGTCTCTTCATTGGAACAATAAAAATATGTCCGTTAAGAGATCACTGGGGGGACTTCCCTGGTGGCACAGTGGTTAAGACTCCACGCGCCCAATGCAGAGGGCCCAGGTTTGATCCCTGGTCAGGGAACTAGATCCCACATGCATGACGCAACTTCGAGTTCACATGCCACAACTGAGGAGCCCGCCTGCCACAACTAAGACCGGTGCAACCAAATAAATAAATAAATATTTTAAAAAATAATGATAATAGTAAAAAAGAGATCACTGGGCTAGGAAGTCACCTAGAAGTACGTAAAGTGTCTCCCAGGTTCAGGTGGTGTGTCCTGAGGTCCAGGGGTAGGAGCAAACGTATATGACTGATTCATTCTCAGTTATTAATTGAGGGAAGATGGCGGCACAAGGGTGGCCTCTCCGGGAAGCTTCCCTGGGACCACAAACTTAGCCGCCTCCTTCTCCCTCTCTGCTCTGCACCAGCTTCAAGGACCATGACCTGGCTCCTGTCGTTTTCCTTGACTTCTCCTCACTAGAGTGTCAACAGGCAGTGACATGACGAAAGAGAGGCCACCAGAAGGAAAGAAAGAACTAGAGAATTAGCAGTGGAATGATTTAGAGTTGATGGAAGTCCAGTTGTAGCGCTCCAGTGAGTAACAGATGCCATCCTGTCATGTAACTTTTAAAGCCACATCAGGTAGCCTTTGTTTATAAAGTAAACTCATCCTTTTGTATTATAAATACTCGTTAACGGTTGAATAAACATGCGATTCAGACAACAGCCACGGGAGTCCAGTGGGCACTCAAATAACAACTGTTGAATGACCCCAGCTGAATTAGAATAACATTCCCAGGGGGTAATGCCTGCATCTTTTTTTCTTTCTCTTTCCGTGAATATAAGGAATCTACTACATGCAAGTCAATTTAAATTCACGGGCTTCCAGGCCCTTTTCCTAGGTTACTTGCCCATTCAACAGGCACCAGTTGGTGCCTTCAGGATGTAGATGGAACTGAACCGAATAATTTGTTTTAAAACTGTGATCCAGGTCAGCCTGTCCTGCACGCTCACCCCTGACGTTTAGCCGTGCGCCGCTTTCTCTCCTCGAGAGCCCTGATTTTAAGGTGACACTGGTGTAATTACCAAACTTTTGTTTAAAAAAAAATCTGGAAGGATTTATGTCCATGAGTGACAGCACTTAATTCAGCTCAAAGCCTAGAAACGGATCTTATTAGTGCAGAGCCGTGAGCTGTAAATTACTTGGTGTCATAATTAGCGACAGGGGAGTTCTTGGCGGTGGAAAATCCAGGGAACAACTGTGTCACGAAGTCGTCAGTACAGACGTCGGAGCAGAGCTGAGTGGTGAAATGCTTGGCCCCTCTTCCCACGTGCCGTATTGCTGTGCCGGGGAGCCAGAGAACCCCGGGTGCCAGCCCTGCCTGCTGTTTCCAGAAGGATGTGCTGTCTCTTGCCCACATTTCACAAGGAAGAGTCAGTCACGATCATCACATTCAGCCACACCACCAGACGTCCCATCTGTCCCCGTGGTACCAATACCAGGAGCCCAACTACTTAAACCTCCCTACGCTGAGAAAAGACCCCCTCGCCAGGCGGTGCTGAAGCCCTGGCCTGTGAGATGTGGCTGGCGGGGCAGGAAGACGGAGTCGGCATTTGTGATATAAGGGTGCTCAGCAGCCGCATAAAAAGGGTTAAAACCCTTTAAAAAATTAAAACCCTCATAAAAAGGGTTTTAATTTTATAGAGGGTGGAAGATTCCTGTATGTGAAAGGCCAGATGACTGAGTGAGAGGACACCAACTGAAATCCCTGAGTAGGTGATGTTACATCAAGGCAAGGCGCGCCCACGGAGGGCCTGCTGTGGCCGTGCTTCCTCTCCCGAGGGGCTCCCCTTCCCAGTCGCTTCAAAGCTGGACCCCACCTTTCCTGATATACCATTCATGTGCCTTTCTGTTCTTCATATGGAATTTTTTCCCTTATGAAACCCCTCTCAGCCAGGTTTTTATTTTTTCTAACCAAAACAGAAAGAAAGGGAAAAAAAAAGGACTTGGCTGGGGGTGTTGGGAGGGCAGGAGTTGGGGACAAGGCCTTTTAGATCTCCCTGATTGAAATCTGAGCTCTCTGATCATTTTAAGGGCTTGTAAATGATTTTATCTTTTTTGTTTAATTTTCTTTTTTATCAGTCATTTTTTCTACAGTTATCATGATTTATTTTATTTTATTTACTTATTTTTGGCTGCGTTGGGTCTTCGTTGCTGCACGTGGGCTTTCTCTAGTTGCGGCGAGCGGGGGCTACTCTTCCTTGTGGTGCATGGGCTTCTCACTGCAGTGGCTTCTCTTGCTGTGGAGCACGGGCTCTAGGCGCGCGGGCTTCAGTAGTTGTGGTGCTCAGGCTCAGTAGTTGTGGCTCGCGGGCTCTAGAGCGCAGGCTCAGTAGTTGTGACGCACAAGCTTAGTTGCTCCGCGGCATGTGGGATCTTCCCGGACCAGGGCTCGAACCCGTGTCCCCTGCATCGGCAGGTGGATTCTTAACCACTGCACCACCAGGGAAGCCCTTTTTTAATTTTTGATTTTATACTGGAGTATAGTTGGTTTACAATGGTGTGTTAGTTTCAGGTGTACAGCGAAGTGATTTAGTTATACATATTCATATATCCTTTTTCAGATTCTTTTCCCATGTAGGTTATTACAGAGTAATGAGTAGAGTCCCCTGTGCTCTACAGTAGGTCCTTATCGATTATCTATTGTATATATAGGAGTGTGTATCTGCTAATCCCAAGCTCCTGATTTATCCCTCCCCCACCCCCCCTTCCCCTTTGGTAACCATAAGTTTGTTTCCTAAGTCTGTGCGTCTGTTTCTGTTTTGTAAGTAAGTTCATTTGTTAAATATCACACCCAGAGAAGAACAACAAATCAAACTAATGCGTCTCCATTTCGATAGAAAGTTGCTTATGATCACGTGACAAAAACCTGCCATTTAGCCTGTGTGTCCTGGAAAGCACATGCCGTTTTCTATGTGTGGCCGAGAGAGGAGTCGCCTGCAAGAGCCTGTGGCCTGTAGGAGGCACAATGAGTGACTGCTTATGCTTCTGAGAAGCCAGGGACTCGGGGGTCCCAGCCAACATCAAGGGTGTAGAAACAAAAGCTGCATTCGAATCCTTGCTGCCGAAAAGCAGTCTTCCTGCCTCCTTCGGGAAGCACTCATAAAGCCAACGGCAGCACCGGGGTCCCTGGCTGTGCAGTGCCCTCATCAACAGCATTCACTTACTCAGTGCGTGAGAAACAATTACCTCACTTCTTACGTTCTTCTTGGTAAAAAAAGTACCTCACAGCTTGGGCCACAGTAACACCTCAGGGACTTATTAAATGACAAGCTGACAGGCTATCAGGTGACGAATTCATTTGGTGTGCAGTTGCCTAGTTGTCTGATTTGGATTTCAACTTCCCTAAGAAAATGATCCCCACTTCTGCTATGCCAAGGAACCCGTTTGTTCAGACACGTTGAGTTCGCCATCTCTGCCAGTTTTCACAAAACAGTCTGGTTCTGCTGAGGAGGTGCATTTCACAGAGGTAGGAATCACAGAAAGCAGCCTGCCAGCCTCTCCGTGGGAGAGCGTTCAACGCCATCTCAGCCGCAAAGGAGAACAGAGAGCGAGGTTGCTCTGATACGCCGGTGCCAGGAGAAATTTTAGGGTAGCTCAGCCCCCGCCGCTGCTTAGAACTAAGGTGGCTCTGTGTGTAGGTGGGGGCAGTGGGAGGTGACGAGGACGCATTCCCTCTGGATCAAGTGCTCCCATTTTTTTTGCTGCTGAGAGCTCTTATAACAAAGATACACATGGCTCGGCTTTGGCTTTTGGATCACTCAAGCCCAGTTTCTGAAGAGCCCCAGAGACACGGTTAGTTACATGCATGATGTTGAACTGTACTTCTTTAGGGTTGCTCATGTATCACCATCAAATACCATCGCTGTGAGAAACGATGTGAAGAACGTTATGATCACAATGAAAAGCAAAACTCTAAGTTTTCCATGTGAAAGAAAAGAAAGAACATTCGATGAAAAATCAGTTTGAACGCTGCGATCATTAGATTCATTTTAGTGCCTGTGCCATGTTATATTCTGTAACTGCCACAATGGTGACAGCAATTTTACTTTCCTGCTGACTTGAAGGTCACCATCGGAGTGATGCCTTCATGACAGCACGTGTCCACTGCCTTGCCGGACAATCTGGGTGACATCCCATCATCCCGTTGCCTTGATAATGATCTGACCTAGGAGTGTGGCTCTAGAAATCACCTGAAAGGAAAAAAAACGGACCAATCATCCAGCAATCTTCAGTGACTCAGTGTAATAAGCCCTCCATTAGATGTAAAGATGAGAATTCTCATGTGATCCTAAACAGGCCCTCATAGTACATTTCTTCAGCATCGCAGGTTAATGTTGTAGCTGCTGTGATATAGTCAGAAAATAGATGTGTTACTTATCCACCTACACTATCGTGAGAGTTTGTGACTCAGTCTCCATCTCAGGTTTAAAGAATACATTTACATGCTGCAGGTAAAAACAGCATTGATTAAGGTACCCGTATTAGGAATTAGGTGCCACTGCCACCCCAGGGGTAACTAAGAAGGCTAGCAGATGCCTTTGCTTATTACCAAAGTAATTCTTTCATGAAAACGAAATGCATTTGAAAAAAATGATGATCCATTAGTGACAAGGTCTACAAAAAACAGGGCAAGAGAAAAATGACCAAATTCCTATACTGGAGTGTGGGACAGATAATGATGTGGAGAATTTCAGGTTGCCATGGAGATGTTCTCTGGCTCATTGGCTTCGAGGCTGCACCCCATCAGAAGTCAACTCTCTCTCTCTCTCTCTTCGAAACTCAAAATATGAATGCAAGGGGGGGTTCATTTCTCTTCTGCCATGTACCTAAAACTACAAGGTGGGGAAGATCAAAGAGGTTTACAACAGGGCCCCCGCTGAAAATGGTCCAGCTGCAAAATTGCATACATGCAATGACTGTAGCCCAGGACAGCCCAGAAGGTAATTAAATGCCTGGAAGTGAAGTGTAAACAAGAAGTGGTATCTGAGATCAGGAAAGACATAGCTGAGCATGGACCAAAATTACCAAGAAGGCCTTTTGGCCTAAGAATTTGAGGGACAGGTAACGTCTGGCTCGTCATAAGCACTTAATGAATGAGCAGAGGGGTGAGTGTTGCAGGAAGGACGGAAAGGATGAGCAGAGCTTCTGAGACAGCGATGGCATGCCAGCCAGACAGCGAGAACGCCGCTCTGGCTGTGGTTGAGGGACTTGGTGGGTGAGTGGTACGGTTGAGAGGGTTAGGCAAGATTATTGGAGACCTGAACTGCGATTGGATCTTGTAGGCCCTGGAGATGGATTTTAGGTCTGTGAGTAGGACGGTGATATAATGAAAGCCACGTTTTACAAACATTGGTCAAGGGTTAAAGCTCAGAATAGATTGGATGGGTGTGAAACTAGAGGCCAGGAGAGGTGATGAAAGCCTAGACTTGGTGGCTATGGTCATTGGGGAAAGAAAGGGATGTTTACAAGGGAGCATTCATAGCATGTGATAACAGTGGGGGAGAGATAGATGGAGATGCCTGAACTCTTGTCCTGAGCAAATAGGCTCCAGGACCCCATCTGAAGCTCAGGAGTCAGATCTGGGTTTGGGCAGAGGTAGGTCTGATCTTCGGTTTTGGGGCATTCAGCAAAAGGACAAACGAAAGATATTGCAGAGGATTTTTAAGGCATGAAACTCTTCTGTATGATACTATAATGGTGGACACGTGTCCTTATACATTTCTCAAAACCCACAGAATGTGCAACGCCAAGAGTGAACCCAAATGTAAACTGTGGACTTTGGGTGATAATGATATGTCAGTTTAGGTTTATCGATTGTAACAAATGTGCTGCTCTGGTGGGGATGTTGGTAGTGAGGGAGGCTTTGCACATGCAGAAGTGCGAGGTACACAGGAACTTTTCGTACTTTCCACTTCATTTTGCTCTGAGCCTACAACTGCTTAGAAAAATTAAGTCAGTCCATTAAACAACAAAAACAAGAACAAAAATAATGTAAATTGCCACAGTCGGCATCAGAGACCCCACAGATAGCCAGTATGTGTTCAAAGGTCAACATGTGGACCAAGAAGAATAAACCATCGTGAAAGTCAACGAAAATGCCATTCAAATAGAAGAAGCGTGAACATTGAGGAAATAAACTAGAGCAAGAAGAGCCGGTCAGAGCAGGGCCTTCCTTTGAAGGAAACCTCAGGCCTCACCCACCAATGAAGACCCATCATGATGAATAAAAGAGTCTAGGCCTTCGTGGCAGGAAAAATGGTGAAGGGCTCATGATCGAGAGACAGAGTTTCATTATGCACATTAGGGAAATCCTGCAGCCATGTTCCTCATTTCTTTGTTGGAAATGTTAAAAATTCCCAGCATGTTACTACAGTACTGACAATATTTTATGTGGAAGAAGAGACAGAAAACCAAGGTCTTTTTCTTGCTTCTGTGATTTGTGACCCAAAGTTAAGTATTTGCTTTGATCCTGGTTTGTTTATTTGTTTGATTGATTGATTAAAACCATTCAACTGAGCATTATAGTTTTAGATGGTAATGTCATTGACATGGTATGTGTGATTTTTCTAAGCCTTTTGACCCCTTAGGATAAAAGGATACTCTAACTACCTAATATTGCATTGGGGAAAAGACCCCTTAGCTGAAAGAAGGCAGTTCAAAATAAGTGTGTTAAATAGGTTAAACAGTTCATGATTAATATTACTGCTTACATCTTATCTCCCATTCAGGGGGTCCTGGCTTATGGTGGGTACATGAATAGGTCAAGTTTATTGATTATATAAAGACCCACAATGCAAAACAAGTTTATGCTGATGGTACCTAAAGTATGTAGATTTTTAAAAAATCTATCCAATGAAGCATTTAAAGTTACTGTCTGCTGAGTAGTTTAGTGTAACTTGGGGTCATGTCACACACTCAGATCCATCTCTGGATGAATTCCCTTCATCTCCCAGCAGAGTCAGCGCTGGCCAGGGTTATTGTTTTTTTTTTTTAAGTAATCTTTTTATTTATTTATTTATTTATTTATTGGCTGTGTTGGGTCTTCGTTTCTGTGCGAGGGCTTTCTCCAGTTGCGGCGAGCGGGGGCCACTCTTCATCGCGGTGCGCGGGCCTCTCACTATTGCGGCCCCTCTTGTTGCGGAGCACAGGCTCCAGACGCGCAGGCTCAGTAGTTGTGGCTCACGGGCCCAGTTTCTCCGCGGCATGTGGGATCTTCCCAGACCAGGGCTCGAACCCGTGTCCCCTGCATTAGCAGGCAGACTCTCAACCACTGCGCCACCAGGGAAGCCCCAGGGTTATTGTTTTAATAATGCCCATGGGGGCTTCCCTGGTGGCGCAGTGGTTGGGAGTCTGCCTGCCAATGCAGGGGACGCGGGTTCGGGCCCTGGTCTGGGAGGATCCCACATGCTGCGGAGCAGCTGGGCCCGTGAGCCACAACTGCTGGGCCTGCGCGTCTGGAGCCTGTGCTCCGCGGCAGGAGAGGCCGCGATAGTGAGGGGCCGGTGCACCGCGATGAGGAGTGGCCCCCGCTTGCCGCAACTAGAGAGGGCCCTCGCACAGAAACGAAGACCCAGCACAGCCATAAATAAATAAATTAATTAATTAATTTAAAAAAAAAATAATGCCCATGTCTGGTGTTAATGTTTACCAGAATTAGAGAGAATACATGCCATGTTTGCAGTGTGACAAGGAAGATATCATTTTACAATTAACTTTATTACAACTGGAATGTAATCATACAGCATTACCTCTTTTCATTTTTCATTGCAAAGCTTTAAAATAATTAGATACAGAGATACAAGCAATTTTAGGTACCATTTATGCATACAAACAACACTGATTTTCATAAGGGTACAGAAATATACTCACCTGTACATATCCATACAATTATTATGAGGTATTTCTGCCATCTTTACATTAAGAAGGGATTGTTTTGTGTAAATAACCTGTGAAATAAGATTTTGCACTTGTTTTCTTAACCGTGCAATAAAAAATCTGATTTGCAAATTAGGTACTAGGGATCCATGTTAAAAATCACTGTAAATGTATATATTTATCTGCATATATTGAGTGTGTTTTGAATTGCTAGCTTAAGAGAAATATAATCGTAGTCTTTTACATATAGGCTATAGTAGTTCGGAAATGCAAAAAAAAAAAAAAAAACTTGATTCCATCTTAAGAAGAGTCTTGAAATTGTGCTTCAAGTGTGAGCAAAGGAAAGAATATTTTCAAAAGATCTTGCACGTGCCCAGTAATGACGTTTCATATCACTCTCTCCTCGTAGGCCACGCAGTGCAGATTATTTTATGCAAGAAGCTAAGCGAATGAAGCATAAAGCAGATGCGATGGTAAGACCTTTTCTCTCCAGATCCGTTCCTCCAAATGACATTTGTACCAAAGCTTCATCACTGGGGCAGCATAGCCGGGGTCATTATAAAATCTATTACAAGGATGGCTGGGTCTGTTAAAGGCAAAAATGTTTATATAATCCAGTGCTCATCGCCCAATAAATTATGACCTCAACCAATAATGTCTGACTGGGAGGAAGTCCTGGATAAACTAAGATTCCAGTTTAGACCTAAAGTTTGAATAGGAACCAGAGGCAATGGAGTCAGTGGGTGGTAATAGTTTTTTTCCTTAAAAAAAAAAAAAAAAAAAAACACCCAAGTTTGCATATTTCTCCCTTGTTGGCCTGGCCAACGCTTGGCTTGGTCCCAGGATCAAATCCCTTTTCAAAAAGACTTGTGTTCTTCATATGTACCTGCCAAAATGAATGTTTCCTATGAATCTGGACAACCCAGAAACTATTACACTGCACGTAAGACCCTGAAGTTGTATGATTTGATGTTTTCAGAGAGTAACTTTTCTGACTTGGATAATCTATTTGAGAAAGCTTAAAGCCTTCAGGCAAGAGTTAGAAAACTTCTGGTGTTTTCTAAGAGAGATCATATGGTTGTTCTGTCAGAAGATCTCATCTAAAGGGAGTCTTTCCTGTCTAGTAATTCTAGTTCTGCTCCCCTCCAGTGCTCATAAGTGAAATCAGGGCACTGGAGGTGAATAAGGCATTTCAGATGACCTTCAGCGTATTATTCCAGGGTTGCAGATGCCTAAACCATAACTGTACCCCACCCCCCAACGCTACTGATGTTACCCACCAAGCATTTCTTTATATGAAGCTCACTGCCTAGGTCCACTGGTGTACAGAGAAATAACCACGGGGTATCAGAAAATACAGAAGGGAAATAGGAGGTAGATTTTTTGTCCTCACAATCCCACAGTCTGATGGAGAGTTCTGGTCACCCGAAGAAACCGATGCATGGTCACATTGAATTTTAAAGCAGAATGAAATTTCCTGCCTGAATCATCCAAGGTTTACCAGGCTTCCTCAGTCAGTGTCATCTTGCCCAACCTGGCCTTTCCCAGCGATACCCTGCTCCAGCCACGTTGGCCCCCTGCCGCCTCTAAGCACACCTGGCTCGTGCCAGCTGGCAGGTCTTTGCACCTGCAGAGCCTCACACTCACACACTCACAACATCTCACACATACACACTCGCACTCGCACGCACACCCACACCTTCAGTGTCCCCAAATTCACCCAATTCATACTGTTCCTTCCCAGTTACCTCCCCAGCCTCCCTGTAGCCCTATCACTTGCTCCCTTCCTGCCCTCTCTTTGGCATTGGACTCCTTGCTTTGCATTCGGTTAGTTAATCACAGACTACCTCGCACTTTGAGCTCTCTTGTGAGTGCACATTTTTTCTCTCCACGTATATGTTCCTGGAAGGAGCTTTTGTGTGTCAAGTACAGACCACACAGAATCAGGTGCTTTAGCAAATACTTACTGAAGGAAGTGACTTCCTTAATCTGAAAGCACTGCCAAGAAATATTGCTCTATAGCCTCTTAGGGTTATAAGCTGTTTAAAATTTTGACTTGCTAATGCGGGAGAATTCTGCTCTACATTTCCCTTTCCTGAGGTGTCATGAGTAATGAGAGGTTTTTTTAGAGGCAAGACTTAGATCAGTAGTTAAGAGTATCTATGTAGTTCTGTTTTGATTGATGAATGAATGTTTGAAAACTGGGGAGATGATGCAATTCAAATTTAGAGTGTGTCATCGCCCACCGAGAGGAAGAACGCACGGAACCATGCACGCACCTGATGTGTACGTTTCGATGTATGAGAACCTAAGAACGTAAAGCTGATGCTTCGTTA
The DNA here is from genome assembly GCF_949987535.1 of Balaenoptera acutorostrata. NCBI lineage: Eukaryota > Metazoa > Chordata > Mammalia > Artiodactyla > Balaenopteridae > Balaenoptera > Balaenoptera acutorostrata. Next base: position 7,930,064 of record NC_080075.1, read on the forward strand.
TCCTCACTGATATAGGTAAAGATTAACATAAATGTAGGTACCTCCTATAATCCCAGAAGGTCATTTTTTATTAATTTTCAGCGTTGTGTCCTTCAAGCTGAAATCATGCCTTGAGCTTTACCTCCTCTCCTTTTCTCTCCTCACCCTCACCCTTAGGGTGACGTTCTACCTGCTAACAAAACAACTAAAAAATACATACTTGAAGGCATGGAGATGTAAATGTCACAAATAGTGTAAAAGATAATAACGAAGGCCTTAAACCATCAAAGTGAGAGTATACCCCAGAATTGTGAAAACCCTTACATGGAATCAGGCCTGTGAACGTAGATATATATTTAGCACGGCAGTGAGGACCAAGGAGCGAAGTTGACAAACCATTAGGTGTTGGAAAGAGGGCAACAGAAATTAAAGCAACCGTGAAGTTCTGCACAATTCTGATTGGCAGTTGTGATGTGGATTTGGTATAATTCTGTATAACCATTTACTCACTTAGCCTAAACCAGTAGCAATTTGCGAAAATACTAGAGAAGGTATTACCCTGTTTCTATCTTCTCTCAGCTCCATTCACAAGAGTTTGGAACTTCAGAGTCAGGTTTCTCAAAGTGTATAGATTATGTGACAACGCTGTTTGAAAAACTATTCCTAAGGAAGACACTGTATTAACTCTCTTGATCAGGTGGAAAAGTTTGGAAAGGCTCTGAACTATGCCGAAGCAGCCTTGTCATTCATTGAGTGTGGAAATGCAATGGAGCAGGGCCCAATGGAATCCAAATCTCCTTATACAATGTATTCAGAAACAGTTGAGCTCATCAGGTAAGCGCTGCGTTTTCTTGCTTGGGGGCAGGGGTTGGGGGTGGAGGGAGGAATGTATGTAAGTGCTGTGAACACAGAAAAGAATGTCAGCCTGCACTGTCAGCTACCAAGAACCAGTGTTCATCCCCCAGATAAGAACGGACAATCTTGCAAGACGTTTTTGCAGAGCCTGCCTCCTTCGCTCTCTGTGTGAGTGCCGGGGGGTGGCGGCAGCTCCTCTAACCCCACTGGCTGCAGAAAGGAAGCTGAATCTGAGGGAGATGTGAGATGTCTACTTCACCCAGCTGGGAAGTGGCAGAATTTGAATTCACTTCATCTCCATGCTGCTTTTCTTTTTTTAATCTGATCCAGATTCATATAATCTAAATCCTAACTTCATCAGTAAATGATTCAGGAGTATTTAATGAAAAGAAAGAAGATTCAGGGGGATTTTAGGAAAGGAAATCCATCCTACGACGCACTAGCTGAAAAGGTGCTGGCGTTGTTCTGGTCTAAGACTTGGACGTGAGCACCATCCCCGGCCTGGGTTAAGACCTGTAGTGTGAACAGAAGCAGGGTTTCTTACAGGGGCACAGCAAGGACCTGGGTGGGAGACTCTTTGTCTTCCATTATGGCAACATGGAAAGGCACGTCCTTAATGTGTCTTTAATGAACCATTAAGGGAATTTCATCCATTAACACTACTGAGAACCTTCATCATATGTTTTATGTCTTTAGCTGGTTCAACTGCTTGGGATAATGTCTAATACCCATTATATGAAATAATCCTTCCCAAAACTAACTTTAAGAGACTTTTCTAATTCTGGAATTCTAGGCAACCTAAGAGTAAATATGGTTTACCATGTCTCACCATTCCAGATGGAAGATTTCTAGTCATCCTAAATTTAACCTTCTTGGTATGCATTGGCCCAGGTTTGCTCCTTGGTATTTTACACTACTCTCCTTTAGGAAATAGGAAAGGATGACAGCCTTTGACTTTGTCATCCCAGTATCAAGAACACATCATCTTCAAAAAGCACTTCTCAAGAATGTTTTGAAAGTTAACACTGTCCAACCATTTTTCTCATTAAAATATTTCTATTACACCAATGTATTGGTGATTCCTTCATACTGTTTTCTTACATGGTACAGCATTTTGGGCAGTGAAGAAAAGAAATTGCCATAGTAAAAAAAAAAAAAAAAATTACTTTAAGAGATCCTAGATTCTCACATTTCTTCCTCAGAATAAGGCACAGACTCAGATGCCCACAGGCAGGCATGGAAGAATATGGGTGGAAGTGGACAGGCACAAAGCCATAGTGTGTTCTAGAATGTGAGTGCCTCAGACAGAGGGATGTTTTTGGTTTTTGTTTGATCTGTTCGTTAATGTGGTCATAATCCCTGGGAAAGATCTTAGAACATAGTATGTACTCAGTGAATATTTGAGGAATGAACAAATAAGCAAGTCACAGGGCCTCTGGTGAACTGCATAGCCTGCCTAAAGGCATTCAAACTTTAAAAAAACAAACAAATAAATCCAAACAACGATAAAAGCCTGATGTCAAATAAACTGGAGGTCCTGATGTGCACACCCGCTCTACACCAGAGATGGGACCTTGCGTGGGTGGAAAACACAATCCCTTTTCTAAATGATTGAATAGAATCCCTTAAACTACTCCAAATACTAAGATAAAAAAGAGTTTTTCTTATCTGAGTTAGAAAACAGCATTAATATACCACTTGAATCTGCATGTTGCCCACCAGGTTTGAGACTCCCCTCCCCCACTGAGAGACACTCGGGAGCTGGGAGCACTCCCAAGGGGGATCATGCCACAGGTACCCAGCTTAGGATGTGCTCTTCGTCCCAGTAGGCAAGAGAATTCCTTTCTCCACCAAAGGACGCCAAGTGACTGGGGGACACTGGCCGGTGGAACCCTGCCACCACAAATCAAAATTGCACCACAAAGCCTCTGAAAATTAAATTGTAAATGGAACTACAGCCCACAGAAGTAGGTTATGACTTGCCTGCTAAACCTAAACAGGGTGACTTCCTTTTAAAAGAAAAGATTTAAGCAGGACCCAGGGTCTCCTAACATAATAGCCAAGATGTCCAAGATACAATAGAAACTCACTCATCATACCAAGAAACAAGAAAACCACAACTGAGATGAGAAAAGACAATCAGTTGACACCAATAACCAGGATGAATCAGATGTTGGAATTATCTGACAAGGATTTTAAAGCAGCCATCATACAAATGCTTCAACAAATAATTACAAATTCTCTTGAAACAAACAAAAAATTAAAGTCTCAGCAAAGAAATAGAAGTTGTTTTGAAAAAGAACCAAATGGAAATTAAAGAACTGAGAAATATAACAAATAAAAATCTCAACTGGAGGGGCTCAGTAGTAGAGTGGAGATGACAGAGGATAGAATCAATGAACTTGAGAACAGAAAATAGAATTTACCCCCCAATCAGAGCAACAGAAAGAAAACAGACTGAAAAAAAAAAAAATGGATAGAGCTTAAAGCACAATGACAGTAGAACCTCCATGTCATTATTGGAGTCCCAGAAGGAGAGGGAGAGAATGGAACTGAAAGATATTTTGAAGAAGTAATGGCTGAAACTTGCCAAATTTGGCAAAAGGCATAAACCTACAGATTCAAGAAGTGGAGAAAAACCCAAACAGCATAAACAGCCAAAGCAATGTATGCCAAGACATGTCAAAACTACATTTCTGAAAACTAAAAACAAAGGAAAAAAAAATCCTGAAAGCAATGAGAGGAATGACACATTACCCATAGGGGGACACCAATCCAGATAACAGCTGACTTCTTATCTGAAACCATGGAAGCCGGAAGGGAGTGGCACAACATTTTTTAAATGCTGAAAGAAAAAAACTGTCAAACTGTGAACTCTAGATTCAGTGAGACTTCATTCTTCAGGAATAAAGGGGAAATAAAAACATTCTCAGACTAAGGAAAACGAAAAGTCTTTGTTTCTAACAGACCTGCCTTTAAAGGTTGGCTAAAGGAAGTTTCTCAAACAGAAAGAAAGTGACAAAAGAAGGAATCTTGGACCAACAGGAGGGAAGGAAAAACAATGTAAGAGCAGAACTATGGGTACATGCAATAAACTATCCTCCTCAAGAGTTTTATAAATCATAGTTGATGATTGAAACAAAAATTATACCACCATGTGATGCTCAAGACAGTGTTACTTAGAAGCAGTGACATGGGGCTTCCCTGGTGGCGCAGTGGTTGAGAATCTGCCTGCCAATGCAGGGGACACGGGTTCGAGCCCTGGTCTGGGAAGATCCCACATGCCGCAGAGCAACTAGGCCCGTGAGCCACAACTACTGAGCCTGTGCATCTGGAGCCTGTGCTCCGCAACAAGAGAGGCCACAATAGTGAGAGGCCCGCACACTGCAATGAAGAGTGGCCCCCGCTTGCCGCAACTAGAGAAAGCCCTCGCACAGAAACGAAGACCCAATACAGCCAAAAATAAAATAAATAAATAAATAAATAAATTTATTTTTAAAAAAAAGCAGTGACATGGAAGTAAGGTTTCAGCTCTTCAAGCAAAGTAGAAAATATTGATACCAATAAATTGTGATGAGTCACATATGTATCTTGTAATACCCGGAGAAACCACTATGAAAACTAAGCAAAGAGATACACTCAAAAACACTACAAGGGACTTCCCTGGTGGCGTGGTAATTAAGAATCCACCTGCCAATGCAGGGGACACAGCTTCAAGCCCTGGTCTGGGAAGATCCCACATGCAGCAGAGCAACTAAGCCCGTGCGCCACAACTACTGAGCCTGCTCTCTAGAGCCTGCGAGCCACAACTACTGAGCCCGCATGCCACAACTACTGAAGCCCACATGCCTAGAGCCCATGCTCCGCAACAAGAGAAGCCACCACAATGAGAAGCCCACGCACTGCAATGAAGACCCAACACAGCCAAAAATAAATAAATTTAAAAAAAAAAAACACTACACGTCTGCATGCTGTGGAGATAGTGTAATAACAGTATCATTTCTTGAGCAATTTGCAATAAGCCAGCCCACTATGCCAAGAACTTTACAAACACTCTCTCACTTAATCCTTACAGCAATGCTATGGGATCAGCAGTACTCATCTTACTTTATAAATAAGGAAATGGAGGCTTAAAGCTGTTAATTTGTCTAAGTTCTCACAACTGTAAGGACTTGAACCCAGGACTCCCTGACCATTCCATATACTGCCTGAGCTCTCTCCAAGAGTCTGCAAGTAACTTGGTATATTATTGGAGAAAGGAACGGCCATAGACCTCTGGTTCAGATAAATAAGTGAGATTGAGTAAAGTTCATCAAATCTACTAGTTATGCATCCAGGACAGTTATACTACTGTCAAAGTAAGAGTTCCATAACAATAAAAAAAGGAATAAATCCAAGCATTCATCTGAGTACAAGGAATAAAAATTTTTCTGGAGATTGGCCTGGAAGGACTGACCTTTGCTCCCATCTTGTCAGCCACTCAGCCGTAAATCAGAATTTGTAAAAATGGATGTGTCACCATATACGTGGATAATGCTTGAACTGATACCACTCTTGACCATCTGTAGCGTTTGGACTGGTATTGTTAAAGAGCAGAAAGTTGCTAGATGGTCATAAAAGCCATTTTCTAGTCATGACAATCATGTCGTGCTTAGAGAAAATGGGGCAGCCTTAGCTGGCTTCTAAGAAAGAACTGTCAGCAAGCACTATGAAAAACTAAGTATTGGGCAGAGAGACCTTCCATCCTAGAAGATGTTCCATTGTTAATAAGAAAGCTTTAATTTTTTGTTTTTCTTTCCTTTTTTTTTTTAAGATATGCTATGAGACTAAAAACCCACTCAGGCCCCAATGCCACACCAGAGGATAAACAGCTGGCTGCATTATGGTAAGTGCATCACATCAGCTTAAAATAGCCTCCCCAGCCTCGTACATCTTCACTGGCAAACCAGGTGCTGAAATGCATGATGGTTTCCTAGCGCTTCTGACCCACCAAACCAAAGGCAGTTCTCATGGTGGCCAGGGAGAGCCTGCACCCTGCTGTCCTGTGCATGAGGTGAATTCACAGTGATTGAAAACCAACAGGTCCATGACACAAGGACCCATTTTTCTGTGTGTGTGTGTATGTGTGTCTTAAAATCAGGTAAGTCTGTGTTTTAATCACTTGAATGTGAATTGTGCCAAATGTAATCTCTTGTGTTTAACATTTAAGAGGCAATCAAAATAATTCATCTGTCTCTTTACATGTGGGATTAGTAGAACTGAATCAAGATGATGCATTCAAGTTCTCAACAGATTAAACTGAGGAGCAGTTCATTCCACTTTGATAATAAAAGCAATATTTAAATGTTAATCAACATGTAATAGTGGTTTTTTTTCTATAATGATGACAATGATAATGATTATAATAATAATTTTCCCCATGATATCTCCTTAGCACTCCCTCAAATTACAGGACACCTCTCTGTTGGTTCCTCCTGTGATGGGGAGCCAAAATGTCTTTTTCTCTGATGGTTCATACTCCGCTTTAGAACCTGATCTGCAAGTTGGAGAATCGAATCTCAAAATAATATAACAACAACAACAGCAACATACACAAAAGAGAGGGTCTGCAGTAGTTTTGCATCATCATGTCCTCTGGAGTTTGGTGTGCTAAGAGACTCTTGGTCAAGGGTGTATTGTACAACACAGGGAATACAGCCAATATTTTGTAATTAATGTAAATGGAAAGTAACCTTTAAAACTTGTATTAAAATAAAAAATAAATTGAAAAATTAAAATAGAAAAAAATTTTTTAAGAGACTACTATGTTGTATTTGGTATGTTGGTATTCTAGTATGTCAACACCAGATCTGAGATAGCAAATAATTAGGAGTGGAAAGCACCAAGGAAAAGTGGATATGGTGAGGACAGGGGGAGGGAGAAGGGTAAGCTGGGACGAAGTGAGAGAGTAACACTGACATATATATACTACCAAATGTAAAATAGATAGCTAGTGGGAAGCAGCTGCATAGCACAGGGAGATCAGCTCGGTGCTTTGTGACCACCTAGAGGGGTGGGATAGGGAAGGTGGGAGGGAGACGCAAGAGGGAGGGGATATGGGGATATATGTATATGTATAGCTGATTCACTTTGTTATAAAGCAGAAACTAACACAATATTGTAAAGCAATTATACTCCAATAAAGATGTTAAAAAAAAAAAGTGGGTATGGCTCAGGAAATGCTTTCTGTGCTCTTTTCGAACTTTAAGTTCCTTATTAGGATTAATAAATTAACAATGATTAGTTAATATTATATAAAATAGAATACTAGTATGTAAATAACAAATATATAAACTGTAACATAAAATAGTGACTACTCCCAGTATTGTTTTTATAAAATACATTCATATCCGTTACTTTATTTGAACTAATTATAGTCCAGTACAGTGGTAGTGAAGGGAATAAAAACAGGTGGAAGGGCTGGCTATTCTTTTAGCAAAGCCGCTGCCGGAAGTCCAGGGTGTCAAGGCAAATCAGAATAAGGTAGTTGTGCCCTGAAATGCACCCAGTAAGCAGTGAGAGCTGTGTGCTAGAGCTTCCTCCCTCCTCTCATGGAGAGAGACTGTCTCCTAGTGGTGGAAGAAGAAAATGACAAGCCCCTCAGTCCCAACAAAGAAGCAATAAAGCTGCTTTATATCTTCATATTTATATTCGTTAGTTATATATATTCTTCATGTATTCATATTTCTTTATATGAAGTGATATACTTATGGAGTAACTCCTTGAAATCTTGAGTTAACATTGAACAAATAGGAAGGTCAGATGCCTACTGTGCTATAGACCTTGAGTGCATCTGGAACAGCAAGATTGTTTTTAAGTCTTGTTAGCACAGGGCCCACTCATGCTTTCGGGGCCTATTTCTCTTTTTCTGCTGCAGTTACCGATGCCTGGCTCTCCTGTACTGGCGGATGTTTCGACTCAAAAGGGATCACGCTGTAAAGTATTCAAAAGCACTTATCGACTATTTCAAGGTACTGTCTGGCTAACAGGCAACATGTTGTACCCAGTTGTCTCCCTGTCAAGGACATTTTCAAGGTGGAATCCATTGCTTTGGGGATAATACAGGAGCTGATATCCACACGAACCCCATTTATGACATAACTCGTGGTGTTCAGGGCTCAGAGGATGGCCTTGAGAGCCCATCTAATTTATCCCTCTGCCTGTGTCCAAGTATTTTTATAGCCTCTAGAGAAGGAAGATCCCGTTACCTATCCCAGTGTCCTAGCAAATCCATCTTTATAGCTAACATAAATTGCTCATGTTCACTTAGAGCTTCTTCCTCTGAGAAGTAACTCCTTAGAACTTCCTCTTAGCTATCTCCAGTAGCTAATTTAATTATTCATAAAGGTGTTATTTTATTTTTTTTTAATTTTTTAAATAATTTTATCTATTTTATTTATTTATTTATGGCTGTGTTGGGTTTTTCGTTTCTGTGTGAGGGCTTCCTCTAGTTGTGGCAAGCGGGGGCCATTCTTCATCGCGGTGCGCGGGCCTCTCACTATCGCAGCCTCTCGTTGCGGAGCACAGGCTCCAGACGCGCAGGCTCAGTAGCTGTGGCTCACGGGCCCAGTTGCTCCGCGGCATGTGGGATCTTCCCAGACCAGGGCTCGAACCCGTGTTCCCTGCATTGGCAGGCGGACTCTCAACCACTGCGCCACCAGGGAAGCCCAAGGTGTTATTTTAAATGGTAGGAAATGGCTTGTTAGAACCCAGAGGCGCTAGAACAGTAGCAATGTGCACGTATAAGGATAGAACTGCAAACCGTGCTAATAACTTTTACCTATCTCAGGGAATGAAGTCATTTTCACTGGGAGAATGAAAAAAAGGGGGAAAAAAAAACCAGGAAGGCTCTGATGTACTGTTGTGAATAATTCATCTGAGATTTCTGGGCCTCTTCACTGCCCACTTGACTGTAGAAACAAGAAATTACGCCATTTCTACCTCCACCGGCTGTTTGTCAGATACACAACCATCATTTTCGATCTTTAATCCCCAACCTCCAGTTCTTGGAGATGATCTCAGATGAGCCGGCTGTGCTGGGCATTCCGTGGGCGATGTCCACCCAGCGTGCTGTCTCCTTCCTGGTCATGCATACAGTGACCAGGTGCTAAGCCATTGTCTTGGTCCATTGACGGTCGTCAGTCATAATGACAAGTACTGACGCTAAGCCTTTCCCTTTACTTTGGGCGCCTAAGGTCAAGATAAGTAGTTTTCAAAAATTTAGAATCCAAGAGCTAATACTAAAGAGAGTTATTACAGTCAAGCAAAACGCTTGAATAAAGAAGGAATCTGAACTCTGTAAGCCACAGAGGTTACAGCAGAACTTTTAAGGGATCCAAGATGTTCTTAATGTCTGTAAGCAGTCCATGAAACTTGTACAGAATGAATAGAGAATACAGCTTAAATATCAGAGCTTCTCCCCTAGAAGGTATTGGTAGATACCCTAAATCAAAGGCTATTTAAATACTACTTCAAGTTCAGAGATTATGAAACCTTTAGGAAACAAGGATAATTGGTCCATAAAAAATGAGTTTTATCAGTACAGCTGGCTCTGAAAAAAAGGCCTTTGTCCCCACCCATGTTTTTTTTTATAGTCACAAGACTTTAGTGGTAGTGGAAGAGGCCTGAAGGCAATTTTGCAAAATTCTCACGTGTAAGGCCATTTCTTACCATTTTGATAACACCTCCACTAAAAACTAAAAATCAGTCACCACTTCATAAAGTTCTTTTTAACCAAAAGAAACACTTTGTCTCTGGGGAACCAGGCTGAGGCTATTTTCTTGTCTCTGGAAGGGAAAATTCAATATTATAAAGTCCATTTTCTCCTTAACAGTCTCATAGACTTATGTCCAAGAAAGCATTATTGGGCTGTCAGGGAGGAAATCTATCTGTACATTTAGAAGCTTTCCTTGCCAAAGGCAAAAATGTCTTTTAAATGCCTGATGCAAACAACTGGCTCATGCAGCATATCCTGTATCAGACTTTTAAATAAATCAGAATTTTTGAATTCACTATTGTTAAGGAAATATGTTTTAATCTGTTCTTTTAGAAACATTCAAGAGCAACTTCCTTTAAGAGAAATACTTTTAAGCTTCATAAGTTAAAATGGTAACAGCTGATGTCTCATATATTTTCAGGCATTAAATATATGTCAACAGTTTCTGCAAATATGCCCTACATTTAAAAATAAGATATTCTCATTGTGTCAGTGGGAGGGGGCAGCTGCCTCCCACTATCTTCCAGAGAGGAAGCCAATAGCCTAGTAATTAAAAACTCCCCAGATCCAATTTCTGTGAATCTGCATTTTATCTACAATGTCAGCCATTACTTCTCTCAACGGTCACCTGAGAACATGTTACTGTGGGCTGTTTAAACTCAAGCAGATGGTACTCACTGACAATGTTTTTATTTTCCTGCAGAATTCATCTAAAGCTGCCCAAGCCCCATCTCCGTGGGGGGCCAGTGGAAAGTAAGTTCATTTTTCCAAAGTGAAGGTGATAAATGAGATGTTGCATGACGCTGGGTAAGGTGCTCCTCTGCTTGCAGTGCCCTGAGGGGCTGCCCTACCAACCTCTCCCCCTTGTTTTCCTATGCTCTCCCCCTTCCAGGAGCACTGGCACCCCATCCCCCATGTCTCCCAACCCCTCCCCCACCAGCTCCGTGGGCTCTCAGGGGAGCCTCTCCAATGGGAACGCCCTGTCCCCGTCAACCATCGTCAGCATCCCGCAGCGCATCCACCAGATGGCAGCCAACCACGTCAGCATCACCAACAGCATTCTGCACAGCTATGACTACTGGGAGATGGCGGACAACCTGGCCAAGGAGAACAGAGGTTTGTGCGCCTCTGGGGAGCACGTGCGTAGTTCAGCCACAGCTCAGGGAGACACCCTGATCCTTGGGCATCAGCGGGCGAAGGAGAAATAGTAGAAGCTGTCACCTACTGTGTGAATTTGCCTGACTTCTCGCCCTCACTCAGGGCCTCCCGTGCCTTTACCTACCTTTATCTTTACTGTGGGAAAGATCAGAGATAGAGATGGAGATAGAGATGATATAGGTACCAATGATACAGATACAAATTATATAGATACACACACACACGTTTTTTTCCTTCGGACAGTGAGCTCCTTAAAGGTAGGGATTCCATTTTATTCAACTCTGTATTCCTAAGACCTGCGTAGTGCCTAGAACACAGTTGGGGGTCTGAAATACTGCATGAATTAATTAACTGATGAGTAGGAGTGTTACTAGCTATTGAAGTGATAGCTGCTTACAACTGAAAAAAAACGTGTTTTATGGGTAAGCTGCATTACTTTTTAAATAATGTTTGTTTTTACTGATTACAAAAGGAATACATGTTTACTGTGGCTAAATTTGTAAAGTACAAAAAAACTATAGAGAAAAAAATTTTTTAATCATCCGTAATCTTGTCACTAAGAAATAACTGCTATTAACATTCTATTGAAAAAAAAAACTTTTGAAATTTCTTCTCGTTTTCTCCATATATGCATGATTTTTACCAAAATAAGATCGTAGCATATATACAGTTTTACATCCCGTCTTTTCTTCATTTTACATTATATCAGGCATTTTCTCATGTCACTAACTCGTTCAGAAACACCTTTTATGATGACTCTATTATACTTTCAAAATAGAGGTATGCAATCATAAGTATCATGATTTCTCAAACCATTCCCCTGTTGTTGGACATTTGTGTTACTTCCAATTTTTTCCCACTGTTACAAATAACGTTACGATAAATATCCTCATGTCAATTGTTGTTCATATTTCTGATTACTGTCATAGGAGGGAGTTATAGAATGTGGAGGTCAACAGGTATAGATTCTTTTAAGATATGTATTGGTATATGTTATTAACTTTCTCCCATAAGATTATACCAATTTACTACTCTTTCTCCAGTGCTTTGTGAGAGTGTAAATCTGAGCTATCAAACCATTAAATGCAAATTTTGTTCCCATGGTAACATGTGCCTCTGAGGCTAAGATCAGGATGTCCATGATGAGATAAGGAACCAATGGCACAGATAGGCCTGAGTACGTGAAATTGATAATGAAACCAGACAGGACATAACAGTAGTGCAGCGGTGATGCACCCTGAAAATCCAGTGGGGTGCCAAGGAGGTCAGTGCCAGGGGCTGAGGCCAGCAGGCTCGCCAAAGGAGCTGGCCCGGAACAGGGTTTTGAAAAGCAAGTAGTAGCTGAGTGGCTGAGATGGAGTGGGGTGGATGTCACAAGTGGATGAAACAGAAGGGACAAATGTACAAATGTCCGCGGCCAGTTTGGGAGAGCCCGAGCAGGCCAGGCTCCAGATGGTACTGCCAGCTGCTGCCAGACGTCCCTCAGCAGAGCTGCACATCCAGTGCAAAGTCCGCATGGCTTCCCCAGACCTGCCCCTCCTCCCCTGTTCTTCTCCTGACCTCCTGCAGCACTGTCCTCCCGGCCACCTGGACCCTGGCTCTTCTCGGAGCCTCCCCAGCAGGACCTCATTCAGCACGTACGAGAGCACCTTTGAAAGAATACTCCCAGCCTCTTACTTTCAAGGAGTGCTGTTCAGTGGTCCAGTTAGGGCAGCCTGGCAGCCACGTGAATTGATTCGTCTCTATGAGCCACCAAACCGTGATCTCTGCGATGGCAGAGCCTACACATTCTTCATCTCGGTGTACTCCCTGCCTCTGCCCTCCTGCACCTAGCGTAGTGCCATGGCAGTAATAAATGTTTAAGGCAAGGACAAACCCAGAGAATGTCCAAGGACTAGAGGGTGACCTCAGTAGAGGTGTTTCAGAACCCATCTGTGAACAAGGACCTACAGTATAGCACAGGGAACTCACTGTACTCAATATTTTGTAATAACCTATAAGGGGAAAGAATCTGAAAAAGAATAGATGTATAACTGAATATATATAACTGAATCCTGACGCTAACACGACATTGTAAATCGAACTATACTTCAGTAAAATAAAAATAAACGACAATTTAAACAAGCTGGATGCTCCAAAAAAAAAAAAAAAAAAAGAGGGAGTTCCCTGGCGGTCCAGCGGTTAAGACTCCGTGCTTCCACTGCAGGGGGCCCGGGTTTAATCCCTGGTCAGGGAACTAAGATCCCGCATGCCGCACGGTGTGGCCAAATAAATAAATATTAAATTAAAAAAAAAAGAAAGAAAAACCCATCTCTGATTTGTCTCCAGGAGCCTGGAGCCTCCTCCATCGGACTCCCACGCTCCCCCCACAGGGGCTCAGCACGTAGCACAGCTGAGGACAGTATAAGGGATGACAGAGCTGCAGGCCAAGTTCAGGGTGGGATGCATTACTGCACAAGGAGAATGCAGCCTGAGGAAATACATTTTCTTTGCTCTTTGGCTAAATAAATGCCATTCATTTGGGTTTCGTTTGGTTTGGCCATGCCATGTTTCCTTTGTTTATTCAGAATTACTTCAGTAAAATACATACATATTTTTCCTCTCTGTCTATATACATGTATATATTTTAAACATGAAGAGTTAAATCTGTTAAAATCAATGTACTTACAAAATGACGTGTAAAACACACAGCATCCATTAAATTCAATATTGTAAGTGTCATTCGTTTGAATTAGAAGTCGCCAGTTGAGGGATTATTGGGATATAGGTGAGCTCTCGGGGGCTTTATTTTGTTAGGTTGAGCGCATGTCAAGTGATGGGACAGAGAAGGCTTGGTTTATAAAGAGGACCAAGTGTGTGTCCCTCTAACGACCCTCTCTGTCCCCTAGAATTCTTCAATGACCTGGACCTGCTCATGGGGCCAGTCACCCTGCACAGCAGCATGGAGCACCTGGTCCAGTACTCCCAGCAGGGCCTGTACTGGCTGCGGAACAGCACCCACCTGACATAGGGACCCCGCCTTCGGGCTGGAGGGCACTCTTGTCTCCACGGACGGCTCAACATTTCTGGACACTGTGCTCCTGAAGTTCCCAGCCACAGCATTTCTCAAACGGCGGTGAATATTTTCTCAGCATCGAACAATGGTCTTTTCTCCCAGGGCATGTGTGTTTGTATGTGTGGGTGTAGAAAAGCTGCCTGTGTAAGTGTGTAAGATACACAGCTCTTTAGAACACGTTTTCTTTGTCTAGTTTCCATACTCCCAGGCTAGACAAAGTGATCAGACGTTTCTGATTAGAGAAAACACACTTACACACACACACACACACACACACACACACACATACACACACACACACACACTTTCTAGTTCAAAGCTAAACCGTGACTTCTTAGAACATTCAACAAAAATCTCATGGGTTAGTGAACCAGGTGCAATACAGCACACCAAAAGCTTGACTGCCAGTTAAGATGATCTTAGTTCTTATACTTTTGATTACTTTCAGTATTAATATACTCTCCCCCAATTATTATTTTTTTGATTGTGTGTATTAATGGGTAATTGAATAATGAAAATAAGTCAGTTATTTTTGTGCTGGACGTTTACTAGATTGCATGTTACCAAATACCCTGCCTTTTGTCTAGTACCTGCCCCCTCCAGCCAACTTTACCGTCAACTAAACGTGTTAGAAAACAAGTGAATTGACTCCCACGGGCCTTCCCTGTCCTGCCCCCCAAAACAGTACGACCATGACGCTGAGATCTGGTAAAACCTCAGTGTCTTTGAAACTTCACCAACATGAAAGCAGCAACAACTGCTTCTGGGGGCTCAGTGAGTAACTGAAATCTTCTGCACGCGCCAGGAGCCCGCCCGGCACGTGTGTTTCTTCTTCCTGCCACTGTGACCCAGGGGCTGTGGAACCACATGGTGTCTATTGGCCAATATTTTTCTAGTCTTTTCTTTCCATGATAGCTTTCTTACCAGTTTTCTTGGCCTGATGAGGACATTACCTAGGATGTCCCCTTCACTCGGATCTGTTTCTGTTGCTTATCAGGTCAAGAACTGTTTGCTATCATGATTCTATCTAATCCTCTCACTCTTGGAGAAAGTGCCACTGCGGGCCTTGAATGCATTTTGATCTGGGCGTTGTGTTTCAGGCTTTGATTAGCAAGCTGCTTACTCTACAGAATAAGTTATTCCTGCAAGGATCGCGGTTCTGTCTGGGGTAGCAACGACCAGTCTGGTATGTTTCCGTCTCGCCCTTGATTCTTTTCTTTTTTTTTTTTTTTTTTAATTAAGTTTACATTTTAGTTTTTTTGACATCTTTGTTTACAGTTTTTGTCTGAAATTTATTTCTTTTATTGTCTCTCGTCATACCCTAGATTTGGTCTTCTTATTAAATATATTTGGATATAAAAATATTGGTTAAAAAAAAAAAGAAAAACTCCTGGAAAAGAGGATATACTCCCTATACTTTAAAAACAAAAATAATGACCTTGAGGCCTCTCACTTGACAAAATTGCCCCAAGACGGCCTGAGAAAGGTGATGTGATGTGTGGAACAATCCATTTTTCAAGGTGATGGTAACACAAAACGTTTATAACAGATACTGATGGTCTTATTGGTTTGGTTGCAATGTTAATATCTTTGTCAGCCTGATCTGTAGGTGGGAAATAAGATTGCTGTCATTCCCTAGCTCTAAGCGCTGATTTAAAACCTTACAAATGATCGAATAGCTTTGGTGATTTGAAATTCATTTAAATGAACAAGTGAAGGCTTTGTGCAATTTGCATTTGACGTTGGCCTTCAAGCATCTGGAAATATTAACAGTACTTCTTTTTTACATTTATTCAACTGAGGTGCTTCTGACATTCCTTTCACTAATTGTTGCTAGAGTTCCCAATCCCACTGGAGTCTAACGTAAGAAATTTTGAATTTTTTTTTTTTTTTTTGGAAGACTGAGGCTTAGTTGTACTCACTCCTGCTGAATTCTGATGAAATGTTCAGACTCTCACATAAAGGGATGGCCCCCAGGGTCCATGGTGCATCCCTGGGGTGCTTTTCTGGTCTTGCCCACCTTTCAGTCTCAGGCCTCGTGGTGGTGTTCACGTGATGTGCTCACCTGTGAAACCCATTTAAACACACAGGTGGCCTCTGGCTAGTTGTGCCAGCAGCACCACATCAGCACTCGGTGAGCCGCGTTTCCAACAAAACGTGAAACTGGTCATTTGGGGGCCGTCACAGCACGCCATTCTCAGTGTCTTTTGTTTCATTGGTAGAGCATGTTGGGGGGGCAGTGGTGGCAGTGGTTTTTCCTTGCTTTGGCATTGATGCTTTTGATAAGGAAGCATCTTCTGATTGTTGCTGGTTTCTTTTAGTTAGCTTTGTTCAAAGTAGAAATATCTTTCTTGTGTTTTCTGGTTATGAAAGTCATACATGGTCATGGGTAGAAATTTGAACAATACA
This sequence comes from Balaenoptera acutorostrata, assembly GCF_949987535.1. Classification (NCBI taxonomy): domain Eukaryota; kingdom Metazoa; phylum Chordata; class Mammalia; order Artiodactyla; family Balaenopteridae; genus Balaenoptera; species Balaenoptera acutorostrata. Next base: position 7,946,275 of record NC_080075.1, read on the forward strand.
GAGAGGTATAAAGTAGGAAGTATTCAGTCCCATTCCCCAGAGACAACAGTGCTCATCCTTTTCCTGTATATCCTTCTAGAGAGTCTCCCATTTGAACGTAGAATGTCTATCATCATTTTTTTCTATTTGAAGACATTATTTCATCAGAAGTTCAGTACAAGTTCAACTGGCCTTATCCCTCCATGACCTGAACGGACCTGGATCACAATTGCTAGAGTTATCTTTGAAAGAGAGGAACCCAAATATATTCCTGATCAAAATGTGGGATTTGTTACCATTCGACACAGATCAGACTAATGTGCAGAACTGTGCTTGGAAAGAGAGGTTCGGTTAAAACACATTTCTGGAAACTTTCAAATCACAAAGGGGAACTCGGACCCACTGTCTAAAGAGGAATGTACTGGAAAAAAAAAATCTGAAGAGTTGACAAATTGTGTACTAGATTGAACACATGGAATCAATGCAATGAGCCTTCTGCACTAAAACGTACCCTCGTATCTGCAACAATGATGTGTGTATTATATAACAGTGATGTGTACATTTCTGACATCCCATACATAATACACAGTTTGTATAAATGCATACGTTTAAAAATATATATGTACAATACAGCTAACATAAAACTGTAGTACGCCTGAAGGATATGACTAGTGCCTAATATTGAGTATAAGTCACTACGTGTTCAAATCACCTCAGAAGTGCAGTAATTGTTATCAAATTAATCAGTGCAGCCAACCTTATTTATGAACCACATCTTTGAAACTGTGCAGTAGTATATACATATATATTTTTAAATAACATTTTTCACAGTTTTCCAGAGTTACTGTTGAAATCTGTATCACCAAAAAAAAAAAAAAAAAAAGATTTTTTTAAATGATGTAGACACTCTTCAGACCCAGTAATCTGTGTGTGATTTCCTGTCTGTAGATACCCAAGACACTCTAGCAGTCACCAGCCTTAATGCATGTACAGGATATTATTGTGACTTAATTTATCTGCAGTTTTTAATCCATGTGAAATTGGAATTTATAAACTGACTTGGATTAACTATGTCTGCCTTTCTAAGGTTGCAAATGTTACATTAAATGATTTATGTTGTAAATGAGAGGCATCGAGTTGTACGTAAAAAAAAAAAAAATGTCCACCGATTTCTGTGAATATTTTTACAAGGAAACTTCAGAATCAAAAATATATTCAAATAAGCATTCTGGTCCCCAGTTCATAATCTCTTTAGAATGGACCTTGTTGTTTCACAAAAAAATTTTTTTTTTTTTTTTTTGGCTGCACCGTGCAGCATGCGGGATCTTAGCTCCCTGACCAGGGATCGAACCTGTGTCCCCTGCAGTGGAAGAGCAGAGTCCTAACCACTGGACCTCCAGGGAATTCCCCATAAAATTTTTAAATGGAGCTTCCACAAATTATCGTCACTAAGTCTGATATTTTTCATGGGGGTAAATAGTATGTTTTCCTTTATTGTAAGTATCGTTTACTATTTGTCTTTCCCATTTCCCAGCATATTTACACACGCACATGCATGTGTGAGAACACACCGCCCAGTGTCCCAGAAAACGCTGCATAGGAAGCTTGAGGGGTTTATTTTGATGACTTTACTGATGCCTGTCCAACCAGTAGCCCTGGGACACTGTTTGACTCAACATTCCATAATGACAGAAGTTAATCACCTGACTTGTGTCTACCTGGTTTTTCCATCTCTAACCAACATGGTGGAATAATGTTGGCAATATTTGGTTGAGTGAAATGAGAGAATTTTGAACTAACAAAGACAGAAATATTAGACCTGTGGCTTTTCATGATGTACCCCCCCGATGTGGGAGGGGTTTTTGTTAACCTCATTTTTTTACTCTTCTCTCCCTCCTTTTTCATTCCCCTTCTCCCCAAACTAAACTAAACAAAGAAGCAGAAACAGCCACAGAAACAGAACAGTTACTTCACTTTACCCAGCCTATATCCTTAGATTCAAATACGACAGCAGAACCCTAGCTCCGGTCACCATGGAGACCTCCTCATCCCAAAGATGACCTGGACGGGGTCCTTGGCTTTGCTTGCACCAGAGACCACTGAGCTTAATACTCTTTCAGAGGTGGTTTGGGCTAAGAAACGCCCAATAGTCTTTCAAAAACTGTCTTTCCCTTATGCAGTTTTGCCTACTACTCAGCTGAAGTCTGTTCCCATCAGAATCCTATTTTTAAGAAGTAACCCATTTTCGATGAAACCTGGATCAAGTGGAGTCTTGAAATACTTTTTTTTTAAATGAAGGTGAAAAAAAAAAAACCAACAACATAAACTGCATTTCCAACAAATTGGAGCCAGAGTTTATTTCCTTGTCTTCCCATTCCCAGAAGAGCACAGTTTTTCAATATTACAGCTTCCTGACAGATAGCACAAGAAATGCTCAGACTTGAGATTTGTGTTCTCTTTGTCCAAACTGCATTCTTCTGTATATGTCATCAGACGGGTCCATTTGTTTGCTTGGCATGAGGAAAATGATAAAACTCTGTTCTCAAACGAATTACATCTGACCACGGTTTTGGTTTTTATTTTGTTTAATTGGCACTCTGAGGCAGCAGGGGGTGAATTTGGGGTCGGCTACAAGGGGATTTAGACTCACAGCTCTGACTCAAGTAATGGGAATCAAGGGATTAAATCCCTCTGTGTTACTTTGAAAATCCACCTCGTATAGCCAATTTTAAACACATTGATCTAAGGGATGAATTACTAATTGCCAGTCAACACAAGGATCAGCATTTGTCTTTAAGCACCAGGAAGTAACGATGAGACCTGAAAAGCTGGATCAAGGACTTGTTTTTCCACTCGTTTCTAACACAGGAAAAGCTCATCAGAAAATATTTATATCCAACTATGATGTAAGATAGTACCAATGTTTAGGATTTTCAAACAGTGCTCTTTGGTTATAAAAATAATCACCATTTTCTAGTTTCCGCATTGTTTTCCAGTGCTTTTTCAGTTTTTCGTAAAACAGAACTGATTTTTTTCCCCAGTATTTATCATGTCTTTACTTCTAGATGCCCAAATGAGCAAAGAAAATACTTACCCCTGAGGAATGTGCATTACTTGACTGTACAGCATCTACCCACAGTAGCCAAACGTATGTATTCTTTTTAAAGCAGCGGTCCCCAACCTTTTTGGCACGAGGGACCGGTTTCGTGGAAGACGGTGTTTCCACGGATGGTGGCGGGACGCGGGGAGATGGTCCAGGCGGTAACGCGAGCGATGGAGAGCGGCAGATGCAGCTTCCCTTGCTCGCCCGCCGCTCACCTCCTGCTGTGCGGCCCGGTTCCTAACGGGCCACAGACCAGTACCGGTCCGCGACCTGGGGGTTGGGGACCCCTGTTTTAAAGAACACTCTTTGAGTCTCCTCTGTTACCTTCATCTACAGCATGAGTGATCACGAAGCCTGAAATAGAGCCACGTAGTTGAGGTGTCAAAAATCCTAAGCACCTAACACACCCATCTTTAGGGATAGACGCTTTCCTAGCATTACCAGCTCTCTCTGGGGACTATTTGTGGGGTGAAATGGCAGTATTAACACTTTTCCTTTGAATAATTTGCAAACTAACTATTGAGCCCCTGAAGTTCCCAGGGCTGCCAGCTCAACCCAAAATGTCCTTCTCTGAGAGCTAGCTTGATTTTTTTGTTCCTTTGGGGGTTTTCCTTCTAAGTTCTCTAAGTCAGATTCTGTATCTTGACTATTTCGAAGAACAGTTACTAGAGACAGTGGGGGCATTCAGGAGACAAAGATTCCATATTAGAACTCGCCGACATTGGGGATGAGAAGTCTGGGAAGTAAGTGGGCTGCCTGGACGGTCTCCTCCTTTGCCTGCTGCCCCCGGTTCTTTTTTTTTTTTTTTTTTTGGCTGTGTTGGGTCTTCGTTTCTGTGCAAGGGCTTTCTCTAGTTGCGGCAAGCGGGGGCCACTCTTCATCGTGGTGCGCGGGCCCCTCACTATCGTGACCTCTCTTGTTGCGGAGCACAGGCTCCAGACGGGCAGGCTCAGTAGTTGTGGCTCACGGGCCTAGTTGCTCCGCGGCATGTGGGATCTTCCCAGACCAGGGCTCGAACCCGTGTCCCCTGCATTGGCAGGCAGATTCTCAACCATTGCGCCACCAGGGAAGCCCTGCCCCCGGTTCTTAAATAAAGCCCCTCTCCACGCTTGCTTTTCGTCCATCTGAAATGTAACGCAGAGCATCAACTGACCACCCCCCCTCCCCCCCCGAGAGAGTGGAAGGATCACCCGGTTGGGGCAGCATTTTGAGATCCCCAGTTGTCACCCGCAGCTGGAGTTAAGCATCACTGTCAGAACAGAGGCTCCGGAAACCCACTGCCTCTGCAGGCACCACGATGCAAAGGTGGGTGATGGGGGAGATGACACTTTGTCCCAGCTCTGACCCGTTTCTAGGGGACCAAGAGGATGACAACGGGGTCGCCGCAGGCCCCTCCATGGGACCCCTCAGGCTTCGTTGTTACCACTTTTAGTCCATCCTGCCAGCAGTGAGGGAGCTGGGGCAGGGTGTCCTGGCCTGGCCAGGAGCAGCGGGGCTCCCAGGTACCCTGCAGTCAGTGGTACAGTCGCACCCTCCGCTTCCTCGTCCCGTCCTGGTCTTACGGAAGCAGTGGGTACCCAGATGGAAAGCGGAAGAGGGAACACTGGGTCCAAGCTTCCAGTGGGTGCCTCTTCCATGAGAACATAGCCTGCCTCGAGAACACCGGGCTTCAAACATCCTTGTCAAGCCAGATGCCCATAGCACAGTCGCATTACCTGTGCTCTCCTGGATTTCCTTTGAATGCCGGGAAGCTGACTTCTCTTCCTGTGAATCCTGTGCCTCTGATGGTAATTTTTTGTTTGTTTGGGGCCGGGGGACAGAGGACAGCTGCTCTGGGAGGTCTGTCCCTGAGAAAGGAGATCTGTCATAAGGGACTTGGGTATGTCATGAGCTTCAGGAAAGAGGAAACCCCTCCTGAGGAAGGGATGGATTTTTTTTCTCTAGTGGGTTAGATAATTGCCTCAACATGATCGCTTAATTGTAGGCTAAATCTTAGGGTCCCAGGAGAAAGAAAATCAACCTGAGAACTGAGTGATTTTGTGATGCCGAGCTAGAGGGTGACCGTTCTAGCCCCAAACATCAGGACAGAGACGAAATCTGACCATTGACCTGAGTGTTTCACACCACTGAGGTCACGACCTAAATGTTGGATCAAAGTTTTTTAGCTTTTACTTAATATTTATATTATTTAGACACAGGGGCTTCCTTGTGTCCCTAAATCAGTGCTTTGAGCTTAACCAAAATAATCATGGAACACTCATTCAAAAGGGCCTCTTTTCATATTCACTGGAAACCCCCTTTCCTTTAGGACCACAGCTGAAGGTCCTGAAAGATCCAGCCTGATTTAAGCCCGAATCAATACCAATACCCTTTCCACGGGAGCACAACACCTTATGGGGTAAACTCTGGGTATTTAGGTTAAAAATTCTAGGGTGGCAACAGAAGGTGTATTAGCATGAGGAGGTGGTGATACTCCAGCTAGATACTCAGATTTCATCTTATCTCGGGCAGGATATTAAGGAACAGACACGCCTACTACAGCACAATAGCTGCTTACTGCTGAGGTTCTGTGGAATCAAGTTCAAAGTCACTCCCACGTAGTTTGCCTCAGTTGGAGCAGGAATTTTAATTCCACCATTTTCCTTTTGCTGTGTCATCTTGGATGTTTATTCATGGAGCTGGCAAGTCTAATTCAATATTCTGATATCAATGGCCTAGTGTGTCACATCAAACACCATTTCAAATTCTGCATCTCGGTCTTGGGAAAGCTGCCAGCAAATTAGAATCCTGCTCATCCCCCTCGAGATGTTGCCAGCAATCCGGTTGAAGCAGCCACTGAACCAAATTAAAGGGCCTTCACTTCTCTTACAGGAATTGGTCTTACCATTGTTTCAACAATTGAAGAGGATTTTAAGTCGGAAAATTCTGTACAGTAATTTATGCTGTAAAAAGTGTACATGTTGTAGCATTGATTATAAAGTGCTGTATTTACTAAGGTCCAATACCATTTCCATTTTTGTCTAGTTGTTCACTATTAAAAGAGTTTAAGTTCATTTTGTTGTGTGATACTCATTTGGGGCTTCTCATGAGAACATTTGATATGGTTAGAAAGTCCAGGATCTGTGTGGATCGTCACTATTTTAATCCAAGTAGTCGTAATGGTCTGTTAAGCGTCACCGTGACAAACCCTACTCCTGATGAAACCGTGTGCTCTTACCTGCGTCTTTAAGAATGTGTTCAAAATCTTAACCCAAGGAATTAATAAAGAACAGTGGCTTTAGTAAGGAACATTTCCTCCAGCTTTCCTTCTCAAAATTCGTGAACGCTTTTTCCAAGGAAATTCCAGTGGACTCTCACTAAGTACCCCAGAGCTCTTCTTCCCGAAGAGGGGCCTCAACTCCCAGGCTGCTTCTACGATGTCTGCCTGCCTGGAGCCTAAAGTTGCTCTACTTTGCTGGTTGCTCGGATCTGCTTAAGGAAGTGCAAATGTTAACTCCCCTTTCTCTGTCTCCCTCTTGTATTAAGAAAAAAAAAGAAATTACTCCCACACAGCTGTATTTATCATATTACAAATAAACAGAAGTCCACGTTCAAATCGTGAATAATTCAATAGTGAATTATTTGGGCAAGATATTAGGAAGGAGTGGAGAAGTACGACTAATATTAAGGATTTGTCTAGGGGGATCTTGTATTTTGTCTGAGTTTAAATTGACATGTACAAGGATGATGGAATCATTGACCATTTATTTGACTGTTTGGAGATTTTGCTGTGTCTGTAAGTCACATGAAACTCGTGCAGCACAGTTCTGGACTGGGGAAGTGTCTTACTGTACTGTAACAGAATGAGCCTTAAGGATTTATAAGAGTAAGTGCTTTTATATTTGAAGGTAAATGCTAACGCATCAGTGAAATTACTTTTTTAATGTCTTAATAAACCTTGAAATCCACATCACTCTGTCTCAAAAACATCCTACTGTCTCTTCCTAGAACTTCTTATGCGTAAAATGTTCTTTCTCTTGGGTTACACGATTTTGTTTTAAATATAATCCACTAGTCACAAACTATCTTTTCCTCTACAAAAGTCTGAATCCCTCTGAGCTAGGAGGATGGATGACAGCATTTTAAGGAAAGGGGCACCGATCTCAGAATGCTTTTGGCAGGAGAGGTTAAGTGTCACTTTGGAGTGAAAAAGAAATAAAGCAATCTGTGATAGAACCTGGAATTTTCTTGCTAAGAGAGTTTTTTATTGTTGTTTATTGTTTGTTTGCATGTCAGAGCTTTGTTTATTATAAAGCAGTGCACAAATGGAAGCTGTTAAATGACATAGTTCGAACACAAACGGCCGATGAACATTGAAAACAGTCCATGCTGAGACTGATGTAAGCCTGCATGTCTTTCCCCCTTATCTTTTTTGTGTTTAACTTTTTGAGGAACTTTCAAACTGTTCTCCACAGGAGCGGCACTGTTATACGTTCCCACCAGCAACGTATGTGAGTTCAAATTTCTCCACGTCCTCATCAACACTTGTTATTGTCTTTTTTTATTGCTAACTATTCTACTGAGTGTGAGTGGTATTAGATTGTGGTTTTGATTTGCATTTCCCTAATGACTAATGATATTGAGGTGCTTATTGGCCATTTTAAAATCTTCCTTGGAGAAACGTCTATTGAATCATTTACCCATTTTTAAAAGGTTATTTGTCTTTTGCCTGTTGAGTTGTAAGGGGTTTTTTTGTGTGTGTGTACTGAATACGAGTCCCTTATCAGATATAGGATTTGCAAATATTTTCTTCCATTCTGTGGTCATTTTTTCATTTTCTTGATAGTGTCCTTTTGAGTACAAAAGTTTTTAATTTTGATGAGGTCCAATTTATCTATTTGAAATTTGTCTCTTGCACCTTCATCGTGTCTTATATAAGAAGTGTTTGCCTAACCCAAGGTCATGAAGATTTATTTCCTCCTATATTTTCCTCAAATAGTTTTAAAGTTTTAGCTCTAAAATTTAGATGCAGGATCCACTTTACGATGATTTTTGTGTATAGCATGAGAAAGGGGTCCAGCTTCATTCTTTTGCATGTGGATATACAATTGTCTCAGCACCCTTCGTTAAAAAGACTATTCTCACCCCCCATTGAATTGTCTTGTCACCCTTGTCCAAAAACAATTGACTGTGCCCTATGGCAGCACCACACTGTCTTAATTACTGTAACTTTGTAGTGATTTTTAAAATGAGAAAGTGTGAGTCCTCCAACTTTGTTCTTCTTTTGCAAGTTGTTTTGGGCTTAAAGTGGTTTTTTAATTAACCATCAATTATGTATTAGATTTCCTATAAATGAACTTGTTTCAAGCAGGTGACATCTAGCCCAGTTTATAAACAAATAATGTGTGCCTTAGTAGCATGGCTGAAAGAACTGTATGGGAAGTGCAGAATGGGTTCATGAACCAGCCAAGTCCCTGCACATTCTCACTCCCTGTTCTCCAAGAGACACCGCCCATTCCAGGGTTCTTGGGCTAGTATTTGGGTGTCCCCCACCAAGCTGGAGCATGTGATACATGTAATATGTGTTTCTGAGGGTACGATAGAAATCTAAAGTTGGTCCAGTTAGTCTGTGCTTCCCGAGTCCAGCAGCCTCTTTCTGCCCCAGTGCTCCGTGTTCAGATGCTCCGGCGCCCAGTGTGGACCTGGCACCTTGGCCATTCTGTCCCATTCAAAAGACAACACCTGGGTCAGTCTGCCTGAGGTCACCAGAGTTCCCAGCGCTTGACAGGCAGGCTTGACCCCCGCACCTCTTTGGGACTTTCGTCTCACCATGTTTCAAGTCTTTCTGGCCACTTTTGCTGATCTTTCTGGAGTCGAACAGATTCTCCTGTGATCGTCAAGGATGTAGATTTTACTTCATTGCTAGTATATGGGAACATAGAACAGACAGAATGAATTAATGCAGAAGGAACCCTCAGAAAGTGACTTTATACTTCCTACCTGCAACACCCACCCACCATTGCCTGCTCCAGCCCCCTCTAGAGGGTCAGTTCTTCTGAGACCCTTGCATGAAATCTAAGGTTGAGCCCATAACTTTGCCAGGCACCCTCAGATAAGAAAAAGTCCTGTGGTCATCTCATCCAAAAGTTATCTCATTTTCGACCTTAAAGGGCCTGGCCTGTGCATTATTTAGACTCCATCTGAAGCTGAAGCTTTTCCCTCCCCAGCTTCTGGTGGAAAGTGGGCAGTTAGCAAAGGGATATGGTTGGCCTCTTCACTGTCCTTGCCTGTTGTTCCTTCGCGATTCCAGCTCCTCCAGCCTGAAGCAGGGGGAGGGAGGCTCTTCTTTCACTGGCCCGGATGTACCTCACGCTGGTTTCCTTGCCTGGTGCTGACTCTGTCTTGGGTGTCCTTGAGGGGTCTTTGGAAGGAAACCCCTCTGTTCTTTCCACTCCCTCACTCCCATTACGGAGATCTACCACCAGCTGCAACCCTGCCGGCACCTTGATCTTGGACTTGCAGCCTCCAGAACTGTGAGAAAATGGATTTCTGTTGTTCAAGCCACTCAGACTGTGGCATGTTGTTAAGGCCGCCCTGGGAGACTAATAAATGGCCTTTCCTCGTGTGTGGGCACCTGGCAAGACCCCCAGCCTCTCCTGCTGAGGCCTCCTCATCCCTCTCGGACAGGTCTTGGGCGGGACTGTGGTCAGGCTCTCAGACAAGCCCAGAGCAGACCTCTTGTGCAGATGGATCCGTGTCATCCCCTTTGACCCCAGTGTGACAGACAGCGGCCACGTCCACGCGTGGCACCTTCCCTGCTGCCGTGGGCAGCTCTGACCGGCACACCTGTGAGTGTGAGAAGTCACGGTACTCCCCAGACTGCAGGCAGGTGGATTCAGCCTTCCACGAGGCCCTCATTGAACCCGAGGTGATGGAGAGGTGCCTGGAACCAGGGTGGGGCTCACAGCACACTGGTGACTCTTTCCCGAATTCCCAGTCCTTCCCATGGCCTCTCCACCTTCTTTTATGGGCCTGCGGTGGGTCTGACCGCGGGTCTCTGACGTCTGCACTGGAAGCCCTGCGTAGTGGGTCTCACCTCACTTTGGGAGTAGTTGGCATCTATTGTCTTGGGGACTCCTCAAAAAAGAGAGAAAATGAGTCGTATCTTAACATCCTGTTGGACTACAATGAAGACCTGGGTGGTTTGGATCAGGGTCTAATGAGACCTTGGGGGTTGCTTCAGGCAACCCCGAGGCAGAGAGCAGAGCCAGGGCCCAGCCGGGGGCACTCACACGGGCTGGCAGCCCTTCAGCTCCCCTTGGTCACCTCCCTTGGGGAGGCCCCAGCCACCGCCGGCATGGGGGGGTGCCTTTCCCTTGGTCTCCGCAGGCTGAGGGCCTGGGGTGGAAATCGGCCATGTTGCTTTTTAACTTCCCAGGTGTGGCATTACTTTCTAGCTCCTGAGCCCAGGTCCCTGCCTTTCACACCTCTGCCCTCCCAGGGGGGTACCTACTGCCTGCTTCTCGACCTTCAGGGTAGAGAGGTGGCAGCGCCTCTGTGTGACCCAAGTGATTACCCTCCCAGGATCCTCCCAGTGTTCTTGACCTCCAAGCTCATTGCATCCTAGAGCAGGCCTCTATCTTTTCAGTTTTGCACAACCTCCGAACTGTGGTTTTCTCTTCATGGTGATCCTTCCATCCTTCACAGATGCCTCAAAGTTCCTGGACCTTTTAAGGCAGCGCTTCTAGTCTTTTAGTGCCGTTTGTGGGTGATGATGATGATGAGCCCAGGAATATGTGGCTGGGTTTCGACCACCTGCACTTCCTGAGCCTTCTCCAGCCTGGACCTGTACCCACTGCCCACTTTTTCTCCAGACCCCTGGGTCCCACCAGGCCCAGCCTCCTCGGCCTCACGACTAACAGAGGACTGGTTATGATAAGCCTAAGCCACCTGAGAGGGGAGAGGGAGGCGCTTCTGAACCCAAACACCTGTGGGGACAGCCACCCTGCCTACATCAGAATGAGAACCTAATGGCAATGGCATGAACCGTGGGCTTCTAATACTTCCTTATCTGAAGCACAGAGACAGGCATCCAGGTAAGGCAGGGGGTGGGGGACAGACCTCTAGGCAAAGGGGTCTTGGGGGAGGTGCTGAGCATGGGGCCAGGAGGGGGAATCCTTTTGCCAGAACTGCTCTTTCGCCAACAAATACTCCTAGAGCCCTACCTCCATTGATAAAACTCCTAGTTTTGTCTCTTTGATCTTTCCATTTCAGGGCTGTATGAAAACCTCCCACACATATTGGTTCATTCTCTCCTTTTTTGTCCTACATTTTTGTCTTACGTGTTTTGAAGCTATATTTTAGATGTTTAAACACTCATGGCTGATATATCTTCTTGACAGTGTATTCCTTTTATCTATATGAAATAGCCTTCTTTGCCCTCTTAAGCTTCTGCCTCAAATTCTTTTTTGTCCCATGTTATATTTCTAAAGCACAATATATCTTATAGGCAAATATAATAATTTATGTTAGCTTGCCTGTATCTTTTTCCAGCCCAGGATCTTTTATTACCCTATGTGGTTTTGCTTTAGATTTGTCTCTCACTTATGGTTACAACCAGCATATAGCTGAACTTAGGGTTTACCCACTATGAGCATCTCCTTATTTTTAATGGATGAATTTAACAGAGCCAGACTGGATGTGGTTACTGATATGCTTGGATTTTCCTGCCATCTCACCATGTGCTCATTTGCCACACTTTTCTGTAGTTTCTTTCTCTTCTCTTTTCTATCTTTTGTTGGATGGATCAAGTTTTATTTATTCTGCCTTTTCCTGTTGTCTTGAGGACTCCTCAGAAAAGAGAGAAAAGGAGTCCGATTTTAACATCCTGTTAAATTAGAATGAAGACCTGGGGCGTGACTGCTGATGGGCACAGGAGTTCTTTTTGGGTGATGAAAATGTCCTGGAATTAGATCCTGGGGATGGTTGCACAACACTCTGAAAACACTAAAATCCCCTGAATTGTACACTTTCAAAGGATGAGCTTTGTGGTATGTGACTTACAGCTCGGAGTTTAAAATATTGACTTCCATTTGTTTTGTTGCTTCTTGTGTCAGACTCCTTGAGTTAATTCTTCTTTCAGATCAGATCTGAGATGTCAAATTTTGGGATCCTTGCATGTCTGAAAATATCTCACTTTGAGCCCTCACACTTATGTCATAGTTTCACTTGTGGAATGCTGATCCCAAAGGATTTTCCTCAGTAGTTTGAAGCTATTTCTCCAGTTTCTTCTTGTATCCAATGTTACCTTTGTAGTTATATAGTCCATCCCCTCCCTCCCCTCCTACTCTCAGAAGCATTTGGAGTTTTCTCTTATGCATGATGTCAGAAATTTCACTGTGGCATTACTGGTAAGAGTCTTTCCTTCTGTTTGTCCTTCATGCTGCTCAGCTGTCTCTGGGGCCCCTACCTGTCCTCAGTCTGGGACACTGTCTTCCATTCCTGCCTGAATGTCCTTTCCCCTTGGTGCTCTCTGTTCTCATCTTCTGAAGATCTGTTAGGTGGCTGTTGGTAACTTTGGGGTTTGTCTTCCCATTCTTTTGACCAGTGTCTATCCTTTCTGTCTCCTTGTCCATTTTTGCTCTTCGGAGAGAATTCCTCGGCTCAGCCTTTCAACTGACTCTCTTATCAGCTTCAGTGCTCTGGACCATTTACCGAGAATTTTATTTCAATCATCAAATTTTTCATTTCTAAGCTCTCTAAAACGTCCTCTTTTATGGGTGCAATATCATTTTATTTCACTCTGAGGATTCTAATTATATATGTGCCAATTTTTTGTTCTGTTTGGTCTATTACCTCTGCTGCTTTGGATGTAAACTTTTCCACTCATTGAGGTTGGAACCTCTCTTTCATGGCTTTTTCAAACGGTTAGGGGTCATTGGCTGCCTGCTGAACTTCACATTTGAGTTTTCAGCCTTTCTGCCAGTGCTCTTCCTATTTACTGCATCTGGTCTCCTGAATTTAGAGAGCACCCCATCCCTCCTGGGTGTTGCCAGGGCCCCACCTGGCCTCCCCATCATGACCATCTGAACCCAGTGCTCCATACTGGGGAACTGAGACCACTACTGCCTGCTTCTCGACCTTCAGGGTAGAGAGGTGGCAGCGCCTCTGTGTGACCCAAGTGATTACCCTCCCAGGATCTTCCCAGTGTTCTTGACCTCCAAGATCATCGCATCCTGGAGCAGGCCTCTATCTTTTCAGTTTTGCACAACCTCAGAACTGTGGTATTCTCTTCATGGTGATCCTTCCATCCTTCACAGTTGCCTCAAAGTTCCTGGACCTTTTAAGGCACTGCTTCTAGTTTTTCAGTGGAGTTTGTGGATGATGATGGTGATGATGGTGATGACTGTGATGATGTTGATGTTGATGATGATGATGGTGGTGGTGGTGGCGGTGGTGTTGATGTTGATGATGATGGTGGTGGTGATGGTGATGGTGGTGATGGTGATGGTGATGGTGATGATTATATCTCTTTGACCATCTTGATCCTCTCTTCTTTAGTAAAATCAAGTTCTAATGTTTCCCAGTGGCAGGAGCATTTCTGTACTGGGATTGGGCTTGATGCAGCTCAGGCTTCCTTACTGGTGGTTCTGTATGTTGGTGGTCTGCATTCCTTCCTCTTCTATCTAACTTGTTTTTCTGAGATTGCCTTGGACTTCTGGACTCCACATTGCTGGGATCTCACTGAGGCTGCAGCCCCACTGGCGGCCACGTCCTTAGCGAGCCAGCTCTAGTTATCCTGGCCTTTCTGGTTCCATTGCTGCTCTGCCCTTTGAAGAACCCCTTTGCTGTTCAGTCCTGCTGCTGCCTCTCCAGTATATCCAGTGGGACCCCTGGCAGGTCTCTCCTCCCTACTGGCTCTTTTTGGCTTTTTTTTTTTTTTTAATTATTTATTTATTTATTTATGGCTGTGTTGGGTCTTCGTTTCTGTGCGAGGGCTTTCTCTAGTTGTGGCGAGCGGGGGCCACTCTTCATCGTGATGCGCGGGCCTCTCATTATTGCGGCCTCTCTTGTTGCGGAGCACAGGCTCCAGACGGGCAGGCTCAGTAGTTGTGGCTCACGGGCCTAGTTGCTCCGCGGCATGTGGGATCTTCCCAGACCAGGGCTTGAACCCATGTCCCCTGCATCGGCAGGCAGATTCTCAACCACTGCACCACCAGGGAAGCCCTCTTTTTGGCTTTTGTTGCTTCTGCCACACTCGTAAGCTAGTATAAGGTGGCTTCTTGGAACCCACCCCTAATTTCACCTTTAAAATGCTCCCTGGAGGTAGAAATGTCTTCTCTATCACCGACTATGTTGAGACCATTTCTACTCTGGCCTTCAGAGAGCCACACTCAGAAGCCGGGCAGTTTTAATCCACTGCTGGTCAACACAGCACTTCCCAGCCTGGGTGTAAATCAGGGACCTAGCCCAGGAAAAATAACATAACAGGTATCAGTGCTGAGACGGAAGAGCTGGACCGGCACCAAGGGGACTTGACCATGAGTTGCCCAGACACTGAGATGTGGCTTCTGACTCAGGGTAGCTCAGAGTCTAGAGCCTGGGATGGGTGGCCTGCAGGTGGAGGTCGCATGGCCGCAGCCATGGGAAGGAAGAGGGTGAGGGGTAGAGGCAAGTAAAGTGGTTCCATCCTTTCCACCAGAATGATGCGTACAGAGCCTGCTGACCTGGAGCGCAGTTCCACCTTCAGCCACGGTGCCCCTATGGAGCCATCATTTAGCCCAGGACATTTCTAATGTGGGACTTGGAGACATCTCAGTGGTAGCTGATGTCATCTGAAAGCAGGTAAGTAAGCAAGGTAAGTAAGGCAAGACCACGGAAAGGGTCCAGGGTGCTGAATGCACAGGTGAACACGTGAGCCTGGACAGGGGACCTTCCCCTTGGGGAGGTGGAGGCAGGCGACAGCCAGGTAGCGTGATTCACGGAGCATTCGGAAGACTGCTCCACCTCCCTAGGTGACTGACAACTCCTGGATGTCCATCTCCAGGCTCTTCTTTGCAAAATGCCCATGTCCCCGCGAGGCGTCTCACAGGAAATCCCTGACACATCCATGACACCTCATCACAGTTTCCCCCTAATTAGCAGGAGGAGACTATGGAGAGGTAGGGGTGCCAGGGAGGTCCAGAGAGGCCCAGTGGAGAGAAGGGGAGATGCCCAGCGGAGGAGGAAGGCCCACAGTCCAATCCGATCACTGCACCAGCACTTGCCGCCTAACAGGTCATTTACCTGAGGTCGTTTGCCTTTACAGGGGGACCGTGATCCCAGGGAAGACTGACTCTGTGTGAACACTCGTGATCTGTCCTCCCCATGCAGGCAGTGCTGGGATCTAAGAGGAGACTCCCCAGTGGGTGAGCGTCACTGCCTTCCTGGGAGAGTTCAATATGTTCATCTCGGGCTTGAGGTTGATATTATGATTTAGTGGAACACGGCTTTAGAATGTCTTTGCCTTCATTTCATGTAAATTAAGTTGCCGGTGCATGTGGGAATGTGTGTGTCTCTATTCCCAAGGGGAGTTGGAGAATTCATTACTTATTGTCTAGGAAGTGCTCTGTAGATAAAAAGCTCTCTGGGAATGCGAGGTATTATTATTAGGTGCCTTCGATTTGTAAGTCATCTTGAATGGGTTGTTTTGTTTTATTCTGTTTTGCTTTTGTATGAAAATGATAGCTTCAAACACTAAGTTCAGCGATGGCCAAAACACATGCCAAAGAACACATGCAAGACGGAATACAGGTTTTTCAATGGTTTTGATTTATTCCCTCCAAGGGTGTGGGAGGCTTTAAGAATTCCAGCCAAATAATCTGATGTCCAGGGGATGGTTCCAGGGATCATACTGCCTGTGACCTTGAAAAAGTGCACTAACTTCTCTGGGCCATGGTCTCCACATCTGAGAGGTCGACCGGTTGGACGAGATGATCGCTTTTCTCTCTTCCTTTGTTGGTATTTTGTGTAATACATCTATGCACACATGTCTGCCATTGACTGAGCCCTCCCAACATGTGGGACACGGTGCTAAGGGCTCCATACCTTGTCTGAAACCAGAGCCGTCAACTTCTCCATGGCTACACAACTAAGGGGAAGTGCTGTCGGCCACTCTCCTCCCCTCTGCTCACAGTGCTTCATATGGTTCCAGAACACAAAGAAAAAGCAGGAAAGCAGTTATGGGTTCTACTCATTCTCTTTTCTCTTCTATAGCCACATAACCCAACCTCAAACTGGTCAGGAAATAGGACGGGCTAGAGGATTTCATCAGTTCTATTCCCATTTCCTTCTCTTTGTGGCCCCAGCCTCCTTCCCTCCTACTTAGGGTAATAGGAGAGACCTGCTGACTGTCATACACACCTGATTCCTAGCGGGAGGGGAAGGGAGGAAGGGAGCGGGGGAGGGGAAGGCAAGGAAGGAGGGAAAGGAAAGGGAGGGAGAGGAGGGTGGGAGGAAGGGAAGAAGGGAGAACCAGAGTTGAATAATCTATATATCTGTCTAATTTCTTTTAATTCATATGAATTCATTAAGGTTAGGGGGAGTGGGCCACAGGCTGTACTCAGATGAATGTCTGTCAGAGGTCAAAAAACCTTTCCCACTTTCAAGGAAGCCCCTCCCATAGGTTATACTAGCCTTACAGTCTGACAGTCTTGACAGGGAGCAGGGTCTGAATCTTTGCCCATTCATCCTTTCTCACTGAATTGACACTTTATATCTATCTTTCTATGAGAGACCCATTCTGAAAATGTACATATTTGGTCTGAAAATCTCCAGATATTTGCTGTGGATTGAAAATTCTGCATCTGAGGTCAACAACTGGGAAGTAGAAGAGGTGATATCTGTAACCCAGAATGTGTATAAGTTACGATGCAGGGAGGACTCTGAACAGGAAGAGTCACAGGAACACAAACTCACAGATGTGGGCTTTTGCATGAGAAATGGTGATCCAGGACCCTCCCAGACTTTGGGAAGTCCCGTGGACCGTCCTGACCTCCAAAACCAATGTGAAGGGCTGTGGTGAACTGTGCAGGTGGCCTGCAAAGTGTGCAGAGAGTCTGGCTTTCATTGTTGAGTGAATGAATGAATGAATTTGGAGATAATTCCTACCCTCCACATTCTTAATATCTAGAAAAATAGTATTTCTTTCTTACTGTGATGGGCTGGTCGTGGTTTGTTAATTCATGAACCCAGCACAAAAAAATAAGACTTTCCAACAGCCTGTATTTGCTCCAAACATTAAAAGGGGGGAAGCAAACCAAGACACAAATGATTGAGCATTGGTATACTATGGTAAAAGGGAACCCTGATCAGTGTACATTAGGTCAAAAGCTGTCTTCTTGTTTGGACCTTGCAAAGTAAAGAGTCAGCCCTGGGGAGCTGTCTTGTGTATTATAGGATGTTTAGTGATATCCTTGACCTCTACCCACTAGATGATGCCAGTAGCACCCCTCTCCAAGTGGTGACAATGAAAACTGTCTCCAGATGTTACCAGGTGTCTTCTGAGGGGCACGGTCTCCCCACACTGAGAACTACTGCTTTGGAAGAAAATCCAAAGTCTTTGATATATAAAGACCCTTAGTGATCTGGTCTTTTCCTATCTTATCTCAGCCTACTCCCTTGTCCCCATAGAGGGCTCCACTCATGCTGAGCCTACTTGAGGTCTTTGGACTAAGCCCCACAATAGTGCTTCCATGCCTTTGTACACCTTCTTCCCACTTCCTAGACCACCTTTCTCCAAATTCACTCAGCCAGTCCCTCATTACCTTTCAAAACTCAGACAGGCGTCATCCAGACCACCCACCACCACCCCCAAATACAACCTTCCTTTACTTCTCTCCCTCCTGCCTTGGACCCTGGAAGCACCTTGTTCAGAGCTCCACCCCCGCCCACCCCCCGCTTCCTGCACTCCCTAGTAGAAAGCTCTGTGCAGACTTTTACGGCATCAGAGTGTGAGCTAGTCTGCGAGTTCAGGATGGGACTCTGTCTTTTCTCTCTTTGTCTGCAGTACCTGGCACAATTCCTAGCACAGAGTAGATGCTAGCTGAGTAAATGAGCATGAGAGGAGGGAGGGCTGGAGGGAGAGATGAAGGGAAGCAGGGAAGGGGGGAGAAGGAAGGAGAGAAAGGAGAAAGGCTGCTAGAGATTTTTCTAATGTTATAGGAGTAGTAAATGTTGCTCTCTATGTTCAGTTTTTATTTCTAGAAGCCCGTTAACTCAGCCATAAATGTAAATGCTGGTCCCTCATTAAAACCATATATATGTGTGTGTGTGTGTGTGTGTGTATGTATGTATGTATATATATATATATATATATATATATATATATATATATATATATATATATATATATATATATATATCAATAAAGCGAGGCCCTTAGCACGTACATCAGTTGCTGGGCTATTATTTCTTTTTAATCTCAGGCAAAGTACTTTACCCTTTCTCTGATCATTACTACTTATTCCAGATCATCCTTGTTCAAACACTGGCCTTTCTCAGGGGTCCCTCCTTGCTGTCTGTGTTGAGTTCGCTCTGCCCATAGATTCACCTTTTGCTCTCAGACCATTCAAGTTTACTCATTCCATTCTAAGCTGCTCTAGCCCTCTGCTGGCTCCATCAATGAAGGGATTGACATCCCTGTGAAGGCTGCAAACAGAGTTCCCCTCCCTCTATCCTGCCCACCAGATCCTGAAGAAGAAAGTACCCAGGAAGCTCCCAGAAGTGGCTGAGCTGATGCATTTCTGGGCAGAAAACAGGCACTTAATCCCCTAGCTTCCTTGAAGCTGGGGGTCGTTTTCCTGTTGGAAGTGTAGTACAAAATAATATGAAAATATATTCAGGCCCTATATTTTGGATGGAAAAAACACCATGAATAAGCCAATTTTTAAAAAATTAAGCAAAGGGTATATAGAAAATCAGCTGAGGGCCTCAGATGAATGAAATATTTCCTCTTCTGCTGGAATAATACTTCTTGAGACATTTGCCAGTTGTTTTCCACTTGCTAAATTATCACCTCCTATGCCTTAGAATTCAAGCATTTGAGATAGCCTCATCCACCAGAGGGCAGACAGAAGAAGCAAGAAGAACTACAATCCTGCAGCCTGTGGAACGAAAACCACATTCACAGAAAGGTAGACAAAATGAAAAGGCAGAGGACTACATACCAAATGAAGGAACAAGATAAAACCCCAGAAAAACAACTACATGAAGTGGAGATAGGCAACCTTCCAGAAAAAAGAATTCAGAATAGTGATAGTGAAGATGATCAAGGACCTCGGAAAAAGAATGGAGGCAAAGATCAAGAAGATGCAAGCAATGTTTAACAAAAACCTAGAAGAATTAAAGAACAAACAAACAGAGATGAACAATACAATAACTGAAATGAAAAATACACTAGAAGGAATCAATAACAGAATAGCTGAGGCAGAAGAACGAATAAGTGACCTGGAAGACACAATGGTGGAATTCACTGCCATGAAACAGAATAAAGAAAAAAGAATGAAAAGAAATGAAGACAGCCTAGGAGACCTCTGGGACAACATTAAACGGACCAACATTAGCATTATAGAGGTCCCAGAAGGAGAAGAGAGAGAGAAAGGACCAGAGAAAATATTTGAAGAGATCATAGTTGAAAACTTCCCTAACATGGGAAAGAAAATAGCCACCCAAGTCCAGGAAGCGCAGAGAGTCCCAGGCAGGATAAAGCCAAGGAGAAACACACCAAGACACATAGTAATCAAATTGACAAAAATTAAAGATGAAGAAAAATTATTAAAAGCAGCAAGGGAAAAATGACAAATAACATACAGAGGAAGTCCCATAAAGTTAACAGCTCATTTCTCAGCAGAAACTCTACAAGCCAGAAGGGAGTGGCCCGACATATTTAAAGTGATGAAAGACAAGAACCTACAACCAAGATTACTCTACCCGCTAAGGATCTCATTCAGATTCGACAGAGAAATCAAAAGCTTTACAGACAAGCAAAAGCTAAGAGAATTCAGCACCACCAAACCAGCTCTACAACAAATGCTAAAGGAACTTCTCTAAGTGGGAAACACAAGAGAAGAAAAGGACCTACAAAAACAATTAAGAAAATGGTAATAGGAACATACATATCGATAATCACCTTAAATGTGAATGAATTAACTGCTCCAAGCAAAAGACACAGTCTTGCTGAATGGATACAAAAACAAGACCTATATACATGCTGTCTACAAGAGACCCACTTCAGACCTAGGGACACATACAGACTGAAAGTGAGGGGATGGAAAAAGATATTCCATGCAAACGGAAATCAAAAGAAAGCTGGAGTAGCAATACTCATATCAGATAAAATAGACTTGAAAATAAAGAATGTTCCAAGAGACAAGGAAGGACACTACATAATGATCAATCCAAGAAGAAGATATAACAATGATAAATATATATGCACCCAACATAGGAGCACCTCAATTCATAATGCATATGCTAACAGCTATCAAAGAGGAAATCGACAGTAACACAATAATAGTGGGGAACGTTAACCCCTCAGTTACACCAATGGACAGATCATCCAGAGACAAAATTAATAAGGAAACACAAGCTTTAAATGACACAAGAGATCAGATAGATTTAATTGATATTTATAGGACATTCCATCAGAAAACAGCAGATTACACTTTCTTCTGAGGTGCACATGGAACATTCTCCAGGATAGATCATATTTTGGGTCACAAATCAAGCCTTGGTAAATTTAAGAAAGTTGAAATCATATCAAGCATCTTTTCTGACCACAAAGCTATGAGATTAGAAACAAATTACAGGGGAAAAAACGTAAAAAACACAAACACATGGAGGCGAAACAATACATTACTAAATAACCAAGAGATCACTGAAGAAATCAAAGAAGAAATTAAAAAATACCTAGAGACAAATGACAACAAAAACACGATGATCCAAAACCTATGGGATGCAGCAAAAGCAGTTCTAAGAGGGAAGTTTATAGCAATATAATCCTACCTCAAGAAACAAGAAAAATCTCGAATAAGGAATCTAACTTTACACCTAAAGGAAGTAGAGAAAGACAAACAAACAAAACCCAAAGCTAGTAGAAGGAAAGAAATCATAAAGATCAGAGCAGAAATAAATGAAATAGAAACAAAACAATAGCAACGATCAATAAAACTAAAAGCTGGTTCTTTGAGAAGATAAAATTGATAAACCTTTAGCCAGACTCATCCCAAAAAAGAGGGATAACACTCAAATCAATAAAATTAGAAATGAAAAAGGAGAAGTTACAACAGACACTGCCAAAATACAAAACATCATAAGAGACTACTACAAGCAACTCTATGCCAGTAAAATGGACAACCTGGAAAAAGTGGACAAATTCTTAGAAAGGTATTACCTTCCAAGACTGATCCAGGAAGAAATAGAAAATATGAACAGACCAATCACAAGTAATGAAATTGAAACTGTGATTAAAAATCTTCCAACAAACAAAAGTCCAGGACCAGATGGCTTCACAGGTGAATTCTATCAAACATTTAGAGAAGAGCTAACACCCATCCTTCTCAAACTCTTCCAAAAAATCACAGAGGAAGGAATACTCCCAAATTCATTCTATGAGACCACCATCACCCTGACACCAAAACCAGACAAAGTTACTACAAGAAAAGCAAATTACAGACCAATATCACTGATGAACATAGATGCAAAAATCCTCAACAAAACACTAGTAAACAGAATCCAACAACACATTAAAAGGATCACACATCATGATCAAGTGGGATTTATCCCAGGGATGCAAGGATTCTTCAATATACACAAATCAATCAATGTGATACACCATATGAACAAATTGAAGAATAAAACCCATATGATCATCTCAATAGATGCAGAAAAAGCTTTTGACAAAATTCAACACCCATTTATGATAAAAACTCTCCAGAAAGTGGGCATAGAGGGAACCTACCTCAACATAATAAAGGCCATGTACAACAAACCCACAGCAAACATCATTCTCAGTGGTGAAAAACTGAAAGCATTTCCTCCAAGATCAGGAACAGACAAGGATGTCTACTCTCGCCACTGTTATTCAACATAGTTTTGGAAGTCCTAGCCACAGCAATCAGAGAAGAAAAAGAAAAGGAATCCAAATTGGAAGAGAAGAAGTAAAACTCACTGTTTTGCAGATGACATGATACTATACCTAGAGAATCCTAAAGATGCCACAGAAAACAACTAGAGCTAATAAATGAATCTGGTAAAGTTGCAGGATACAAAATTAATGCACGGAAATGTCTTGCATTCCTATACACTAACAACGAAAGATCAGAAAGAGAAATTAAGGAAACAACCCCATTCACCATTGCAACAAAAAATAAATAAAATACCTAGGAATAAACCTACCTAAGGAGGTAAAAGACCTGTACTCAGAAAACTATAAGACACTGATGAAAGAAATCAGAGATGACACAAACAGATGGAGAGGTATACCGTGTTCTTGGATTGGAAGAATCAATATTGTGAAAATGACTATACTACCCAAAGCAATCTACAGATTCAATGCAATCCCTATCAAATTACCAATGGCAGTTTTTACAGAACTAGAACAATAAATCTTAAAATTTGTGTGGAGACACAAAAGGCCCCAAATAGCCAAAGCAGTCTTGAGGGAAAAAAACGGAGCTGGAGGAATCAGACTCCCTGACTTCAGACTATACTACAAAGCTACAGTAATCAAGATAATATGGTACTGGCACAAAAACAGAAATATAGATCAATGGAACAGGAAAGAAAGCCCAGAGATAAACCCATGCACCTATGGTCAAGTAATCTATGACAAAGGAGGCAAGGATATACAATGGTGAAAAGACAGTCTCTTCAATAAGTGGTGCTGGGAAAACTGGACAGCTACATATAAAAGAATGAAATTAGAACACTTCCTAACACCATACACAAAAATAAACTCAAAATGGAATAGAGACCTAAATGTAAGACCAGACACTATAAAACTGTTAGAGGAAAACATAGGAAGAACATCCTTTGACATAAATCACAGCAAGACCTTTTTTGATCCACCTCCTAGAGTAATGGAAATAAAAACAAAAATAAACAAATGAGACCTAATGAAACCTAAAAGCTTTTGCACAGCAAAGGAAACTACAAACAAGAAGAAAAGACAACCCTCAGAATGGGAAAAAATATTTGCAAACAAATCAACGGACAAAGGGTTAATCTCCAAAATATATAAACAGCTCATGCAGCTCAATATTAAAAAAAAAACAACCCAATCTAAAAATGGGCAGAAGACCTAAATAGACATTTCTCCAAAGAAGACATACAGATGGCCAAGAAGCACATGAAAAGCTGCTCACCATCACTAATTATTAGAGAAATGCAAATCAAACTACAGTGAGGTATCACCTCACACCAGTTAGAATGGGCATCATCAGAAAATCTACAAACAACAAATGCTGGAGAGGGTGTGGAGAAAAGGGAACCCGCTTGCACTGTTGGTGGGAATGTAAATTGATACAGCCACTATGGAGAACAGTATGGAGGTTCCTTAAAAAACTAAAAATAAAATTACCATATGACCCAGAAATCCCACTACTGGGCATATACCCAGCGAAAACCATAATTCAGAAAGACACATGCACCCCAGTGTTCATTGCAGCA